>NC_059425.1:149136086-149736086 GCF_021028975.2 Sphaerodactylus townsendi | reverse complement strand
AAGGCACTTCCTTTGGAACACAGAAGTTCACGGTTTCAATTCCCAACACCTTCAATTAAAAAGATCAAATAGTGTGATATGAACAACCTCTAGAAAGCCACTGCCAATCTGAATGGACAGTACTGACCCTGACAGACCAGTGATCTGATACAGTCTGATACAGCTTCAAGTATTCGTACGAGAAGAAGAAGAGTTTGGATTTATATCCCCCCTTTCTCTCCTGTAGGAGACTCAAAGGGGCTTACAATCTCCTTGTCCTTCCCCCCTCACAACAAACACCCTGTGAGGTGGGTGGGGCTGAGAGAGCTCTGAAAAACTGTGACTAGCCCAAGGTCACCCAGCTGGCGTGTGTGGGAGTGCACAGGCCAATCTGAATTCCCCAGATAAGCCTCCACAGCTCAGGCAGAAGGCTGGGAATCAAACCCAGTTCCTCCAGATTAGAATGCACCTGCTGTTAACCACTACGCCACTGCTGCTCCAAAATGCAGCTAAACGAGAAGACATTTAAGGTGCTACCTCTTATGTCAGGTCTAGCCTAACATATTCCCCTGCTCCTTAGCTTTCAAATGGCACAGGGTCTACACATGTCAGCAGAGAGGCACAGGGGAAAACACAGACTAACAGACAGAAGCCTTGCAGAACTATGGACCAATATAAAGAAGATCATCCCTTTTTACTGATGGGGTGGGAGGCCAGGTTGCTCTATCTGTATCTATTGCTGACCTTGGAGCGCCTAGGCTCCGGAACATTTTTCTCACACTCTTTTGGGAAAACAGGAGGGGGGATCAACTTTGGGATAAAGGGGATAGCAAAAGCCAGGTTCGGCAGATTGTTACATTTTCTGCTTTACAGCTTGCACTGTGCTTTATGGTCTTATCCGCTACACAAATATTTAAAAATAAGTCTGAGGCACTGATCCAACCAGCATTCCAGGACGGCTGAGTTAATTTTAAGATGCCTAATTAAGATCAACCAATGCAAGACTGTCACTTCCTTCAAAGTTGGAATTTGTTAAGCATGTTCACAATGGGTACAAAAAATCTCTGTGTCAGGGATGCTCCTAGTTGATTGAGGTGCATTCCTAGCCTGATGTAGTTGTTACAAAATATATTGCTGGGGATTGTATCTAGTTGATTGAGATGCATTCCTACCTCAATGTAATTGCTGCAAGATATATGTAACCAGCCTGCTATATGTTATCACGGGGACATTTTTTCCTTGATCTTCTTTTATGACTTCACGCTTTAAGTACATAACTAGGCTTACCCCTGACACTCTTGGTCCCACTGGAAAACGGGATGTTTCTGTTGTCCTGTTGGGGTGGGAGGCCAGGTTGCTTTATCTGTATCTATTGCTGACCTTGGAGCGCCTAGGCTCCGGAACATTTCTTTCTCACACTCTTTTGGGAAAACAGGAGGGGGGATCAACTTTGGGATAAAGGGGATAGCAAAAGCCAGGTTCGGTAGAGCTGGCTTTTCCAAGCTGGGTGCTTCGTTGCCTACCAATAAATGCTGATCAACAGTACAGAGTCTGTTTATTGCTTCAAGGTTCGAGACCTAACACTCTGCTTTAGTTTCTCATAAAATATGAAGGTGAAGCATTCCAATAAGAGAAGGATAAAGGTTTTGGCAACAGAGGTTTGCAGACAGTTGACCTTGAATACACAATATCCAGGCAACTTGAAAGAGCTAGTATTAAATAGTAATCCATCTTTACTAGAATTGACTCTAACCAGATGTGATTACACAACACAGGTACTGTGATGCAGTGTGCTCAGCTGTGTTCCCCATGGATACAAGTCTGATTTATAGGTGAGAGGGCTTAAGAAAGGGGGCTTTTCCATCACAGAAAGTTCAATATGTTTAGGACCACAAACCTAGTGTGCTTTAGATCCACCTCTCTACAAAAACCACTCCAGGAAACAAGTTAATGTTGGAAAAGCCTCCTCAGTGACAAACTCATCTCATAAAAAACCCAACATGTTGAGTTTCCTGCTTGCAACGTACAAACAGGACAAGGCACTCCCTGAACATTACTGCGATTTAGACAGACTCAGAATGACTCACTCTCAAAATAAGTTATTCTTAAAAAACAAAAAGCTGAACATTCAGAAAAACCACAGTGCTATAGCTGTTTAAATACTGCTGATTAAACAGCAATTGCAACATCTGAAAATGGCATCAGGTGGCATAGCATTATTAATTTGCATATTTAGCAAAGGCTCATGGGTATACTGTTAAAAAGTTTAAAATTATTTTTATTTTTATATCCTGCCCATCCCAGAAGGGCTCAGGGCGGCAACAACATGTTAAACCTACATTACAGTTAAAAATCATAATTTTAAAAATGCTTACTATAACTTAAAAGATAGCCCAAAGGCAGGACCATGCCTGCTAAAAGGCAACCTTTTTTTAATGCACAGAGCCAGTAGGTCTGTGTGTAGCCTGGGTGTCTGAGTCACTTGTGCCTGGACTGGCAGAGGGGTGTGGCCTTGTGGAGGGTGTGGCTTCATGGGGTGCAGAAGCCAGGCTTGGGTGCCATTTTACCCTGGGCTCTGTTTCTCCTCTGGATTCATATCCCTATTCTACTATGGAGCCTCACTGGGTGACCATGGGCCAGTTGGTGTGTCGAAAAAATGGGGGAGATGCATTTATTCATTTGACTTAATGACCTGCCCTCCCATGCTGAAGATGGAGATCCATGTACTCTAGAGGTACTCTAAGCTGAGCTCCTTGGAAGAAGGGCAGAAAAAATTGTAACACAAAGAACGACTCTGTCAGTCATAATATCCAGGATGAAGATCCATCGACGTGTTTTTGGAATGAATTAAAACAATAGCTGCTATTTTTATTTAATAAAAGCAAATTAGATATTTTCTTTCATCCTTTCCTTTCTGCAAATGTACAGTACACAACAGTACTCTAGCCTCTTTTTTTTTAATAAAAGCAACAGGGTTGAGCTGACCTTTTTAAAAGTTTGAACGTTTTAAAAATCTTGGCTGCTTTAATTTTAAAACTCATAGATACCATCCCTTTTACCCAACACATTCATTGGAACTTGAGCAGAACCCCGGCAGGGAAAGCCAATAAGAAAATGCTGAGGGCCAGTTCAGTGCTGGGGTAGCAAATCAGAGTCCTCACATGCTCTATGGATTCAATGGGCCAATGTTTCAACAGAGGATCCATTCAGGGCCTGTCATTGTAAGGCTGTTTTTCAGCTCTAGTTGAACAGCCTTGTTATTGACTGCATGCAAATTCATCTAAAAACAAAGGAAGCTCATACAAGATTGTATTCCAGATCTTTTGGAATGCATCCATTCTTTTATGTGTTAAATGGCCATGCTTGAGACTCAAAATAATTAATGGACGAAACTGATCCAGCATGCTCAGATAATCTCCTTAAAGCAGTAAATTTAACTTACGCTTTTAAAGCCACTCCTAAAAAAGCTGAGAATCATTTTAGTTGAGGGAGGACAGATTGTAATCCCGCCTTCTTTCTCCACAGTAGCAAGAAATACTTGAAGGCACTCTTGAATCTAAGGGCTCTGTCTTTTCTGGACATACCATTAGACATCAAGGCAGAGGTGTAGCTGGGACAGAGTGCGCCCGGTGTGCACTGGCTTTTTCACGCTCCACCCATGATGCCCCCCCCCCCCCACACACTTATTTTAGCAAACTGAGCAGGCTGGAGAACAGGCCTGCCTGTTCTGGTGGGAACTACATTTCCCAGGGTCTCCTGGGAAATGTAGTTCCCACCAGGTCCTTTGCAGCCTGGAATGTGACAGGCAGGCCTGTTCCTTCAGCCTGCTCGGTTTGCTAAAGTGAAAGTGTGGAGAGGGCGTAAGGGGAGATCATGTCCCCCCCGAAACACTCCCCCACAATTACTTTAGCAAACCGAGCAGGCTGGAGAACAGGCCTGCCTGTGTGGGAACTACATTTCCCAGGAGACCCTGGGAAATGTAGTTCCCACCAGAACAGGCAGACTTGTTCTCCAGCTTGCTCGGGTTGCTAACAAAGTAAAGTGATGAGAGCGCCGCAGTGGCAGGAGTGCCGCTGGGGAATCATGCCTGTCTCCCCCCACCCTCATACCCCCACAATCTCTACTTCTAGCAATTCCTTGGAGTAGGCTGGAGAACAGGCCTGCCTGTGTGGGAACTACATTTCCCAGGAGACCTTGGGAAATGTAGTTCCCACCAGAACAGGCAGTTCCCACCTGTTAACTAACTGACTCAAGGAGAACTAACATTCCTTTTAGAATTGAGAATTAATGATTATTACTTCTAAAATCAGTTCTTTATTCTATAAATGGATGGCTGCCAAAGGTAACCCACTCTCTCTTGCCCCGGTTTGTGAAAGATTTCAGACAAAGTCTGAATGTTTTTTTAAGAGTGTTGCATATAAATATTTGAAATAAATAACTTGTCAAACTCCGGTTAAAATGTTTAGTGTACCAGAATTGTGATTTCACTGGGGACATCCCCGTTTTTCTTAAGGGCTGTGAAGAAGTGGGAGTATACCCCCTTCCCACTTGGTCCAACAGCATGGATTCTATGGCCCTGATTAAGGTGAGAAGAGGTATTGCCCACTTAAGCCTGTCCCGTTTTTCTGAGGGTGAAGCTGCTCTCGATTGAAGGGAGGAACCTGTCTTGTAAGCGGCAAACAAGCGGAACTCTAAGGAATAACTGGAAAGAAACTATGTCTGGGACCCACTGGGCGCAGGGTTTCCTGGTCCCACTTCTAAGGCCTGCCAGCTCAGCTGTCCCTTCCCTCCTGGTGGGTGGGGGGAGGATGAGGGAGAGGCCCTAATGGTTGACTTGGGTGTAAACCTGGGTTTGTCTGACCTGACAGATCCGGGCATGGCTCTCTTGTTATCTTTGTTTTCAACCTGTTCTCCAGCCTGCTTGGGTTGCTAAGGTAAGTGTGTGGGGCAGGGGTAGGGAACCTGCGGCTCTCCAGATGTTCAGGAACTACAATTCCCATCAGCCCCTACCAGCATGGCCACACTGTGGGGGAAGCGCCGCGGGGGGGAGGGGTCGGCGGAGAATTTTCTGCCCCCCACATGACCCAAAGCTGTGTGCCCAGTGCGTGGTGCACCCCCTGTCCCCTGGTAGCTTCGCGACTGCATCAAGGGACCAAACCAAAACCTCTTTGGAAAATGGTTGCAGCCACTGTGATGGTATGCGAGAGAGGACTGAAAAACTGTATGATTTTAATATCAGTATAGAATACTAATTTTTGACAGATGGAGCTTGTCATGTACGGGTAAGAAAAACGGCATCAGCTAAAATCTCCTCCCCTGTCCCTTTACATAGTAGCAAAGGTTTGGAACTACTTCTTTAGCTGATCACCAGGGCCAATTGAAGGGAGGACTAAGAAGGAAATTTGGCGAAGCTCAAAGGTAGGCTTATTCAGGTGAGGCCCTAAATTCAACTAGAATTATAACCAATCTCCAGATTACAGTGATCAATTCCTCTGGAGCAGGGGTAGGGAACCTGCGGCTCTCCAGATGTTCAGGAACTACAATTCCCATCAGCCCCTACCAGCATGGCCAATTGGCCATGCTGACAGAGGCTGATGGGAATTGTAGTTCCTGAACATCTGGAGAACCGCAGGTTCCCTACCCCTGCTCTGGAGGAAACGGCGGCTTTGGAGGGTGGACTCTATAGCAGCATAGCTAGGGATGCCAGTTTCTAGGTGGGACCTAGGTAACCCCAGGAATTAAACCATCTGACTGAAGAGACCACTTCCATTGGACAAAGTGTTTATTTTGGAGGGTGGACTCTATGGCATAGTACCCAACTGAAGTTCCTGTCCTTACCAGGATCCATCCCCAAATCTTCAGAAATTTGCCAAACTATATCTGGCAACCCGACACCCCCTATCCCCTACTAGTGGCCAGGGGGACCTGGCACCCCTAAACATATCCCTTCCCTCCCACACTCCCTTCCCTCCCCAAACTTCACCCTCCTCAGTCACCATCTCAAACTCTCCTGGAATTTCTCAAGCTAGAATTAGTAATCCTAATCAGAAGTGGGATAACATGTAGACTCCTGTTATTACCACAACAACAACAACAACAACAACCTTTATTAGGCATTTAAAAATAGGCTCTAGAGCATTACCAGACATTTATGAAGTACAAATCAAGAGTACATTCAAAACTCAGATCGAAAGATTGTATATAGCAGTATACATTACTTAGAAAGTTCTGTCACTTGCAAAAGAAATTTTGCTACTTTTTCCAAGAGCATGACATCTGTATTGTTTAACAGAAGCTTCACAACAGAACTGTCAGAGTCTCTTTCAGATCTGTCTAGGGCCAGCCTGGGAGAGAAATTCCTAATGCCCACATATCTCGGACAGTCAAGAATAATGTGAGCAAGAGTCTCCACTTGGTTTTTACAGTGTGGACAAACCCGATCCTGGAGAGGGGTGGATAAGTAACGACCCTTTGTAATGGCCAATGGGAAAGTATTGGATCTGGACCTTGTGATAATCCATCTCTGTTGGGGTTCAGTTAATAATTCAAGATATTTGGCTATGTGCCCCTGTTCCGGTATTATTCCGACAGAGAGGGGTGAGCATGATTTATTTGCTTGCCCCAACAGGATTCCTGTTCTAAAACAGTATTCCTGTTCTAAAAGTCGGCTTTTTAAGGTTTGGAAAATCTCTCTGGGTGACAGCATACAGAGATCTTCAAGTAATAAACCTATTGAGTAAATTTTTGATTTGAGAAGTTGATACCATTCGGAGGCAAATAGGTTTGGGCGCGAAGTATATGTTAAACTGCGCACATCAGAGTTAAAACATAATTTGATCCAATACTTGAATGTATTCAGCCATGCTCTTGTTTCAAGTAGGTTCTGACCAGTTTCCAAGCATAGTACAGCATATGGTACAGAGTGCGGTAATCTGAGTATTTTATGTGGGAAGCCAAATTGTATTCTTTCAACAGAATTGTTCCATGCAGTTATCCATAAAGTAACTCCGTAGAGAAGTTGCTGAACTACCTTGGAGTTGAAAACCTTTAGGGCTGCTGGGACATATCCCCTTCCCCTGGTGTGAAAAAACTTTACCACCGCTGAAGCAGTGTGATAACTTCCTTTTATAGCAATGTCTCTGTGTCTGGCCCATGTGGCGACTCCTGTTGTTTGGGGGGCATTGGGCACATTTTGGAATTTGTTTTTAAGCACATTATTTAGTTTTATTGTGACTAAGGCCTCAAAAGCTGGAAGTGACCCAGACCTCTCGGGACTTCTGAGAAATTCTGCTGATCAACCTAATTTCAGACAAAGACAGGGCCGCCATGCATTGTAATGTTTCCTAAGTCCCAACCAAAATGCAAGACCACACCTTCCTGTGCACATTGATTGGTTCCTGTGAGACCTCAAGGCATGTCTTGAGATGTCTAATCCATTTAGTGAGTATGAGATGGAATGGAGACCACAACAATTTCTCTAAACAGCATAAGCTCTCCAGAGCTGTTGCCAAGATTTGGCAAAGAGGGTTCAGGTAGCATCTTGTTTGAGCAGCTTTGTTGACACGGCTAAATTTGATTGGGGATAACTACATTACAGTATCTTAGCTATGTGGGCTATGGTGATTACAGAACTGGGCTGCTTTCATTTTTATATCTGTTTTTAAATACAAGATATTGTGAGTTAACCTGAGGAATCTTCGAGGGAAAGTTTCAATAAAAAAAATAACATATTCAAAATATTTCAAGGTAAAAATTTGGTTTTACGCCGTGTCTATGACAAGATGACTGACTTGTTTAAACCAGGGACGTAGCTAGGGAAAATGGAGCCTGGGGCAGACTCAAAGTTCTCCACCTCCCCCTATGGGCCCCCACGCTGCCCTGCCCCCACACCCCATTTACCTTAGCTGGAGGCGGTCCTGGTGGAGTGGGGCCTGTCTGGGGTACATGCAGCGGCCTCCACTGGCCATAGTGGGGCGGGAGCGTGCACAGCCTGCAGTGGTCTCTGGTGGCCTGGCAGGGCCTCTGCCGGGCCTGGCAGGGGCATGTGCAACCTGGCTGCGGTCGCTGCTGGGGCAGGTGGGGTGAGGGAGGGAGGAGGAGGGGCGTGGGCACAATGTTCCACCCCACGTGACCCCAACAGCGTCCTCCCATGGTGCCTGTCCCCACCTCACCCCATGGTAGCTACAACACTGGTTTAAACCACTGGTGTATGTATATATGATCAAATAAATTGACATCAGTTATAACAGTACAGTGGATGTATGAAATCTGGGAGTATGGACATTCATATTGAGAAGGTTGACAATGTCAACAAGTTTTGTGATCGGTCTGAAAATCTAAAAAATGCTGTTGCACATTTCGGCAGCTTAATGGTGCAGGTCTAAAAAAAATTGAACTCGGAAACATGTAAATCAAACAGTTATTTAAACAAAACAAAGAAACCAAATTCCAGTTGGCTAATACAAGCTTTTCATGTGAACAGCAATCCTTTGCACCTTGTCACAGTACTTGGTGCCTGAAAGCCCTGCATCTGAATCTAGCACTCACTTTGTTATTTCGTTCAGCATTTGTGAAATAAGGTCAGGGAAGTTAGGCTAATGACTTCAACACATTGCATTAAAAGATGCCTTTATCTTTCTGTTTAAAAGCACAATGGATACTGTTTTGTTTCAGAGGACAGTGAGTGCCTTGAAAAAAAGACTGGAAATTAAAGAAATGCAACAGTGTCCTTAGAAACACAAATGGTTTTCAAAACCGCACAACTCTCTCTCTCTCTCTCTCTCTCTCTCTCTCTCTCTCTCTCTCTCACATACATACACACACACACACACACACACACACACACACAGACTGGCAGATATATACAATTAATCAGCCAACCAAAATGTGTTAATTGTTTTCCTATTGTAGTTGAAGGTAGTTCATCTTTTAAGTGATGTAATTTTTGTTTTTTTGAGCAACTACAGAAGAATCATTTTATCACATTTAGATAAGGAAAAAGGCAGAACATAACCATTTGACCCGCTGTATCACCAATGCAAATGTAATGTTCATAAGTCTCTCACTTATTTTATTTAAACACGTTTTTCTATGATTAGGAGCAAAATTGGAGGAGGGGGGGGGTGAGTCCTTGTTATTTACTAGGCCTATTTCACCTCATCCCAGTCCAGCACAAGGTAGTCACAACTCAGACAGCCATTCTGTACATGGTTGCTTGGAAATAAGCCTCAGGGAAGAAAGTGGGGCTTATTATTGAGTAAACATTTTACTAGTGGCAACCAGTGCTCTGAATGCCAGATTCGTGTGTGGGGAATCCAGGTTCAAATCCCTGCACTGCCATCGAAGTTTGGTGGGTGACCTTGGGGCAGGCACATTCTCTCAGTCTAACTTACCTCAAAGGTTTGTGATGATAAAATGGAGAAGGGGAAAATGTAATCTGTTAGAGTTGAGGAGAAAAGCGGGGTATAAACAAAGTACACATGTTGACAAACATTTGTGCTTACATCAAGTCTACTTCTAGCCAATTAGTAGAGTTTACTAAGGTAACACAAAATTCTCATAGTCGTAAACATAGCCAGTATGATAAGTATCAGCTCACCAGTAACCTTCTTCCCCTCTGCCACCATTTGGTGAGGCTGTACAGAAGGGAGCAGTGGGCCACTTACTGGGGCACCTGTAGCGGTCATTCATGCCAGAGAAGTCACCCAGCACAGCTTGCCCTTGGGTCACTTGAACTTCCCAGTCCAACCTCGCTTTTATGACTGGTATAGAAATACACAGTAAGGAACTGGGGCCAGTTGCAACTCAAGAACAGAACCCTAGGGCAGGAAATATTGCAAAGTTTATTTTCCTACTCCAGCTTCAGATGAAAAATGATAATGGAGAGAATGCAATCAGTATGACAGCAACTAAAAGATAAATCACTTAAGAAACGTTGCTTGTGTTTACGAAAAGATATGTGCAACCCTGTGGCCAAAGGCAGAGCTAGCCAACAGGAAATTAAAAATACAGCAGTCTCTCTAGTTTCAAAAAACTGAGTTATGGCAGAGTACAGCCATCTAGGTTCAGTCCAGGATTTTGGGCTGACAAGTTCTACTGATGAAAAATTAGATTACTTGCTTTTGTCTTGGATCCAGATGTATATTTCCACAAGTGCTAGGATTTCCATTCATAAAGGGCAATTTTAGCACTTCCCTCTTAGCCCCCAAAGCCTCCCCTATTCTGTTCCTGGGGTCCTTGTGTGCAGAAAACAGCAGACCAATGTTCAGTGTAGCATGTGACCTCAGAGCTGGGCACATCTGCCCTTTTGCTTTGTCATCCCTCACTTGCTTCCGTGTCAAACAACATTCCGTTGAACCTGGCTGATCGCAGTTTCTTAGCTGGCTGTTCTATAAAGAACTGGGGCAGAAAATTCCTTGGGGCGGTTTTACATATTCAACGAAGAACAGAGAGTGGCCATATATTCTGGCACGTCAGTGGCACTTCTGACCTGCTCCAAGACAGAATGGAAAATTTCCTTTGGATACAATTCCTACTGGATAGGAATCTTATACCTCTAAGACTGCACAAAAAAGAACAGTGAACATTTTATTTTTGAGCATTGTGACACATTTGAGCAAATCACTTGAGAGCTTGTGTGGTGTAGTATTCAGAGGACTAGGACTGGACAGAGCTGGGTTCAGCTCCTCACTCAGCCATGAAATTCACTGAGTGAACATGGGTCAACCATCTTTACATGGTTGTTGTGAGGGTAAACTTGAGTAGGGATAGTTGTTTGTATGGCTTTGAGCTCCTTGGAGGATGTATGAGATGAAATAAGATTGATAGATAACACGATCTGCTTTCCTCAATTCAATAAATGAAGATGCTTTGAGAACACCTTAGGGAGCCCAGGTGTTTCTGTCTTTAAGGCCAGAATTTTTAAAAAAATCAAAAATCTGAGGCTGATTCTGCATGGGCCAAAAACAGCGGTGTGAAAACAGTGTGAAAACAGTATAAACCCTTTTACACCGTTTAAAACCCTTTTGCACCATTTTCACACCATTTTCACACTGCTGTTTTTGGCCCATGCAGAATCAGCCTGACAGTCCTAACTATAAATATAAAATGTGCAATTTTTAAAAAAAGGTTTTAAAATGTGTGTCTTTCCTTTCTGTTTAAAAGGTCCCTAACATACTTCACAATAGAATAAAACAAAAAAGAAAACCAAGCACAGAAAAATTACAATACAAAAATACAACAGACAAGAACAGGCAGAAGGCACTGAAATAAAAACTTATAAACCACTTTGTAGAATAAGAATGTTCTTTCTGCTACCTAAAGGAGAGCACTGTTGCTGCCTTAGAACCATCTCTGAAGAAGATAGTCTAGAAATAGGGAACCACCAGAGAAGATCCTGTTTCTTGTCATTACCCACCTAATGTCCAATGGACCTGAGAAGATAGAAGCTGGACCTGACAATATAGAATAAGCAGGCACATATGGACTTGAGGTGGAAGGTGGAAGAAATATGGGATATAATATAAGGGACAGTGGCAGGTGATCCTTCAAATACCCACCCCCAAAAACACTCTCAGTCAGAGCCATGAGTAGCTTGGCAGTCTGTATAATCTTGCCAAGTTATAAGCATGATATTTAACACAAATCCAGTATAGGTGTGTGGTAAAAATGTATTGTAGAATGATCATCTAGACTTCCCCAAAGACCAACATGAATACATGTGTGAGGAGAAGGAAAGGAAATGTTGTGTACAAAGTTATGCTATGCTGAAGGGTGCATTTTTTTCTTCCATTTGTAATGAAATTCTGTTAAAAACAGTTAGCCTCCAACAGCTTAGAAATAAGCAAGAATATGTAGCTTTTGGCTGATAGTACAGAATGAGTAACTCTGAAGGGTGGGGTTTGTAATCTTTAGTGCCTTTTATGTCACTTCTGCCACTTCTGAAGGGATTTTGACTGCTTTTCAGTTAGCAGATGTACAAACATTCCTAAATCTAGAATTACAGCTCACTACTAAAATTATAAGTATTTTGTATGTCCCTGAGTTAAAAGCATGTCTTATGATAAGTGACAAAAAATGCATATCATGAAATGCAGTGCATTTTAGTAAGTACGTAAATTGGGAGGGGGCCCCTCTAGAATATATGCCATAATTTCCAGGCAATCTTGAGTACAGAAATATTCCATACCTGTTAAAAAATTCCTTCTCTTCCTTAGTAAGACTTTACATTATCCTTCTCTCTTACATCAGGGTTATTGTGTGAGGATAAAATGGGGGTCAGGGTTGAGGGTAAATGAGTGCTGCTCTGAGCTCATTGGGAGGAAGAGCAAAATAAAAATGTTTATCATAATTTGAATAAGTAAATTTAAGAGACTTTATTTGAAAAGATGTTCTGGCCCTAATTGCTGGTACAGCTTGTAGTTTACATAAAACAATCCTATGATCCTGTCATACCAAGAGAGGCAATTGGTCTGTCCTGTTCTCCACTACTGAATCTCACGGCTGCTTTCCAGGATCTAAAATAGAGACAAGTCACAAAAACTGCTATCTGAGATCCTTTAATTAGAAATGTTAAATATTCTGTGCAGTTCACAGATTCCTGATCAGATAACTGCGGCACCATGTAACTACTATTGTGTGTCTGAAACAGGCAGCCATCACACATTAAACATTACAGAAGAAGCTTTACAGTGGAGTTCTAAGCAGGGTCACACCTAAGACCACTTGTGACTCTGCTTAGGACTGCAGTCAGTTGTCACTTGGCAGGGCTTCAGACACACAAGGCCCTTCCATGAAGCTGGTCCATATGTTCCAGTATGAGTTGTCAAACTGAGAAATGCATGAACCTCTCTTCCCCATATGACTCAAGGGAAGGCAGCTAAGCCCATGGAATTGTAGGGCAAATTATATATTTTTAAAAGACTGGCTGCTGTCTCCTGGGGCCCTAAACTTTAGGCCCCATTCTTTGCCAGATCTGTGCCTTTACACTTGCAATTCCCCATTTTTTATAGACATGGAGATGGTGGTAAATCTCATAATAGACCATTCTTGCTCAGTAAAAAATTATTTCACTTTAGCGGGGCCATTCACACAGGATCCCCTGACTCGTATGAAGGATGGAAGATGACTAGCCAGACAACAGATCAGCCACTGAAAGCCTATTAATCTTGCACATGCAAATCTACAAGTGGCATAGGACTGGAGGTAGTTTTTACTCTGTAGTTCTTTATTTTCGCTTTCCCAAGTCAAGAGAAAACTTTTGAGCTCCCACAAGTGTAATTAAAACAAAAGAAATAGAGAACGGGTTTTGATACATTTGACATTTTGCTCCAGCCTCGAAGGTGGGGAAAAGGAAAGAACTCGCATGTACAGAACATCAAATTAAGCTCTAGATATGTTCCAGTCGGCAAACATATCAGTGACCGATCCCTAGGACTGACCTGCAGTACTAAAGGAGGAAGATTCACAATGCTTTAGAGGAGTGTTAAACCAACCACAGGCAATCTGGACTTTTCTTTGGAGTTAGGGTTGCTATCTCCAGGTTGGGAAATTCCTGGTGATTTGGGAGGTTGAGGCTGGGGAGGGTGGCATTAGGGGAGGGAAGAGACTCCACAGGGCATCATGCCATAGAGTCCACCTTCCAAAGCAGCCATTTTCTCCAGGAGAACTATCTCTGTCAACTGAAGATCAGTTGTAATTCCAGCAGCTCTCCAGCCGTCACCTGGAGATCGGCAGTCCTATTTGGAATACAGAATTATGTGGGGAAATGCAACTTGTGGATTGGTATTGTAGGCACACTTTGCTGCTATTTCTTGCACCTACACATAGTCACTTTGCCACTGCAGCACCATAGAATGAAATTGGGAGGGACAGGAGGACATATACAATCATCATACAGGGGGAACTTGAAAGTTTTGGAAGAGGTCAGAAAAATACCCACACTTCCCATACAACTTTCCAAACTGACTGGTCAGCCTTACTTCACTCTCTAGAGAGCAGCAGTGGTGTAGTGGTTAAGAGCAGATGCATTCTAATCTGGAGAAACCGGGTTTGATTCCCTGCGCTGCCACTTGAGCTGTGGAGGCTTATCTGGGGAATTCAGATTGGCCTGTGCACTCTCATACACGTCAGCTGGGTGACCACAGCTTTTCGGAGCTCTCTCAGCCCCACCCACCTCACAGGGTGTTTGTTGTGAGGGGGAAAGGAAAGGAGATTGTAAGTCCCTTTGAGTCTCCTGCAGGAGAGAAAGGAGGGATATAAATCCAAACTCTTCTCTTCTTCTTTAGGACCTTCATTTCAGGCAATATTGAACAGATGATGCCCAGCTTTCAGGACATTTCCCAATCTCTAGTAAAGCTTCGAGTTTTTGCTTTAATAGCGTCCCCCATTTTATGAATGAAACATCACGATGATGAAAATTAAAACCAGAATGACAAACAGAAATGGTTCCTGATGTGTTCTTTTCTTTAAAGTACTCATCACTTATGTAATTTTGAGATCAGGCTCCCTTGCACTTGTCGCTTTGAGATTGAGAAGGTAGTCACTTTTACTATTGAGAAAGCATTGCTGCCACCATCTGGAAACTCTGAAGTATTATCAGCACCTAGAATAGCAAAAGGGAATTCTGCTTTGTGTCTTGACCAAGGGTCGAGCAGAAATGACTGACAAGCTGAACTTCCTATGAAAATACAAATCTGCCAGTTGTCACAAGTCTCTCATTTATTGAACGTAATTTAATTTTATAGGTGTAGTAGAAGATGAACTGTTTCAGCTGCTTTGGCTGTGTTCTTTTTAATGCTGTGTTTTTAATCTTGAATGCTGCAAGGTCTTATCTTTTTGTGTGATATTATATATATAAATATTGAAATTCTGTGTGATTTTAAAAGTGCAGTTTACATTTCTGTGTTTTCAGTTTGAACATTTTTTTGAATATTCTTGTTGATTGGGCTGATATTTTTGTCTCCTTGAGGTCTGGTGCTACACTGTTAGCCACCTTGAATCTGAGGAGGTAAAGTGAGATGTTTTAAATAAATAAGTGCCCCCGCTATAAATGGGGGCCAAATGAAGAAAAAACTTGTAACCATCCATGCCTTGCTAGCTGTTGTCAAAGACTTATAGAAGCCTCCTTAAGAGTAATGGGTTGGTCCAAGGCAAAATCACCAAGTACTGAGTCACTCCTCAAAACCCCAGGATAATGATACCACCAGTCCCTTTAACTAACCCACCAGCCAGAGACCAAAGACTAAGTTGGTTGCCCTTCTAGGTCTAAGATTAAGACATCAGGCTTGTAAGGTAGAATACTTGCAAGGTGAATTTCAGAAAACCATGTTCTGGTAACTGTAGCCAATAGGAGCTAAAGTACTGGATTCAGATTGAAGCCTCAGAACTCAAGAGCACCATAAGATATAATTAAAGTATATTAAAAGAATATGCAGGAATATACAAGAGCAGCCAACAAGGATAAAATAATGATGCAATATACCTAACTTAAGCACATTAAGGAGCTGTGGTTCTCTAAATCCATATGTTACCTGGCAAGATTGAATCCAAAGAAGTTTTGAAGTCCAAAATCCAAAACAGATGCTCTGGCCAACCTTACCAACCAAGAATTAAGAGGTGTCCCAAAGTTAGACAAAGGGCAAAATTATAATAAAAAATATTTCCTTATGCCCATTGGCATGATTCTAGTTGACCAATCAAATGGAGGGCCAGTGATTGATGTTGCAGTCCCTACCAGTGTGATGAGTTTTGGTCATGAGGCCTTGTACTTTGCAGCTGTTAGACCTAATTAAGCAAGCACCTTCCCTCACCCATGGGTTCTTGCACTAATGAGATGGAATGCCTAGGCCAGTGGTGGCAAACCTATGGCACTCCAGATGTTCATGGACTACAATTCCCATCAGCCAATTGGCCATGCTGGCAGGGCTGATGGGAATTGTAGTCCATGAACATCTGGAGTGCCATAGGTTCACCACCATGGGCCTAGGCCAAACTCCCTCCTGGATTTTTTTTTGGTCTTGAAACTTCTAAGCCTAATGGTCTGACCAGCACTTGTGACAGCTTATCTCACTTTTTGAAGTTACAGTCATCTTAACCTCAGGGTCTCAGAGAAAAAAAGCTTTCATGATTTCTGCTAGGCTCAAGCCTGAACCAATGTTTAAGAACTGACAACAGACTACTAAGCAACCTAGTATGTTGACAACTGTGTGTAACAAAAACACAAACACTAACAGCTACTTAATATGTCATATCCTCTTTAAATCCCGCAGTCAAGAGGTCACTGAAATTATATTAGGGGAACCAATTCTCAAGAAGCTGGCTCAGTTAGGTCTTGACCTTATAGCCCATCGCACTGATTAAGCACAACTTTGGCACCCCTCCTAGGACATTGTGCAGGTAAAGAATATTGTGCTGAAATTGCAAAAACTTTCACTGGAAAACCAGAAAGTAAGCATTATAGCGGCAGAGCTCATCGGACAAAGAATCACTCAACACAATCCACTTAACATACAATTACAACAGAGTCAAGTATGAAGGACTGTAACTGGTTCTAATGAATTGTCAACTGCAAGACAGCACAAGTTATGCCTTGCCAGGCAAATAAATGAAATTGCATTAGTCAACCTGTGAGCCAGCTGCTGCTTTGGGCTTCTACAGAATTGTGTTAGCCCTGTATATGAATAGAGCATCATCTTCATGGAATAAGAGGAAGCGGATGTTGAAGAGGACAGAAGTTGCAAAGGGACAATGAATTGGCATTATTTCAGCAGGTGGGTCCCATACATCTTCTGAAAAATTCCATCCTAAAATCTGTTCCTAGACAGATTGTAGAATTGTGTGAAGTATCACCTTTCCAGGCCAGGCTCCTTCCCATATTAGTGTCTACCTAATCAGGATCACTGGTTGTATACAACTAACACATATTGACACATACACACACAGAATATTTGCACACAAGTTTTCTCACATTTTTAGTGTAGAAATTCTGTGCGCAATCAAAATAAACAGGTCCTCACATCACGCTCACAGCCATTACATTTCCATTTTGATGTCTCTTTTGGAAGTTCTAATGTCTTTTCTGACAATGAATGAATTGCATACAATTGAAGTCCAAGTCACAAAGCAGTTGAGATTTCAGCCAAATTAAGAGTTTTTGCATGCAACAGTCATCTATAACATTATGCAGTCAGGTTTATCATAGTTACAAGCAGTGGTGGGATTCAGCAGGTTCGCACCACTTCGGCAGAACCAGTTGTTAAAATGGTACTTGCAAACAACCAGTTGTCAAGTTATTTGAATCCCTCCACTGGCTACAAGATAGGGAAACAAGAATATATATATTTTAAAATCAACGGTACATTTTAGCCAGAGCAATGTAAAATGTTGGGAAACCCAGGTTTGAATTCCACTGCCCTGGCAACTGACTGGATGCTCTTGAGCCAGTCACATGCTCTCGGCCTCAACCTTGGCAAGTATTTGGATGGGAGACCTTCAAGAAATACCAGGACATGGAGGAAGACAATGGCGAACCACCTCTGAGGTTGTTTCTGCATGGTCCAAATATCCTGGGCTGAGCAAGAGAAATATCCGATTTGGCCAAGAAGTTTGCATGGTTCCTGGTCTTCAAGTAGGTTTGCCCCGCGATATTTCCCTCATCCGGGATTTTCAAAAATCCCGCACTGAATCTGCTACCGTGCAAACACCGTGGGAGCAGGATCAGTTTATTTTTCCCACCCAGACACCTGATCTCCTGCTCCCGCCCCCCTGATCCCCACACCTGATGTCATGTCAGGTTGAACCGCCTACTGTTGCAGCCCACCCTTCCCGAAACATTCCCACAAATACATTTTCTGCTCATGGTATTGACTGGGTACAATTTCTCCTGGATTAATTAGGAGGGGAGTCCCCAATTGACTTACTTTCCTTAAACAAGCTTCGTAGTTCAGTTTTACAGCTATGAATCTGTTCACCTCAAAAGTCAACCAATGCAGCGAGGTGGCATGTAGGGGGGAAAGCAGATGAACAGCAAGCTCTATTATGGCATCATGCTAGCCTCTAAAGCTCCAATTTATTTGCTATTGACTTCTGTGGGGAAAAAAATTACTATAAATTGACATTACGCTCAAGATGATGTAGTTCAAATTTTATTTATTCATTCCACAGATTAGTGATCCTGTGTCACTCCATTTACAACCTGGAACAAGCATTTCCCTAAAGCACACCTATAAACACTGCACATTCTATTATCTCTACAGGCATACTGTTAGGCAGTTACACTGACTTTTAACATTTTTTGGTAAGAAATCATTACACCTTAAGGTATTAATATATGCTTGTTATTATGTACGTCATAATCTATCATACAGTAAGCCACTCTGACTTTGTAGGCAGCTAATATTAAAAAGTCTCCTAAACCTCAGGTTCTATGTACAATCGCAACCATTGTCTTAGTTTTAAATTCTATACAGTTCCTTTAAACTCCAGCCTCCTGATTTCCAGAAGGATCAGTGAATTCCATGATTCCTCTAGAAATATGCTAGAGAAGATGTAGATTCTACGAAATAAGGAGAACACTTAGTGGTGTCACAGGAAAAAACAACAACGAACTTAATTGAAATTTACCATCCTCCTTGTCTGTTACTGGTACGCTGCGTATTCTCCTACAGATTGCTTAATCTCTTATTTTTGGGCAACACTCAAGTGACTTGGGTTGAGTCAGAAACTCAGCTGGACAGAGGCTCCCAATTTTTACTATGTGCGAAATAAAAGTATTATTCTGGCTCCTATGCCTGTGGACACTTTAATTTGGGATGCTTTAGTGGGGATAACACATATTGTGTTATCAGTACAAAGGAGGCAAAGATATTTGTATGCTTCTGGGAAGAATCTTCGTGCTGGCCATGCACAAGACCTCAACTTTTACATCAGGGGGAAAAAAATACGAAAAAAAAAGACTGAGCAAGCTCATCAGATTGATAATAATTTAAAAAAGGAAGTGCATTATCGGTTCTGACTACAAAAGGATATGGTGATATTAAAAATGATTTGCCCTTGAAATGTCAATGTATTTTTCTGCACCCAAGAAACCTATCCTAAAGCCTCCAGCTATCAAAAATCAAGTATGTATACCTATTGCTTCATACTACTGAGATGATCAGATAAAACTAAGGTGACACAGATATGGAGCAAGGGTAAAAACAAGCAGTGCAGGAATATGCTGGTTGCCCTCTAATTTTAGATAATTAGAAGTTCTTTGAATTAAAGATTATTTTATCTCGTTGACAGCAGAGATGAAAATCTACTTAATTCCAAGTTTTAGCAGCAGGCTGGTTGACTGCAAATCTGATTCCTATGAAACGTCTGTCAGTGTCAACACTAAGGTCGTAATTGCGTCAGATTCTCATAGCAGGAAAAAAATGTGAATCAGGCACTGAACTTTTTGTTTTTAAAAAATGCAGTATATTCTTTAGGGGAGAACAGAAGTCACAGTAAACATTCGAAGTCTGGAATGCTGAAAAATATACAAGTGCCATTACAGTACCTTTACAAAGTTGTGCACCTTCCCCTACCCCATCCCAGAATAAGCACATACAAAAGTTACAGGCTGGTTCACAATGACTTTCAGTATTAATGTTATTAAAATATGTTGATGTTAAATCAAAAAATATTTTACTATTTACATGTATACAATATAAACCTTAAATATAAGAATACACCTGTTTTAGGAACCTTTAAGAGACTATTTAGGGAGGTTGGCCCATCTTGTAATACAGAAGAACCATTTTTGGTCTTCATACTAAGAAATTGCAGGTTTTTCACAGTACGGTCTATAGTGCTTCAACAGATAATGTTTTACACCTCTCACCCTGGCAGAAAGCCTTTCCATCAAAAGGCGTCAGTTTTAGTCCCAGTGTATTTTACTTTGTTAATGCAGATTCCAAGCAGCTCAGGGCACTCTACTTGCTCCTGTGCAATCTGATTGCACCGCCAAATCAGGCTGTAATTCATTTCCTCCGTGATCACACTATCTTGCTTGTAGTCTGGGTGGTTTGCGATGAACTCTCGCATCCATCGAGCAGCTGTCATCAGTTCTCCTGAAAAGGTCACAGAATAGAAATTCCTGTTTTCTCATGTGCTGTAAATGAATACCTTTTGTTTTATAGTCAAAGCCTAACTGAAGGTTACAGTTCTGTCCATTCCATTCCATTCCATTCCATTCCATCATCTTTACTGGCATCACATAAATATTGATAACACAGAGATCTCAAAAATAGGGTTACATAGTTTAAAATTAAATTATAAACTCCAAATACATTTTTTTAAAAAAGGAAAACCCATCAAACCAATCCCAGAATCACTAATAAAACATGGAACAAACTATACTAAGAAGTCCTACAGATTAACACCACAACAAAGCTCCATTATAAGAAACTAGCTACCGGTATGTCTTCACATATGGCTAGATTAGAAGTGTCTATAAACAAGACAGCTTTACAATATCAGGAAGTCCAGCTCTATGGATCAGAAGGTCTTGAAAGCTGCATTAAACAGATTCTGGACATCCAACTCTGGAGGCCCCTGCCAAACATTCAGAACAATGCACTTTCAATCCACTTTCAATGCACTTTGCAGCTGGATTTTATTGTGCGGAATAGCAACATCCACTTGCACACTATTGTGAAAGTTGATTGAAAGTGCATTATTCTACATGTGCAGAAGGGACCACAGAGTCTGCCTTTGATTCTGTTACAAACTTCAGAGGAAGAGAGAACACAAAGCGCATCAACAGATAGTCCGACTTATGGCATTAATTTTACCATCAGTGAGGGCTAACCAATTTGAATAGCGAGATTCAGTGAGCGTCTGAAAAATTAAACTAGAGGAGTCTGTATTATAGTGAATACATAGCTAAAAGTTAAATGTCCTCAACCACGCCATGGTTTCAAATGTACGCTGACCTTTTTCAATGCACAAGGCAGTGTATGAAACACAATTAGGTATTCCCAAAACTCTGTGCAAAATTTTTGATTGAATGCTGTTCAAAGAATGGTTAACAGCATTAATCCATAATGGGGTGCCAAATAGCAATTGAGAACCTATTTTTGCATTGAAGACTTTCAGTGCTGTGGGGTAAAATTGGTTCTCTCTATTATAGAAAAAGTGGACAATGGCTGATGCATTTAAGTTGGCTATAACTGATGCAGAATTGCAGTGTGGCAACCGGGATCCATTATAGCTAAATAAGATGCCTAGATATTTAAACTGTCTGAGTAGCCATTAAACTGTCTGACTGGCCATTAATTTTCAATTATAGCATCTCCATGATTTGGCAAATACAAGAACTTTAGATATCTCATAGTTAAGTTCTAGCCTGTTTGGCAACTCGTCGAAGAATACAGTTTTTTAAATAAGAAATAAAAGTCTCTCATCTATGCTCGTAGATGCCAATTTCTTCCATAGAAGGTCCCTTGGGATTACAATTTTGTCTTACCCACTCAAATGCCAAATGTTAGCTATGGGAAGGGAGGGAGGGCATGCAAGGGCAGGGGGGGGAGGGGGGGAGGGGAGGGAGGGGTGGCATGAAAGGGAGGGGAGGGAGGGGGCCTGGCATCTGTGTGGCTTTGTGTACATTGACGTATGTAGTGTTGCCCTTGGAATGCAATTTTAGCCCTTTCAGTCAGTCAGTTAGGGAGAAGAAGAAACAACCCTAACCCTAGGAAATCCTCACTGGGGGAGGGGAGTGAGTGAGGGGTGGCATGCAAGGGTGTGAATCTCTCCCTTGCATGCCACCCCTAACTCCCCTTCCCTTGCATGCCACCCCTTCCCCTCCCTCCGCCAAGGTGGGTGGGCCATGTCCAGATGCCAGGCTCCCTCCCCCCTCCCTTGCATGCCACCCCTCCCCGTCCCTCAGCTAGGGTGGGTGGGCCATGTCCAGATGCTGGGGCCCCTCCCCCGCCCTCTCCTAGGGTGGGTGGGCCATGTCCAGATGCCAGCCCCCTCCCCCTTCCTTGCATGCCACCCCTCCCCCTCCCTCCCTCAGCTAGGGTGGGTGGGCCATTTATATGCCACTTTAAAACCTGCATCCAATGCAAACTATGGAAGAATGGTGCTCAGTGACCTCAGAGTGGACCACCACAGCTAAATACTTCCTGTAGGGATTCACATATGCATTCACTCATCCCACAGGAAGTCTAGCACTTTAACCACTACACCATACCGGCTCTTGTTTTACCATTTTTAAAAATCCTAAGCAACATCTAAATGTTTACATACCTGATGCTCTCTTCTTGATCAGTTTTAAGTAGTTTAGAATGCTGCATCTTGTATCCACGTCCACTTCCATGTTTTCAAGGTAAGAGTTTAAAATTGGAATTAAGCCAGGAAATACACCTTCCTGTGGGAAAAAAAACGGGTGAAGTGTCTGCTTTACATTAATCACCATTCCTTTTAAATATAATGATACACAAATCCTGTAGTAACACCTTAAGGAAACATGCTCAAATCTTTCCTCATGATGATGTCAAAAGGATACAGTGAATTTGTATGCCACTTTAAAACACAAATCTTCTCAAAGTGGTTTTCATTTTAATAACTGAAAATATTTGCTAGGTGAGGTGGACTGTAACATCTACTCCTGTCCTCAGCTAAGGGAATATCATATCAAAAAGGAAAACAAAGGATTGCTTTCTGTCTGCTTTAACTCTATGTTACCCTACTAATACACTAAAATAAGTGGTGAGTAATTGGGATGATGGCACCAGGACACAAGGGATCAGGGAAAAAGCTGAATGAGCGCAAACACATAACTGTGAATGTATACACTCCATCTGTGCATGGTTGTTACAGGCAATTACTGCTTTGTGCAAATGAGAAGCCTTCCTCACCTTCCCATTGATTATTGTATCAATGCTCATTAAGGTATACTCTTCCGCATCTGTTTCTGTACCATTCTGAGCTGGGCCACATCCATCGACAACAGCATTACTGCCTTTTCAAAGATAAAATGGGAGAGGAAACCAGACAAGGTAATTAGGTTGGGGTTTTTTCTTTTCATTTTACACTTGGTGCCCAGGAAATCAGACTGCAAACAAGCAGCAACATACCTTTAGAAATATCTTTCCTGAAATAAAACATGCCCTGCCGGACAGCATCCCGTTTTTGAGCTACTTTCATGTTTTCATCCACCTAATATGATGGGGAGTGGGTGGGAGGAAAGAAAAAAGGTTAAACTGCATTCCAGGAAAGTTTGAGGTTGAGGTCTGTGAGTACCGTATATACTCGAGTATAAGCCGACTTTTTAGCACATTTTTATGCTGAAAAAGCCCCCCTCGGCTTATACTCGAGTATATACGGTAATTCCAAGATGGCGGCTGGAGCTGGGGCTGCTGCGGGGATCCAGTAAGCATGTTGCTCCTTTTTTTCTAACCCACCAGAAAGCCGTAAAAACAAGCTGTAAAGACAGCCCGCACAGCATTACAACTAGGGTGTGTGTGTGTGTATGTTAAAAGAAACCAAGGCATTTCTCTCCTAAGGGTTATTAGTGCGTTGCATTCTAGATGAATACAATTTTTCATATGCTAGTTTACTGCTAAATACTGATGTTGCTGAAGACAAAGACTTTCTTTGGAGCAAAGTTTAGGCTGGCATGGCTATGAATCCCAGAATTATTCTACATTTGGAGGAAAACAGTGGTTCCTTTGTGTTCCTAGAGTGCTAGAAAGCTGCTCATCCCTAATGCAAACTCTGTTAATAAGTTTCCCAGTTTTTTGTGGAAAAACTAGATGCCTCGGCTAATATTCGGGTCAGCTTATACTCGAGTATATACAGTATCTGAAATTGCATTTCATAGGTCTTGCTTGGGCTGCTGAATTCCTGCATGAAATCACACAGGAAGGTACCTAACCAACTGGAACAGAATGTAATGAACAACCACCTCCAAGATCACACCTGTTATCCAGACGCTCTTAAGGAAACAGTATGGTAACTCATACTGGCTTCTCTTCACCCAGGTGTGCACTTATATGGATTTAGTAATGCTTTTCAAAATTCCTTACTAAGGTAAAGAGATGGGAACCTAATATATCCTGCTTAAGAGACTTTTTTTTTTAAAGAGAGCATGGCCCAAGAAAAAGTCTACAACATCCCCCTGAGATCTTTGTAAGACACAGAAAATCCAACAGGCTCATTTGGGACAGATTCCGTGAAGGTTTGAAAACCACTGAACTAAAGTACATTACTAATTGAGAAATACAACTTTCCCTGTGGTTTTGTAAAAGTGCATTTATTTATGCAGAAAACTGTTACGTGGCCTCTTCAGAGTCCTGCTGGACACAGCTCCCAAATTATCATTATGAAACCAAGAATTCTATTCTTAAACACTGTGCTAGAAAAAGTGAGGCTGGAGAATAATGTATTTATATGAACAGTTATAATTAAGACCAAGAGCTCCGATGTTTCAAAAGATACACGTCACATCACTTCGTTTATGTGTCCATTTGGGATTTCTGCAGAAAGCGAGTACTGCATATCAAAAAGTATTAGCTGAAAATTCCCTCCAGATGTGTTCCCATTGGGCTTTTTTGTAGCTACATGAGAACAGTATAGTGACTCATAGCTTAGCAACATGACAAATCTACAAAAGGAAAAATATATGCATGCACTGGGGAAGGCGAGGGGTTGGGAATGTGTATGTATAAAAAAAGGGAAGGTTCATCAAGTCATATGTTGTTGTCCTAAATGTATCTCAACTAAAAATGAAGGTGGAGAACTAGGCTTCTGAAGTATCTGAAAAGCACATGCTTCTCAGGGCTTAAGGAACCTGGCATTAAGCAGCTAGAATTGACATGGTCTTTGAGGAATTTGGATACAAATGCTTGAAGCAATCCTTTGCCAAACTGTTGAAAAAGTGAGCTGTGCTCTTGTCTGGTTCATACTTTTTAATAAATGAGGTGATACCACATAAGATTGCTGCCCCTTAAGACTTGTTTTTAAAGACCAAAAGGTTCTGCCTAACGAATAACGTCATCTGCCCTCAAGAGATGAAGACAACTGCAGGCTCTTATAAACAAAGACAAGTTCCCACAGTTCCTCCGTAGGAATCATCAACCAAAGTTGGTTTTTCACACACGCATGCTTTATTTGGTTCACTGTAACATGTCTACTGAACCAATCAACCAACTAGTGAACTGGCATGCTGCCTAGTAGTTAAAAGATTAAACCCATTAAATTGTAAAATGGCAAGATACGACAAGCAGCTGTTTAAAGGGAAATAAAGAACAATCAGAACAATAATTAAAAAAATGTTCACAAAGAAAAATTCTCCCCATCCCAGCAATCTAACCCCAGTAACCCTAAGTAGGGAGTTCCTGTCAGTGTACACCATTTAGGGTATTGTATTCTTTGCTGCCATGTGCCACCTTACTTATTTTGAGCAGCATCTAAAACAGGGCTTCCTCCATACATCTTAAGGTCCAAGGGCAACATCAGGGTTGAGGAGCTCCTCCCACTGTGGCGACAAAATCTCATATGGCTACAGGTCAGTACATTAAGAACAATGAAGCAAAGAAATCAGAACACCCTACTGAAATTGAACTTGAAACAGGAAAGTAATTCCAAATAGGGGAGAGGAGAGAAATACTCAAGAAAGCCAAGAGTTTCATATTTGCTAAGATCTCCCCCACCCCCAATTTTGGTTCTATTTAAAAGACTGTCTACCTCACAGTTAATCACTTTTGATTTAAAACAGAACACCTCTATTTTAAATGTGGCCCACAACATAGGATGGCTATTTTAAATAGATATGTGAAATTCTTCAGCTTCAACCTTTTCTTTCTCATTGCCAAGACACAGTAACCCAAATAAGCAAGTTTCTGCTGGCAGAGTCTTTTTTGCCATCAAGTTACATCAGACTTATTGCAACCGTGTAGGGTTTTCAAGGCAAGAGACATTCAGTGGTGTTTTGCCATTGCCTGCCTGGTCTCAAGTATAAAATTAAAAAATGTTCATCTACAACAAATTCCTGGAAGATGGGAGATTTAAGGAAAAATATCACAAGAGTCCTGATAAAGAACAAATTAGCATCATTGATAATAAGCAAATAATATTTTTCTTATTTGGTCTTTTTACCTTTCTTTGTCCAAAAGCCGAAAAATTCTCAGATAGCAAAAAACAAGTATCTTTATTACCAACCCGAATATAAGCTGAGGCATCTAATTTTACCACAAAAAACCTGGGAAACTTATTGACTTGAGTATAAGCCTTCGAACTTGACTCAGTAGCAGCTAAAAACAGAAGATTTGGGAGCAAGGTGAGATAGAGTTGCTTAACAGAGTTTGCATTAGGGATGAGCAGCTTTCCAGCACTCTAGGAACACAAAGGAACCAATGTTTTCCTCCAAATGTAGAATAATTCTGGGATTCATAGCCATGCCAGCCTAAACTTTGCTCCAAAGAAAGTCTTTGTCTTCAGTAACATCAGTATTTAGCAGTAAACTACTGTATGAAGAATTGTATTCATCTAGAATGCAATGCATCAAAAACCTTTAGGAGAGAAATGCCTTGGTTTCTTTTAACACACACACATCCCTTAGTTGTAATGCTATGCAGGCTGTCCTTACAGCTTGTTTTTATGGTTCTCTGATAAGTTAGAAAAAAAGCAGCAACATGCTTACCGGATCCCCAAGGCAGCCCCAACTCCGGCCGCCATCTTGGAATTACTGTATATACTCGAGTATAAGTCGAGGGGGGGCTTTTTCAGCATAAAAATGTGCTGAAAAAGTCGGTTTATACTCGAGTATATACGGTATAAGTCCACAGCTTCCAACAATAATTTACACCTTGAAACAGATGGTTAACAGAATTAGCTGCATTGACCTATGAGAAACTTTTAAAATATCACACATTCAAAACGGTGGCATTAGGTAATTTGATCTTAAATATTGCATAAATATGCCATGATCTGACATCTTTGGAAAGTGTGCGTCTAGAAGATCTCTTCTAAAGACATGCTACACGTTACCTTTTGGGAAAGGACTTCTTCCCAGAATGGCATTCACTAGGGCAAGTTCTCACTGACTTCCCCCAGGTTATGTCACAGTTTCCTCTGAGATGTCATGGCATGATGAGTAATCATGTCACAGGGAAAATGATGAGAAAAAGAAAGGAGCTTGATACAGGGCTCCTATTTTCAGAAGTGGCCAAATAAGATAATGCAATCTTATTAATATACTATTATCAATAGTACTATTGATAATACTATTATCTTATTAATATACTGTTATATTATTACTAATATACTATACTATATTCAACTTTACAGAAACAGATAAAATGTTATTCTTACCTTGGACAAAGGAATGAGGAAATCCAGTTTGTAGGAAAGAATTACTCTGGTCAGCAGCACCACAAAAACAACATAAGCAGAGTTTTCAAAGTCTGTTAACTGAACCTAAGAATTGGGGAACAAAACAGGTATAAACCAACTGTGTGCTAACCACACACAGAGCAGCTATATAGCAATTTCATAGTCTGAAAAATGATCTGTAGGTTCAGGGCTTGATGCAGATTATTTGCTGCCTTGGAGGGAGGAGAGATGAGAGATTAAAAGCAAATTTAAGACCCACTCTTTTCCTCATTATGTGAGAAAGTACTGACTGAATCAGAAGTTTAGTTCACACTTAGCACCAAAACACAGTTAAATTGGTTGTGTGTCGTCGTTTCCCCTTATAATCCCTAGTTTCAGTCTGCCATACCAGGAACTGAAGTTGGCTTATTAACCATAGTCTTAATTACAATTATATGTATGAGCCTGACACCTAGCCTTACTCTTGATTTTTTCCCATCAATGCCCTTCCAGACTACAGCAATAAAAGCTCTGACGGCAACAAAAGCTCTGAATAACGTGGGTTGCTCCCATTGACTACTTTAAAACTTTCCAAGCTATAGAAGTTAACCAGAACATAACTTTACTCTTGAAACTTAGAATCCAATTATATAACTATTAGAAACTATATCGCTCTTTCTATTCATAGAAACAGAGCACAGTTTTGGATACTATAGCAGGGGAGAAATTATCTGTGATTTTGCTAGCATGCAGGAAGAAGAGCGTCCACTTTCACTTCTCTCCAGCTGTTTTCTCTGAGATGGTGTTTGTCCTTTGGTACTTGTTGCTGTTTTTAATGTACTTTAAATATTTTAATATCTATTTTATAGACCTTACTCCCCCCACCATTAATCTAAAGTATGACATGCTCAGAATGTGACTAACAATGTACTTGGACTGATAACCTCACCCGCAATACAATGCACTCAATCACACCTTTGCATAGCAAATTCCACCCAAACACTTACTGATTGGTTCCCCAACCTGGGACATGGGCAATATATACCCCACTAAACATTTCCTTCTCACTAGACACTGTGTGTAACAGACTTCTCTCTGTGATACACCTCTGGAGATGCCAGCCACAGATGCAGGCGAAATGTTAGGAACAAGATCTACCAGACCACGGTCACACAGCCCAGAAAACCCACCACAACCAGATGCTCAGAATAGATTTGTAACCCCTCTCTTTCCTATAAAAGCGAAATGTAAACTTGAGTCTTTTGACACCATAAAGACTAACAATATTTTAATCCAGCACATGTTTTGTGGACTGGTCCCCATATCTTCATATGAGGGAAAGCTAAGAAAAATACCTGTTAGCCTTTTCCCTGCATGCATAAGACCAGGTGGGAAGATGCCTTCCCTTCCTCAGAGAGAAGGAACCATCATGGTAAGTAACCAAGGTTCATTCTCACTCTGAGCGGGGAGGGCATCTTCAAATGTGGGGTGTCCAAAAATGGCACCTTTCTGCATGGGTTGGAAGCTCTTAAGCATCTACAACATTATGTAACACCCTCCTTCCGAATGCTTGGTTTGCTCAGGATGTGGTATTCATCCTGTAACGTCTTATGAACATGGAGATTGAAGATCATGTGACAGGATGGTACATTTCTTCTACTGACGCCTGTCTGTCTAGGGCAGCGTTGGTGGCCGTGTTTCTTACTGAATGCGCCATTATGCTTGTTGGTAATTGCAGATGGCTGGATCAGTACGCTTCAATTATGCGTTGTATGATTGTGTAGCTAATGACTGCCCTGAACATCTTTTTGCCCTGATTAGCTGCTGTGATGGAGATGAACAGGGAGTCTGATGTCCTTATTGAGGACATGCATTTAACATATATCCGTAGGGCTCTGTGTAGATCTAGGGTGTGCCAGGATTTTTCCCTAGGGTGCTCTGGTTTGGGGCAAAAGGAGGGGAGATGGATTTTTTGTTCCCTGTGGAATCTGGAGTTGACTTTTGTCATGAAGGTCAAGTCTGGTCTTTCGACTACACCCATCCCCTGTCTGGCTGAAAGGGATCCCAGCTCTGATACCCTCCTGGCTAAAGTGACCACTGTCAGAAACAGTACATTCATCCTTAGCCACTTCAGAGGGTCTTGTCTTGAGGACTCAAATGGAGTTTTGGTTAGTGCTGATGGAACCCTGTGTGGCCTCCAGGACAGGAACCTGTGAACTGTGGAAGGCATGATCTGTGCTATACCTTTCAGGAAGGCCAGCATGTGAGGATGTTTTGAAGTGGGTGTTCTGACTATCTTTGCTAACATTGTGACAATTGCTGCCACCTATTGCATAAGATTTTGCCTGGCTCCTTCCTGAAGAAACCCTAGAATCTGGCCCAGCCCTAGACTGAGTTAATCTTTGTACGGTTACATCACCTGGTGAAGGCTTTCCAAGAAGGGCTATATATGCATTGAGTAGATTCGGTGTACTAAACTGGCTAGCAACAGCACAACATTGGGATAAAAAAACTAGCTTAGTCTTGGCTCCCTGAGCGACCAACGGGAATAGCCCATGTTTGAAGATGCTCTCCCCCTCACAGACAAAAGTGTTTAGTGTCTCCCCTACTGCAACAGCCTGAAATGCCCCCCAAATCCTAGAAACAGGGAAAAGGCAAGAAAGCTGTGCTTCGTGGGCAGAAATACTTGCATCTGTAGAAACACTTATCTAAATTCAAGTTATCTGTTATTCTTTTTTAAAACATTATTTTGAGATTGTTAGGTACATTTATCAAGAATAAAGAGATGTCACAATAAACAGAATGCGTCATTATAATTTCAACCTGATTTTTGTTACATCACAAAATGGGACATGGATTCAACCCGTGGTGAAAACTATATTGCAATTTGCGGCAAAACTACCACTGCTTTGGATGGAGCTGAACTAAACACCATTATTGAAACCCCAAGGGCTAAATTTAAGCAACAGACGATATGAATGAACTGAATTCATGAATACTTCAAGTATAGCTATTAGGGGCACTGCAAGCTTTTCAACTCAGAGACTCTGAAATGGAGATTCTGATGAAACATCCTATCTGCTCACCTCCATTGGTCTGAACTCAACTCTCCATCCAATATCTGAATTTGGAGGCGGTGGCTTAAATCTCATAGTTTGCCAGTTTGTTGACTGAATATTCTGCAAGAGACAAAAATACGTGTTACATTTGACACATGATATATACAAGTATACTTTCTACCAGATGGTCAGAACAGCAGTTAAATGTTTACTGGCTCCCAATAACTTGAAGTGACGGATCTTTTAAAACTTGAGATAAAAAGCAATAAACTACTAGAACAGAGTGCTTTCATTAGCAGAAAAACACCCCCCCCCCCAACACATCATCAGGAGAAGTTCCAGGCTGACACATGCATCATTAGTAAATTTTCTTGATGTTATTCAGATCTTTCAAGAATAATATCCTATGCACAAACCAGGAGACAAACAAATATGAAAATACAAAGTAACAAAAAGGAGTAAATGCTTATATGTAATGTTACTCTAGCTGCATATGTATTCTGAAAACAGCAGGCACTTTCATCTATAATTTTAATTTAACTCTAAAGGAATGAAAAGAGTGCAGGCTTTGTTAGAAATATTTCAAGGGTAAAGTTTTAATGCATTTTGTGTTCTAAGGTAGCACTTCTTCACTAAATTTGACATAGATTGTTTTACCAGACTGTTACAAAACAGATGTGTAATATAGATGTCACTTACAAAAGCCCACCTCATTGACATGCAAAAACCTTCTACATATGAACACTGGTTTGACTTAGAATAATCATTCTCATGCTTTGTTTTAATCGCACTTTGAACTTCTGCTAATATCTGTGTGAAATTAAAGCCACAAGTTTCCCCTCCCTTAAACAGACAATCAAGCAACATATTCATTTCTCGAATAAACACATTTGTCATCCAAATGTCACGACTGAACCACATGCTACTGAGAATAATAACTTGGTGCATTTGAAATGTTTGGTTTCTCTTTGAGTGCATAACCTTCAGTTATCTATACCCCACTGAACATAAATATGTAACTAATTGGCTCAGGATACAACCTCAAAATGGTCAGATTCGTTTGCGTCATCCAGATGAATTTTCTCCTCGAATAAAGTCAATGGATCTCGAATAAATAAGTGAGCGATATGCTGTGCCAAAAGATGGTCTATGCCTGTAAAACCAACAAGTTTGGAATTTAAGCTGATACTAGAAGAGCAAGCCTATCAAATACCATCATACAGCACAAGCAGCAGCAAGAGCAAATACACAGTTGCGTGCAATTACCTCATCAAACATATCTGGAGGAAAACACCTGCCACAAAAAAACCACATGAAATGGAACATTTTGGAATATAAAGGAAAATCTCTCTCCTGATTGGTACTGCTGTCCTCTACTACAGAATATCTTTTTCAGTATGTATTCCCAATTGGCAGTAAGGAGAACCTGAAACTGCTTATACTGAATCAGACCCTTGGTCCACCAAGGTCAGTACTGGCTATTCAGACAGGCAGCACAGTCTCAGGTAGAGGTATTTCACAGCACATAACACTTCATCCTTTTTTTTTAAAACTGCAGGTGTGGGAGATTGAACCTAGGATATTCTGACTATCAAGCCAATGCTCTATCTCTGAATCACAGACCCACACTCTACATTTTTTTCCCCAAGGGGCAGCAACCAATTCAGATAGTGAACGTGTACATAAAGCAATTTAGTGTCATATTTTAAATACAGATACTACTGTGAGGTCAATCAAATGAAGCAATGACCGCACAAAGCTCGATGGGAAGTAATTAAGGAAGCAACCTAGTCAATCAAAATCACATGCATTCAAATACTTACCTTCACTGATTAAGTGGTCGTAGATTTCTTTATCAATTGTCAAATCAATGTCGTTGTACTTTTCACCACACTCAGAGAGGTAACTGTCTATGGAATCGTATCTGGATTTATTGATTCTGTAATGGTTGTTCTTCAGTGGCTATGCAATTTAACAAGAAAAACAATGCTTAAAAAGTTACTGGACAATAGGAACCACTCAGCATGGACAGTTAAGCACCTTTTCAAATCAAAGCTATACATGTGGATTCAGTACTATAGTGTAAGCATATGTGATCTGTTCACATTCAAAGAACTGCCATCAAAAAAGAGAGAGAACAGACTACTTAAAGAAAACAAATATATTGTGTTTCCCCGAAAATAAGATGGGGTCTTATATTAATTTTTGCACCAAAAGATGCATTAGGGCTTATTTTTGGGGTAGGGATTATTTTAGGGGAAATACGGTATCTTCACAATTCATTAAGGCGGTCTCTCAGCAGCCCTGTTGCTTCCCCGACACATGTAATACAAGCTGCATCCTCATTGGCAGGGAGTACCCTGCTGGACCACACCACCCTGATCTGTAACTACCAGTAGGGCTTATTTTTGGAATAGGGCTTATATTTTAAGCCTCCTCCAAAAATCATGAAAGGGCTTATTTTCGGGGTAGGGCTTATTTTCAGGGAAACATGGTAATGAACTTAACAGTTCATTAAACAGTTCATTAAACAGTTCAATAAAATGATTTCATGCAAAGTTAATGAAACATGTATTTTGTTCTATACTTGCTTTTAACACAGGTTTATGTCAACTCACACTAATTTTAGGAGCTCTATATAAACTGCTGTTTCAGCATAATATGTAACACACAACCTTATTTTTAAAGGTACAGAAATGGATTCCTAGGATTAAGATTATGCAAGTTACTATTTCCTATACAATGTCTTCTGTGACACAGGCTGGATAGAGGTTTTGTGCACTGTTGCCTTTATTTAAGTTACAGGAACATAGTCACAGAATTTTGTTACAGACCTCTACAAAACACAGATTAGTTTTGCTGAGAAAGAGTGGAATTCACGTATCGGGCACAAAAACCCAAGTGGCAGAACAAGGTTTTAAAAAGATCTAACTCATAGGCTCTGGCAAGAAACCTTGAAAATAAAATTTTCAGAAGTTTAAAAATTAACTGGATGCTCTACCAAAAGGTTTTGGTGTCCAAAACTGAGTACACTGCATCATTTTCTACCTGATCTTACAACCCTAATTGTCACTGCTTTCCTATGTTCCATTCAAATTCCTGGCCCAGCACCGCAAAGTCTTTCAAATCTGAAAACCAAGTTAAGCAAACCAAGTTATATATTCCATTTCCTCAATCCATTCTGAGATTCTTGTTTTACAAGAAACAAAAAGGGTTATTGAGCTTTCATCCTGAACATGAGACGAGCAAATTGTCACATCTGCTGTGCGAAAGTCGGACTAAATATCTTTGTTTTAATACTGTTTTTAACAAAGCACAAGTTCTGCAAACTAAGCGAATTCTTAATGTGTAAACTTTATAACTAAGGACAGCTTACAGGCTCATTCTGGCACCAGGAGTTAGCATACGCATACCTCTAAACCCCTCTCCTCTCGCGTCCTATCGTCTACCGATGCAGATATTACTCCCCAGCGGCAATCGATATCAGTCATGTAGCCTCTGTAGAATGGAGCAGCAGCACTTAAAGCCATCTGAAACAAACCAAAGTACAAAATGAAACAGGAAGTTTTCATCGCATCATTATGCAAAGCCAAAACTGGGTGAAGAAAAGACTGTAGTGAAGTCTGCATGCTGTCACAACCACCAAACATTTTCTTACTAGAACTAGTATTATCTCAAACTGAGGTCCAGTGATACGGCCTCCCTCAGGTGGGGGGTCTGCCCAAGGCACATGCAAGGACACAGGAGAAATACTTCGTGTGTTATTAATCTCGTATGAAAATGGTGTCCTCTCAGCTTTCTAGGAATCCTTAGAAATCTACTGCAGCCAAGTTGTTTAATACAGCTGTAAGCAAATATTTTGGCCCAACTGCCAAAAAAGTGAAACATCTAATGGCTGTGAAGATGTCAGAGGCCAAGCAAGGGTTTTATTTGTTTAGACATACTCAGCAAAAATCAAATCCCAGTGGAGCAGTCAACACCTCAAGAATCTGACTTGAACTCCACTGGCCTTGGAAGTGAGAACAGGCATATGCCACGCCCATTGCCTGCTTCTCCTCTAATGGCTCCAACAGTACTGTCAGTGCCCTGGGTGCTTGGGCAGAGAATCTGGAACAGAGTGTCAGGCAAAATAGTTTGGTGTTTTACTTTTGTTACATATGCAGGGGGCTGCCTACCACAATAATTGTTCCTGAATATCACAGAGCATTACCCAGAAATTGTATTGAATGACTTGTTAACCTATGAGCATGCTGATTTGCTAAGTGGCACTAGGGAGATACAGATCTAACCAAGCCATTATAATTACTTGAAGTATCAAACTGCTTTTAACCCTATATTGCAACACGAAGTACTTCTGTATTTTGGGGCAGGGCGGGTACTATGCATGCATAAATAATAGCAGCCAGGGGTTTTCAACTGAGTAACTGAACCTCAGGATGTGAGTGACTCTAGTTTTTTTTTCTTTCTGTTTTTATGAATTGCTCCAAAAGACTTTTTCAGGCCATTCAGACTTGCTGTTTAGCCAGTCTTTACCTAGAAATGATTAACCAAAATGTTGCCTGTACACAATTCCTTCTTATCAGAGAGCAGGACTGGTGAGAATTTGGAGCAGAGCCCTTTAAAGTTGTGGACCTACAGAAACAGTTCCCTCTCTGACCTTTTACCTCACTGACACAGACCTTCTTAACTTCTTCAGGTAGGAAAACAACTCACTGATCTGTCTCATCAGATTTTTCCCACCTTTTCCCCTTCAGGACTTGATGTGTTTCAGATATGGTAGCATTTGATATAATAAAAGCACTTTCCCTTAGCTCTATAACTGACCCAGAAACTGAAGGATGCCCGTTGACTTAAACCTCCCAAAACAAACTGCTTAATAAGGCACACAAAAAAAGATTTTAAACTTAAAGAGATTGAAATGTTTATTAACAGAGAACAGATGGTAAATGGAGATAAATAACTTGGAGAAAAGGAATGGATGAGGCAAATCAGGAGAAATATATATATTTCTTAAAAAACCCAAACCCAAAATACATACTTAAAAAACCCGAACTAAAACATAAAACACTCTACTGAGGAAACACAAAGCATAACCTAACACCACACTTGAAAATATTCCTCACTAGTTTATATGTATGGCCCTTCAGCTTGGCCCCTCAATAAACCCCTCCACTGAATTCTGTGTATATTAATGTGCATATTAATGCTTTCACCCAGTTCGCAGACTGATATCAGTAGAATCAGTCACATACTATGACTGAAAGTCCAAAAGCCTCTCAAATTGTTCTATCAGGGAGTTAAGCTCCGCTGACTCTGCATCATCTAGTCATTAGGTCAATCAAAATGCAGGATGCCACAGCCAATCAGGTGGCTTCTCCTGTTCCTAGGCCTTTATGCTTCAATCTGAATGTAAACACTATTTTGCTTCAGACAGACATGCACATATTAGATACACTTTCCTGTGCAGTCCGTCACACCACAAAAATGTTTCTCTCGAACATCATTAAAATGTAGCTGATAAGGGTCTCAATATATCAGTGGTTCTCAACCTTCCTAATGCCGTGACCCTTTAATACAGTTCCTCATGATGTGGTGACCCCCAACCCTAACATTTATCCATTTTACAGATGGAGAACACTGATGCAGAGAGTCTTAGGCGACCCCTGTGAAAGGATCGTTCAACCCCCAAAGGGGTCCCAACCCACAGGTTGAGAACCACTGAACTATATAGTAATTATAGGATCCCACTATATGATTTTAAAGAAGTACTAATGCTCATTAGTAGAGGCACTTTGTTGCTAAGGCAGCACCCTGCATTTTAGACCACCTATTCTTTCTCTTTCATCTATCTATGCTTAAACTGACTTGTGCTGTCCCACTCTTTATGAAGTATGGCTTGTCCCAGGAGCAGAGAAAATTATTGCCAGAAACTAAACAATACTTTATGTACATGCAAATTCATGTTGGGAAAGAAAGGCCTTAATTTACACAACACTTAGTATTTTTAAGAGAGAAATTCACTTCTATATTTATAACAGCAAGTATTTGCTTAAATTTTGGTAAGCAAACATATAAATTTGCTATGACTGGTCTAGGCCCAAGATAATTTGGACTTTCTATCTTTATAAGTTACTTCTTAAACAGTACTTTGTTATCGACTATTTTATGCTAGTGCCTTTCGTACATACAGGTGTGCATATGTACCATGAGAGGAATGCTGGGGTGAAATCATATTACTCACCACAATGGGACAGATGGTAGCTAGCTGATCGTAAAGGTATCTTGCTTCAGAAATGCTGCAAGCCTGGAATGTTACCTGTAAAAGAGTATTAACATCACTGAGACTACAAAAGCTATGGTGTTACACAATGCCCTTCTAAGTACTGACTTTGCAAAAAGCAAGTTAACTGGAACGATTACCCAACCACAACATATTTCCACAAATCAGTAACACAACCCTGCCTGACACGCTGCTCGGGAAGAATAAAGCAACAGGCATACTGGGAGACGACTCCTCCAGACCTAGCTCCCAACCAGTTCACTCCTCAGATTAACCTCAGTGCTACTAGCCTCCAAGATGCACAAATGGCTAAGGAAGCACAGTTTTTCACACCGTCTCTCATCACATACCAGCCCTAGCCCAACCTAGCTGTCACCAAGCAGAGGCTTGTCCAAAAATGAAGCAATGCTGGCACTGCAGACTCTCTTCCTTCCCCCCAGAAGCCCCTGAAGTATTCCCTCATACTCACACAATTAGTACATCACCCTAATCATGGTTTGCACTAAGCATTATTTGAGTTTCCATGTACACAGGCAAAATCATGGTGTACAAGTACTTGTGTGCTCTGCATACTTTCCCCCTAACATGCAAAGATCTTCAGAGGTGGAGGAATGGTTGTAACTATGGTCTGTCACCTCTGACATCATGCCAAACCAGGCTTCCTTAATTAAGATTCAGTATATGACTGAGCCAACAAAAACCAGCTAGATCAGTGTAGCAAATAGTGACCAGACTGAACAGCAGGGCTATCAAAAATGGGTAGGGAAGCCCCCTATAGTCCCAAAGTCTTGCAAAAAATTTGCATAGCCCTGCCTGAACAGTTGGAGGCGTGACCTAACCAACTTGGATGACGAAGTTGGAAACCAACTTTCTCCCACTGAAGGAGAAAAAAAAGAATGCAAGAATATTTTGTCAATGAATATACCTGAAGGCAGCAGTTGCCCATTCCAAACCCCATGGCATCCATATATACATGGTCAGGCTTGGCGGCTCTTGCTGCTTCACCATCGTCATTAGGGAATGCTTCTATGAATGGTGATGGAGTATTTTTGTCCTTAAATACTAAACACACAAAAAAATTAACAAGAAGTTAATGCACTCTTGCAAACTGTATTTCCCGACTCTGAAAACAAATCATTTGTACACTCACTTGGTACATTTATCACTACTTTTTCTCCTCTTCTGTGCCGAATGTTTCTGGTTAAAGTACTGAAACAAAACAGAATCCTTCTGAAACACTCTTTCAAAACAGAAAACACCCAGACACCCTCCCAAAGTTTAAAATACTAAAACAGTTTTAGGAACTCCTCAATGTACACACCGTTCTACTTCACATTTGAAAGAATCTGGGAGGAATTTATCCAAAGAATCAAAATGATGTTGACATAAGCACTACCAAGTGCCTATAAAATTTTAATATAATCAAGATGTCTGCTTAAACCTGCACCTTGCCATCCTAATGAGCAGGAAGATGTCAGGAAGAGAAGGAAAGAATGGCAGTAGGAGGTGATAATTCACTATGATTCCCCAGATGCTCCTGCTTATTCTTATAAATGAGATGGTCTCACTGCATATGACTCAACTGAACAGAATTTACTGATTACAAAAATCAAGTGCTTCTGCAAATCTTTGCACAAGTTGCAAACGGAAAATCATGAGGGAGAGCCAGCAGAGAACATAGGTCTCCGCTCCTTGGCCATTCTTTACCAGACACAGAAGAATTAGTGTTTCTGAGAACATGCTACCACGCTCTAGAGACCTCTACACCTAATACTGAGAAAAATGTCAAGTGAAGATGATCACAAATATAAAGGTGATATAGTATACAAGTGTGCATCACTCATTCACCTAATTTCAAAAGCATTAAGTTGCTGGGATGAGTTTCATATTCCACAAAAAGAGAAGCAGGACACTATGCTGCATTTGATGTGCAGACGAAAGACAGCGTTGCTCATTTCAAAACAAGCTTACCTAAATCTTGGATGTTTGTTAATGGCTTCATCTGGGAAGAAGAGAGACTTAGATGCTCCTGCCTCAACTGGAGTTGGGAAGGTCTCTGGTATCGTAAATCCTGGACATCCTAATCTACAGGTTTCAAATACATTGTGTTATTTTTAAATACCTTCATTTATCAACTGAGATATAAGAAAATCTTATTTTACTTATGCTTAAAATAAAAGCTCATTTTACTTAAGCTTAAAACTGTTAGAAACACTGAACTAAAACATGAATGCTAATAAGGTAACAGTAGACATGATGACAGCTAATTCATAGAGAGGCACAAGTTTATTTATTTCCAAAATCTGTACTCAGACTTTTTTGCCCATTCAGGACAACTGAAGTGGCTAAGTTTCAAAATTATCTCAGGGACCTGGATAAGCAACTTTTGGTTCTCACAACCTGCCCTTCTTTGATTCAGTAAAAATCAAATTCAAAACAGTTCTGTTGCAATTTGTGATTAAACGTGTATTTTAAAGAAAACAAGCAGAAGATTAAGGTACCTTTAAAAAAATGAACCAGACAAAATAAGAGGTAAAAGCTATTTTATTCCTCTCCCAGATGCTGTTCATACTACAGGTATTTACCTACTTTAGCTCTGAAGTTATAAGAAACTGCTCCACAGCAGCCTCAGCTAGCAACACTTCTGTATGGAAAATGTGTTCTCTAAACGCAAATCAAGTGGTTGGATCCCACAATCCATGAACAAAAGAGGCACGAAGAACTTCTGTTAGATCATATGAATCAGGCAACTCTGAGAATAAGCTCTTCCAGAGTTGGAAATGAGTGCTGGGCAGAAGAGGCTGCAGGAAAGATTCACAATTACCAGCCCCTTCCACTAACTGAATCCAGGATCCAGTCCAATATTTCAGTCAAAACACATAGCCTGAGATAAGTTCTCAACTGTAAGCAAAGTTCCTGTGTGAGTGTGACGCTGAACCTGCACTAAACACAGTACCTTTTGCAGCAGTAACAGTAGAGCTTACCTTTACCTCTGCACAAAGACTGTTATTTTGCCCAATAAGATCTAAACTACATGGCAAGAAAAAATGTGCTGTAAAAATTTCAAAATATAACACCATAAATTAAAATATTCCTGTCTCCTTTATAAGTAAACACCCCCCGCAGTTTGTCATACTGCTTTCACTTAATCCACAATCATCTTGAATATAAGGATTTTCCAAACTTTACAAGAAACATAGAAGGAAACCTTGGAAATGATGTCACAGTGCAAATTGCTTCATTTTTTTTCACAACAGAAGCGGCTTCCAGGCGCCGTTTCCTCATGTTGTCTTGCACAGTGTTAAATTCCGACATTGTTCCTCCATAAGGCTGTCCTGGCGTCCCTTCAATCATATAGCTTCCATACTCTGGCCTCCATAAAGTTGGATGGCTGCAAGGGAAAAAAATGATACATTTACGATCTTTTACACAATTGCAGAAGTACTACATAATAGCAACTATGAACCAGTAAGTGGATTAATGTAAACAGGAATCAGGTACTACAGCTGAAAAACCTATGACAGGCTGAAGAACTTCTAGCATGCTATTTATCTCCTTGTCAATGCAGTAATTTGCTTTACAGATGCTCTTATATATTTTGTAACAATTGCTACTAAGTGGATTTCCTATGGGAAAGATCCATGTGACCAGGAGCCATTTATGCTGGTTTGCCCTGCCACACACACATGAAAATCCAGAGTAGGCTCCCAATTCCCCATGATACTCCTGCATGTTGCCCCACAAGCAGCATTTGTGGGGATGGGGGGAGATTCAGGCTACAGTGGAGGCAAGAAACAGAGAAATCATGCAGTGAATTTACATAGGATCTAACCCAGTGACATCAGCATTACTGTGCTAAGAAATTAAAGTGAGGTTCCTGGGTTAAAGATACATTCATGCATTGCCAACATTGGTAAGCACAGCCTTTGTGCCAAGGGTTTGGAGAATAAGCCATAAGCCATATTTAGCCTGCATCTGATAAGAGGATTCTGCTGGAAGAAAGGGCTGAGTATCATCTACATATTACTGACCACCCAGTCAGTAACATGACCTCTTTGGGATAACCTCTCCCAAAGGTTTCATGTACATGTTAAAAAGCATGATGGGCAATTACTAATGCTTAAGATGGCTTTGGAAAGCATATATAAAAGATATTTGCAAATGTTTTTTGAACGTGAAAGAGTGAACTGAACATCTAGTATGTCAATAACAATGATCTTTCACACATAAAAATGATGTTCTTGCAGTTTGAGTATTGTTGTTCTTCAAATACATACAAGTTAATATGATAGACAAGTTTCTGGGAAATTAGTGTGCAACTTTAAAAATAGTTGTTACTTACTTAGGATTTACTCTTTCACCCTTTTCTTGCAAAGTATGAAGAACCTCTTCTCCAGTTAAAGACAACTGAGCTCTCTTCTTCTCGTGGTCAAAAGCTACCAACATGTATTCCACCTGATGTGCAACACAAATAAAATACACATCACAAACAATATGCAGTGCATTACTCTGTAAAATGTCCAAGCACAGACATGACAAATTATGGCACAATCATCACTCCCTGCAAGTACAGTGAACTGCATAGCAAAGTCTACAGGGTTTAATTACAGATTTTCACAAACATTACAGGCAGATGTTTCCTGAAATCTACAGCATAAGCCTCAAATAAGTGAACAGGTCTATCAGCAGCTACAATCCATGATGACTAAAGGGAACCTCCATTCACAGGCAGTAAACCTGTGAATAACAGAGTCAGGAGGCAGTATTAGGGAAGGCCTTGATGTCTACACCATGTTGGTGGCCAGAGGTTTGCCACTGAGTGAGACAGGATGCTGGGAGGGGCTGATGGGAATTGTAGTCCATGAACATCTGGAGAGCCACAGGTTGCAGATCTCTGGACTAGATGGTCCACTGATCTGATCCGGCAGGGCTGTTCTTAGATTCATAAACCACTCAGCAGCTGCCACTGTGTTCTCAGCCTCAAAACACTCAGGGTACCTTGATCGGAAATGAAAACCCTCCCATAGCAACTACATGAACTTTGATCCACTAACTCATTTATGAGTATTCAATTGGCACAAAGGTTATTCTTTTAAAGATTACAGCGGTGCTCAAAACACACATGGTATGCAGGAATAGCTCTTCTTGAGGCACAATAGCCAAGGTAACTGCTGCTCTCTCCTGAAAAAAGGCACATCCTAGTTCTTCTTAAAACAAAAAAGGCTATATTGGTATACTACTTCAAAGCGTGATGACATGTTGTGCTGAGTTGTATATGTGCTTGGAGCTATGGCTCGTGTATACAAGTTTAGCAGTACATGTCCCTCTTGACCTTTATCCTTCAACTTACAGCAGAGCAGCATATGCTAATCTATATCACATGACCTGACATAACTGAGGGATGTGCAATACATACCACAACCAGGAAGCCAGGTTTAGATTTATTATGTAGTGCTAAACCCAGAGATTATAGCCATTTGTACACAGCTTAAAAAATGTGATAAGATTAGAACACAAAGAACACTTTTCACAGCGCATCAAAAAGCAGTGCAATACTACACACAAAAGACTTCACTAAAGTATTTCACTGTTTAGAGACATGCTTTTGTGCAGTTTTAGATAAAATATTGCTACAAGTTTGGCTTCATAGGCAGAACCTACAAATGTGAGAAGCAATTTACCAAGACACAATCCATTCTAGTCAGTTTAGAACAGGGATGGCCAACCTATGGTGTTCCAAATGTTCATGCTGGCAGGGGCTGATGGGAATTGTAGTCCATGAACATCTGGAGCACCATAGGTTGGCCACCCCTGTTTACCACATACATATATTTCGAACCACAGTCTTAACACTATATGAAAGGTTAAGAACTGGAAGGAGAAAAACTGGCATACTATCCTTGAAAATCTATCTGAGACATATAATAGAACCAGGCCTTTTTTCTAACAACTTTAAACACTACTAAAATAGATAATAAAACTTCAGGTAACTGCTGACTCCGCAATCAGGCCAACAACACTTTTATTCACATGTGGTAGCTAAGTCCCAGGGCACAACCACATCAGAAGGTAGAGAAGGAAAAAGAAGGGGGCAACTTTAACATAGGATTGCCTTTGTCTCCAGTTTTTCCTCTATCAAAAGTAGACTGTGGACCTTCTGAGAAAGCTTTATGATACAATCACAAACAGCTTCTCATTTTTGCTAGATGGGAGGGGGGGAAGAGAGATAATATCCTTCAGTACGGGAGTAGATGGAAAGAACCCAAAAAGTTACATTCCAACTAGACTCACTACACTACAGTTAGCTGAAAATGCAACTCAGCTGGACCACTGGAATAAGATGTTTTATTTACCCAGAGCTGGAGAAAGAGAAGGGGAATGCACATCAGTAAAGTAAAGTAAGTGGCAAGGGAAGAAAGTGATGTGTCCCATTCCCCAAGTCCACTTCTTCCAAAGTGGTTTAAACTTCAAGAGAGGGGCAGGAGCACTGACTGTTTCTGCTGCATCTACTTCCAATCTCACTTTAAATTATGCTGGATTTCAGAGAGACATTCCAAGTCATGATACACCTGACTGAGCTGTAAGTTCATGCAGAAGTTCAGCCCAGGACACCACAACCCTTTTGAAGTTCTTCTCTTGCAAAAAGCAACAGAGAAAAGTTCCGAGCAAATACAGAGGTACAAAGGTGAATGTCACACACCACAAACTGGTGAGTCATTATAGAGAGCAAAATCAACCGACAAGTGCAAACAGTGCAGTTGAAAGACCACAGTGAATGATAATATTCAAAGATTATGCACTTGTTCTGCTCTTTACATTCAACTGAACAGAGAAAGCACGAACTAGTCACGTGACATTCAAACTTCTCATAAGCGCTTTTTCTTTCACGTGATAAGCAGGAAAATATAATCTAAACCTTTCAACAGGCCTTGTTCAAATATAGCCAGTCATGCTGTATGTGAAAGGAGCCACCTCAGAATGTGTGCGATAAGATCAACATGATGCCTGCTTGCTTATGTGGAAAATAAGTGTAAAGTTATACACAGAACACTTCAAATTTCACACACTAGGAATCAACACAAGAACTATATTCTTTGAAACTTTTGAAAACCCTTTGCATATGAATCCTTTTGACAGAATCACTGGTTTACTACAGCAGATGGACACAATAAATCTCTCTTCTTCAGAACTGGAAACAATGGCAGCATAATTTGCACAAACTGATCTGAAAGTGATTTCATTTGCATTTCACTTTCCTCCATACAACTATGAACATTTGATTTTTACATTCAACAATGATTTATACAATAATAGTTAGAAAATATATGACAGTACAAATTGTTTGGCACTGCTTACCAGGATCGTACTGTTAATTTAAAGAAAATCTACTGGTATTTTATTCCACAGTGTGTTCCGAAGACAAAAACCTACTGCGGTACTTCCTGTTCCATGATGCATTTCTCTTCACAGGTGTCCCACTGCATGTAAGGTGTGTCTATAGACAAGACTACACAGATGTATGCAAAGCATTAAACCCTGTAGACAAAGTCTGCTGTTCAAAGTCTAAACACCAGTACTACAGAACTTCTAGTCAACAGGGGCTTATTAAGATTCCCATAGGCTGACAAATAAACACAAAAACAATAGGTTCTCTGTGGGAAATAACAATCTTGTTTTTGCCTTCTGGGAGCCAAAAGATTTGACACTGCAACATATTTTTTATCACACAACCTCAATATTTAGTTAGTAAAGATATGCCTAGAAAGGATATTCTGTAAGTAAAATACAATCAAGGACTGGTAAACTAAAATTCTGGAAGACAAAAGTCAATAACTGACAATGCATTTTTAAACTAAAAAAATATAAAACTCCACATGGATCTTTTAAAAATGGCCTTGGAAAAATGATGAAGGTAACAGGTAAGTAGGAAGGGGGAGAGAAATAGTGGAGATGTCAGTAACATTAGATACCAAGACATCTAGAGAAATGTTGGAAATAAGTGTTTCCACTAGGAAATCAACAAACAAAGTAGTTTGTTTAACATGGATAATACTAGAAAACAGCAGGAAGAACAGTACAGCCAAACAAAGTAAAAAGTGAAACACCCTCTCCCGCACCCTCAATTTTTACACAGTCTCTAGACACAGCAAGAACAGAATTCAGGACAAGTATTAAAGAAAGTGAATGCCAGCCCAATCCAGACCTGGGGTGGGGGAAGGGGCACAGGGAGTGATGGAGGGCTGTGCTGATGCGTTTCCCTCTCTACTGGGATAAGGGGCACCATAGCTGGCATAGAGAGCAACAGTGCTGGCAGCTGGGTGCCTCACAACACCGCAGTGGCAAAACCTGGAAACGTGCACCACCATAAAACAATACAGGCTTCTCATTAGGGCTGGGAATGCTGCAGCCAAGGCTTAGGAGGTATAACTCCATGAAGCCCTATGGAGAGCTTCCAGGCAGCCTGGGTGTTTTTTCTTTTAGCCGTCTCCCCATGCTGTCTGGAGTTCTTTGGAGGGGGTGCAGAGATGCAGAAGTGGCACAGTCCCCAGCTGCCTCAGGACCTACATTGGTCAGTCTTTTTTTTTTAAAAAGAGTCAGATGGAATTCAGACCATTTTCTCAGAAAGAATAAAGATAAAGATTCAATGCAAGTAAAAGAAACAAAAATAACAAGTTAATGACTTGCACTAAACAAATAAACACACTATTTAAATTTATTTTAATTCACCAAAAAAATCAAGAGAGGAGCTAAATAATACAAAGAAACACACACATTCATTTTTCAGGGTACAAAACGAAATAGCAATACATCAAATGGGAAAAGGAGAGTCTTTGCTAACTTTTAACAAAATATTCATTTCAAACAAATATATGTGTAAATGTTTGTTGCCACCGGGGTTTTCAATGTTGGTTAATTTACAATTGTATTATATTTATCGTCATGGAATGTTGTGAAGGGAAAGACAGCATACCAAACCAACAAATAAATAAAATGGTTCTAACAGAGTAAGCCAAAAGCAATGCTGCCCCTTCCCCCATGAAAGGGGTCTATGCAGCTCAGTGTGCTGGGCCACTGATTTTGCCAGTGTCAGTACATGTTGGTAAATGGGGACATTCCCAAGCTGAAAAGGCTCAGGAAGCTGACTAAAGCCAGCACCGCTCCTGGGAACAACCCCTTCAGTGCTGGCAACTGCTCTGTAGGAGCACTCGCACCCACGCACTGCCATGCAGCTCTCCAGCAGCAACATAAGTTCCTCTGCGCCAGCATAAATGCCCCTTATGCTGATGCAAGTTACATTTACGCTGGTGCCAGGGTCAGTCCGCCTCTGAGCTGTTTCGTCCCCCCACCTTTCAGAATTGCACTGAAACTGTGCAATCTTAGATGAGAACTACAGTACAACATACAAATGTTGGGGGGGGGGGGAAGTAGCTTTTTAAAACATAATGCTTTCAAAGCATCAAAGCTGTATTTTTAAATGAAACTTAAAGCAGTTTTTTTTAAATACAAAAGGATGTTAGAAGTAAAGGGTAGAATATAAACAGAGTTCATCATGCAAACTGAATGTACTTCCCTTGTTTAAACAAACTTCTAGAGAATGGATATTGAAATAAGTTGTGATGGACAGGGGGCTGTTCTGCCCCTGAAACGAAAAGCAGCCACGCAGTTGAGCCCATAGGAGTGATGCTTCACTTTTGAGAAGGGGGATGGCATGCCAGAGGAAAGTACAGGAAGAGTTAGTTCTGGTCGCCTCAGGAAGAGAGCAGGGATAGATCAGGTCTGGTTCAGGAAAAACGCAGACGGCTTGAAGAGCGGGTCCCTATCCTTTATGAGACTGTGGGTGGAATTCTGACATTGCATAGTGGGGACAGAAACAAAATGGCTGCTGTAACAGGTGCAGCCAGCCACATAGTGATTGCCACGGCTTAACTGTAGCGACACAGTTCAGATCCTTGGTGGTAGCTGCTGCCAAAGAAACAAAGCCTGCACAACCAATCAGATCTCCAGTGGTCAATAAGAAATCTTGCTGGGTAAGAGCTCTGCCTGGTCCCACAGACTTCCTGCAAACACTTGGCAGGTGCCAAAAAAGTGTCAGCAGGAACTATGGCACTTTTGGACACCGTGTTGGGAATCCTTGGCTTGAAGAGTAGCTCTGCTTGGTGGTGGGGCAGAGTGGTTTAGCTCTACCTCTGGGAGACTGCCCATTTGTTACGGCTGTCTGGTAATGAGCAGAGTTTGTATCATTTAGTCTGACTCTTGGGAAAGGGCTGGCTGGTGTGTGTTGAATCTTGTGTATGTGAGAGAATCCAACCTAGTGGCTAGTTAATAAATGTCTGTTTGTACCTGAAAGCATTAAAGAAAATTCAAACCACACTCTCTGAAACCACAGCTAACTTAAATTTATGCGCCTCATCAGGTTTCTCCTCTGACTATCTGGAGACCTCTACTGATTATCAGTTCTTTGAAACCTACCTGAAAAATAAAGAAATCTTCTGTGTTGTTTACATGCAACTCCTGCCTCAATGATCTCTATATTCCACTCGCTCACAACAAAACACCTCATAGCAGCAAACCCAAAGCTCACTACATTTACAATACCTGGTAACTGAAGGGAAATATACTAGTTTTTTTTAAAACAACAACAACTTCTCTAAAAATTACAGGAGATTGTGTGAGTCCCCCTAATTGATAGAAAAAGCCTGCCACAGAAGAACAAGATAGGCTTTGCTTATAAAATTGTAAGCTACCACTCTCTGAGTGAAGTTAAGGCTATAACATATTCTTTGTACGGTATAGCAGAAAAGAACTAGCTTCTCCCACTTAAATCAAGTACTTAACTGTGGCTGGAACTTGAGTTTGTTTATTTCTTTAGATTTCTCTCAAAGCTCCACCCACTGAAGTTGACCTTTAACAATTAAGTAGCTATGGCAGCAATCCTATATACATGTACATAGGAGTAAGCCCCAGTGAATGAAATACTTGCCTCTAAGTAAACATACGGGATTACAATCTTACCTTCTTATCTTGGAGTAACTAACAGTGCAGTTCTAAACAGATTTCAATGCCCTTAGAATGTTATCACTATCTTTGGCACGGCACTGCAAATAGCCACAACAGCCTTTTTTGAGTGAGAATGCATTTGGCTTCCCATCTATCGAATCTGTAACCTTCTTGTTAGCAGATGGCAGCATAATGTAAAGACATAAAGGAAAAGATACATGTTGTCTGCCACACAAATTATATTAAATAAAATACAATATATGTCAAATGTATTTCCTTACTGAAATTCAAAAAGGACAGCTTTAATGAAGTTACATATGAGCTAATACTCATGATGTCGAACTAATATCTTTTTAATTTTTTTTTTAAACTTTGTTATAGAAAATATGATTTCCACAATTCTTGTCCTACAGCAAGAACAAACTTCAACTTTAACAGCTTCAAAAAAGGCCTTCCCTGAATAAAGGAAGTCAGGACTGCATGTGATTTATTACATATTCTTTATTGAGAACTTGAATGACTAGAGTCTAAGAAAAGCTTTATCCATGTAAATTCCATACCTGTTCTGTACATAAATTACTGTCCTAGGATCCAGGTTCAGATTCTGGAAGGATAACAGCAGAGTCCTAAACTTAAGCATACAACTCTGTTTAGGGTGACACTGTCAGCCTTCATCTTCACTGAAAATTAAAAGATCCTGGCAAATTTTTGTCAAATTCCCTTTTCCAGAAAGTAAAGTTGGAAAGTGCCACCGAAAACAAAAACCACTCCTACTCATTTCCTTTCTCGAGAATAAAATTAGTTGTCAGAGCCCAATTTCACTTATGAAGCTCAGTAACATGTATGTGTGTGTGTATGTTTAAGACAACTGACGTAACAAACCTTGGATTCAATTCAACACTACAGTTTTTTATGGGCAATCATGTTCAATTCCTGTGGCCCCAGGCAACACAAGTCTAGAGGTGCCTTATGAGAGCAACTTCTTATAATTGTGGTGTAATTATCTCAGTTACCAAGTTGCATGGCAAATTTCAAACTCAATGTTGCTGTGCTCACTAAGGTAATTACAGTTGCTGAAAGTGCTGTGCATACTTCTAGGGTCAACTCAACTTGTATCTTCAAAAGCGTTTCACAAAAAATAAGCTTGTAGTGGCAGATCATCACACATTTCCTCAGTCTTCCTCAAATATTGGTACTATTCAGTGTTTGTAAACAGTAATACTGGTACTTTAAGAATGTTGAATGGCCCAAGAAAATTGTATCCAGTATGATTATTTATTTCCTTCCTTATAACCTGCCTTTCTCAACAGTGGAGATGCACAGTTGGTTATATCTTTCTCCTTTCCTCCAATTATCCTTTCAACTACCTTGTGAAGTAGGTTAAGCTGAATACATGTAACTGGCCCATGGTCACCCAGCAAATTCAGGTCTATGCCTTCTTAACCTTACCCATTTTGAGGTGATTTCTAAAAATAATGCTTGTATTGGATTTTGTACTTTGCCCAAATTACTTTAAAAGTAAACCCTTTACCTCTTCAGAATACTTCAGCACCAGAGAAAAAGGATGGTGAACTTGGAGTAATCAATGATCATAGAATACCACCTATTTAAGATCTGGGTCCCTAATGTATTGTCGAAGGCTTTCACGGCTGGATCCAAATGGTTGTTGTGGGTTTTCTGGGCTGTGTGGCCGTGGTCTGGTAGATCTTGCTCCTAACATTTCGCCTGCATCTGTGGCTGGTATCTTCAGAGGTGTATCACAGAGAGAAGTCTGTTACACACTGCGTCCAGTCCCATGTGTCTGGGTCCCTAAGTTTTCTTTGGCGTTTTTATACACTGACTTTATTATCTCTGATCCTCACAATCACATGATCCTCACTGACTCTCTCACAATACACAAAGCAAATGAAAAGGACTGCAGAAGCAACATCAACATAAAAGTTTGGATAACTGAAATTCAGAACAGTATGCTTGCAGCTTCTGGAATTCCTGTCTGTTGTACCCAGGGTTGTATGCTGAAACATTTTACAAACACTGAACAGTACCATCTCTCCCGCCATGCATACAAAACACTTTTCTTTGTATTCTAGCTCTACAGTATGTACATTTTTAAACAGCCCAATGCAGGAAAGGGAAAAACTGGCATTACTGTACAATTCAAATAAATTTAACTACTGTAGGGAATGAGAGAATACTGTAGCACTAACAATGACAGAACAGCTCCACATGTATTACAAGCTCCGTGATTGTATGAAGGCCTTCACAGAGATTGCTCTTTACTATATGCACACCAGGAAGTGAAATCTGGATTAAATATACTCCAAGCGAACATATTTTTGAAGTGTACAGTCGTACAACCTGTAAAATTTATGCAGCTCTTGTGAAAGGTAGGCTCAAATGAAGTTCAGCAACACAGCATTCAATTCTATTCTGAGAAACTTGGTCTGTCCACTTCAATCACAGACTCCATAGAAGGGTCATGCATGATTCAGAGACAGGTTAAAACTCTAAATTCCAATACCAAACCAAATTCAACTGAGACCAACAGAACTCACAATCAACACATCAAAGATCATGCATAGAAAGAAGCACACATCTTCCTCATCTTGCGGCACCTAAATGGGGAACAGTCTACCTTCCAAGAAAGTTGTAGAATGCACATGTCAAAAAGGTTCTATATTTGCATTAAACAGTTTGTTATATGCTCTATACGTGTATGGACAAATTCTCAAGTTACCTTAAACTGAATAAACAGTGTGTGTTTCGCTCCTCCAAACTCAATATTGACTATCAAGTTAGAGCTGAAGGCAATATGCATATATATAAAACTGATGCACTTCTTGTGAAAAATGGACTCAAAAGCAATGGGCTTCAGCACACAGAACACAGCCACCCAGCTCAGTCACAGGCGGGGATGAGGAACTTCTAATTCCGTCCCACATATATTTATTTAACACCAACTAAAGATGCGCTCTATCCCGAAGCAAGCATCCACACATCTATTATGTATGTGTACACAATCACACGTGCACCCGGGCGACTTCCTCCCGGCATCCTTTATTTCCCCGACCCCAGCCCTCCACTCACCTCGTCCCCCCACTTGAGTACGTCCTTGTGCCTCTCCCGCACGGCCCGGTAGATGTGCAAGAACTGGAGGATGCCGTGTTTGCGCACGTGGTCCGCGTGTTTCTGCGTCTCCTCCCAGCTCAGTGGAGAGCCCTGCGACAGAAGCCCCATCGCGGGAGAAAGCAGCCGCCGCCGCCGCCGCCACCGGGCACTGGGACACTGATCTAGCGACCACCGAACTACTTCGGGCACAGCGGAAAGGCGGAGGAATCCACCGGCGAAGGAAAGAAATACGAGGAGAGACGTCTGCTATCCCCCAATCCACTTCCGCCGAGGAGGAAAACGAGGCGACTTCTTCTTTATCCCGCCTGGTTGTGCAACACAAGCGAAGGCACCAAAGAAGGCCGTCTGCTCTATGTATATGTCTGATGACCGTCCCGGCAGCAGCGGAGCACGTGACCTCGCGGCAGGAGGGCGGAGCTGCGCGCGGGAACGCCCCCCACCTCGCGTTCTAGGTTTCGTGCGCCGCGAGGAAAGGGAGGGGGCAGCCAGGGGGATGAACCGACGCGTCACGGGGTGACTCAGCACTTTCTTCAGCATCTCTGCCACCCGCTGTGGCTTCCTCTCGCTCGCTCTCATGCAAGCGCGGTCGCCTCCCCACCCCCGTTCTGCTGTTTCTTTCAATGGATTTAGGGTGCCTTTGATCGAGGTCACGGTGTCTTCTTTCTGGAAAGGGGAAAGCGAAAGTTGCTTTACTTTATGAGAGATGATGTAGACTTTATAAAACTGGCATTTATATATAGATGACTTTTATTTAGATGACTTTTAAAAAATGACAGAGAACTATGAAAATTTGATATGGAGTAGGAAAATGGCCAAGAGTAAGACTTAACATATTTACAAGATGAAAAAAAGAGCGCAGTTAGCTATACCAAACATTGAACTGAACCATCAATTTGCTGCACTAGTCTGGGTGTCAGACCGGATTGTTTATCCGAATCATAGCAATGTGAAATTGAAAACAGTTGACATTAAAGAAGGGATTTATGGATTTATGAATTAAGAATATTTATGAATTATTTATGGATTAAGAATAATTCAAACTCAAGATGAAAGGTTTATGTTGAGCGATGGGTTGTTAAGAGTATAGTTTCAATGCAGATGGAGAATGAGCCTGCCAATTTCACCACTGACATATCCAGTTGATGTTTACTGTGATAACACCACAAAGAAGAAATTTTGTTGTATAATTTATGAAAATATGATGGTTAATCTAGGAAAAATAAAACTCTAACAAATAGTCAAAGATGACAGAAATAATATTCCATGGTTATTATATCATTTATTTGGTTATTTCATTCAATTTCTACACCGCCCCTCCCCTTTCAAGGATATCAAAACTGAGAGAACAAATAACCAAAGAAAATGACCAGTTAGGATGGAAGATGATAGTTGAACAATTAATTACTGGAGACTGATTAAATAATCGTAGAATCATGGAGTTGGAAGAGGCCACAAGGGCTATCAAGTCCAACTCCCTGCTATGCAGAAACACACAATCAAAGCACTCCTGACATATGATCATCCAGCTTGTTTGAAAACCTCCACAGAAGGAGACTCCACCACTGTCCGAGGTAGTGCATTCCACTGAAGAACACCCCTGACAGTCAGAAAGTTCTTCAGAAATACAGTCAGAATGTTTAGGTGGAATCTCTTTTCCTGCACCTTGAATCCATTACTCCGTATCCTAGTCTCTGAGGCAGCAGAAAACAATCTTGCTTCCTCTTCAACATGACATCCCTTCAGATATTTAAACATAGCTACCATCAAATATTTAAACATAGCTTTGCTATGCTCAGCAAAGGACAGGAGAGACCCCCTCACTTCTGCAGGAGTATATCGCATACCCTGTAGCTGTGGAAAGGTCTACATAGGAACCACAAAACGCAGCATATTAAGGAACATGAAAGACGCTGTCGGCTTAACCATCCTGAAAAATCTGCAGTTGCAGAACATGTGTTAAAACTGGACATAATATTTTATTTTGAGTACACTGTAATTCTGGACAATTCAGAAGCTTACTATGTCAGACTGCACAGGGAGGCCATTGAAATTCACAAACACCAGGACAACTTCAATAAGAAAGAAGAGACGTTAAAAATTAGCAAAGCCTGGCTCCCAGTACTTAAAAAATGGACTGATAACCCCACCGGCAATACAATGCAATCAACCACACCTTTGCATAGCAAGTTCCACCCAAACCTTAATGATTGGTTCCCCACCCTGGGACATGGACAATATACCACACTAAACTTTCCCTTCTCACTTAGACACAGTGTGAAACAGACTTTTCTCTGTGATACACCTCTGAAGATGCCAGCCACAGATACAGGCGAAGCGTTAGGAACAAAATCCACCAGACCACGGCCACACAGCCCGGAAAACCCACCAGAACCAATCGCTATCACCCCCCCCCCAACCTTTGCTTCTCAAGTAAACATCCCCTCCAACCTTCGCTTCTCCAGACTAAACATCCTCAGTTTCCTAAGTCTCTCTTCGTAGGGCATGGATTCTAGATGTTTTATCATTTTGGTTACTCTCTTCTGAACCCATTCCAGCTTGTCAATATCCTTCTTAAATTGCGGTGCCCAGAACTGAACACAGTAGTCTAGGTGGGATCTGACCAATGCAGAGCAGAGTAGTACAATTACGTCGCTCGATCTAGACACTATACTCTTATTGATGCATCCCAGAATTGCATTGGCTTTCTTGGCTGCCATATCACACTGTTGACTCATGTTAAGTTTGTGGTCTACTAAGACTCCCAGATCCCTTTCACATGTAATGTTGTCAAGCCAGGTGTCACCCATCCTATATCTGCATTTCATTTTTTCTGCCTAAGTGTAGAATCTTACATTGACATTCATTTTTTTAGTTTTGGCCCAGCTCTCTAATCTATCCAGGTCATTTTGAATTCTGCCCCTGTCCTCCAGGGTATTAGCTACCCCTCCTAAATTGGTATCATCTGCAAATTTGATTAACAAGCCCTCTATTTCATTGTCCAAGTGATTAATTAAAATATTGAATAGCACTAGGCCCAGGACAGCGTGAGAATCATTTGAAAAGTCCACCCCAAATCTCCCCTTCCAGACCTATTTAAGTCTTAAATTGACTGATTTTTCTGTTTTCATTTTTTTCCTATTGCTCTTGCCTGTCTTAAAATTGCATTCCATCTAGACGAAATGTAATCCTCAACATAACAAGGGTTTTTTGGGGGGCGGGGGGGATGTTGGTTAATTTACAAATTTATGTGGAGATTTTTTTTGCATTCCTGTTGTTACCGCGCTGCTCAGGGTAACACTTTCCTTGCTCTAGAGTATCCCGCTCTCGGCAGCGCCCAGGAACCCAAGCAAGACCCGACAAGGCTCGGATATATAAAAGAGATTTATTGAGATGCTGACCTAAGTGTCAGCACCTCCCTTCCCGCGACCAACTCATGCATGCTTGCCTAGCCCAGCCTTACAATCTTCCACTTAAGTATTACTTTCTCCCGTCGTTAGAGCCCGGGAGAACCAAAGACAGCTCCACCACCATTCAAAACAATCCAATCATTCATTTTGCAACATGCAGGAACCAATCAGTGTCCTGATATGCATCCTCTTCTCTGCCAAGTTTCCCGCCAGAGCAGGGCGACCCGATGACGTGTCCACTGCCGGGGGACACACAAAGGTTTCCCCCAGGTGTCCGGGGCCAGGAAGCCAAGTGCGATTGACGTCGAGTCCCCTTATCTGCCTGCTGACCGAGATTAGAGCAAGGCAAGGCGCTTCGGCTGAGGTTTCCCTTTGTCCTGGGTGGTGCATCAGGGGACTTTACACGTGAATGGGATAAGTCCGGGTGGGGCAGAGATGGCTCTCTGCCCCGGGCCAAGGAGGTTCCATACAAACACAAATACAGGGAAACTTACAAATCCTATTTCTACCTAATACAAATCAGTTCCTACCTAAACAAATACAAGACAGAAATAAATTTTCCAATTGTTTTTAGTTCAGACATAGTCCAGGAGCGGGATTCTCTCCTGGCTCCGCTATCACTGTGAAGTCCCTGAAATAGATACACCCCTACTGTATCTGTGAGTAGCCTTGTTGTACAGCTTTTGCCATCCACGAAGCGACCAGTTAGAGCTGCCGGACCCCCAACTCCTACTTCCCATTGCTGCTGTTGTAGTCAGCAGAAGACAAATAATTTTAGAAAATTGCCGGGAAGCAAGGTATGGTTTCATCCAGGAAAAACCTAAAAATAACACCTGTCCTCTCTAAGATTCACCAAAAATCTCTATGGTTTACCATAGAGATTCTGGCAATTTCTAGAGTGGTGGTCTGACAGAGCTCCACCGACTACTGCCAGCTAATTCTCACTTATTATTAGCTGGACACTCTCTCATTATTTTGTGCTTATGTCTTGAATTTTCTGATGCCTATTATCTGCATTTTGTTATCTGTTTTAATCTGTATTTTTGTAATTTCTGCAATTTTTGTGATTTTAATCCTTTTGTACCTTGCTGGTCAATGACCGTAAATAAATCGATCTACAGTGGTGTGATGTCACTTCTGGGCCTTTCCTGGAAATGACTTTGTGCCATTGCCAATGATACCCCCACATGTTCTCATTTCCTCCAGTCTCTTCCTGGCAACCTTAGGGCCGCCTGTTTATTTATTTGTTTGTTTGTTTAATAGGCCGCCTCATCCCCTAAGGGGATGTATATAATATACTATATTGTTCATATATCTGCATTAAGACTCCCTGTCTCTTTGTAGCCATAACAACAGAGTACATTACAAAACTTGTAATTCATAGTATCCTCTTTCTTTTTTTTGTTTCTAGGAGTGAAATAAAAACACTTTTAAGAGGAGCCTCACCCATAAGAAAAATGGTACATATCCCTGCAAGTACAATGCTAAGCGCAGCTTCTCCCTGCCAAATGTTGTTTCTTTAATGCATTGTCGAAGGCTTTCATGGCCGGATTCAACTGGTTGTGGTGCATTTTCAGGGCTGTGTGGTCATGGTCTGGTGGATCTTGTTCTTAATGTTTTGCCTGCATGTGTGGCTGGCATCTTCAGAGGTGTATCACAGAGGGAAGTGTGTAACAGACTTCCCTCTGTGATACACCTCTGAAGATGCCAGCCACATATGCAGGCAAAACATTAAGAACAAGATCCACCAGACCATAACCACACAGCCTGGAAAACCCACCACCACAGTTGTCTCTTTCATTCACCACATAAAGGACTTCACCTCTAATCACTTCTGACATTTTATTAACTTGTATTATTGAAATCTACCTATACAGTCCAAATGACTGATAAAATATGGCCCTAATATTTGTAGTCTACTGCTTTGCAAATATACACAAAACTGAAAATGGCATAATGCTAAGCTTGAACAGTTCAAATAATTCAGTTTCCTGGAGCAGAACCGTCTGGGCACATTCTTGAGCGAACAATAGTTCTGTCTTGAAACGTAATTTTGCCTGTCTTTCACATGTGACAAATTCTTATTAATTATGAATGTAGAAAATGTTTGGGATTATCTAAAGGCTGGACTTGTAAGCACAGTTCATCTTTATACTTACTAGCAAACCACTGACTCTCTTCCAGCCTGATATTCTCATCTGAAACATGGCATTATAGGATTAATTGGGCCTGTGATATAAATCTTACTTCCGTTCTGTTGATTGGGTTTGGGGTTTCACGTTGAAATTTGCACTTTCAAGTGCAATATTTAGTATTTTCTTGTTCCCTCCCTCAATTGATTAAGAATTTTCTGCAGCAAGAAAATACATTACATGGGATTCATGTCTTCCTGTCACATACTCTGATTCCCTCCTTTCCTTAATGTTTAGTCAAATTATATTTTGTTGTGCTAACCCCCCCGCCCCCCCTTGATAACTGCTGCCGATTATTGCAAGTAATCTGCCTCTAGTTAAGTATTTGTATGGTAACAATATTAAAGTAGAAGCCAAGGTCTGAGGAAACGAGGTGGAAGAACAGCACTCAAATAAATTAATCCCTAGGATTTGGCTGCCCATTACCTAAGATAGTATTGTGTTTGAAATACTAGGTATCAAAATGAGGCAGTGTGGTTTTAAGCAGGAGCACAGTTTAATGTCCAGTTCTTTGTCTGGAACTACAGTGAGTACAATTTCCTTTCTCCCTGTTCCTGCCCACATCAAGTCCTGGAGTGGACTAGGGCAATCTAAAACACTGCTATGGATTAATATAATGGAACTGTCAAAATGCCACAGGCAGAAAAACTGCACAGTATATCCCACTGTGGAAAAACATAAAATAAATTGAAAAATGGACTTTCTTTCTTTCTTTCTTTCTTTCTTTCTTTCTTTCTTTCTTTCTTTCTTTCTTTCTTTCTTTCTTTCTTTCTTTCTTTCTTTCTTTCTTTCTTTCTTTCTTTCTTTCTTTCTTTCTTTCGCCTTTGTGGGTACTGTGGGTTTGCCTAAAGCCTTTTGCCTTTTTGCCAGAGCAGCTACTTGAAGCAAATCACCTTCCTTCACTTTTTGACAGGGCAAGCACCAATTATATGGCCAGTATTTTCTACACTTCATCCTTAAAATCTGAATTTCTGGTACAGGACCTATTAATCTTCTGGGGTCAGCCCCACATAGTGGTTATGGAAGCAGACCTGCTTGTGTTGACAGATCCTACAATTCAGTCACTCTAAAGTTAACAGTTAACTGCATTCCATTTTTCCACTGTCAACATGACAAAGCCTTTTTTACTTTCAAGATTCCAGGAATGACATAATTTCCTTATGACCTAACTATATTGTGTAATGTCAACTTGCTTTGTCATAGTATTCTGTGACCAACAGAACTCCTGAAAATTAAGTATGTGGATAAAGCCAGGGCTAGCCCATTCACTAGGCAAACCTAGGCAATTTCTTAGGGCACTAGAGCTAAGGGAGGGGAGGGTGCCAAAGGAGTTAGCCAGCCACAGGTAGTCCCAGGTGTCCAGGGTAGAGAGGAAATGAATCAGCATTCCATGTCTACTATGGCCACTCAAAATTCAATTCAATTATGTTTAATGAGATTTAATCCCACATAAGCGTGTTTAGGATGGTAGTCCTTAGATTGAGCCTGTTGATGTTTCATTATATTGTCGAAGGCTTTCACAGCCAGATTCAATTGGTTGTGGTGGGTTTTCCGGGCTGTGTGGCTGTGGTCTAGTAGATCTTTTTCCTCATGTTTCGCCTGCATCCGTGGCTGGCATCTTCAGAGGTGTATCACAGGGGGGAGTCTGTTACACAATGTGTCTAGTGAGAAGGGAAAGTTTAGTGGGGTATATATTGTCCATGTCCCAGGGTGGGGAACCAATCAGTAAGTGTTTGGGTGGAACTTGCTATGCAAAGGTGTGGTTGAGTGCATTGTATTGCGGGTGGGGTATCAGTCCATGTACCTTTGTAGTCACATTTTGTGACTGCAAATGTAAATGGACTGATACCCCATCCGCAATACAATGCACTCAACCAGATGTTTCATTATGTTTGTGTATGTTTGTTGAATGGGAGTGAGGGCACTGATGTCATAGTTCACCTAGAATGCCAAAACTCCTCAGGCTAATTCTGTATAAAGCTGCCTTTTTGTATGAGATTCACAGTCCCATCCTTTGTATGAGATTCACAGTCCCACAGTTACACCCTTCTGAATCCTCTGAAGTCAAAACATTTAGAAGGGTGTAACTCTTCTTAGGAATTATTCTGTTACTCCCAGGGATTACTCTGTTACTCCCAGGGATTGTCTATCCAGGCTGTGATAGTCAGGGCTGCCAACTGCCTGGAGAAAAAAAAATCCTGTTTCTTTGATGGATGTTATTATTCTTCACGCTTCATCTGCTCATTTTTTCCCATGCTTCATCTGCTCATATTAAACCTCTATTAAAAGCACAGGACATTTTTTTCAAGGCTGTTGGGAACTCTTGTGATATCCCTTTCTTAGGGGAGACAGTCTAAAATAATCTACTTTAAAGTATGGTGCTTGTTATTCAGTGGAGCATATATCCAGAGAAATGTCCAAATGATTGCAGATTAACATTTTTAAACTGTGCCAGCATATCTCCAGTTAGACAGTAAATTTTATTTTTATTTATTTATTTTTATATTTATACCCCGCCCTACAATTTTACTTCCTCTGATAACAGCTGCCAGGTCTGCTCTCTGACCGAGTTACTTTATCTTCAATAACTTTTGAGAAGGAAGTATTCTCCTATTTTTTCACATCACTTTCCTATGCTGTGTTGGTTTACAGTTTTCTTCTGTTATTGCACCACAACATTCTTCACTTCTGTTACTGGTCAGTGATTACACATCAGACAGCACACTTTTGAAAAGTATGGCTTTTCAGAAGCACTGCACCCCCACTGCTCCTAGTTGGGACCACTGGTGAGTAATGTCCGCTGTTTAGTGTTGTCATCCCCCCCCCCCATCATGTGACATAGACTGAAATATTGGAATGGTATTGTACACCCAATGTGTTCACTTTGGCCAAGGATATTCTTCCGAGTTCCCTGTGCATAATAAAGTAATTCCAGGAACACAAGTTCTATACAACTGCAAGGAGGGTTGATTAGAAGATGGAAGGAAAATATGGTTCATATACCAGAGAGTATGAACAATAGAGAGTTTGGTGCTGCACAGAAGAGAGTTCAGGATCCACTCCAAAGGCTGTCACATGCAGGGGGGAGGTTTGGCAGGTATATATGGTGCTGTGTAGGAGAATGGGTAGGAAGACCATGGGAGATGACATGAGGCCTCTTCATGGACCAGATGCTGGTCATCCTGTAAGTCTTGCCCTGAATTTCTTGAGGAAGAAGGGCCACAGTAGCAATTAAGAGCACTGAACTCTAATCTGGAGAACTGGGTTTGATTCCTCACTCTTATACATGAAGCCTTCTAGGTGACTGGCTAGTCACAGTTCTCTCAGAACTCTCTCAGTCCCACCTACCTCCCAAGGTGTCTGTTGTGGGGAGGGGAAGGGAAGGAGCTTATAAACTGCTCTGGGACTTGTCATGTCTCAAGAAACAGGAGTCGGAGGAACAAAACATAGTACTTTATTCCATAGCTGCTACTCACACATAGCCTAAAATCACTCTGCAGCTGTGCTCAATATAACACACTTACTGATTACCAATTACAGTGCAACAGCTGCAGACTCTTAAAACAATACAATACATTACACCCCTTCCCCCTAACTCCTGTAATAATCTGGTGGGATTCTCTTTCGCTGCGATCGTCTCAGCTCCCGCTCTGGCTCCTGAGTCTGTGTTTGTTCCTGGTTCTGCAAAACAATTGGACCATTTGCTGTTTCCTTATCCTGCATCTCCATCTGCCCCCTTAACGCCCCAGATTCCTCGGGGACAATTGGACTATTTGCTGTTTCCTTATCCTGCATCTCCATCTGCGCCCTTAACGCCCTAGATTCCTCGAGGACCTGGGGTTCCTGATCTACTATTGGACCTGGCACTCTCTTTCTTACTTGGTCAACATGTCTGCGGATCACCCGCCCTTCTTCAGTTTCCACCCTATAAGACAAGGGCCCTGTTGGCTGCCTCACAACTGCTGGGACCCAACACGGACCTGCTCCATAATTTCGAACATACACCGTATCATCCCTATCAAATGTCCGAGGTGCTTTCAACACTTGATCTTCTTTTCGTGGACGATCATCAACTGAATCGGGATGCATTCGGTCCAGCAACGTCGTAAGTTTCCGATTCATTAGCAACTCCGCAGGACTCCTCCCGGTGGCTGTGCACGGTGTTATGTGCTGTGTTAACAAAAAATTCGCCAACCGACGGTGCCAATCCCCCTCTACTATTCGCCGCAATGCATCCTTTGTTGTACGCACCATCCTTTCTGCCTGCCCATTCGTAGCCGGATGAAAAGGGGCCGAGGTAACCTGGCGAATAACACCATTAGCCAGGAATACTCTAAACTCCTTGGATACAAACGCTGTCCCATTATCCGATACCACCGTATCCGGGAGGCCATGGGTTGCAAATAACTTACGCAGTGCCCTAATTACTGTTTGTGATGTCATTGACATTACTGGCACTACTTCTAGCCATTTGGAATATGAATCCACTACGATGAGAAACACCTGGCCCTGGAAAGGCCCTGCAAAATCAATATGTACCCTTGACCACGGTCTTTTTGTGGACTCCCATTGATAGGTAGGGGCCTGAGGTGGGGCAGGTCGCGTTATCTGACACTCCCTGCACCTGGCCACCCATTCTTCTATTTCACTATCCATCTTTGGCCACCACACATAACTACGGGCCAATGCCTTCATTCTCACTATTCCAGGGTGCCCTACATGCAAGGCCTCCAGCACCCTAATCCTTAAAGCTGCTGGGATCACTACTCTATTTCCCCACAGTAAGCACCCCTTGTGGACAGATATCTCGTGCTGCCTCATTCCAAATGGTCTGAATTTTTCCTCTAACTTACCCAATGGCCAACCCTTCCATGCCCAATTCAAGACTCGGGCAAGCACTGGGTCCTTAGCTGACCTCTCTGCTATTTCTGCCGCTTGCACTGGAGGCTCTGATAATGATTCCAACATCAAAACCTCCAAAAGTGGGGAGTGATCTTCCTCCTCCCTTTGTACTGGCAAGCGACTCAACGCATCTACATGTCCAATTTTCTTTCCCGACTGGTGCTGCAAGACATAATCATATGCATTCAGGAACATTGCCCACCGCAGCATTCTAGGGGACAATATCTGTGGTGTCTGGCGCTCTGAGGAAAATAATCCCAACAGCGGCTTATGGTCTGTAACAATCACAAATGGTCGCCCATACACGTAATCATGAAACTTCTTAACCCCAGCCACTATTGCTAATGCCTCCTTATCTATTTGCGCGTAATTACGCTCCGTTGTAGACAACGTCCTAGAATAATACGCAATTGGAGCTTCCCGCATATCCTCCAATTGATGGCTCAACACTGCTCCAACTCCATACGGGGAGGCATCGCACGTCAAAATTAATGGCTTCCTCTCATCAAAATGAACCAATACACTTTCTGATGACAACAATCTTTTGACATCTCGGAATGCCTTCTCATGCTGACTTGTCCACTGCCACACTGCCCGCTTATCTAATAAACGGTGCAGTGGCTCTGCCACTGTGGCCTTATGCTTTAAGAATGAATGGTAAAAATTTAGCAATCCCAAAAATGCCTGTAGCTCTTGCTTTGACTGTGGTGCTGGGGCATCCTGGATGGCCTTCACCTTTGCTGATGTCGGGTGGATTCCCCTTGCATCTACCATGTATCCCAAAAACTCTACTTGCGCTACTCCAAACACACATTTTTCACGCTTGACGCGCAACCCTACATCTGAGAAGCACTGCAGTACTTTCCATACCCGTGTCATCAGTTCCTCCTCAGTTGCACCCACTATCAAGACATCATCAAAATACGGTATGACTCCCGGCAAGTTTCTTAATATTTCTTCCATCAAACTCTGGAATATCCCAGGAGCTACACTCACTCCAAATTGCAGCCACTTTACTCTGAATGCCCCCCTGTGAGTCACTATCGTCTGGGCTTCTGCAGTGGCATCATCCACTTCCAGCTGTTGGTATGCCTGCGCTAGATCTAATTTTGCAAAAACCTTTCCCCCTGCCAATGTTGCTAACAACTGACTGACAACTGGCACTGGGTACGGATGTTTCTGCAATGCCTTGTTAATTGTGCACTTATAATCAGCACAAATGCGCACATCCCCATTGGCCTTCAGGGGGGTCACAATTGGAGTTTCCCATTTTGCATTTACCACTGGCTCCAATATTCCCTGTTCCAATAACCGATCTAGTTCTGCATCCACTTTAGAGCGCAAAGCAAATGGAATACGGCGTGATTTTAGACGTATTGGGGGTACCGAAGGATCAAGATACAATGATATAGGTGGACCCTTATACTGCCCCAGTCCCTCAGCAAACACACTCTTAAATTCTTCCACTAGCACCTCCCATGTTAACTTGCTAACCTCATGAATTCCAGTAATTGCAATTCCCAACCTCCCGAACCAGTCCAGCCCCAATAGGCTTGTCCGCCTTCCTTCCACTATTAACAATTGCAAACATCCATCAAACATATGATATTTCACATGCACATTACACATGCCAACCACAGGTACTCTATGTCCTTGATAATCCATAAGTGGTAAGTCACAAGATCTAATGTCCAAATCATCCTGTGGGCAAAATGTCTTATAAGTGTCCCATGAAACGATGGAGAATGCTGACCCAGAATCCACTTCCATCACACAAGGGACATCCTGGATCCTCACAGTCACCGACAACTTACGCTGGATCTCGGGTTGCACGTGGTTAATTACATCAGCTGCGTAAACACCATCACACTGCTCATGTGGGGGTTGGCCAGCCAAGCCAGCTACATGGGGACAGCAAGGTGCATCCACAGAGTGTGTAGCAGATGAGCCGGGAACATGTCTTCTTGGTCCTTGATGCCTTTTTTCTCTGCACACTCTCCCAATATGCCCCCAATGTTTACAACAGAAACATTGTGCCTCTTTAAATTTACACCTTTCTCTCTCATGGGGCCCACCACAACTCAAACATTTCTCTGTTGACATCCTCCCTCTCTGTTGTGGTGGTCTCCCCATCTTCATTACACCATGCTGCAGTCTCTGAATTTCACCATTGCCAGGGTCTACAGTCCCACTGCCAGCTGTTTGCAGTCTCTGTGTGCTCCTGGCTTGTCGCACCTCCCGAGTAGAGGCTGCAGCAAGTTCAAAATTCAAGGCTTCTTGGTATGCCGTTTGAAAAGTCAAGTCTGTCTTTGCCAGCAGCAACTTTTGCAATGGTGCCTCTCTCAGGCCACAGACCAGACGATCCCTTAACATTTCTTCCAAATTGGAGAAATTACATTGTTGTGCCACCCGCCGTAAGACTGCAACATAATCTGCAATGCTTTCAGTCCCCTCCTGATCACGTTTATAAAAAACACTCCGTCTAGCTATTTCTGACGGTTGGGGAATGAAATGGTTCCTTAATGCAGTCAGTATCTCTACAAGCGGTGTTGCTGATAAGTCTCTTGGCGCTATCAATGCTGAGGCGAGGTCAAACACCCCTTCACCACAGAGGCTCAAAAACACGGCTCTTTTCCTTTCTGGGTCTGTTATGCCATTTGCCAGAAGATAAAATTCCAATCGGGCCTCATAACTCTGCCACTTCAAAGGAAACTCCAAATTAAACTGTTCCAGCTGCCCTTGAAAAATCATAATTTACTCACAGTCCTTGCTTCACAAAAACTTGCTAGACTCGTCATAAGTTTATCCTCGTCGCCAATATGTCATGTCTCAAGAAACAGGAGTCGGAGGAACAAAACATAGTACTTTATTCCATAGCTGCTACTCACACATAGCCTAAAATCACTCTGCAGCTGTGCTCAATATAACACACTTACTGATTACCAATTACAGTGCAACAGCTGCAGACTCTTAAAACAATACAATACATTACAGGACTCCTTCCAGGAGAGAAAAGTGGGGTACAAATCCAAACTCCTCTTCTTCCTCCTTCATTGAATTAACATTACCTGGAAGTAACTGGAGCAAGGAATGAAAGGCCATCCATGAAGTTACTAGAAAATAGGACTTACCTGTTGGTCTGTGCCAACTGAAATCAACAAGAGCTTTTTGTGCTGAAACTGATCCAGTTTACATGTCTGCATTGTATTATTTATTCATTACATTTTTATCCAGCTCTTCCTCTAAGGAACTCAAGGTGGCTTAAATGATTTCCTCCTTGTTTTATTTACTTAAACTGCAGTCCTGTAAAGTAGGCTACCTTGAGAGATAAGTAACTGACCCATGACTGAGCAGGGATTTGAACCAAAATCTCTCTTTTCTAAATCCACTGATGGTGGGTTTAATAGGCTTGGGATGTTTATCTGTTGGGGGTATTGCTTGGGAAGAAGCCTGAACACAATATGGAATATGCTGTTCTGGATTTTTTAAAAGATTCTGGTATATTTACAATTTACATAATTATGTAAAAGATCAGTCAGACAGTCAAATGTAGAACTGTACCAGGTGTGGAGAAAGTATTAACAAATGAGTTCATATTGTTTGCTAGTATCAACATGTTTTCCATTCAGGAAAGACCATTTTATCAACTCCACCCATCTTTTTGTTGTAAATAAGTACAATGTAAAATGTCAGAATATTCTTGCTCAACCTGGTATGAACAGACAGATCATCAATGTCCATAGACATAGGCTTCTCAGTTACTGGTTTATACTTGGTCTGAATAAAGTCCAGTCATGCCAGTGGCTTCTAGTTCTCTTGAAATTCATACTGGTTTACGCACCTATCTGCCACATTGTATATAACAGTGAAACAGGCTTGACTTTACAAAAGTTGGGTTTTTATTCTTTTTAGCCACAGATGACTTGCATATCCTATTAGCTGGTGAGCTAGTAGGAAACATAGTGGGCTATAACGTTCACAAGATATGGTGGGCTATTAAGTTCACAAGTATGGTGTAGTGGTTAAGTGTTGGACTGGGATCTGAGAAGCCCAGGTTTGAACTTTCACTCTGCCATGGAAACTTGCTGGGTGACCTTGGGCCAGGCACTTGCTCAGCCTGGATCCCGGCAGGTATTTGAATGGGAGACCTCAAGGAATACCAGGGACATGATGCGGAGGCAGATAATAGCAAACCACCTCTGAAAGTATCTGCGTTGAAAACTCTACAGGGTTGCCATAAGTCATCTGTGACTTGACAGCAAAAAAAAGTTTGCAAGTCTCTAGTGAATGAAGGTACTCCTGCTTTTCTGCTGGTATTTACTGGTCCCCCAAATAAGATGGTTGTTAACTGGAGTAATAAGCAACTGTTCTGTATCTGTTGCTCTCAACTGCCCCCACAGTTGTTGATAAGTTCCAGCAGAGCTGGGAACAGTACATGCAGGGCCCCACTAGTAGCACTACACTGGAGTGAATGGGCAGTGAATCACTGGAGCGAATGTGGCAGGTGATAATATAGGATATCAGATTATTCTTTGAAGGCTAAGGGTTCAGTATCCCTTTCTCTGACTGCGGGGTGGGCAGCACATAAGGAGCGGGACTTTGGAGAGCCCTTAAAAATATGAGGACTGACACAAAAAAAGCCCTGGTTTTCAGAGGCACAGAATAATCAGCATAACTCAAATATTCCTGTGAGTCTTTACCCAAATTCATTCTTGGGAAGGAAATGATTTCTCATAGCTGCTTGGGCTGGGTCTGTCCTTGTGACAGTGTTACTTAGCAAAGGCTTTGTACATTGCAAGAGCACAGAGCCTCCAAATAATAGTAAAAAACGCAAATGAATGCAACATGTGTTCATTGTCACCAGATATATTGCAGACATATTGAAGGCTGGGATTTGTGCTGGTTTCCCCTTTGTTTGTCTATTGTATTCATTACATAACAGGCTTTTGTTAGATTTTGGCCCTTCCTTCCCTTACCATTTAACAATCTTTCAGTGGTTTAGAGTTTAGAATAGTGTTCACTGGGGACTGCTAATGCTGATAAGCTCTCTTGCATTTAGGCTGCCAGTTTTGTAACTTGACGGCTCACATGATTAGAATGTCATGACCCTAAATGAGATTGTATTTTATGTATTTATCATCTATTTAAAATATTTCTGTGCTGCCGTTCCACTGAGGTTGCCAACTTGCAAGTGAGGTCTGGAGATCTGGACTTACAACTGATCTCCAGATGGTAATGGAGATCAATTCCCCTGAGAAAATGGCTGCTTTGGAGGGTGGCATTATACCCCAGTGAGGTCCCCCTCTCCCCAAATCACACTATTTCCAGGCTCCACCCCAAATTTCAGGAATATCCCAGTTCAGGAACAAAGTTGGTTATTTTGAAAGGTGGTGTTGGAGTGAAGTGGCCCCTACAACCCACTGCCGTCAATACTCTGGCTATAACATTCTGTACTGTCGCTTCCAGATGTCTTCACGAGCAGCTCCACATAGGGTACCTTACAGTAACCCAATCTAGATGTTATCAGAGCATGCCTCACAGTGGCAAGATCTTTCCTGCTCAGGAACGGCTGTAGCTCATTTGCCAGCTAAAGCTGGGGAAAGACACTTCATGAGGTGCTATGGAACCAGGCCCAGGGAACATTGGTGGAAGAAGCCCCTAGTGCAGGGGTCTACAACCTGTGGCTCTCCAGATGTTCATGGACTACAATTCCCATCAGTCCCTGTCAGCATGGCCAATTGGTTGCAGACCCCTGCCCTAGTGATTAGGAGAGATGTAAAAGATGGCTTTGTTTATATTGTGGAGAGCCAGAGTGATATAGTGGCTAAGGTGTCAGACTAGGATCTTGGAAACCCAGGTTTGAATCTCTGCTTGCTCCATGGAAACTTTCTGGGTGACCCTTGGGCCAGTCGCACGCTCTCAGCCCTGACTCTAGCTAGTGTTTGTACGGGAGACCTCCAAAGAATATCAGGGTTGTGACGTGGAGGAAGGCAATAGCAACCACCTCCAAACTTCTCTTGCCTTAAAAACCTTATAGGGTCTCTGAAAGTCAGCAGTAACTTGATGACAAAAAATAAAAAATTACACTTCTTCAGACCTTTCTTTGTTTTCTTGATCATCCAAATGTTTAAAAGACTCCTGACTCTGGCAAAACTGCCTCTGTGGAAACATTCCCTTTTTTCAAATTCCACTGTCGGAGCTAGCCATGCTGTCAAAATGATTAACTGCCACAGTTGATGTTGTGTGTGTGTATTTAATACCCTCTCTAGAACAAAACTCTTCCTCTTCATATAATTCATCATACTAGCTCATTGTTGCCTCACAAATTAACTACTTAGAATTCTCTACAGGAAGTTCACATTTTCTGTCAGACTAACCTATACAAGTAGTAACTGGTATCTCTTATGGAAATGTAAATTAGAGACTGGAAAGTGTATAATAGTGGGTTAGTATTGTACTAGTACTTGAAAGCCACAGAAATGCTGGCATTTAACTATGATTATGTTGTCCCTACAGAGGATGATTCCCTGTCCACCTGCGCAGAGGCATTCACTGTGGTAATAAAGCCATGCATTTTCCCTTTGTTTCCCCTCATGCTTGTCATTTCCCCCTCATTAGTTATAAAGTACTTACAAAAAATCAATATATTTTGAATAGTCACTTCATGCTATAGTGAATCACTTACTTCCAATTGCAAAAACTACGCAAAAAACCTGCCAGTAGCCAAGAAGGAAATGGAAGGCACAGTGTGAAATAAAAAAAAGGTAGATGTTGGAAAATCTACACTTTCTGGTCCCTATTACCAAGTCTAGTTTGAGCATGATCTTCCAGGAAAGATTGTATCAAAATAGATGTGGGTGTAATGTATGGTGATCATATAGAAGCTAAACTTAAAAACAACAACACTGAAGTGGGGAGCAGGCTGTACTAAACTTCCATGTAAGTAACAAGGTTGGGAAAACTCAGGTTCAAATCTGCATTCTGCCGTGAAGCTCACTGAAAGGATTCTACTTCTTTGTCTACTAGTAGAAAATTCTACTTCTTTGTCTACTAGTAGAAAATGATCTCTAGGGAGAAATGATGTTGTACATCTGCAATCAGTAACTTTGCAGATCCTACAGAACACGACCCAAAATCTGAACATTTGTGGGTCTAGTAAATGCTATGACTTCATTCTCCATGACATCTGAAGAGATGTCACCTTGGGAGTGGGACCCGGCTGTTAGGTCCCTGAAACCCTCGTCTGTCACCCTCTCTGCCTCTTTCAGCTTCTCCAGGTCTGCCACCTTGACTTCAAGAGAACGCAAATGTTCCTTGAATGCCAGGAGCTCATTGCAGTGAGGGCACACCCACAACTTCTGTCCTAGTGGCAGATAGTCGTACATGTGACACTCAGTGCAAAACACTGGAAAGCCCCCACCCCCCTGCTGGTTTCCTGCCTTCACATCTGATTTTGTTTAGATATTTAAATATTAAACTTTTAATCAGTGCCCCCCTGGAGCTATCTGTACCTACTGTCCCTCAAGAAATGTCCTTATTTATTAAAAAAAGTTGTGCGCGCCGTTAGGCACGTGCCGCTGGTTCCAGAGACTGAACTGAAGACTGACTGACTCACCTCTCAGCAGCCCCACCTCTCAGCAGCCCCAGGACAAAGAGGAACAAGAGATAACCTCTGTTAACCCCTGTCAAACCCCACCTCTCAGCAGCCTTACAAGGAGAAAAAGAGATAACCCCTGCAAACCCCTGTTAAAATACACTGTTTTAAAAGATGTGGCTTTGAGAAAAGCCCTCCAAAATGAACACCAGAGCTCACTCTACTCTTCCTGGCCCAGTCTTCTTCTCCACTGCTACTCCTCTCTGCTGGTTCCAGAGACTGAACTGGGGGTATGGATGGAGTATTGGGTATGGTTTTATCATCCTGCCCCCCAGGATAACTTAACAGAAGCATGTTGTGTATAGATCAGGGGTCAGGAACCTTTGCTACCCAAAGAGCCATTTGGACCCGGTGGCAGCAGCTGGGGTTTTGCCTCACCCCGTGGCGCTTGCCCCCACTTCTGCCTCTACACTCCAGCCAGCCCCTAGTTTCAGGTAGCTCCAGCTGCCGCCAACGGCAGAGCACCTCCTCCCCCCTTCCAGAACAGGGGGAGAGTGCCTCCTCCTCAGCAGGCTCCTGCCCCCCACCCTTACCCCCTGTTTCCCCGCCAAGCCAGCTCGGCTATTCCTTCCTCCCCTCACCTCCCACGGCAGGCTCTGAGGCTCGGCTGGGCAGCCGCCTCTATGTGACTTTCTTAAAAGGGCAATTCTCCAAAGATTGATTAAAGATTGCTTTCCCCTTTAAGCAATCTTTTGGAGAATTGCCTCTTTAAGAAAGTCATAGAGGCTGGCTGGCTGCCTAGAACGGCAGCTTGGAACTAGCCTGGGTAAGTCGGGGTGGCTGCTGAGGAGGCCACGCTGTGTGAGTAAGCGCTGCAGTCCTTACTCGCGGGTAAGGCACAGTGCTTACTTGCGAGTAAGCGGGGCTCCGCAGGGGGGGTGCCCAGAGGGTTTTTGGTCTCCGGGCACCATTTGGACCTAGTACGCTTCTGGAAGGGGCAGCCGTGCCAGGAGCCACAGTACAAGCGGGAAGGAGCCGCATGCGGCTCGTGAGCCGCGGGTTCCCGACCCCTGGTATAGATAAATTAGTAATGATAAATCTTAGTGTCTGAAGATGTAATCCTCTTATTTGGTCAAGAGTGTAGATTCTTTGTCATACATTTTTATTTATATTAGCGGTTATAGAGTTTAGATAAGATGCCATATTGATAAAGGTTTTTTTTGTCAACCTCTTCTCTTGCAATCATCATGACTCCAAATTGTTAAAGACACAAAAGATAAGTCCGTTAGTCTGTTGCACTGCTGTGTCTCATAACCCTGTGTCTCATAAACCTGAGCCCTCTGGGGGAGGGTGGTATACAAGCATAATAAATAAATACATAATAAATAAATAAATAAATAACAATATGAGTTTAATTTTTTTCAAACAATGTTAACGGCTTTAATTATCTCAAAAAAGAGTAGTATATGAATATATATGTAAATGGAATAATGAAGTAATGTGCATTCAAGAAACCCACATTAAAAGGGGTCAAGAGAATCTTTTCAAAAAGGATAGCTTGGGGGTAGGATTCCAAAATTGCTATAATAAAAAAGAGACTTTTCCTCATATATTAAAAATAACCTATCTCCAAGAGAATTATTTAGAGACAATGATGCAAGAATTCTACGGTAGGAGTGGAAATGGGAAGGGCTAGCAATGTTGATTGTTGGGGTCTATGCACCCAGTAATGGGAAATGAGATGGGATTGATGGAATATTGTTGTTGGTTTTAATGTTTTGTGAATTTTGTGTATTAGTTTTTTGTGAACTCTTCTTTCTTTTTTAATTTTATTTTTTACCCTGCCCTTCCCTGAAGGGCTTAGGGCGGCAACAACATGTAAAACAGCACAATAAAAACGTAATAAATATATAAAACAATTAAAGAGGCTTTGCAAAACAACTTAACATCAGATGGTGACTGATAAGACATAATAAGTCCCCCTCCCCCAGGAGGTCAAAAGTAGATGTTAGCATGGCTGGCCATCAGGAAAAACTTGGCGAAATAGCTCTGTCTTACAGACCCTGCGGAAACTACACAAATTCTGTAGGACCCTGGTCTCAATCAGGAGCATATTCCAGCAGGTAGGGGCCAGGACTGAGTAGGCCCTGGCCCTTGTCGAAGCCAGCCAGATAGATTTTGAGCCAGGGATTTCCAAGAGGTTCCCCTCAGACAAGTGGTGGGGCCTACTTGGGCAATATGGGGAGAGGCGGTCACTAAGGTATGTGGGTCCAAAACTACTATGGCCTTAAAGGTCAGAACCAATACCTTGAAGATAACCCGGTACTCAATATGCAGGCAATGGAGATGGAATAGGACCAGGGTTATGTAGTCTCTACTCGAGATTCCAACCAAGAGCCTTGTGGCCGCATGCTTGAAAAGTTTCAACTTCTGGATTAGGTTCAAGGGCAGGCCAGCATAGAGCAAGTTACAATAATCTAATATGGAGGTGACCGTTGCATGGATCACCATGGCCACATCAGAATGGGAGAGATAGGCTGTCATGCCTGGTGGAGATGGAAAAACACTCTGGGTGGTTTTGGCGACCTGGGCCTCCATGGAAACCCCGGAGTCCAGGATCATTCCCAGACAGGTCATTGATGAGGCCAGATGTAAGGCTTTGCTGTCCAGCACAGGGAGACTAAAGTTGGCTGGCATCTCCCTGTGATTTGCCCACAGGACCTCCATCTTTGCTGGATTCAGTTTCAACCTGCTAGTTCTTAACCAACCAACCACAACCTCCAAACGCTGCTGGAGAGCCTCAGGGGCCGAGCCCAGCTGACCCGCCATTGTAAGGACCAACTGAGTGTCATCTGCATACTGTCAGCTTGGCCAGGGGATGCATATAGATGTTAAAAAGCATCGGGAGAAAGGATTGCCCCCTGCGGCACCCCACATTCAATGGGTTATTGCCTGGAGCTCTCCTCCCCTGACTTCACCCGCTGTCCTTGGTCCCAGAGAAATGAGTTCATCCAGTGCAACATCGGTGAGGTGGTGAACCAAAAGGTCATGATCTGCTGTGTCGAACGCTGCAGTTGTTCTGTTGTTATATTTAAAAATCACATTAAAAAAGAAAATGAAACCAGTGATTTTTTTTCTTGTACAGAGATGAAGTCATGAGAAAACTTCTCTTGCTTTAGTTGTGCATGTTAGGGTGATATGTGCATAGAAGGATCAAGGGGGGTAAAAATGTTAACACCCTAAGAGTTCCACTGGGAAAAGGATGGGTTTCCATTGTGCCTCATAAAATATGTTTGGAACCGTAAATCAGATACATTTTCAAGAAACGTTGTCCAACTTCCAGCCTCTCATGGATTTGCATCTGCCTGCTCCATTATGCAAATCACATTCCTCCACCAGTCACACTAAATCTCTCTCTTCAGCCTAATGAGAGGCCTCTTGTTGCCTTAATAACCATGTAGATGAGGGGATTTCTATGGGTGTAGCTTTTACAAGCCCTGCAGAGCAAGCTATTCATGCCAAGAATTATCTCTCCTACAGAACTATTAAAGTTTCAGAAGCTTGAAACAGAGATGCCCCATCAAGGAAAGATGCCAGTGCTCTCTACCTTAATCTGCTTCTGCATGCCAAGCTTACCTCAGGGTGTGGCTGAAAGGGTTACAATTCAATGCAGGCAAAACTGAGCAGGTCCAGGTAGTAGTCAGTGGCAGGATGAGAGACTTGCTAGGAGTCTTACCAATGCTGCCTTGAGTTCTGTATTGCAGGAAAGATGGGATATACCAATTGGTTATACAAGTATGTTCAGTAATAATGGTACCCATTTCCTTCTACAGCTCTCTTCAAAGAATGCTTTGAATTGCAGTGTGTTAAGGACTAAGAATTCTGTGTTTTGCATCTTTAGATACCACCACAAACACCTTAAAGGCCTTAATCAGATGCATGAAGTGATCATCTGTTAAACCGTTACATTTATACTAAAAGCCGCAAACAACAGAGAGGTTTGTGGGGAGATGTTACAAAGAGAGGTCAGCTGAAAACAACATAATGTGAAAAGAATAATCAGTCCACTGTGATAGAGTTAAACTAGTTTAGACTTGTTTTTTAGCTACCTATAGTACTTAGTAGATGTGGATGGACAACCGTGATATGGTTTTTACTGTTTCACAGATATCCTAAAATGAGAGTGTCCAAATGTTTAGGCTCAGGATCTAACTTTACACAACAGCTTGGAATCTGTATTTTTTTTAAAAAAAACTAAATTAACAGTAAAATAAAACTGGTAGTTCCAGTAATGCCACTCACCTTTGGTCTGGGGGGCCACCCAGTTTAGGATTCCCATGCATCTGGTATTGTATTTGTTAAGCTTAGTATGATAATGAACATGAAGTACTTCTAGCACACCGAAACCCTATCAGTGAAAAGCCCTAGGAGTGTGTATGTGTTTGAGAGAGATAAATGCCTTACAAAATACTAGAAGTAACCTGATGGCACCGGTTTGGACAGCTGGTGCTTACTTGGCTTAAAGCTGTCTTTCAGCACTTGTGCCTCACAGCGTTACAGAATCTCTTACAACCCATTCAGTGATTCATTCTTGCCATTCAGTGATTCATTCATGCTCTAGCACAGTGTTTCCCAACCTTTTCGAGGTCAGGGTACCTGACCTCATATCTCACGGTACCCCTGCCATCCCGCCACCTTCCCCTCCCAATGTCCCTGCTAGCCACCCCCTTCCCCTCCCAGGGTGAAGGGAAGCACTGGGGTGGGGGAAGTGGCTGCTGACTTTGCGGCTGGCCCTGCCCCTGGGCAGCGCCATGTCCTTGCTGGCACTGGCAGGAGATGCCACAAAAATGAGGGGGGCTGCAGTACCACTGGGACATGCTCACGGCACCCCAGGGTACCGCGGAACCCTGGTTGGGAATGGCTGCTCTAGCATGACAGAGTTCTCAGTTGTGTGTAACATAGATTGACATCGCAGTCATAATGTCATGCTGCTATAGCACCCAAATAGTTCTCACTATGGTTTAATGTTAATTATACTTCATTTATACTAACCTTTCTCCTCCATAGAGGCCCAAAGCAACTGGCATATTTTCATCTTCTCTATTTTATCCTTGCAACAACTCTAAGAAGTATGTTAGGCTGAGAGTGTGTGACTGTCCCAAGGTCATCCAGCAAGCATTCATGGCAAAGTAAGGATAAGAATCTGGGTCCTTGTCAGACACTGCGGCCTCAGTATCACGGTGTAGAAATCCATTCACATGTGAACACAGTGAACACTTATACACATGGTTGTAAAAAAAATGTATGAACACTTTACAAATGAAACCAGGACCCTATATAACTTTGGGTTTTCAACTGCATGTTTGGCTGTACACATGTTGAATGTAACACAAGAATTGTTTGACAGACATATAAAGAAAAATCAAGTGGATGTGGTACATGGATTGCAGGTTAATTCACTATAACTTGTGAACAGGGCTTGCAGACTCAAATCCAAGAACTACAGTTTATGGATCCTTCTAGAAGGATGCTGAAAAGTGGGCCTAAATATTATGGAGACATGAGTGAAAAGTCAATGTATGCGTGTAAAGTGCCATCAAGGTACAACCAATTTATGGTGAACCCAGCAAGGGGCTTTCAGGGCAAGTAAGGAGGAGGTGGTTTGTCATTGCCTTCCTCTGCAGAGCCCTCCTTGGTGGTCTCCCTTCTAAGCACTGACCCTGCTTACCCTGATAAGATATGATTAAACCAAACTGCCTTCCGTTCGAAAACTCAGCATAAGACTGCCATTTTCCCATGTTGAGCATTGTTCCATATGTAGACTGAATGAACAACAGAGAACAGAGTTTATGCCCTAGTCATGTTAAAGAAAGATGAATCAAATATCTGAAGCAATTGTACATGTGGTAAGTCCTGTCCTTCACCTGGCAGATTAGGTAATAATGCACAAGCAGTGGCGGAGCTACAAGGGAACGGGGTGTGTGCCATGCACCGGGCACATGCCTGGGGGTGCAGAAAATCGCCCCCAGGTCCCTCCCCCTTTCACCTGCCCCCTGCGGTGCCCCCCGTGGTGCCCCCCATGGTGCCCCCTGCGGTGCCCCCTGTGGTGCCCCTCCATGGTGCCCCCCGTGATGCCTCCCCACCCCTTTGCACACTTAGCTTAGTCCCTCCTGCGGCACCCCCCCTCTTCCCACACTTACCTTAGTTCCTTTCCTTTTTCGTGAACCTTTTCAGGCTGCAAAAGGCCTGTTTGCAGTAAAAACGGCCTGAGGAACTACAGTTCCCAGGAGACCTTGGGGCTCACAAGGTCTCCTGTGAAGTATAGTTCCCATCAGGCCGTTTTTACTGTGAACAGGCCTTTTGTAGCCTGAAAAAGTTCAAGAAAAAGGAAAGGAACTAAGGTAAGTGTGGGAAGGGGAAGGGGGGTGCTGCGGGAGGCCCATTGGGAGTGGGTGGAAAATACAGAATGCACACCGGGTGCAGTTTGGCCCAGTTACGCCTCTGTGCACAAGGGTTACACGCAGGCAGCCAAGAACAAGCAACACAGAAAGTGAACATCAGTGCTGGAAGTGACAACGAAAGGAATCCACAAAAGGCAGCCAGGCCTGCAGAGCTGGAGCTCAGCAGCAGGGAGTGTCCATGCCGAATCACAGGCTGATGTTTATTTATTTAAAAATATTTATACCCCACCTCATAACAGCATCTCTAGGTAGCTTACACAGGTTAAAAACAATACCCCATCCAATTGAAACAACAATAAAAATATAATTACAATATTCCCATCCACCCCTCCCCCGCCCCCCAGACCAGCAGCTGTAGAGGGGATTTCCAGATACGCTAACCAAATATCCGGGTGAAGAGGAAGATCTTCCATGGGCCTAAACCCCATAAAGGATATGTGCCTGGTGTATCTCCAAGGGGAGACTATTCCAGAATCTGGGGGCAATCATGGAGAAAGCCCTCTTGCATATTCCTGCCTCGCCTGTGATCTCAATGCCAAGGCAGGTACATACATGTTATAGGGGCATTTTGAACCCCTGGAGGTTGGAGTTCAGCTGCAGGATGATGTAGAGAAGTAATAAGATCATGCTTTACTTGTGATCAGAATTAGGTTCTTGATCCTGCTGGAGAGCTAAAGAATTGTGCTTTCCTCTTGAATGAGACTGGAGTAATAGAGGCGTGGAGCTGCCAGGTGTGTGCTCCTTTACCTGGACCATGCTTCAGCTCTGACCCTCTACTTTTTTGTTTCCTGGCATTCCAAGCAGATGCTGGGTATTCATGATATGCTTGTTCCATTTGAAAAATAAAAGGGAATCTCCTTTGGAGCCCAGTGGCGAAGCTACCAGGGGGAAGGGGGTGCACGACGCACAGGGCGCACCATTTCTAGTCACATGGGGCCAGAAAAATCCCCCTCCCCCATGGCAGCCCCCCGTGGCCCCCCACGGCGCCCCCCCGTGGCACCCCCCTGCAGCGCATTACCCCACTTACTTTTAGGAATGGAGCAGGCCGGAAGCCTGCCTGCCTTGCCTGGGCCTGGTGGGAACTACTATAAGTATTTGGCAACCAGGCACAGTCACTTAGATATTTGCAATAGTGCTTTTTGAGAAGAGAATAAAAAGTAAAAAGAGAGGAGAAGGTAAAGAGGAGAAACTGTGAGTATGCCAGGAATTCAAGTACCCATAATAAAAACACAACTTGACTAAGGAATTAAAAAACTCAGAGATTAAAGTACAAAACATGAAGATATTCAATTGTATGAACAAGACTAAATGGTGAATGTGATTTGGTAAAGTGTCGGGAACGTTTACAACGTTGGTTACTGGAAGAACCCCTGATAAGTAACTGAAGGCAAAACTATGAGAAGTTAAGAAATTTCTTAAGTTAGTCGAGGGCTCATGAAGCAACTGACCACATACTTGGAATAGTAATTGATACAAGTCACTAAATATTTGTTTCCACTTGACATTGTCATATCCTTTATACATTTCCATTTTTCAAGTTCATTTACAACTTCTAGATTTCTGTGCCCTAAGTCTCTGTACATTAATTTATTATTTATGGTTTTATGCTATTGTAATCGGTTCTATCTCGTATAGTTTTAAAATGTGTATTGTACACTGCTCAGAGCCCTTTGGCCATGGGCGAGCTATTAAATCTAACAAACAAACAAACAAATTGAATGCACAGTGCCTGGGCTTGTGTGGTGATTCCAGTTTGTTCATCCTGGCAGGTGAGATTGTCTAGGTCTTCACTCTTGACTATTGTTGCCTTTCCCTTTCTTAATCACACATTATTCTTCATGAAACAACATCATGAGGCCATAGCTAGTGGAGGACTTCATTGAGAAATGCTCTGGGATGTTTAAATATCTTTTACACATACTGAATATCTCATGTATCAGTGTATTGCGTTTCAAGAATGACCCCTCCATGATGATTGCTCAACCACCTGCCATGAAAATCTCATATTTTATGCTAAAGTCAACTTCTGAGAAAAGTACTGTTGTTTATTATACGGTTCATCGAGTACCTTTGTTCCTACTTCCTTACTGCTGGGCTCTATATTAGCTTTTTTGAGTTTTCTTCTCAACCCTCAGCTTGCTCCTGTGTGAAATTTTAATCCCAGCCAAACCAAATCTTTCCTCTTTTCCTCACAGAATTGGGGTTGAAAATTCTTTAGCCCCCTGAACATCTGAACATTTTGTGTAGCGTTGCCATCTGAAGTGCTCCAAAACATGAAACACTCTGTGACATCTTAGGACCAAACTAGGCATCTGACCCCTGAATGTCATTGCTGTTTTAGAGAAGGATTTGGCCACTTAAAAATGTAGGTACTGTGGCCCTTTCAAGGCCAGAAATAGCCATGGGGGAAATTTGGCACTTGAAAAGGCATGTTGGGGCAATGGAGAGTGCCTGGTCCCATCACATGTCCAATTAAGGTCAAGCTCCTGCAGACTTTTTATATTGCGCAGTTCTTCTCTATAATGGTGTTGGTATCGGTGGGATTCAGCAGGTTTGTACCACTTTGGCAGAACTGGTTGTTAAAATGGTGTTTGTAAACAACCAGTTGTTAAATTAGTTGAATTGCACCACTGGTTGGCATCCATCAATCAGACCTACGGACTCCTAGGCTTGGTGACTCAATAAACCCGAATCACAGTGGAAAAAAAGCCATATCAGCTTTTTTGGGAGGGGTGTCCTCTTTTACCGATAACCCCCTTTTTAAAAAAATCAGAAAGAGGCAGCAAATAACCACCCAAACCCAGCCGCAGGGCAGGCAAAATGGCAGCTAGGCTTGGGCGAAGCAGCGGGTCATTTCCTTGCATATAAACGAGGAAACATGAGGAGGCCCCACTGAGAAAAATACAGCCCCACTGAAAACTGTAAATACACAAAGAGCCCAGGACAATATTTGGTTAAGTTTATTAACAGTATTACATTGTGATTTTAAATGTTGGTTCTTATGTTTTTCATATGTTTCACCTATTCATAGGGTTGCCATAAATTAGAAGCAACTTGATAGCACTTAACACACACATGTGTTTTATCTGCATTGCAAGTTGGCTTAAACTCCATGAGGGAGAAATAGTAAACATGTTAATGGAAAACAAATGAATAAGTCTAAAATAAGCAACAATTCTCTGACATAAGAAACAAGGGGCAAACCTATTCCTATGCTACAGAAACAGCTCAGCCAATCAGTGTCAGAAGTGCAACATAGATGTTTTCCCCTTTGCTGTCCTCTAGCGTTCATTTCCAGTAGTGATGAAGTAGAAAATTTCTGTGAAAATGAAAGAAGGTATTCTTGACTTGAAGAGTTGTTATTATGGCGCATTCCGCACATGCAGAATAATGCACTTTCAAACTGCTTTCAGTGCTCTCTGAAGCTGTGCGGAATAGCAAAATCCACTTGCAAACAGTTGTGAAAGTGGCTTGAAAACGCATTATTTTGTATGTGCGGAAGGGGCCTATGAGTAAGTAAAGGTTAGGCTTTATTCTATCGTTACAGTGGGTGTGTTACACATATGATGCTAGGGCTACATCTGGCTTGCCTTCAGTAGGATATCTACAACAACGTCAACATTTATCAGACCCTTTTACTTAATTAAGAAAGCCAGCGGGACACCAGTAGCAGGTGAAGGAAAAAGCCGCCTCATTTGGGTTTTATAATATAGTTAGGCAAATACCCATGCTGGATGAAGGAAGCACATATATTTAGGCTTGCTAGGGGAAAACATCTTTTCCTAGGTGAATAGGTGTTGCAGCTTGTTGCAGCCAAATGACAATTTTGCAACTAATTAAAGATTTAAATGTTTATTGTGTCAGAGGCTTTTGAGGGAGAGCAAATGTTTGTAGTGGTTAAAGGGTCAGACTAGGATCCGGGAACCCCAGGTCCAAACCCCTACTCTGCCATGGAAGCTTTCTGGATGACCTCGGGCCAGTCACACACTCTCAGCCTTTACCCTGGCAAATATTCAGATAGAAGACCTCCAAGGAATACTAGGATTATGATTCTTGCAGCCCCATCCAAAGAGGGGGGAATCCATTGCTGGGAGTGGCACAGAGCCATGTCAGTGGATTTGCCCTTCCTGGGACACTTGCCGCAGCGGAGGGGCAGATCCACTGGTGCAGTGGAATCCAGAGCAGTGGAATGCAGAGCTGAATTCTGCAATAGCATCCCTGCGCCCCCAGCACAGTAGTGGTGGCAATCCAGAGGTGTGGCTGTGGGAGGGGCAACTCTAGTTAGCTTCCACCCACCTGCCACCACCATTACGCTGGTGGCAGGGGCTTTGGACTTATGCTACCGTTTTGGTGGCATAAGTATATTAAGCCCAATGGGGACTTTCCAGCGGGGGAGTCTTTTGTGTATTCTTTGCCTCCCCCACAGCCAGAAAGCTCCCTTGGGAATGGTGGCGTGATGTAGCTGCAGTGCTTTGGAAGGGGCTGCCTGGCAGGCAATGGCAAACCACCTCTGAATGTCTCTTGCCTTGAAAACCTAACAGGGTCACCATAAATCTGCTGTGACTTGATGGCAAAAAACAAAAGGCTTTTGTGGACCAGAACCTGGATGCATTTATGAATTAGTACTTTTTTTTCTTGAACATGGACGATTATAGTGTGCAAGTTCAAAGGAAGAATTGAAGCATCAGGAGATTATCTGTTCCTCTTATTATATCAAGTCAGTGAATAACTTTTAAAGCCATAAAGGATATTTTATTGATGGAGAAGAATCAGGACCAAACCATGTATTTTGAAGGAGATCCATGATGACTCACTTTCCCAGAGCTACCTAGGGCTTTCAATGGTGAATGGAGGGGGCGAATTATTAACCCTTTTCCTCATGGTGTTAACTCTTTCTCCCCATTTTGGGTTTACAGCAGCTTGGGGTCAGTGATAGAAAAAGAACATCATGAGGAACTTGTTAAATGCTATTTATGTTCATCCAGCAGTGTGTAAATCTAATTTAATTCAATGGGACTAATTTCTGAAGGAACCTATTGAATATCTAGATGGAAACTTCTTATATTGCTCGTTGTCTAATTTCCCCCAACAGTGGAAGAAAGGATACAGTGGTAGGCAAAAGTAAGCACACATGGTATGTTACATGGTATGCAGTGGTGGGATTCAGCAGGTTCGCACCACTTCGGCAGAACCGGTTGTTAAAATGGTGCTTGTAAACAACCAGTTGTTAAATCATTTGAATCCCACCACTGATGGTATGTACATGTAAGTAACATGGTATGTTGTACCATGTACCACAATGTGTTGATTGTAAAATGCCAGTCCTCCCATTAAACTGCTGTTTATTTCTGTGAGGATCCGGTATGGCTATGGATCCCTCCTTATGAAAATGCCCTTAGGTTGTGATTCTAACTTGAAAGTAAACGATATCGTTGGGATGTCCTTCCAAATAAATGTATCCACAATTTGGAGTAAACAGGGTGTTGGGGTGGCTCCAGCCAGCTTTTCCCTTCAGTCTTGCCCAGTTCTTTACCTTGTTATAGCCTCTACCTCACATGATTTTTGTCCATGCACGTCCCATGATCCTTGCAGAACCTTTTTGGTGGAGAAAGGGGGCCTTCTTTGCCCCTTTTCGCCTGCAGAAAACCTTGTGGGATCCTACCTGTTTTCAGGTGTTCTTGGTCATTATCAAAACCTAAAATATCCTAACACAAAAGGCAGAGGTGGGATCCAGCAGGTTCTCACGGGTTCCCGAGAGTAGGTTGCTAATTATTTGTATGTACCGAGAGGGGGTTACTAATTGGTGATTTTGCCACGTGATTTTTGCCTTAGTTACGCCCCTCCTCTCAGTAGTAGCGCGCAGAACTTGAAGCAGTCTAGCAGGAGGTGCACTCAAGGTGGCGTGGCAGCCTTTCGTGCCTGCGTAATTCGTTTCCTCGCCCAAGGAACCGCAAGCAGCGGCTAAGCCCTCCCTGCCACAGCCCCGCCTTCTGGAATGCCTCCTTGGCCCCCAGAATCACCCTGCCACTAAGCCACATGCCCTGCCCAGCCCCATTGGTGCTACGTCACAGTTTGAATCCCACCACCATGGGAACCTGTTACTAAAATTTTTGGATCCCACCACTGACCAAAGGTGCTGATCCAGCTAAAGTTACATGTAGTTAGGATTGCAAGACAGTAAAATCCCATTCAACACAGTGAGGTTATCGCTGAATAAACATCCTGAAGTTTGTTGTGCATGTGGAATTGCCTTTAATTCATTCCACTGACTAAAGCTGAACCTAGTTGTAACATGAATAATGTTGAGTGGAGTGGTGACTAAATTTCTTAAAGTCACATTTTAATTTGGTATTTTCTTATGTAATAAACATTTTCTGAGGACATTACTTGTACTGAAGATTGTAATAATTATTTTACGCATATCAGTGAGGGCCAGTGATGTGAAATGTCAAAATGTTTATAAGTAAATCAAGAATATGGTTTGCAACAACAACAAAATGAGGCTGAGTTTGCTTGATTTGAAATGAATATTTGAGGAATCAGACAGCAGGTTTTAAAAAAACTACTTAGAAACAGCTTTTATGTCTGATAATTTATATACAATTTATGTGGAGCCAGATAAGTTTCAATTAGTGTTTGGCCAAGTTGACATTATAATAATGTTATTGTTCCCCTGAATGGTTTATACTGATGGTACTAAGTATGTTATTGCTGTCATCCATTCCTCTACTATCTTCACATTTTAAAGTGATCATCTTCTTCCGTTAGATCTGTATGTTATCCTATAAGAAATAAATGTGTTCCCTTGGAGCTATTTCATTCCATCCTGGAAGTATATTGGTTTTGTGAGTCTGTCTCTTTTATGTATCCTCTATCTGCTATGCTTTGTCAGTTTTCTCTGAGTTTTATACATCTGGCACTACAGAAAAGCAGAACTTCACATTTCATTGGGCACTCACAGTGTCCCCACTCACAATTTCATTAGTAGAAATGTAATGTAACTTGTTCCCTGTATCTTAATCATAAATTGTTGAATCATCAACAAATTTATTAGCGGTTTCATTTTCCAGCAACAGTAATCTCTCTCTCTTTCTCACATCATACAACAGGTATCCAGGTATCTCATACAATATTCACTTTGTTCTTTCAAGATTGGGATAGAATAGTGCAAACAGTGTTATGCAGTCCTGTGAGTAACATCTCTTTTATCCACAGCATTTATTATCACCACCTTTCACTCTGCCAACATATTGACAGGTATTTGTAACTAGTGGGTCTGCTACTTTCTTTACTTCTCTAGCTCTTGTGCATCTAAATGCTGGTTGATGCAAGGAAATTGTAGCAGATGAAGGTTCCCAGTGTTCCCAGTTTTTTTTTAAGATGGTAGGAACCTGCTAAGTTTCAGCATGTTAGGCACAAAACAGGAACAGCATAAAAGGTGATCACCACAATACTACTACAGCCTAACTTAGAATAAATGTTGAGGTGCCATATACAGGCAACTTAATTCTAGCAAATATCATGAATCCCAGTGAAATGATTCTGAAATGGGTGGACTGAGGACTGCAAACCTGGAAGCCATTTGTTTCTAACCATAGGCTTGAGAGCTGATCTGGGACTTCTCTAACTGTAGACTTGAATGCTGAATTGACTGAATAGTACTGACTGTAATAGTATTGACACTTGTAATGGGCCTCACTAAAACAAGACTGCTAAAACCACTGAAAATCCACCTTCGATAAATCGATGAATTCTGTTTTCAAGATGGCATTCAGGATTTTGTTTGTCACAGATTGTTTTCCAGAATCTGACATTCAGAGGCCCTATTAGTATACCAGTGAGTACTTACTGTTGATCAGACAGGTTTCAAAAGCATGTTTTCGAAAGCAACCAGACTTTGCATGGATGATGACTAATAACGAAAGGCAAAATCTGAAATTAACCTCAGGCTGGGCTTTAAACCACTATGGCCCCATAAAACTATTCTGAATACATTCTTTCCTGGTATCCACATTTTCCACTTTGTGTTTCCAGCAAATAGAGGTCTTGGCCACATGTACAAAATTTTGTAAAGGAAACTTCCTGGCTACCTCCAAAACTGTCCTTCAAGACTTCACATCCAACAACATGCCTCCTGCGGGCAGTTGCATTTCTGTCAAAGAAAACACTGTCTGAGTTCTGCTAGTGATATTTCTCAGGATCTGGAATTTGGCTGTGAAAGTTACAGAAACGAGAAATAAAAATGACCACAGGAACCACCCTGTAAAGAATTAAATGCAAAATTCAACTTTCTTTTCACTTGTTCTCAGTCTGGTCTTCGTACACACACAGCCTATGCACCAGTTCAGCAAACTGAGTATACTGAACATGGGAGGGGGAAACTGTAGACCTTATCAGATCATACAAAGGCCCGTACACATTTTCCTGTGTGTGTAGTCAAGTGAATTAGCAGGACAGTAGGAATAGCCTAGCTCCACCTACAGCTGAGAACTCTGCTGTTCAGCCTCCAGCAATGGGGCTATCAGAGGTAGGAGAAGCAGCAGGCAAGCACCCATCTCTCAAGCATGGTCCCTGCTCCAGCTGATAGTTCCCCTTCCAATTTCCAAACATCAGGGACGAAGCTATTGGAGGGAGGAGAAACAGCTACTGTGCAGTCCAGTATCATGCTTAGATTGAGATAGCTGAGAATCCCCAATCCATTCTGTACTGTCATTAGCATCAGATTTTGAGTCAGCTAATTTTTAGATGAAAGGAACCTGGTAGAAATATAAAATATACAGACACACATATACACAAGCACACACACACTCATTTAGATCAGAGGCTGGCTTTATACTATGTGCTTGTTTTCTTTCTAGTTTTCCTGTGGACCACTGATACATTTTAAAAGAAAGAGCACATACTTGGGATTTATTAGTTGTCGTGTTAATCATCAGTACAGCTTACAAACAAACCATGTGTCATGCTGGATCAGACCAGGACCATCTAGACGAGGCATACTTTGAAAGAATCTCAGCAACCAGCAGAGCCACCTAAACTCAGCTCAGGATCTTCTGGAGCAGCAGTGGCGTAGTGGTTAAGAGCAGATGTACTCTAATCTGGAGGAATTGGGTTTGATTCCCCGCTCTGCCACCTGAGCTGTGGAGGCTTATCTGGGGAATTCAGATTAACCTGTGCACACCAATATATGCCCGCTGGGTGACCTTGGGTTAGTCACAGTTCTTCTGAGCTCTCTCAGCCCCACCTACCTCACAGGGTGTTTGTTGTGAGGGGGGAAGGGAAAGGAGTTTGTAAGCCCCTTTGAGTCTCCTATAGGAGAGAAAGGGGGGACACAAATCCAACTCTTCTTCTTCTGAATTACAGGTTAACTTTTGTGCACGCCTGATTTAGATCATATGTTTTGAATGCATAAGAACAGAATGGGTAAGTTGCACCATGTCAACTGTGATACTCAGTTTGCTGAATGTCTGCAGGGACATAGATTCTTCAGTTTACCCTCTTAGCCATATACACAGACATAAATAAAGCCCCCAAAACAAATTGGGCCCTGAAGATTGTGAAGAAAAGAGATTATTTCTAAATTTACATTATCGGTTTGAAGCGTGACTGACCATCACGATCAGGCCATTCAAGTATATAAACACAAAAGTTATATGTGGGCATTTTTCTTTCATACCACATAATGAAACCATTTCAAGTCACAATGCCCTCATTACATTAACACTGAGATGTTGGATCGCCGAAGTTTCCCCTATCATTCAATCCCTGACAATAGCAGTTAAACTGTATTACTGGAACAACAGTGTTTTCCAGTTTCAATTTACCCATTACCATGATTAGCTGGGCTAATATTTTACACTACAATGTGGGAGGCAATGATAAAAAAGTAACATACAAACTATTTTTCACAGGTCTAATACAATAATATTTAGAAAATTGCTGCCTTTAAAAAACACCACCTTACTACATGGTATGATCAAAATGACTTTAAATTCAGTCTACAGCCATTGTAGTCAATGAAATTTTGCTTCAGATGAGACTCAGTGGGATGTGGGACTCAATCTTCCACTCCATTGCTGTAGAGAATCTGCTCTCTAAGGGCAAACCAGACAGCCTCATAAAAGAAAAGTTATAGAATTACTCAGGGTGATGTTTGTCTTTTAGAAAACAGGTTTTTAGAGACCCATATAAATACTTAAGATGAGATATTTTTCAAAGGCTTATTAAAGAAGAAAAAACCCTGCAACCTTAAAGACTTGACTGATTTGAAAAGATAAAAGCAGCATTTGTTATGACAGAATGGTATTTCAGTTTTACATCATTCCAAATTATCATAAAGGTAAAGCCAAATAATGTCTAGAGAAATTCTAGATGAACAATGAGTTGCTTATCTGTTCAGTGTGTGGAAAATTGTAGCTGGAAGGTAATCTAGTATAAATACTTTTGGTTTTGCACAAGTAATCAGTGGGTTTTGTGCATTCTTATACATGAAACCTTTGACTGTGTAGAAATGTATCAAAACAGACAATTTTCCTATTACATAGAATTATGTTTATAAATATATATTTCTGATTTATTTTACTGACTTCTTGTGCACTGATTGTCAGGCTGTCAAGGACTTGAATCACTAAGCAGATCCATCACCTTTAAATTTCTGATGTCATACCACATATTTTAAATGCCAGGGCAATTGGCTAGCTCTGCAAAACTGAAACTGACAGCCAGCATGGATCCATAAATGGTGTTTCCTTCACTCCTTCCAATAGGCACACAAGGAATTAGAACACAGCTGGACATAGTAAACATTTAAAAATTAATCTAGCTCTTCTATATTTAATTTTTAAATAGTTAAATACTGACTGGTACTGAAGATACAGAACTAGCTCGAGACTCCCTGGTCTTTGTGTTGGGCATGGCAATGGTACAGCAAGAAACTCCTACAGTGGCTTCAGGCAACTCATCTTCATTGGTCCATTCGTTAAGGTCAGGGTTGAAGCACTGAATGCATTTCTTGTATTTCTTCTCTATTTCATTCCAACCTCCCACCAAGTAAATTTTCCCAGCAAGGATAGAGGCACCAGCAGTGCTCACACCAGTTGCAAGAGGAGACACATAACTCCATTGGCCAGGATAAGGACTAAAGCACTCAACAGGAAGAACATCAACCCTTTCACCTCGCCCTCCCAGTTGAGACCCACCCATGACATAGACCTTTTCCCCGAGAGAGATGGCACAGTGCCAGCCTCTTGGTGTGCTTAGGCTGGGCTTATCCTGCCAGCTGTCATTTGCAGGGTCATACATGCAGACAGAGCGAGAATAAGCATTATTTATGTACCCTCCAGTGACCAGAATCCTACCATCTATTACTGCACTCGCATGGCAGCACCTAGGTACCTCCAGTGGAGCCTTCATTTGCCACTGATTAATTGCAGGGACATAACATTCAACAGAAGAGAGACACCCTTCAGAGTTGCGGCCCCCAATGGCAAAAAGGAGGCCATTGAACACATTCAGACTGAAATGGGTTCGCTTTTGATTCATATTTGCCAGATGAATCCATGTGTTGAAGCGAGGGTCATATCTAAAAAAATTAAGAGGAAAAAAACAAGCATTATTAGTTCTATCCAGTTGAAAAGTTCATTTGGCAGCAGCTGCCACTTTGTACTGGCTGTTTTTTTTCCAAACAAAAAGCTGTGAAAGATTATCAGTAATTTTTCTATATAATTATAAAAGGATTATCATTACGAAATAATTATTTGGGCCACTCCAGATGTAACTGTAACTCTTGGTTCTTTGGCATGGAGGAATGACAATGAATGTGCAAAATACAGTAAATTCTCTGATTGGACCACAGTAATATAATGTAAGTGGGAGACACATGGACTATGTCATTTAAGATGGACGTGAAAACTGGAAAAAGATTAATAAGCTGTTTTGTACTTCCCTTGAGATTCAGTTTGCAGTTATAAAACCAAACAATAGATACTTTTATGCATTTATTATACCTACAAGCAGTAAAGCTCTAGAAAACTAATCCTCCTCGGGTCAAGAGATGTGAACGGAGCATATCTACAGGAAACAGTACCTGGTACAAACACTGAAATTGTGTCCTCCAAACATCCCAGTTTTGCCAAGAGTTCTCCCTATCTTCATAGGCATTCTCCCATTTGCAAAGCTGGATCCTGGTTTTGCAAAAGGGGGGGAGCCAACAAGATGTCTGTGAAGATGGGGAGAGTCCTCTCCCCCTCCATAGGCCCGTGATGACGAACCTATGGCACTCCAGGTGTTCATGGACTACAATTCCCATCAGCTCCTGCCAGCATTGCCAATTGACCATGCTGGCAGGGTCTGATGGGAATTGTAGTCCATGAACATCTGGAGTGCCATAGGTTCGCCACCACTGCCATAGGCCCTCCCATTTGTAAAGCAGGTTGCATGTGAGTTCTCCTCATCTCCATAGGCACCCCCATTTACAAAGCTCCACAGGTACTCCCCCCCCATCTGAAATGATCAAAAACATATGAAAAGTACATCCAAGATAAAGAAGGTTACATGGTCCAGCAATAGTGTACCTCCCTTGCATGCAGAGAATCTCTGGTGCAACCTCCGAAGTTTCCAGTTTACAAATGACCAGAGAACAGATGATGCGAAAGACCCAAGATACTGGAGAACTACTGTCAGTCAGAGTAGACAATACTGACCTTGATCGGCCAATGATTTGGCACAAGAGAAGACAGCTCCATGTGGTCCTGACTCTGGCCACATAAAATGCCCTGCTTTGGTACAGGACATGAGGAAGCAGGACATCTGGTATAACCAATTCAAAACTACCACCTGTATCACACCCCAGCATCTATGGGAAAGCAGATCCCATGTGGCTTCTGTCCTAATAAAGCTGGCAGTTATGCACGGAACTTACTCCTGTAGCATATCTATTTCTGGTATGTACATAAAGAAGAGGAAGAAATGTTCTTAGCAAAAGAGTTACTTGGTAAGTGCACACAGATTCACATTTCAAATTATATTAGATCTCCAGCTAGGAGTTGCTTCACTTGTGACAGATTTTGTACACAAATAGCATTTCTGCAAAGGAAAAATCAAGTATATTGTAGATTGTATCACAAATGATGGACATACACAGTATAATTTACTGCCTCTGCTTATTTTGGGAAGCCGCCACCAGATGGATTGTCCAATTCTGGCTGTTCTAAAAGCAGGACAATAGATGCACACACTGGTTTATCAAGTTCTAGGGTTGAAACCCACAGAATATTTCTGCTGAGGGAAGAAGGAGGCAATTTTTACAAAACCCTATTACAGACCTCTTATTTCTTCCCTCATGCTGTTCTGGAGGGAATTTTGGGTAGCAGTGGGAGAGGGGAGGAAATTCCACTCCACTGATAGAAATCCATTCAGTTACTGGGGATTCACCACGGGGTCCATGCCACTGGGTGGATTTTTGCTGTAAAAGATGCATAAATCTAACTCTGTAAACTGCATAAATGATAGTGTGCTTGGGCATCCATATGTGACTGTGAGCTATATGGAGGAAAAATGGGATAAACCTGTAATAAGCAAACAAGGTAGTAATCTACATTCAGTCAGCATACATATTTTTCTATATAGAAATAATACCCTGGGCAGGAAAGCATTATGTTTGAGTTTTATTCGTTTAATTTAAAGATTCCCTGATTCCCTTGGCACTCAAGGCACCTTTGTACAAAAAAAAGAGTTCAGGGGTTACAATTGAACACACTGGCCATAATTAATATATCAGATGGAACTGCTGGACTTAGGAGAGTGAAGTTATGCAGCTCATATGATCTCATTTCTACTATCCTTATTACCTTCTAGTGGGGGACCTACATGGGACTACACAGGCATCTCATTTTCCCCGTACCAAGTATTTTCTCTTGGCTTTCGCTGAAAGAACCCCTAATACTGGTGAAATCTCCAGTATGAAAGCAAACAGGGGAAACTGGATTCATTAATAATGTATTACACACGTTATTAGTGTGCTGTGCAGAAACCACCTACGTGTGTACTGAATTAGAGGGGTTTTTTTTTACCACACTCCTATATTTTACTTCATCATGATCAGTGAATCTTTTGAAATGGTAGTACACAGGATGTAACCCTCTGGGAAATTGTGACTTCTATGCTCCTTACACTACCTTGTTTTAATCTGTAACAGTACCAGGGCAGAACATTGGCTGAGATTAGTGGAGACATCACACATTCACCCTACCACACACACAAAGTCAGATTTAGGGAAAAGCTATACTAAGGGTCTCATAATGTGAGGGTCTTCTAAAGAAGAAAAGGTTAGGCTCTGTATGCAAAAACTGTTTATAGTTTCAGTATACTCAATATGAGAGTAATAATAAAGTAATTAAAGTACTGTGTGGGATCTCTTAACCAGAAACATTTCATCCTATAATAATCTGACCTTGCCCAAATCTTAGTATATTAGTCTTAAAATGGAAGTTGGCTCAGAGAAAGGGAAAAAAGTCTTCGGGTGTCTGTGCATGGAAGATGGTACACACATATTTCTATTTTAAAATTAGCAAATTGCTGTCAGAGCTAAAGAACAAAAATGCCCATTGTACATCTGTCAGGTTATAATGCAGTGCCTCTGATCTCATGTAATATTTGGGGAGCTTTCATAAGAAGGGATAACTGTTATACCTTTTATATTATAGACCAACATTATTATTATTATATATTATAAGAGAGAGAGAAACTGATCAAACTCAGCCTAACACCATTTCTATATATTAAACCAAGTCCAATACCTCCTTTCATCAGTAGAAGTTAGAAACTTTCTTGCTCATTTTGGTACAAGGTGTAAAATAACACATTCCATATAGTCTTATGGTTTCCATAACAATTTTTGCAGGAGAATGTAGACACCAGGGTTGCTACGGAACGTGTGTGATGAGGAGGGGGAAAGAGGACCATTTAACCCTCCGTCACAGCATTTCTGTAGCAAAAATTGCTAGTCCAAGGACCCAGCTCCTTTGATCTCTGCTGGAAAAACAAATGGTACACTTACTTCTTAATTCAGACCATTTTAAAGCACTTTTTTTGGGGGGGGGGGTAGTATTTGCTGAGCACAAAGGAAGGAGTAAAACAGCTTCTCTCCTGCCATGCCAGTCTTCTCCTACAGCCCCTATGGTTTCATTCTCTTACAAAAACCATTACAAAAAACAACCAGGAACTACAAGGAGTGTGTCGTTCTACCCTGACACATGGGGCATTTTTTTAAGTTCCTCATCTCACTCTCTTTTTGGAGCTGCTCTCTACCCCTATAAAAATCAATTACCTGCAGAAATTGCTGACTGCATGTTTAGCCTGATTCCTGGCATCATTCTGGTCTTCACCACCTGCCACATAGAGGAATCCATCCATCACAGTGACACACTGGTTGAAGCTTTTAGCTGGCATTTCAGTAAGCCTTTTCCATCCATTGTCAGGATCTCTGTATAAGATGTCTCTGCTAAGGGATTTCTCTGTTAAAGCTGGGCGTCCCCCTACTGTAACTAGGACTCGTAATCCTCCACGAATCCTTGTTCTTCTAGACTGTAATGTATTCTGGTGATAGGGGAGCAAGTGATAATTCATAGCATCTACTAAAAGTCTATGGCATTCAACATCTTCCATCATTCTTGGCACAGTTTGCACAAAGTTCACCAGGTCTTGGGCTGAGATGGTACCAAATCTAATGTTGCTCAAGAGATCAGCAGCATATTTTGCTCTTTTTTGGTCAAATTCTAGCCATCTCATTGCAATTTGGAATGCAACAAGTTCAGAATGCAACTGCAAGTCATCATCTGCAAGGAGTTCATTGATCCGGTCAAAACTAAGTTTTAAAAATTGATCCGATTCAGAAAATTCAATGAAGTTATCTCTGATGAATTTCTGTGCTGCCTCCTTAGAGTTTTTCAGTCCATAGGTCTCAGCAATGTTGGCAATGTATGTACAATTCTCTACATTGATCTCTTGCATCAGAAAATCACTGCACATCTTCACAAGGGTATGGATTTGAAGATAAATAGCTGTGGAGATGATGCTACCTATTGTGTACAGTGAGAGTGTGAGCTTCCCAGTGTAGGCATATGCAATGACTGTAGCTAGGCCCAATGGAGAAACATCATTGAGGTCCACTCGTTGAGTAGAAGGATCTTTCTTTAAGATATCATGGAAATAATCACTACATGAGGCCATCACCACCTTGTGGACATCAAAAGACTTTGTTTTCGTGCCAATGACTAAATCACAAAGAAAGTTCTCCAGCCTCATTCTGCATAGCCCTTCCAAGAGATTGGGGCTGTAGAGAGCATCAGAAACCTCTGTTGAGACACAACTGAAGCCATTCCCTCCTTCCAAAAGGCCATTCAAGCCATTCAGTTTGCTCAGGGGTCCATCCTCCATGATGATTGTCAACTCATTGACATCAACCTTGGTCTTTTTGACATTCTTCTTTTTAGGCGCCATGACTGCAAAAATAATACAGCCAAAAGCTTGCTAAAAAAAGAGAGTGAAAAGCTATTAGAGCCATGGTTCACTTTAGTAGAGTTTTAACATCTCAGCAAAGATGACTATTAAGCATAACTACAGGCAGCCAGAGAATAAGAATAAGAATATAGAACAGAGGAAGGTCATACATAGAACATAATTTTACTAAGCTTCTGCACCTTGGATGTGGTTAGTTATTACCTGGTAAATAGTTTATTGTATCCAGCCAGCGTGTAATACAGATACTTGCTCAGCTCTGGGTGAGGCTGAGCTAAAATGCTAGCTGGATCCAACTGAATATCTATGCCTTTCAGAGTTGCTGGATTTTAAAAAATGAAGTTAGATTGTATTGCTAGCCTCATCATAACTTCACTTACTTGAAATTCTCCTGGGATTCAAAGATAATTTTTCTTCCCAATAAACATGCTTAGGAATTCTAGTGTGCCTATTTTCGGTGCAATCTTAAACAGAGTTAATCTAATCTAAACCTAAGACTTTAATTGACTTAGAATAATATAATTTTGCTTCGGTACAATGCAGGTGCGGAAGTTGGTCCTTAGACAGACCTGGGTTCAAATTCTTATTGGTTAGGGTCGTGAAAAATGAACCCTGCACTTCTGACTGCTGTTTAGCTTCCTCTTTTAGCTCATGACATAGCTTATAGTTTTATTTAATTGTATCTCATTCCCCTGACATGTGTAGTCTGTTGTAATTTTGTTCGTATATTTACAGAAGTTATATTTATGAGGAATATTTGGGCATTGCTAATACATGCATCCCTGATTAATTAGGTTCAGACATTTTCAGGAAAAATAGATTTCCTGTACTTACAACATATGACTTCTTTCTTTCAAGTTACTCAAATCCTTACTCAAGTTACTCAAATTCAAAGGATAAATGAATTATTGTTCATGTATCACTTCAGACATAAGTTATGAATACTAATTTGGGATAGGAAAAGGAGAAGGATATAGTTGGAACTCATAGCAATAGGCATTAATCTTTAAGAAAATATTTGTCATGCCGATTGCTATTTATCTTTTTTTAAAGTATCACCCATTCTTCAAGGAGCCCATGGTGGTGAGCATTGTTTACGCTTCCCATTTTATCCTCCAAACAGCCAAGAGTGTGCAGTTAGACCAAGGTAATTATGAAATTTACTGGGTGAGCCACATTAGATGATTTTAGCATTATCCCTGCAGTCCAGGGGCTTCTGAGGCCGTTTGATCCAGAAATTCATAATATACTGTGTTTCCCCCAAAATAAGACAATGTCTTATATTAATTTTTGCTCCCAAAGATGCGCTATGTCTTATTTTCAGGGGATGTCTTATTTTTCTGCTCCGCAGCTGCATGCTCTGATGTTCTGTTCAATGGGCATGCTTCCAAACAAAAACTTTGCTAGGTCTTACTGTCGGGGGGTGTTTTATATTTAGCACTTCAGCAAAACCTCCACAGCATCTTATTTTCAGGGGATGTCTTATTTTTGGGGAACAGGGTATCTTGTTTGACAACTTGTGAATTTGAAGGATAGAAGATAGTCAGAAATAAATTTTAATAGAGAAAACTGTGAAATGTATCAGTAGTAACAATTTGGAACTGATTTATATATGTGTTACATAAGAGCAAGTAATATGTGAATTCATATGTGAATATCCGATGCAAGTGAATTTGGGAGCCCTCTTGTTAAATGTACTTTTTGTGTTTTTTTCTGTTCTGTGTCTGTAGTTCTTTGAAGTCTAAATCTCATTCAATAGTACATTTTATTCAGTCAGCTTGTGATGAAAGCCATAAGGAACAGGTTCATGTACACAGACCAAACATAATCACTATCCATTCACATGCATTGAGCATCACTGATTCTTTAGATCTTTGTGGTAGGTAAGGTACAGAAAGAATATTAGGCCCTTTCATTCTGCCTAAATCCATATAGACTTCAGCAGAACGGATAATGACAAAACAACTATTTTTGTGGATGGGGAGGATGGGAAAGAATCATCTAATAACAATACTAATTTCCAATTTAATTTCCAATAACAATACTAATTTCCAATAACAATACTAATTTCCAATTACATCCAAAGTTTTCACTCTCTGTTTTCACCAAATCATTCTTGATTCAAAATCTAACCCTGGTCGTGTCTGGGATCCAACCTGATCCCATGACCTAATCAGAAGTATGGTTAAACGTTCCCGGAAAATGCACACATCCTTTCCCCACAGGATTCTCCTTGTGTGAGCTGTGCAGTCTTCATTGGTTTTTCCACCATCTTCTTAAAAGTGGTAGAAAACCAGTACCAAGATCTTCATAGCACATCTGCAATCAGTATAACCAGGAATACGCTCCAAGGAAGCATACTGCCTAGTGGATAATTAATCTTGAGGACCATTTCCTGAGAGTAAGCACCACTGGATTACGTGGCACTCTGAGAAAACCTGCTTAATTTACTTTTTAAAAAAGCATATAATGCTGCAAAATCTGCACGACTTTTTGCTTGTTAAAACATTCAGAGCATGCAGCATTTCCAATACAGAAATACAGTGACTGGCTTCTCCAAAAGAAGCATGGTTTCCACTGCCCCCATGCCTGGCTCCTGCCAGGTGATAGCGATTGGCAAGAGCGAACGGAGGCGATGTGTGATAGAAGTGTCAGTGTCACCACATGCCAGGACGAGCTGAGGTCCCAGAATGTCGTTTTGCCGAAGTGGTGGGTCAGCTGCTCCCTGCCCTCTTCCCCCCTCCCCAGCTGCATTCCTGGAGCTGCATCTGTTGAAACCTGTCAGAGTCATTTCCAAGAATAGCCCTGCTATCTGGCCTCAAACTCACTTGCCATTTTAAGACACACTCACTTTGCTTGTGCTGCTTTTCATTCCAAGTATACATTTGCAACAATTTTCCCACTCAGCTACACAAAAAAAAAGTATACTGTATTTTACTGTTTACAGTCTAAGAAAAGTTAAGGCATTTTGGATGCTGTTCAATTCAACTTCTTTGTAAGATAAGCTGGTGTTCCACTGATGAGTATCAGAGGCTTTAAATATGACTAGTGTGCCCTGTATGCATTTAAACCATACTATGTGTTCTATTTATTTTATTTTATTTTATTTAGATATTTAGATTTATTTTATTTAGATATTTAGATACCCCCTTTTGCTCCCTAGTGGAAGTCTGCTGCTTAATATTTAAGTATCTATTAAATATATATGAATGAACCTCCCCCTCCCCAGAAACCCTACATATGTGTATGTCTCTGTGTGTATTCCAGTTGCGTTAAGTACTCTGCCAGCAGAGCCAACTTATTCATTCAACAAGATTCCCTCAATGGAAAAGTAGCAGCAAACCGTCCATTCAACAGTTGAGACAAATTGCTTTAAATATTCCACAAAGTGAACCTGTAGAAAAATGCATGAGGAAATGCATCATTAAGCACCATCAGAGATAACTGGGTCCTTTCAAAGATAAAGCCACTCATGCTGAGTTTCAATGCCCAGAGAAAATTCATGTCAAACAACATTTTGGCCCTCTACAGAACCTCCTTCCCTAGGAACACTGATAGACAACCACCCAATAAGAACATGATTAGAATTGCCTTACCCTTCTCAGGAAAGAATCTTCCCAGGACTGTTCAGCACAATGTATAGGAGAATATCTCTTGAAAAGAATAAGACAAGGGGACAAAATAGTGCAGAATTCACCTGAGAAGTCCTAGCAATAGCAGTTTCTAATCTGACCCTGCTGCTGCTGCTGTGGATGAAAGACACTGGAGTCTGCGCTCTGGAAAATCTTAAAATGATCCCTCCTCCCATCTCTCCCTGTTACCCAGCACGGATTTTGTTTCCTGTAGCTGCTTAGTTTTTAATCTCAAGTAAAATAACCGGACCACAGGTGAAAATAAAATAAGGCGGGGGAAGGATACCTATAAATTACCCCCGTTCCACTGCTGCTAGGTAAAACTCATGAAGTTTTACTCACAAAATCTTATAAAATAATTAAAAAGTCCCAGTTATCAAAACTACAGGTTGAAGAAGTGCTTTGAATGCTGCTAGAACACCATTAAAATTGTAGAAAACACCATTAAAATTGTACATAAAACATATGCTAAATAGGGATGGCTGTTCTTGAAATCAACTCTTGGAATAAAAACATCTGGATTGTTGGGGTGCTGTGTGGTTTCCCGGCTGTATGGCCGTGTTCTAGCAGCATTCTCTCCTGACGTTTCACCTGCATCTGTGGCTGGCATCTTCAGAGGATCTCCTCTGAAGATGCCAGCCACAGATGCAGGCGAAACGTCAGGAGAGAATGTTGCTAGAACACGGCCATACAGCCCGGAAACCACACAGCACCCTAGTGATTCAGGCCGTGAAAGCCTTCGACAATACATCTGGATTGTTCTTGGGCCTGTGATGGAATTTACAGGCAGGTATGGGATGGAGCCAGGAGCTGGGGACAGTAATTTGGGCTGTGGTTTGGGGCCTGGTGGATTTGTGATGGGATAGGCGATGTCTGGTGTACAAAGAAGAAAAAGATGACCCTGAAAGGGGCAGGGAGAGGACAGTTAGATAGAATAGGTCAGCATCTTCTTATTAAGTATCATTCCTTGTCCAGATTACTACTATTAGGGCAATATCCTGTTTCTTCTCGAAGATTCCACAGTCTATCTCTCTAAGCTAAGAACCTATCTCTGTGTCTTCCCTTTACTATCAAATATGTTAAAATTTATATAAAGCCTTATCTATACTTTGATCAGTTTGTGCACCTCTGTTGTTTTAACTAGCATGCCATCAAGCCCAATTGCCTATTCATCCAAGGTGTATTGCTTTAAAAAGAGGATATGCGGAGAAAGGCCTTGCCTTTGGTTTTCTGATAATTGCTCTGAAAGCATAGAAAACTGGCCAGGTTCTTGGCGTAAGTGAGATGATAAAATAGACCAACCACCCAATCCAGTTCCCAGGGGTGGCTGGGAATGCCGTCACTGCTGCGCCACTGTGCCATCTCCAGAAGGCTTCCAGGTGGCACAGGGAGGCAGCTAGAAGATAAAGCCCCACTACCTGGAAGCCTTCCATAGGGCTTAATGGCATAACTCCGAGCCCCAGGCTGCGCCATTTGCAACCCTAAACCCTGGGTGGAACTGACTAAGGTTGGCTCCACCCTGGGGAACAACCTGCCTCCCCCATGGCAGAACTAGGTAGGCACTAGGACCCAAACGGAGCATTCTAAAACAAAGACATATGGCTTCAGAAGCCGGCCTCTTTAAACATTAAAGGTTACTGAGTATTTGATGTATCAGTTACCAAGACTTGTACCAAAGGCCAAAGTAGCGGTGGCCTGGCTAATTTAATCACAGAAATTCAGATATTAGAAAGTAGTTACTCCACATGTATTCAAATATTATTAAGAGTCAAATTTTGGGTATTTTATTGTGCATCTATATATATATATATCCTCCTAAATTGTCAGTATTGCAACTTATTCAGTATCGCAGCTGAAACCCATAGCTAAATTATTATGTAGAATTTTTTACCAATATCCTAAAACTCAGATCATAGTGGGAGGTGATTTTAATGCAAGGATTGAGTCAGGAAGTTTAACATCACTGGAGGGCCTCAATGCTCAAATAGCATCACATACTGGAATGAGTTTCTTGGGAAGTGTTTACATTGCTTGAAACTGCGATAAACATTGTGAAGTCTCATTAGACACATGCTGCAGTGGGGATGAAAAAGGTGTGTTTCTCAGTGGGGATTTGACCCTTGAGCCAGCTACCTGTTGGGTTGTGAGCAGAGTTTTGACTGCAGCTTACCGTTCTTTGCCATGGTGCTTCTGGTATGTATTCTAGGATATGAATAAATGGTGGCAGCATATGACGGGAATAGTGTTTGAGCCCTCAACCCGAATACAGCTGTGTGAGTGAGGGCCTCTTATTAAAGGGGTCTGGGCTACCCTCTTTGTGGATGTGTCTGTGAATGAGAGAGAGGATCCAAGAGGGGAAGCCTGTCTCTATATATCAAGAGATAAGAAGGGTGGCAAGTGTGATGTTCTGACCTTTATGTACCCTGGATCTGAGAGAGAGAGAGAGAGAGAGAGAGAGAGATGGTGGCAGACACTCTGTGTGAATGGAGGAAGGACATCACAGATGTGTTTGGTTTCCATGTTTTTTAGCAAGATTGTCTTTTGCCAGCATTTCTTAGCTGAAAATACAGTTATATGTAGAGACAACATAAACCACTAAGCTCACTATCACACAGAATGAAAGGCTTTTTTCAAGCCATCAAACAACAGTAAATTAAGTTGCAGTAGATTGTCCTGTACTGACTTTTGAAGCAGATGTATTAGGAACTAATACTATTGCAGCATAAATGGATCTATTCAGGATAAAATAGCTGGAGCTCAAAGCAGCACCATTACTTGGAAGAGATAGAACAGAAGCACAGTAATGGCATTGTGTGATGTTGAGTATGAACTGGGCGAGTATATCTTCTTCCTTCCAAATATCTGAAGGAGAGGATGATAAACCTCAAGAACTCATACATGTACACATACTAACATTTTAATAAAGGAACTCCCAAGTTTTCCACAATAGACCAAATTGGCCTTAACAGCCATCAGAAACCAGGAACCTTCTGTTCAATGTGGACAGTAGAAATATGTGATGTTGGAGACAGAATGACAAAGAGGCAAAATGATAGTCTTAAAGAGGGCAACAATTACTGAACTACTTTTGAAGGGTATGAGTTTAAGAAATAAGTGAGAAAAAAGATTGTATTGTATAAATTTACTAGCATTTGTTTCCACCAAAAAAGGACTATGGATATAAGCTGGTGAAAATGGAACAATGGAAGCAACTTTTATCATCTTCTCCCTGCACTCCTCTGTATCCCCCCCCCCCCGCCCCCCACAAGCCAATACCAAGTTTTAAGGACCCTATAGAATAGAATTGGTCAAAATCATACCCTTTGCACATAGATAAACTTTCACATGGATCTTGCATATATAAGCAATTCACCCATCTTTCTGTGTGGCACTTTGCTCTGGAGGATCTCTGACCTTCAACGGCAGTGACGGGGTATAGAAAAAGCAATAAAAATCATTTCTGCAGGATCCCTGTGTTTATGGAAAAAAGATCAGAGAAGGCTGTGAATCAATGGAAGGCTTTAATGCTAGGACAATTTGATTCAATCCCTGGGGTCTCAGGTTAAAAGGATCAAGCAGTAGCTGATGTGACAAAGATCTTGGCCGATGACCCCAGAGAGTTGCAGCCCGTAAGAGTGTATAATACTTACCTTCATAGCAATGGCCTATGAAGTCTATTTATGTATTGAAGAGGAACAGTCTGCTCCCCTCTGTGGCTCAGTCTCATGCTATGGAGTCCATGGCCACACAGCCCAGAAAGTGCACAACTAATCCCTGTTTAGTTCGTTAGCTAGGAACATAGACTGCATGAGTTCCCTTATCTTAAAAGCAGTTGCTCTCATCCCTGTATCTCCTTGCTAATAATTGAATGTGTTTTTGAGCATTCTCATCTCTGCTGTATCAACCTGAGGTCAGAAATCTGATCAACACAAAGACAACGTCAGAGACAGCTTCATGAGAAGCAAAACAGGTTTGAGTCTGATTAGTGCCTAGTTGGAAATTTCAGGAATGCCACATGGAAGAAAGCCAAATCATAAATGTAATAATATATAAGAGCTAATTCCTGTGATATCAGTGGCGCCAAGTAATACATTATCTTCTCCATCCCTTTAAGCAACTTTAAAAATGAATGTTAAAAGACATTTTGCAAAATGAAGGATGCCTATTTACATGCATTAACATTTTTTCGTTCATGTAATCAACAGTGCAATGATCTTTGCTTGCTGCATGCCCCCATGACACTATTTCATTTCAAGTGTATTCATTATTGTTTTGAAAAAAATCATCTCCCTTTTTCAGCACTGTCCTTCCTAAATAAGGACCCAATTTTCTTTCTCCAGCTAGAATAAGAGCTGGTTCTTCAGCACCAGAGCGGGGAAATAGCTTTGCAAATTTCATGTCTCTAAACAACCAAAGAGACCATTGTTTATTTACAATCTTTGATGTTGCTGATGTTCCAGTGGGGGGTGGGGGGAGAGATGTACGTTGAGGCCACCTGACTGGCTAAGAGGAACCCATGAGAGGTGATCAGGAGGCCTCTGCATGGCAAAGGGTGTGAGCCAGAACTTATGTAGGTCATGGGAATGCCTCATCTTTCGTAGGCCAATAGAGGTTGTGCATTTTCACTTGGAGCGCATGCATTCCTTTTCAAGTCCTGGTCGCAGCTATGGAAAACTGTTCACTCTGATGTACACTTAAATTATTTTCCCGTAGGCATGTGTCCTAAACATAAACAAACAAAGCACCTCGAAAAGATACCTTAGCTGGCACTTTCGCAAAACCCCAATTCGACAGAGAATCTTTTCACATTCTAGAGTCATGTGTTCTCAGTGAAAGGATGATCTCTCTTGGCAGAGAGAGATGATCTCTCAGAGAGGTATGATCATCTCAGAGAGAGATGATCTCTCTTGGCAGAGAGAGACACAGGGAACCTGCAGTTTGGCTGCAGAACTCATCACACACTGATGTCCTCTGGGCTAAAGTAATACCTTCCACTTTCTTGTAACCAGTTACATTTTTTCCTTGTGAATTTAACAGTTGTGGTGCTATGTGACAGGCAGAAATGCAATAAGTACAGCTGTTCTCATCAAAGAAATGGGGGAAAGTTCACCTACTAAATTTCTACCTCGCATACAGCTGTCAAAGGCAAAGAAATCCTGTCAGAAAAACTAATGGCAATCCTATTATCTACAAAATAACAGGTCACTGTAACATAAAGAGTCACTAGGATATAATGTACAAACTAATTTTGCTCATAGAAATCATAGCTGAGAATACTTTCGGGGTAGAAGGCCCTACATTTTCTCTTACAGCCTACAGAAAGTGAGGATTGCAGTATTGTAAAGTAATTAGCTGCATTTAAATTAAGCAGGGCAGATGGTGTTTAACTAGTGGAGAGGCAGAGCGTGTACCAAGAGTGGGGAGAAAAAAAAATAGGTTCACAAAATGCTCAAGTAATGCTAGGACAGAAAAGTGGACAGAGCTTGTCATAAAAGGCTAGATAAAGATTTCCATTGAAATGGGATATACTCATTTCCCCAAAATATGAAATGTCCATGGCAATAAACTAGTTCTTTGAAAAATTAACTTGTCAAAATGAAGAATGTGTTGAAAGGAATGGGACTTTCACGGTTTAAAACCTTTCCTTCAGGGAGCTTACATCTGTTCTTACACAATCCCATGTGGCCATTCATTTTATAAATATGATTATTTGAGGAATAACAAATAAATTTTTCAAAGATTAACTCATTGAAGTCTAGAAATTTCACATTATTTGAAAATATAACAGGAATCTGATCTATCTACTAATATTATTCTTCAGACAATGAGCAGACTGTTGGCTAAAAACAGAACAAGTCAAGGGTGTACCTTCGGAGTCAGAGGGCCCCAAAGCATAACAACCAAAGGTTTTTTGATCCTACAGCAAACTTTCAGGATACAGAAGGAAGCCACTACTTACTGAAACACATGCAAAACATTTAGGGGAGCCAGCCTAAAAAGCTGATTTTTTAAAAATTGGGAAAAAACCAAAATGAGGTTAACACTGTGACAAGGGACTAGGGAAGCAATTGTTCACTCCTGCTTGGCTGTTTCTAGATACCAGGCATGTACTTAACTCAGTAGTCCCCTTCTGTAAGCCAACAAATTTTAATCTCAGGGAGACACCTTTTAAGGATTGATGAAGCAATGGCTGCTTGTCTGTGCTGTGTTGCTTACTAGCAAGTGAGAAGCAGAACTGTTCTCGTTAGTGGTTCCCCTTTATGCCTTTTGCCCAGTATGACAGAAGACAGGAGAGGCTTAAAGTGGCTAATGGTCAGCTATAAGAGGCCTCAGCTGGAGTAAGGCCTACTTCAGTGAGATGCGTTTTTTCATATGGTCTCTCTAGTGGTGTCCAGGGTCTTTGCTGTAATGGCAGAGCCTGAAGATGTTTTGCGAAAAGTCTTAAAACTGAAAGAACAGCTCAGCCATACTCGGGACCCCCCAAAGGTATGAGGTTTTCCCACATTAGTTTCTACCTATAGAATCAAAGGGATATATTGGAGCAGAAAAAATATTTGTTGAAAAGATTCTCTGTTCTGTTATGGTGAGGGAGAACATGTAGCAGTTTTGTCTGGGGTAAGAATTAGAGTCTTATAGCAAGTGCTATCTTGCTGTCCAGTTATAATTTGTTATGAAGTGCTTATTTAAATGTTCCTTCACTGAAGGCCCAGTCAGCATCAGGAAACAAATATGTTAACTGGTAAGGCAAATACCCTAGATTGAGCTTTTTCATTCATTTTATTATTCCCTTCCTGTCTTTACATGAGACTATTTTCTTGATTCAATTTATTTTCTGTGATTCTGTGGTTCATGCTCTACCTCACCCTTGGCATCTGTTTGCAATGTTGAGGTTCAACTTTTATAGATAGAAGCTACACTGAATAGTTATAGAATCCTTCCTTGTCTTAGGAAATAGGCAAGGGACCTTTTGAGATATTACAGTGCAGGGATTAGAGGGGCACCATTGAATTTTAAGTCACTTGCACAAGCCTAATGTTGAGTAATCCTTACATTATGAAAGATGTAGAATTGGTTCATCAGGGTTGACAGTGATCATAGATAAAGTGCTTAACTCTATTACTTTTATTGAAAAGAGTGGCTGCTTTTGCACTGGGTGAAATTGTTCAGAGGCAGACAACCATTACCCAAGCAAATACTGGGCATGTTTTAGGACAAAAGATACATTCCATACGCAATCGAACAATGGCATGGAAAGCTCATGCTGTTCACAAATGTGGAAGTGGAGACTTCAGAGTTTGTTTGTTTTTGCTGGCATCATTCCCATTCTGAATGTTTATTGAAAAGGAAGCTTCTCAGAGAGGGACCTGAAACAAAGAGATTGTCATGGCAGGGTAGGAAAAAATACTTATGCAGACCAGTTTTTAGTGTATTCACTTGGGGGTCAGTTCACAGATTAATATTAGTAGCTCCAAGTTTCATTCATCAATTAGTCTAGTCGACATGTTAACAAAATGTGTGAGCGGTTTAAACTGAAAAAAAAAAACCCCTAAGATTTGAGTTAGTGATAGCTGGTTGCTATTTGTTGTGATCATCAAGTGATGCTTGCACATGTGTGAACCATACTTCTGGATGTTTTGCTCAGATTTTGTGTTTAGGAGTGAAGACATAAGTTATGCTATCTAGTATACAATAACATGAGAACATATAAATGACAGTATCTTAGAAAAGGCTGACATGATCATCTATTGGGAAGTTCTATTCTGTTTTTCTTTGACTACCCTTTCCATAAGCTCCTTTCCATTTATTGATATAGTGTTACAAAGATAAACTAATAAAATGCAGCCTTTTCATACACACATTCTCAAAGTACTGGACAAATTCATCCATAATTAGTTTCCACCTTTTGTTGTTCATAATTTGGAAGCCCCAGTCTGTTTTTAAGCATTTACATTGGCCAGCTATACAGTTTTTGCATACTTTTGCATTGTAGGTATAACAGAAGTTGCTTATATATTCTGCTTTTCACTGCCACCAAAATATAAATGATTTTAAATGGACACCACTTTTGTTTGTTTGGGGATCACACAGACACAGACAAAAACAAATAATTAAGACTGGAACGGTTTTAAAAGATGAACAAAAACTGAAAACTTTTATTGCTGGCTTAACAGAGGCTTCTCAGGTAAACTGGAGAGGTTTTACGCTTGTTGATTTCAGAGAAAGTTTGCTTAAGCTTAACGGTTTCAGAATAAGTTTGTTTAAGCTTAACGGTTGCAGGCACTTTACTTCAGTTACACAATGAACACTTGCAGGTGTCCCTTCACTCCAGATTTTACTTCAGAAAAAAAAGATGTTTCTTTAAAGATGTTGCTTTGGAGCTTTTACACTCCCTCTTAAAAATGAAGTTTTCAGTCCGCTGTTCCTCACCACAAAATAAAACACCCAGTCTACGCCCAGTGGGATTCAGGCATAACAGCCTCCCTCTCCTACACTCCCCAAAATTTGGCCTCTCTGCCAAAGGGACTGGGCCTCCCAAGACTGATGTTCACTGTGAGACAGACTTTTAGACTGTTAGAACAAAAACAAAACAAAAACACCTGAGGGCGGACACTCTCCTCCAAACTCAGGGTTTTAGTTGACCTAATAGCTTCTTCAGCTAATGCTACCACAGCAGTGAGAGATCTGGTCAGATTCTCCTCACTCTGTCACCAAAAAGTACCTGAGGGCACACAAGCTCACACAGAGCCAGAAGGTCCAAAGACTCCAAAAAGAAGAACCCCTCAGCACTCTCGCTGACAGTATATATAGTCTCTGCCTATTTTTCTCTGGCCAATCAGGGCTGGCCAGGGCTTAACTCTTTCAGGGGCGGTTCCACCCTGTAACCTGAATGCAGGATAAGTGCATTTGTCACAGTAGGTTTTGAAAGATTTTTTTAATGACAGAATATTTACTGTACGTGACTACTACATTTCTGGAAGTTGCAAACATTTGACTTCCTGTACCTGCTCGTGATGCGTACTCCTTGGAAGAGTTACTCTAGTCTTAAACTTTTGGTAGGTCATGTTAATGCTGCTAAAAATTTAAGCTCCTATATTTTAACTAGGGCGGGACCAATTAGCTGAAGATATACCACTCTACTTGGATTTCTTATGTATTTAAGATGTTTAAAACAAATAAGTTTTTTAACTTGCAGAATTTCCTTGTAAACAAGGTGCTTTTTTATATTAGGAGATGTTGTTCTATAGACTAACTGGCTGCTAGTAACCCAGGGGCGGAGTGAGGGAAACTGCGTGTGCATCCTGTGCCCCTGTGCCCCTGCCCCGCAGTGCCCCCGCCTGTTGGTGCTACGCCACTGTAGTAACCATTTCAGTAGAACTCTGACCCCCCGCCCTGACCCTGTATGGTTGCCAGCTTAGGAACTCCAAACTCCAGAGATTTGGGGGCAGAATCTGGAGAGGATGGAGTTTGGGGAAGGAATTCAGCATGAATGTGATGCCATAGGGTCCTAAGCTGCCATTTCCTCTAGAGTTGTGGTGGCAAACCTATGGCACTCCAAATGTTCATGGACTACAATTCCCATCAGCCCCAATTGGCCATGCTGGCAGGAGCTGATGGGAATTGTAGTCCATGAAGACCATCTGGAGTACCATAGGTTCGCCACCACTGCTCCAGAGGATCTCATATATGTAGTCTGGAGATTAGATGTAATCCTGGAAGATCTCTAAGTCCAAGTCTTACCCCTCATCATCCTCTTGAATGTTTCAAGCTCACCAACATCTCTATGCCTCAATGATTCATCCCACCTGTGATTGACTTTGGTCGAGAACTTCAAAAAAGAAGTCTCTATTTTTAATGAGACAGAGAATGGGAGGTTCGTTGTGAAAGTAAAAACTTGTGAACTTATCTTCTTCCTTGGGTGCTATGATTCTGGCTTCGTAAATACTGAAGTGTTCTAGAAATTAATGTTGTAAGGAACTTACTGTTCATTTCTTTAAAGCCCTGGGTCTGGGAATATGGCTGCCCCACCTAGTGAAAAAGGCTGGATAAACACTAATAATTGCCCACAATTCTGTACATATAATTCAATGCAGTTTCCAGCACAAAAATGCTTTCTATGTAGGAAGAGTGTAGAATGGCCCTTGGGTGTTCAGTGCTGATACAAGGTTTTGTGCTCTCCTGTGCTTCGGGAATGTGAGGTCAGCCTTCTACTTCCCCCCGCCCAGTCTAGCTGCTGGCATCCACACTGCCCATTTATAGTACAAAGTAAATGGAGCAGTCTGTCCTATGGTATTCCCATACATAGATGCTGATCTCATTGCAGACTCAGCTATTCCATGCTTTCTAGATAGAGTGGGATAGAGTGCAGGCAAAAGGCACTTCCCATAAAAGGATGCCCTGGGAATCTTGTTTTATTCATCTTACTAACACAATTATCAGTGTAGGTTAAATCACTGTTAAAATTAGTAAGAAAGGTTTTTCCCAGCCCACACAAAACTTGGTAGCAGACAATACAAGTTAGGCAGAATGCCATAGAATTTATGACAAGCTAGAAATAACAAAGCAATATATTTTGATTTTAATCAATACATTGATTAGCAAGCAGAATATGGCAGGGTTTTTTGTGTGCTCATAACATTTCCTGTCTATCTTTTGATGTGTGTTCATGATGATTCCCCTGATGAGCAACTAAATTGACTTACAGTTGGGGCAAAGAGCCCAAGGAAATCACCCTGCCCTCTTTATTTAATTCAAACTTTATTTAACTCATGTTTAAAATTTACAGAAAAGGTAAGGTGGCATCTTGATTACCACACAAATATAATAAAGTGCTTTTTCCCTTCGGGATTGGCAATTTGGACCCAGGTGGCAGCTTTCAGAACGTGGGGTTAAGCAGAGGGCAACCACATGCTAACCTGTTGCATATTTTAACCTGAAGTGAATGATGAGCTGTTTTCAAACTAATCTTGGCAACTGCCTATGCCACATTTATTTCAAAGCTACAAATACAACTAGATTCTGCACAGAGGGGGGAAATGTTTAGGGTGCAGATTTTATACTTCTAAATTTAAAATGCAATCTGTACTTGGCATTTCTGCTGTCTCTGAGAAAGTCTTATTGACATACTGTTTCTGCAGGTGCTGCAAAGGCAACTACATATAGGAAGTAATGATTCATTTTAGTTCTTCAAAAGAGTTTGCACAATTTAAATAATAATAATAATAATAATAATAATAATAATAATAATAATAATAATAATAATAATCTCTCAAAATAATAATAATAATAATAATCTCTCAAAATAACTCCAGGTATTGTCCCGTCCCTGGGTGCTTTTTTTGCATTTGACATGAAGGATGTGGGCAGACAGGAGGCTCTGGGACACATGGAGGACATAACCTTTATTCCAATTCTTTCTTGAGAAAATCTGTGCAGAATTTTCTGTGCCATTTTCCTGTGAATAATAGTAATGATCAAGTTCTTGCACAGGGGGCTACCTTTACCTTTTAACTATGCAGGTACAGTCCAAGTGGGAAATAAGGGAGGCTACTTACTAGTATTACCCAACTTACAGGGAATTGCTAGTTCTGTTCTGAACTATTATTCTAAGTACTTTTTAAGTTGCTCTCTGAAATGTTTTTAATTTACTCTTGGAGCATGACTGGACTTCAGCAGCCCTGGGTCTGGTCAATTCCCAGAAGAGAATTTCTTTTGGGAATCTTACACAAGCCTGTTTGAATTCTGTGATGGAAGGATGGTGGGATATAGGTGGAATTATTATATTTATTTAGTTGACATTGGGTGAAATACAGTTCAGGTCTGAGGTCTTGCTATCCATTTCACTACCAAACCACAAATACCTCTTATCCCCTTAAGAGATTGTGTTTGAATGAGGGATTGCCAGCTTCCAGGTGTAGCCTGGAGTTTTGCCAGAATAACAACAGATCTAGACTACAGAGATCAGTTTCCCCAAAAGAAATGGCAAACTCTGTGGCATCACATCCCTTTTGAGCTTTCCCTCCCTTTTCCAGGCTCCTCCTTCAAATCTGCAGAAATTTCCCAAGTTGAAATTGGCAACCTTAGTTGATAGGGGGCCTTGACTTGGATGGCCCAGGCTAACCTAATCTTGGTAGATCTTCAAAGCTAAGTAGCATCAGCATTATTTAGTAATTGGATGGGAGACGACTGAGGAATGCCAAGGTAATTGGGCAGAGGAAGGCAATGGTAAACCACCTCTGTTGGCCTCCTGTCTTGTGATAGGCTGCAATGTAGTGGCACTCTACTTTTGGTTAGGAGGGGAGCCTCTGTTTTCCTATGAAATTAGGAATGTGGTCATTTCCATGTAAGAAATAGGAACCCCATGGCACAGAGTGGTAAGCTGTAGTACGACAGTCAAAGCTCTGTTCACAACCTGAGTTAGATCCCAACAAGAGGCAGTTTCAGGCAGCTGACTCAAGGTTGACTTAGCTTTCCATCCTTATGAGGTAAAATGAGTACCCAGCTTGCTGGGGCTAAAGTGTAGACAACTGACAAAACAATGTAAACCACTGTAAACATTACATATAAAATGCAAATGTGAGGCCACCCTATATATGAATCCCTTTTAACCTCTCTACCATGTAGGAAGCTTGTATTGTTGGGTGGACTGAATGTAGCCTTGCTTTATAATGAAATAAATTGGATGTCAGCAGGAAGAAGGGCAGTTTTCGGTGTTTGTTAGTGCTGAAAGCCCCTATAGTTCCCCAGACAAAGATTCCTGTTATCCACCCACCCTGAATAGCATGAAAACCTTTTGAATTGTTGTTCCAATTCCATGGTGGGAACAATCCACCATGTGGTTGTGGAATTTTGAATCCCTAGTGTCCCCTCTCCCCACCGACAGTTCTCCTTATGTTCAGGATGATTCAGAAAAATATGCCTGGGTGAATGCTTTATTAATGAAATGTTTAATATTACACTGTTGCACAGAGGTGCAAAGGTACATTCTGAAACCCTAGAAGGAAAGACAAATGTTAGTTTAACTTTGAGATCTCAATATGAAGGATTTGATTAAAATTTTTGATTAAAAATTCTCTTGCCATCTCATAAAAGAATACAAGTATGGCCTTCTACCAGAGTTTAAGCAATGGAATCTAGACTCACCTTGTTACTCGTCACTCCTCCCCCTCACTCCCTTTCCCTCCCCCTCCCCCTCCCTCCAGGGTGGTTGGGCCATGACCAGATGATACCCCCTCTCTCTCCTTTCACCTAATTCAAATCGTGATATGGTACTATTTCTTTTATATTACTGTACCAGTACAAGACTGAGGGCTTGCCAGAGTTTGAGGGGGGAGGCAGACATGGTTGTTTTATGTTGGTTCATGCTGCAAAGAAACTTGTTATATTTGGTCTTTCCAGTGTCTGGCTTTGAAATGTTTACTGGTTTTGCAGAGGGTTTTTTAAAATTAAAACTCATTTATTTGTCGAGAAGTCTTTGTGATGCTAATCAGTCGTTGTTGTTGTCTATGCTAACAGGCAATTATGTAGCCATTTCCTTTGTCATTGTTCTTAAATCCCCACCCACTCTGAGCCAGAACTTCCAATGTAAAAGGCAGATTTGGTTTGATTAATTTGTTCATAAGAGAAAGTAAGAAAGAGGCTCGTGATTTGAAAGATGAAATGATGGGAAGAGAGAATAGACATAAGCATCTATGATGTGGCATGTCTACACCAGCAGCTAGTATCTTTGCCACAATTTTAACTTGTTCCATCAAGAGGTTGAAGCTTAACTACTCAAAATATTGCTTTGTAATGCCTCTGACATTCTCTGAACTGGGAGGTTCAGTTCTTTCTGTAACTTTCCAAGTATTATGTTGTCCCAGTTTGATTAAAAAAATTGCAGTTAGGCAAAATTATCTTCTCCCTCAGGATTCTGAAGGGGTCATGGTGAGGGCTAAAAGGCTATTTGGCCTGTGCCACAGGGGGGTCTCAAACTTACATTCTTAGTTTTGAAGGGCATTTGATTAGTTCATTTTCATGGTTTCTGTGCAGTCCCACATGGGTCTGTACAGGTCGGTGATGGAGATGGAAACTTCCAAGCTTCTTCTAAATTTTTTGTTAGATGGAATGTTCCACCCTCCTTTCCCACTTTGTATGACTGCTTCCCACCAAATGGACACATGACAAGGAAGGGAAAGCATAGCATCCCTCAGTTCTCCTTCTACTGTCACAGTTGTGCTTCTTCTGTGTTATCAGGTTGTGGTCTCCAGTGCTTGGATTTTACTCAGGATTGCTGTTCAATCTTTGAGATGGACGGTAAAAAGACTGGTTTTTTTTTTAAAGAATGTGCGAGTTGTGACTCAAAAATGGCCAAAAGTGACATGCACAATGACTGTTTGATCTGCTTTGGGGAGGGTCATGTCCCCTCCAAATGCAAAGCCTGTACAGTTCTCACTCTGGAGGCCAGGCAAGTATGAGCAGCTTGCTTAAAAGCTGCACTTCAGGAGCAATCCATTTGGCTGCCAAGTCTCTCCCAAGGGAATTTGGGGTTTGAGGGAAAAACTCGGTCAGTAGTGACTGTGCCAATTTTTCCATCACCAAGTTCTGCCTCACCAGTTGATTTGACTTGGGTGACTTCAGACTCACCATTGAAGAAAACAAAAAGTCCCACAAGTGGAAGGACGGCAAGGTGAGGAAGGCACCCTTAAGCCCTCTGAGCTTGGTCAGGGTGCATGAGAGATCACTGGTGCTGGAATGCACATTTTCACCTCAATACCGGGCTTCATCAGCATCAGTGTCGCCATGGCATCGGCCCTCGCCTAAAGCAATGACTGGTCAAGGGAGGAACCCAATGCACCTTGTGGGCAAGACTAGACAAGCTAGACAAGAGTTCTAAACTGTGAAGAGAATAACCATTTTGCTTGTACATTTGCTAGGCCTTAAGAGGCTCCATTTTGATTGCTGAAAGGTCTATCAAAATGTTTCTCTCTTGTTTTGCACATAGTTTAGTAACAGGTGTCTGTAGTTAGAGATAGGCTGTACTACCCCCCAAGGTCAAATTCCTCATTGTGGGCATGAAATCGTCTTCAAGTATTTTCTGCTGGATACAACTAGTGAACTATAGTCCTAACTGAAAGTTTCAGAAGGGTGGGGTAACTTGCTCACCTTCCAGTGTCCTCACCAACTTGATTGGTTAATTGGTAATCATTGGTGTGGCCAGCCTATGCCATAAATTAATGACATCACAGTTTGCAATTACCTTTCTTTGTCTTTGCCTACATTCAGCCTCTACTTTGCTTGAAGAACTTTGCTCATGTACTAAGGACTACTATTGTATTTCCTCACAGGAAAAAGAACCCTATAAAGCTATCCTTAATTTGCTTCCACTTGGGGAAGTGCCACATGATGCACCAGTAATAATATATTTATGATTTCTGTTGTAGATTATGAAAGCTCTTAAAGGACTTAAGGCTTTGGAAATACCCCTGGATACACTTGTGGTAAGTGAGAAGTACTTGTGTACTGGACCTGAAAACCCACATGTTGGCCCTTTCAGAAGAAATGGCAGTTGCCCTTGCAGGCAGAAGGTGGCCCTGCCTCAGATAACAAAACCCTCCCACCAGCATTGCAATAAAACACTGACAACTTTTTATGTGGGTAAGAAAATAGGCCATAGCCATAGAACTTTATTGACAGAAGGCACAGGAAGCACAAGCCACGTGTATGTGGCAGGACCTTTTATAGGCCCTGCCTGGCCCAATCTGATGACGTGCTTCCGCGGGTCTCACAAGAGCACGCCAGCCAAGGCGACCGGGCCTCTGCGTGCACACAGAACCAGACCCGGCACAGATGGGCTTCTGCCCACGCACGGACCTGAGCCACGCCGCGGCCCTCCCCCCGCGCATACGCAGAGCCAACCCCCGCCCCCACGCACGTGCAAACGGGCTGAGGAAGCCCTGCCGCCTGCCCACAACTGGGCAGATGGCGTTCGGAGGGCCCCGGCTCCCGTAATGGCGGCCTCGCTTCTAAGGCACGGCCGTTCTTTATTGAAAGGATTGTGTGTGGTGTATAATCCTGTATGTGCAGTCACAACTTCAGCAAAGTACTTAATGGTTGATTAACCAGCTCTGCCCCCTTTTCCCTGCCATGGTGCAAAAGTGCTTTTATTTTCCACAGGGAAAGCGAGAAGCACAGGCCGGGCAAGAGGAAGCGTGTACAAGAAATCTTGCCCCAACGTGCTTCCTCCCTTGGTGGGACAAGACTTTTTGCCTTGACATGCTTCCGCTCCTGGCATGTGCCAGAGAAGAAGTGCTTCAGGGTAAGATTTCTTGCCCCAATGTACTCCAGCTGCCAGTATGCGGTAGCTGTTCTGTGGGTAGTTGGTCAATAAAAAGAGCCACTGTCCATTCCTGAAATTATTTTTCCTGAAGAAAATGGGAAGACAGCCTAGGTTCATTTATGTGTATTTGCATGTAGTCTGCAGTTGGATCCTCAAATACAAAGGTACTATTGTTGTCTAAGGTGCATTTCATGTGAATGTTCTGGGGATGCAATGTTAGAGCAGAATACAAATTGAAGGTATAGATTTGACCTATACATTTAAGTCTTGTTAGGTGCTTTTAACTTTAAAATGTGCATGAGAAGAAGCTCAATCGTTGGTCTTGTGTATAGTTGAGAAAACTTGCACTTTCAATTTATTTGAGGAGTACATGTATGCATTTTATACTGTTGTATTATATTTTTTAAAGGCTTGTGTGTTACAAAGAGTTGGCTTGCATCCCGATGGACATTTAGTTTTTCTGCCCACAAGCATGATTTTTCCCTGCCTCCTTTCCTCCCGTGAACATTTTAGAAGGCCAGGGAAACCTCTGTGCATGGAAGTGCTTTCACCTACTGTGTGGAATACAACAGGCTGGACCCAATCATCCCCAAGCAACTGAATTTGGTCTTAGTTCAGAATCTTAATCTGTATTCCAGTATTGTTGCAATATTTATGTTTACAGTGATAGGCCCATTCTGGTTGAAAGAAATAGAAGGCAATTGTTTCTTCACACTCTGTTGACAGGACTTCTTTCTTCTTGGCCAAGCAAAGATTTGGTTTCCCTCTCCTGACAACATCCAAGTTACTGCAGTAGCTTCCTGAAGCTTTTCCCATGGTCGAATGTGACTCATTTGAAAGCATAACTGAGTTTTAGCATAGAGGAATTCTATAGTCTGGTTGATGAATAAGTTCACATTTAGGTTGTTACATAAAAAAGAAGTGCTTTTGTGGTTAAAAGAACTCCATGCTGCATTGGAAAGGAAGAGTAAAGGTTTCCAATTAGCTGTCTAAACTAGGGTGGAAAGAGACAATTGAAAGCATGTCCAGTCCAGAGGAAGAGAAGGCAAGTGAACAGAAAGACAGAACCCCTTAGAGTAGCATTCTGGGTAGCAGTAGCAGGAGTGAATGAAGGAAAGTTCAGAGGACATCTCTATCAACCTCATACTGACTCTCTACTGTCATCTCCTGAGGCTCTAAGGTCAGGGGGCTACCATTTAGCAACATTGCCCTGTCCATTCATTCCAGTGCTGTTGCAGTGACAGCAATGGGCACTTCAATAATTTGTTTAAAAATGTAGCAGATAATGACAACTGAAGCTAGTATTTTTTTCATCTGAGCATAATGTCAGAGTGAAGTCCTCATAAATTGAATGAAAAACCATGGAAAGCTTGCTTGGTGTTGAGTTTCATGGGTAACATGCTGTGTTTGCATTACTTAAAAACATAGAAAACAAGAAATGACTACTTACATAACGAAGGCAGTAAGAATAAAATATTTATTTATGTGTGCGTGATGTCTTTCTTTTCTCACCATTCTTTTCTCACCATTCATCTAGGAAACAGGAGTGGGGAAAGTACTGAACCATTTTAGGAAACATCCCACTGTTGGCAATCTAGCTAAGTCCCTGATAAGCCATTGGAAGAAGCTTGTTCCTCAAGACCATCCAAGGTAGGTGAAATCTGAGTCTTAATCTAAACTATTCTCTCATATGTCTTTTCCTCATTATTTCAGATTGTCTGATCTTAATGTAAGTATTCTCCATTTAAATTTATTTTTTCTATTAAAACCAGTTACCTGATAACCAGTATCTTTAAACTGATAAAATTATGAAACCCTGAATTTGCATACTATTGTTCACCTTCTTATCTATCGAGATGGGACTGCACAGTTGCACCAGTTAAATAGCTAACAACAAGAACACTAATTTTGTTTTGGATGGTTGTATCTCATGCAAAGTGAAAATAGGTTTACTTTCCAGAATTTCAACTTTTAAAAAACCCTATAAATTATCTGTAGTAATGCACTGCTGACCCAGCAGCACCGTGGTAGAACGTTGGGACTCCAACGGACCTACGGCCTTCTGGTCGCACCGCACCCCCACTCCTCATCCCCCTATGAGTCGCGAGGATCACTTGAACTGCTCTGGCTCCAAGTCACGAGCGCACTTGGAGGACAATGGTCTTGCCCCCAGGTGAGGATTAGGCTCAGACGCTTACGCTCCTCTCCGCACGTAGCCAGGTGAGATCATGCATCACATGATGATCTCCCGACCTCCCGCCTCCCGCTCTCCCGGAACTCCCCCGGTCCTCCCTCCCTGCACGCCCCGATAGAATAGCAATACAAGGTGCAGGAACCAGCAGCGGGGGGGGGGAGACTTCGCTAGGAACCACGGACCTCCGGGCTCCAGCTGCTGGCGATCTCCACCAGATGTTATCTCGGCGTCTCGTCTCGTTCTTACGCTGACCCGTGGAGTGACCCCACAAGCTGGTGCCGAAACCGGGGAGTCCTCGAACCTCCACCCCACTGCTCACCGTCGCCTGCAGGAAGGGCAGCAGCGTGCGGGGAAGTCCGCTGGATCGCAGCATCCAGGGACCACCCGTTCCGGTGCTCATCGCCTGTCCTCCTGGATGCGGTAGCATCCAGAAGACAGCGATCTAGGACACTCTCTCGTCCGGCAGCGGAACACCCGGTGAGTATGGGAGCTTTGGCAAAAAGCAGGGCTTATGACAAAACGCGTTGACGAACTGAAAGCGATATTAGCCGAAATGCGGCAGGGTCCCCGTAAAGAGAGAGGCTCGCCAAAATTGGTTGAGGAGAGATTGAAGCTCCAGTGTCCATGAGTGCCCAGAGGGGGGGACGGTGAATCTGGAGGACTGGGGAAAACGCCAGGTAGAGCACTCTTGGCGCACAGAGCCTGTAGTAGCCGCCCGATGTGCCAGCTGCTACTGGCGATGGAGACAATGTTATAGTCGTGTATCAGCCTGTAAACCTATGGCTCCCCTTGCTGTAGAGCAGCCCTCCTTTTCGATCTTTCACCTTCAATTTCAACCCGAATTTTCTCTATCCACTAGGTTGGGCGCGCCTGTCCTCCTTCTGCCCCCTTGCCCCTTAGCCCATTTCAAAGCTCTCCAGCGGCTCAGCAGCCCCTCCTCACTGCTCCGCCTTCATTTTCCGGAATGCCACTGCACCTCCCGTCCAGCGCGCCCGCGTAATGGCCGGGTTTCAAGCTCTCGCCAGAAGCGGTATTAGCCCGCGATCTGCAGAAGAAAGAAACCCTGGCGGAAGGCGATGCTGCGATATTCTTGCATTTGTGCCCGTCCATTTCACAGATACGAGGGGGAGGGTAGAAAAATCGTCATTCGGCGGAGTTAATGGTCGATGCAACCCTTTAAACTATAACATCCTCGCACAGAGCTCCGCCAAAGCGATGCGAGGCGGTAAGAATCCACTAGCCCCTACGGCCATTGAGAGGCATGCTGGAGGCAACTTGTCGAGGAAATCACCCTAATGGCGTTCGGGCCGACTGGAAAACCACCGCTTTCGCATGCTCCTGGAAGGCCCTTTACAATTTGTGATCTGGGAAGCGGCGAGAGTTCCGCCAACAGTAATGCATCCCAGCAGGGGAGCATACTCCGGTGGCATACAACCCAGGCTCAGCTTTTCGGTTCGATGCTGCGCCAACCCCAGCGATCAGATTGTGTCCTGCCTGCAAGAGGCCACTTACGGTGCAGCATAAAGAGTGCGCCTATAAAGGCCATTTATCAAAGTCCCCAATGCCGGCCAGCCAACCCAGAGTTTCTCCACCATCCGATGCAAAACCCCAAGAGCCCTATGCCGAGTTTGTGAACAGGCTCCAGGAAGGCGCTCAAAGAGGCAGGTAGATGGCGAAGGAGCCCAAAGCGAAGGCTCCCTCAATGCGCCTACGCCAAAGAAGAGCATACTCCATACCCGGAGTGCAGGGGCAATCCGCGGGCCTGGGCAAAAAAATCCTGAACTGGCCGACATGCTTGGAAAGGCTTGCCAGGACATCCGGATCCTCCAGCCCATGCAAAGCCCCAGCCTCCCTTTACGCCGCGCAGCACTGCTCCACGGCGGGAGGAGGCAGCCTCAGGATGACTGCTTTTAACTGCGCGGCAGACCCGGACACTTCGAGAAGGGAGTGTAGAGCAGCCGGTGGGGGGGCCTACAACCCCGATGGAGGAGGATCCTCCCCAGGAGGAAGGCCACCTAAAACCCGGTGCCCACGTTGCCAGAAAGGCTTCCACTGGAGAAACGCGACTGCCCGATCGGGGGGAAACTCCCGCCGGGCGTCTCCCAGCCAGGACAAGGAGGAGAATACTAGAGCAGACCCAAACACCAAGGCCCCTGCCAAAACCACCCCCCCTCTCGTGGCATCTGGCTGCATGCACCAGGACCAGGAGGAGAATACTAGAGCAGACCCAAACACCAAGGCCCCTGCCAAAGTCACCCCCCCCTCTGCGTGGCATCTGGCTGCATGCGCTAGCCATCTCCTTTAAGTTCCCCGCGAGGTTCTTGTCTGGCGCCCCAACCCGGTATGGCCGAGCCCATCCCTACCGGGACTATTGGGCTAGCAGGTGCTGCCAAAAGGCCCTCTACCCGGCTGGAACAGGGACTGTTCATGCCGTCCCCGAAGTGATGCGACTCGCACGCGCAAGGACCCATCCATCTCCAAGTCCTGGACAAACATCCACAGGAGCTGCCACTGCGAAGCCAGCTGCGCTCAGTTGATTCTCTTGCCCCATGCGCTGCCAGCTGCGATAGCCAATAAAGGCTACAAGCCCCAGCCAGCCAACATGGCGCAGGCCCTCACGCCACCACGTCGCAGCGGTGGAAGCGCTTATCCGGGGAGCTCCAGCGCCATACCTGGAGCACCATGCGCCGTAGAAGGATGTATGTTCAGGGCCTGGTGGACACAGGCCTGATGTTGCAGGTCATCCAGAGCAGCCGGGAATTCAGCCGAGCCAGTGAAAGCGACGAGGCTTACCCGCACATCTGGGGGGGGTGGGGAGACAAACGTGAGCGGGCACTGAACGTCGCCAGCTCGCGGTCAACAGCCCAGGACTTACCGGCGGACGGCTCACAGTCCCATGCCCATCGTTTTAGACATCCATGTCAATCTCTGGGGAAGGGACCTCATGGAGTCAGGTCAAAAGCGACTTTTGGTCTGGGATGGAGTAAAGCCGTCACCAGAATCATTGATCCCCAATCGTGCCTTCCGAAAGTACTTTCTAATTTCCGGTAAGAAAACTGTTTCCCTCTCCCCTCCTCTTCTCCTTCTGTTTTTTTTCGACCAGTAAGAAGCCGGGAGGGCCAATTGGCTGACTGGCCCTCCCTGGATTAAAATCTGGGCCGATCCTGATACGCAGCACTGCCAGGACATTTGGAGCCCAGGTTAAAGGGCTGCCACCATTATGCCTAATACCCAACCACCTGTTTGGAGTTATGGCTTATGGCGCCTGGCAACGCTTTATCAGTACCCGCGTTAAAGGCCGAGGCTAAGCCGGCATATGCGAAACTCGCCCTTAAGGTCTCGGCGATGCCGACTGGCGGTAATTCCCAAGATAATTCGATCACAAAACTTTAGCACCATCCAGCTTCCCTGGAATTCCAGCCATCAAGGTCCGCGGTAAGTTGCAACTCACTTGCAAAGAAAAACCTCCCCTTTTGTTTTGTTGTCGCGAGGAATCTGCCTCCCTAATCGCCTGGTTGCATCATTCTCGGATGCACCCATCCCCCCCAAAGAGGCGGCTTCCAAAAGCCCCTTTGCTGCGTTGCTGATTAAGCATGCATACCCTACAATCCCCAGGACCCAGCCTGTCCCCTCCCCTCGAGGAGGTTTCTCGGACCTCGCCTTGGCCAGCACCCTGATGGCGGCATCTGGAAGCCGAATTCCCACCAGGTGCGGCCTACCTCCTGCCCTCCCTGTCAAACAATTAAAGAAGAGGAGTAGGCTGAGGCCCCAGAATGCATTAAAAGCAACCTTCACGCAGGCTGCAAAACAAAACCTTCTTATATTAAACTCTAAACTCCTAAACCCCCAAGCTCAAACAAAGAAACCCGATCCCGATCTCCCATGCCATCCGGCTCTAGAACCGAGCCTGCAAGCGGGACCGGCATTATATTATAACCTGGGGAAAGGGGGTGTGTGTTCAGTCCCTCTTCCACCACAGGTCCCTGTGGACTCCGATTACGCCATGACAGGCCAGCCGCATGGAATGGCAGCCAGGAAAACCAACCCCATCCGGAGATGGAACACACATCTCTCTAAAGGATCCATAGCGATCTCAACAGGAGCGCCCGTCGTAGCGCTTAAAGACCCGAGCCGAATGACCTGGGGGGAGGCGTCCAAGGCTGACCACCAACCAAGCCCTAGAGCTGCTGCGTAAGCAAGACCACCCGAGACACCCGAGGCGACCTCTGTGCCACTCTCTTTGCGATCATCACGCCAACTTCGGCGGCCACCCATCCTTTGCCTGCTCTGCTTGCCTCCTGCCGATGGCCCGATGGCGTCGGCCCACCCCTGTGAGCTTTCACCAGACCAGCTTGTCTGGGAGCAGTTTGCCTGCCGCTGCTGCTTGTCTCATCTTTCTGCCTGGGCCAGTACCTAGGAAGTGGGAGCCTGCTAAGCTCCTGCCTGCTCCCCGTCTGCAAAAGCGCCCGGAGACTTCTAAGCGGAGTCTGGGCCCCAAAGCCCCTTCATGAATGCCTCATCCATCCCGGGTACTCTATATGCGCGCCCGACTGGGGACCCGTGCGTCCAAACCCTCCCGGCTGGCTCTCTCCCTTGTCCTGGACTGTAAAGCTAACCACGAATCCCTAACACCTGCGCCCGCATCACCGAGGCGCATAATAGCGAGAGAACCGACCGGGCCCCATTAAATTCGGCTTCGACCAATGGTGGAACTGCACACACATGGAGGACATTCCCCGGTGTTCGGAAGCATCCCTGCTCCCCAGGGGCTGGTTCTGGACCTGCTGGGAGAGAAGCGTTCAAATACATTCCGCTAGACTCTCTGCGGAACTCTTTGTTGCCTCAATTAAGCCTCACCATCTGGTCCTACCCCAGGCTCCACCCGGGAACCCGGTGCCCGCCGCCGCGCTCGGCTCTGCCTTTAAACCCCTCCTGTTGGGCGGCGGTCGCATCACCTCTCCAGAGCGGAGTTCGTCTCCCTACGCAACTTTCCCCTAGTGGGAGTCCCGGACTTCAGCTTCTTACAATGCTTGCCTAAGACAATGGCCCGGCTGGCCTGTGTGCCCTCTTCGCGAAGTCCGTCAGCTCTACCTCCACTGCTCTGGATGCTCTGGCCTCCAGGAGGCAGCAGGAATTTCGATCAAAAGCTGACCCTAGACAATCGATGCCGCTATTGATTACCTTATTGTTATTACATCCCCACCAAGGTTTGTGAGGAATGTACATAATATGTGTTTGTCTTAATCTTTACTGATTAATTCCCAATTGGATTCATATGAAATGCGTGAGGCTGCAAGAAGTTGGTATCTAATCTGAAATACTGATGTTTTGCCCCATTGGTGGGTCAATACCTCTAGGAGCTGGCGCTGCGGGAGGATCAGTTGAGTGCTATTGTTGCAGCTCTGCATTGGTTTAATTATTATTACTTTCGTTATCCCGGATACTTGTTTAAGTTCAATGTGGTGTCTAATATATTGCCTGTATAGCATTATTGTAAAGCCCCTAGAAATTCCCCTTACCCATAACCAAGTTCTAATGGTACACAAGCATTTCGGTCGAAGCAGCTTGACCAGGCAGGTGAGGAGGAGACAAGCGTCCCTTTAAATCACCCCTTAGCATTTTGGTCCCCTAACTAAAATGTAAAAAAAAGGAGGGAGATCTTAGTAATGCACTGACATGACCAAGCAGCACCGTGAGTAGAAACGTTGGGGCCTTGTGGATTTCCCTCTGAAGCCTTCTAGTGCAGCACCCCGCACCCCCCTCCTCATCCCCTGAGTCACCGCGGTCATGAACTGTCTGACTCCAGTCACGGGTGCAGGGACAATGGTCTTGCACCCAGCAGGTGAGGAGATTGGGAGCTCAGAGCAGCTTAAAACTCCCCTCTCATACGCAGTAGCCAGGTGAGATCATGCATCACATGATGATCTCCCGAGCCTCCCGCCCTCCACGCTCTCCCGGAACTCCCCAGTCCTCCCCTCCCTACCGCGCCCCGATGAAGACCAACAATAAAAGGTGCCAAAGGGAACCAGCCTGCAGCGGAGACTTCATGGGAACCCACCGGACCTCCGGGCTCCCGCTGCTGGCGATCTCCACCAGATGTTATCTCCGCGTCTCGTCTCGTTCTTACGCTGACCACGTGGGTCGACTACAATTATCTTTTGTGTAATTCTTTTAAATAAGAAATTGCAATAAAACTATAATCTTTAAAAGGATAATCTTTATTCGGAGAGGAATAAAAGATGGAAAAATAATTAATCAAAATGGTAATTAAAATGGCAATTGATTAAAATGGCAATTGCATTTCCAGTAATAACATGGGACTTAATTTGTTCTATCTTTACATTACTGTAGGCTGTATGAATTTGTTCCTCACTGATTCTTCCTTTTTGATTTTCAGAATAAAGTTGTTACTTCAGGGAGATATAGATACATATATATATAATTAAATACTAGTTATCCCCTCTGCTCTCTGACATAAGAGACTCAAGAGAGGCTGCCTGACTACTAGTTAAAGAAAGTCACAGCCATATGCTCCAATGCTCCATGATATAGGTGCTATATATAGGTGCTATATAGGAGCAGCAGTGGCGTAGGAGGTTAAGTGTAGTCAGCCCCGCATTGAAGGTAAAATACAGCTAAGGAATAGGCGAGGCAGGAGGAGGGTTTCATCTGGTGGGAGATAAGCCAGCAACGGAGGCCCAGCGGAGGTCGAGTCGATGTTCCTAAGCCCGAATCTCAGGCGTGCTGGTTCCTGGCACCTTACATTATATTGATTCTAATGGGAGTGTAGAGGCGGGATGGGGAGAGTCGGGGAGAGCCGGAGGCGAGGAAGATCATTATGTGATGCATGATCTCACCTGGCTGCTACGTCTTGCGGAGGAAATGAAGCGTGGCGTCTGGGCCCTATCCTCACCACAGAAGGGCAGATCGTCAGCTCCCCGCGCTGTCTTGGGGCCGCCCGGTGACTGAGCCAGATGAGTCCCGTATGACCCGTGACCGACTCGACTCTGTGAGGTGAATGCTTGACGTTCGTTTCATAACGTGGAACATGATCGTGGTGTGCCAACGTTCTACCATAACTGCTAACTGAAGTCGCTGATGTCGACCATCTCCTTACATTTTAGGGGCCGAACTAGCTGTAGAGGCTGTTTAGAAGTGATTTAAGACTTTAATTCTCCTCCGCCGTCTGGTCAAACTGACCGAACTGCAATGTAACGATAGGAAGGCACAGTTCTTGTGGGCAAAGAATTCCGGGCTTCTTGCGATTACAATGAATACACGATGAGCAAAGCAAATTTCCAACGATGAACGCCCCAATCAGGAAGCCAATCTGGAAGCTGTATATGATGCGCTATATGTCCTCAGCCAACCATCACCTCACGACGGCCAACTCTCAAAACTGACTCCAATTGAGCAATACTTCATGAAAAACTGGATGCAACCTTTTGCCAATTCGCGCTACAGTGCGCTTTTTCATATGAATCGAATTAGGAAGATTTATCGAAGAGAATTAAAACAACATACGACCGATTCTCTGGCAACTTATATTGATCTGCTCTTTAACTAGTAACTATAACTACTAAAAATTAAAAGTGGCATGTAATAACTTCAGCGATCCCGGTTGGGTTTACGAGTACTCAAAGGATTCGCTTTTGGAGATTGGCTCCAAAGGGGCACTAAATCAGAACGAAGGCATAAATGGAAACAATAAACATTGGTAACCAATACATAAGCTAGATGTTGGCTGGCATGCATAATTGTCCAATGCATTGAAACTCCTGCTGTTTTGACTACTAAAACTCTACGAGGAGCAATAGAAGCGTTAGTCCATGGATTTCTCAAGAGGCATTAGGGAGAGCTACTGCTGATAGTCTTTAGCATTGCAGGTCCAGTGATTCTCCACGAAACAAGGATTTGTGAAGAGAAGCGTGTTCCAACAATATTCAAGCTGAGAACGAGGAAGTTCCAGGGGATTGTCTATCAGAGGAGATGTTCCTGGCTGCAATTCCAAGTTCAGCCAAAGGGCAGAGGAGAGAATGGCGGTGTAGGTGAGGGGCAGCGACACACAGTATCAAACTCTGAGCCGTAGCTGGCCCAGGCTGCCGTTCCCTCCTGGGGGGGGGGTCCCAGTGAGGGCTGCGATCTCCGTGGAAGAATGGGTGTGCTGGCTCCAGAGAGATCCCTCCCATCTGAAGGCCCAGGCTGGAGGCGATGGAGTGCCCTCTCAATGGGGCCGGCTTTCCCTCGTCCCAGGGATTGAGTTGGCCCCATCGGGTTGGAAATCTGTGTGGGAGAGAAAAGACAAGCAGCTTTTCCCCAGGGGTTTGATAAGCTGGCTGAGTTAGTTTAGAGAATAGTACTTTGGATAATGGTCAGCTGGATGAGACATGATTGGGTCGATGGGGAAACCTACTCCCTTTCTTACACAAAGGCAGAGAATTGCCCGAAGGCTTAAGAGAAAGGAGGGGTCACAGAACAATCCCATCCACCGTCTAAAGTGTGGGTTTTTTTGCAAAAGCAACCAAACAATTCACAATTATAAGTCTATTGTAATATAGCAATCCATAGGAAAGATTTGAAAGATGCAAAACAGTTCCTGGGCTTGAGGTTTGATCCAGACAGAGTGAGGAGGGTTTGCAAAAGCCCTATATCAGATCCTAGATCTAGAGGTGGGGTGTGTCAGCCCATTAGAGAGGGAGGGTGTGCAGAAGAGAAAGGGGGGGGGAAGGGTTTGGAAGTCAGCTCTACCTTCCCTCCCTGTAAAGGGACTTTGGCGGTTTGAGGCACAAGCTTCCTACCTTCTGGCGAGGCTGTGTAAAGTAGGTGTGGCTGAACCCCCTGGCACTGTGACTAGCCAGGGAGTGCTCAGCAGAAAATGTGGGAGCATGAAAATAATTCTGGCTTCACATGGCTTCATGCGCCAATGTGGCAGTGTGAGCTCAGATGGGCCGAGAAAAGGTTCTCAAGGAAAGGTTTGAAGAAGAGTTTTGAGGGTTTAGACTAAGATGGAAGCTGACTTGAAGCAGGTCCCATCGGCATCCCGCCTGCCTGCCCTCCCGTTTAAGGCTGACGCTGTAATGGGTGAAGCCTTTCAAGGCATTGGCACACATAATCAAAAGGAGAAAAACTTTAATTGAAGCACAAGAACATAGCTTAGAAGCAATGGAAAAATCCCTCTCATGAGGGGAAAACTTTAGGGGTCTCTTGATAGGGGGCAAGACATATAGAACATATATAGGCATACAGAGCACATATAAAGTAATGAGGAGGATTAGCTCTGATTTGAGATCTTGCTCTCTGCGTCTTGCAGGGCGGTTCCTTTGCGGGCTGGGATTCTGCCCTTCCCGGGGCACTGACGATTTTGCTGCCACTGGGAGCTTTGAGCTTAGGGCTTTGCACAGGCTCAGAGGCTACGAATCTGATTTGATCCTTACAGCTGCTTGTAGTTCAGTGATTGTGGACTCTGCAGAGATTTTGAAATCGTGCCACTCTGGCTGGCACTGGCGGAGAGCATGGTGACTTTGGAAATGAAGAGGGCTAGCAGAGCAGGAAGTATAGGCGTGGGGGGGGGGGCGAGCAGCGAGATTTTAGATTAGCTGAACTTAGATTGGGCTTCGAGTGAGAGCATAGAGGCAGGTGTTCAGATGAACTTGGCAGTTTCTGCTTGGGATGTTTGTCAGCATACCTGGATGTGGGTGGCTCCCCTGGTGCATGGAGTCGATGACCCCTGGGATGATGAACAACCCCTGTTCAGCGGTAGGCTTTGGCAAGACCAGCCTAATGGTCTCCGTGGGGATGGGATCACTATACTGAGCTGGAGCAGCCCGAAGATCACCGATGGGGAGCTCCCGGGGAAGGGTTTGAGGTCTGCGGGCCTTGGTTCCGGGCTGGGGAGATGCCAGTGCGGGCCTTCCCAGCAGGCTTTGGGAAGCACCCGGTCTTAGGAGCCTCCCTGGGGTCTTAAGCCCTGGGGGAGACCCTCCGTTGAGCTGTAGGCCCCCGCCGAGCAGTCACAGTCACTACAGTGTCCTGGCTTTGTTACAATTGAAACACTTCGTCGGGGCTGTCTCAGGGGCAGCGAGAGGGCTGCAACTAGAAGGCTGGCTTGATGGTGAAGACCCGATGTCTAGCAAGCTTTGAGCATGTCGGCCAGTTCAGGGTTCCTACCTACCTAAGCCTGTGACTGCTGCGGCACTCAGCCAGGCGTTCTCTTTGGCAAGGAGGAGTTAGCCCTGGGCCTCCTCGTTGTCCAACCTGCCTTTGAGCTTCCTGGAGCCTGTTCACAAACTTCGGCATAGGGCTCTTGGGGTTTTGCCAGATGGTGGAGAAACTCTGGGTTAGCTGGCGGCATTGGGAACCTTGATAGCATGCTTGTGAAGCACTCAGAAGCGACCGTAGGGTGGCCTCAGGCAGGACAATCTGATCGTTGGGGTTGGTGAAGGCATCGAGAAGCCGTCAAAGCTGTGGCGGTGTGGCCGCCGCGCCGGAGGTGGCACCCCTGTTGAAGCACTGCTGGCGGAACTTCGCTTTCCCAGATCACAAATTGTGCAGGGCTCCAGGGGCATCACGAAAGGTGGTCTTCCAGTCGTCCGGAACCATTAGGTGGTTCCTCGTGATAGCCTCCAGCATGCCTCTCACGTGGGGCTAGTGACTCGTCCGCATGTCGCTGCTTGAGGCGGAGTTCAGTGAGGATGTTACTTAGCTTAAGAGGCGATTTTCGACAACCAGCGAACAATGCCATCCTCCCCTGGTATCTGTGAAGTGGGCCGGGGCACAATGCGAGGATATCGGCATCGTCTTCCGTCAGGGTTCCTTCTTTGCAGATCGTGGCTATCTACGTTCTGCTAGAGTTTTCGAAACCAGCGCCATTGCGATATGGCGGCTGGCCGGAGGTCGCGGTGGCTTTGGAAAATGAAGGCGAACAACGGGAGGCGGCTGAGCGGGAGAATTTGAAATGGGCGGAGGAGCAAGGGGCAGAAGGACGAAGCGTCCAATTTGAGTGGATGAGAAAATTCGGGGTTGAAATTGAAGGTGAAAGATCGAAGGAGATGACCTACAGCAAAGGGAGCCATAGGTCTGCAGGCTGATGGCGACATAGCGGTATCTCCGCGTCAGTAGCAGTGACATCGTGATGCGAGGCTCTGTCGCGAAGAGTAAGCCGATGTTTTCCCAGTCCTTAAGATTCAATGTCCCCCCCCTCTGGGTACCATGGACATTGAGCTTCAATCCCTCAACCAATTTAGCGGCTCCCCTCTCTTCTACGGAGACCCTGCCGCATTTCGCTAGCGGCTTTCAGTTCGTTAGGTGCTTGCTCATAAGCCCACTGCTTTGCAATCCCCATACTCACCGGTGTTCCATTCCGGACGAGAGTGTCCTGAATGAGAGTCTCTGGATCGCGCCGATCCAGAGGACGGCGATACAGCGGTGGTCCCTGGATCGCCGATCCAGCCGGACTTGATACCGCGAAGCCCTTCAAGCGAAGCGGTGTGAGAGCAGGGTGGAGGTTCGAGGATTCCCGGTTTGGCACCAACGAGTCAGCCCGGCTGGTCGTCATTAGGAATAGGCGAGGCGGAGGAGGGGTTTCATCTGGTGGAGATAAACCAGCAGGGAAGCGGAGGTCCGTGTTCCTAAGCGAATCTCCGATGCTGGTTCCTGGCCTTTTATTATGATTCTAATGAAGTGTAGAGGCGGGGATGGGAGAGTCGGGAGAGGGAGAGCGGGAAATCATCATGTGATGCATGATCTCACCTGGCTGCTACGATGCGAGGAGAAGGCGTAAAGCGTCTGGAGCTAATCCTCACCTGGGGGCAGATCATTGTCCCTTTGTCTGGGACGCCCGGTGACTGAGCCAGATAGTTCATGACCCGTGACTCATACGGGGTTGAGGAGTGGGGGTGCGGTGTGACCAGAAGGCCGTAGGTCCGTTGGTGTGCCAACGTTCTACCACGGTGCTGCTGGGTCAGCAGTGCATTACTACAGTTAAGAGCTCGTATATCTAATCTGGAGGAACTGGGTTTGATTCCCAGCTCTGCCGCCTGAGCTGTGGAGGCTTATCTGGGGAATTCAGATTAGCCTGTACACTCCCACACACGCCAGCTGGGTGACCTTGGGCTAGTCACAGCTTCTCGGAGCTCTCTCAGCCCCACCTACCTGACAGGGTGTTTGTTGTGAGGGGGGAAGGGCAAGGAGATTGTCAGCCCCTTTGAGTCTCCTGCAGGAGAGAAAGGGGGGATATAAATCCAAACTCTTCTTCTTCTTCTTCTATAATCACATCTATTGGATCCTCAATTTTTAGCCAGAATAGGAACAACGTGGCATTTGAATCAAGTCTTCACAATGTTAGCAGTCATGATGAACAGCAGATGCTCTTCTGGCCATACACTGCTGCCCTCTACAGGAAAACCATATTTTACAAGACAAGCTTTTTCCAAATTGTTTTCTAGAACAACAGACCTTCATTTGGAAAATCTGCCTGACTACCCTAAGTGTGAAGTTGTCTGGTTACGACTCCATAAAGTAGTTTGTGAGGCCAATTGAAAGCCAGCTACATAGACTTCTGTGCAGTCTTTCCTTTTCAGATTTGTGAAATGTGTGTCCACCTTTTCGTTCTGGGCAGGCTAACAAGGTTCCTGGATGATTCCTCTGTTAAATTAGGTAGGGTATAGATGCTGCCTCTACATGCTGCATGAGGAGTTCAGCTAGCAGAATCATGCTTATGCTTTGGCTGATCTTTGATATCACTGATATAAATAAATTATAATTGGTGTAAGCAGTGGTGGGATTCAAATAATTTAACAACTGTTGTTTACCAGCTCCATTTTAACAACCGGTTCTGCCGAAGTGGTGCGAACCTGCTGAATCCCACCACTGGGTGTAAGTCAACTGATGTACATAATGCGTACTTATATGTCAATATATGTTAACTTACTATTTATGGGATCATTGCTGGATCGGGTGGCTTGGCTCATCTGTGCAACACCACATCTAGAATGGGGTGATTTGTTGTTGATTATGGATGTTTTATAGCCATATGGATGTTATAAAGCTGTGGGTTATCAATATTTTAAAGTGGGAATGAATAACAGGTTGCTTCTCTTACCTTCAGAGTTTTTTGGGGGGAACTTGTCCAATTCTGCCTAGCTTTCCTTTAGCTCAAGATGTTTTTCAAGTCACTGAAGCACATTATGAAAACTTGAATCAGTATACCGATTAGAGGAAAGGCAGAACAAATACACAGTTGTTCTTTCTTGGTACTCATTCTCCGTATTTGCATGGTGTCCACTAGGGAAAGTAAATGCAGAGAAGACAAAAAAAACAACTAGTAAACTCTATTATCTCAGGTGAAAAGGCCTGGCTTCCAATATTGCATTAAACTTGTTTTCATATAAACAAATTCAGGAGCTCAGCAATCCTTTTGAACTGTGAACTATGATACGGGTGCACACTGCATACTATATTTAATGGCAAAGCTCTACCCTCAAAGCAGTCATTGCATTACTATTAAGATTAACGTTTTCTTCCCTGCCTTTAAAAATTACAAGAAGGTTCAGTTGGGATTGTTTTAATATGCAAAATGCTGTCCAGAACATGTGTACTAAATTTCATTCTAATATCCAAATGCCTGGGAGTTAGTGTGTTAGAAAAAAAATCAGATATCAAACTGATTAATCAAAAAGCCTCACTTTGCTCAGCTAGTTATGGAGAAACCACAAGGCCTCTGATCTTTTATGGAGTTCTGACTTGAGCTTGTTTGGAGGTTCTAGCAGGGGAGCGCAGCTATCATATACCCTTGACCGAAGAACGGTACACTCCTTCTACCTGGGATGGTCGTCCTCTTCCACCGAGCGCGCAGCTTCGGGAGGGACGCACATGGAGCGGTGAGGGAGGTAGGGGACACCCGCCTAGCCAGCCAGATCAGCCGAATCAACCCTGGCGATCAATGGGGTGACAGATGTCGCAGCCAGATCGCCCTCACATCCAAGAGTTCTGACTTGCAGCTGGGAGGTACTCCAAACATATAATGAAACGAGGGACCCATTACAGTGATCTAGACTGCTTTCCACTAATCACTTCCAGTTGAATGAAGCTGTAATCTTTTCTTTGAAATGTCTGCCAGCCTTGACAACCTTTATCACCTTGATGATGATTGTTTGAACTACTATGCTTTATGTGGAATATTGCTAACTTTCGAAGGACCTTGTTTTCTTCTACTTCAAAATGGATTATATGTGCATCTCCAATTAACTTATTCCTGACTTTTGCTCCTTTCATTTTCAGTGTACTTCTCAGAAAATGTGTCAAAGAGAAAGAATCCTCCACTGAAAATAAGAAGAAACTGAGCTTGAAGGAAAATGAACATTCTGAAAAGACTCAGAACACATCAAGTTGCAAAACCCATACTTTGTCTGACAAACAGAAGAAACCTCATTGCTTAAAAGATAAACAAAGAAATGAAGATTCTGATGGCTTCCTCATTCACACAAGTGAAGAGCAAAGCAATAATATTGGTCAGAGTTATCCTGGAGGCCTAGAAATGGATAGTTCCAAACATCTCAATAAAGAACGCAAAGAGAGACTCAGCTCTTCAGAAAAGCCCAGTTGCTGTAACAACAAACATTCAAATAAGCGCCATTCCTCTCCAGACAAAAAAAAAGGCTCTTCATCTCTAATAGCAGAAAAATATGATAAAGACACTGGGTTGAAAGGAACACTGAAACCTAAATCAGAGGCTAAAAGCCTTAGAAATGAAGATTTTGACCCTCCCACAATGTCCTTTGAGTCATACCTTAATTATGACCAAGGTTCACGCAGGAAAAGGACAAAGACATGCCCTGGAAGCAGGCAGGTTGTGAACAGTAACTTTGCTTCTCAGAAAAATGTGGCATCAGCCTCTGATGAAAAACAAGAGGAAGCATTAAGATTAGATGATCTCGTAGAAACTCCTGTGAAAAAGGTGAGTGAAAAAACTATTAATTGAGATGAACAGCTCTGATAATATTTAGGTATGCTTTGTTTAAGCTTTAAGAATCAAATATATCGTATATGCTGATTTATAAGTCAAGTTTTTCAGCACATTTTTGTGCTGAAAAAGCCCCCCTCAACTTATGAACGAGTCAACTGTATTTTAAAGAATATGTTAGGGTTTTTACTTTGTTGGCCACCGGGGGGTGCAGTTTTTAGGCTAGCGGCACCAAAATTTCAGGATATCATCAGGTGACACTCCTGATGGTACCAGCCAAGTTTGGTAAAGTTTGGTTCAAGGAGTCCAAGGTTATGGACCTCCAAAGAGGGTGCCCCATCCCCCATTGTTTCCAATGGGAGCTAATAGTAGATGGGGCTACCCTTTTGAGGATCCATAACTTTGGACCCCCTGAACCAAACTTCACCAAACCTGGGTGGTATCATCAGGATAATCTGTTGGTGATACCAGATAGGTTTGGTGATATTTGGTTTAGGGGGTCCAAAGTTATGAACCCCCAAAAGGGGTGCCCCGTCCCCCATTGTTTCCAATGGGAGCTAGTAGTGGATAGGGCTACATTTTGAGGGTCCATAACTTTGGACCCCCTGAACCAAACTTCACCAAACCTGGGTGGTATCATCAGGAGGGTCTCCTAAAGATACACTGAAATTTTGGTACTGCTAACATAAACATTCCTCCCCTGACCAAAAGTCCAGTTTTGAAGGATTTTAACTCTTGTGTTTTAGCTTGGTTGCTGGTTGAGCTAAGGTTTTTGTACTTTTAAAGTTATTGTTGAGACCATATTGTTCTTGCTGACTCCCTTTTCCACTTACAGAGCTAGTTTACTGTTTTTCTTTGAAATAAATATTCAAAAACATTTAACCTACTGATGCCTCAATTAATGTAATTTTATTGGTATCTATTTTTATTTTTGAAATTTACCAAGTAGCTGCTGCATTTCCCACCCTCGACTTATACGCGAGTCAGTAAGTTTTCCCAGTTTTTTGTGGTAAAATTAGGTGCCTCGACTTATATGTGGGTCAACTTATACACAAGTATATACGGTAGATGATAAATAAAAATGGTTGCAATTTTCTCTCTCTCTATGTATCTTCCTCAAAGAAGAAACTGATCCAGAGTCTAGAACTAAATGTCATTCTGTTTTCTTCACTACCAGTGATAACCAATGGACTGATAACCAATGGCCTTAGTTGGTTTTTTTTTAAAGATTAGTAAAATTCATCAAGGGTATCTTTCAACAGCTGTTTATATCCATAACTTCTAAATGGATCATCCATGTATAAAACTGGTGTATCTCTTATGAACAGAGAAAGATCATTGCCATGTGAAAACTCAGAAGTATTATTTAATTAATGTTTATTGTTTGTCACTAAAATAAGAAAAAATAAAGAAAAATAATTATTTAATTAATGTTTAGCATTACATATTTTGTCATTCAATATGTGGAATGATAGCATGTCATTTTTAACCATGTTTCAATATTGCTTAAAGCAAAATTGAAATATGAATATAAGAGAATAACAGCATTTCTGTGTCTAGGCCAAGATATCTCTCCAAGACTGGCTGAATACACCACTGCCTGAACTTTTGCCAGAGATGTTTTCTCCTCCATATGCTAAAGAATTTAAAGGTAATTGAATAAAGTTGCTTGGCTTCTTTTATACTGCTCTCTGCAAATTCATTGGTTAAATAAGGGTATTAATTCCAGTGACCTATGGAAACTGGCTGAGCAAAACATTACGTTGTGGAATCCATTCGGAAAGCTCTTGTAATTTCTCTGCAGTTGCTTTAAGACTCTAGTTAGACAAATTGGATTTAGATGGGCACAAATCTGGCTTATTGTCTTTCTTTCATGCTTGTCAATTCTAGAGATGGATCTTTAGGCAATTAAGATGAAGTATTTCCTGTATCAGGTATTCTCACTATGACTGGAGGGGGGGGGAACTACTATAAATACACCCTTCAAAATACATTTGCGTTACTAGGAGAAAAATCAGAATGGTAAAAAGCAGAAAATACTGATGGAAAAAAACATAAAACTGGACTGAAGTATAGCTTAAGCTGTGTGCTGGACAGGCTTTGAAAGAAACTAACCTCGTGGAATCAAAAGGTTTTTTGGTAGTTAGCAGTGTTTTGATATTAATTCTTTTGCATCTTTCTATAGCTCCATCAACTGTGGAAATACCTCAGCAACGAAGTGATACAATTCAGTTCACAGGACGGAGGTTGAATTCCAAAATGCAGGTGTACTCTGGCTCCAAAACAGTCTACCTTTCAAAAATGCGAACACTCTGTGAACAGTCCATCCATGTACTTCAAAACAATATTGATTGTAAGTGCTTGTGATGCTTAGTTTAATATGGCTTTAGGCCTTCATGTGTATGATCTTTCCAAAGGAAAAGTCTATAGTGTCCACGTGAACTCTGGGAAACAAATATGTCTTGTTAGTAATGTTGACTGTTTCCTGTGCCTATATAAACAATTGATTTGGTTGAAAACTGTGGTAAAACTCTCATTGATTGGAGAATGAACTTGTTTTATTTTTGTTTTATTTACTGTGCCATTGGTTCAACGCGTCATACCATTCTCCTCTCATCCATTTTATCCTGTCAGCAGCCTGTGAGGTAGGTAGGTTGATTGTGTGTTTCTGACCCATGATCACCCAGCAAGCTTCTGTGGCAGAGGGAAGATTCAAACCTGGCTGTCCAAGATCAGAAACTCAGTCCACTGCACAATCCAACCATATTCCATTATTTTGTGAATGCTTACTTTCTGTTCATTTTTATAAGATCTTGTATAAGTATTCCATAGTATTCAATGATCCTCAGTGTCTGTAGAGACTCCAGGTGCTGCAGGTGGTGATATGGGTAAGGTGGGAGATTTGTGCACTCCATAGACATTACAATTGTGCAATTGCATTTGTACAATTGTAAGAGCAATCAAGATGTGCCCTTAGAAAGTCTCCTACTGCCTGACAAGGGCAGATATAAAGGGAATAAAATGTGTTTTGAATACAAGTATATCTAATTCCACAATCATGGAATTTCAAAAGCCCTACAATGACTAATCTAATATAGCTTTCCCACTTGGATTCTCAGACATGATGAAGTTTCTTGGAAGCCATCCTTTAGACATGCACCAAATACCTTTTTTTCCCCTGTCAAGTCACAGATGACTTACAACAACCTATAGGATTTTCAAGGCAGGAGACATTTGGAGGTGGTTTGCCATTGCATACCTCTGCATTATAACTCTGGTTTTCCTCGGAGATCTCCCATCCAAATACTATCCATAGTCTGGGCTGATTGTGTGCGACTGACCCAGCAAGCTTCTATGGTGTGCATAGGGATTTGAACCTGAATTTTCCAAGTCCTAGTTTGACACCTTAACTACTACACCATGTGGCTCTCCAGTAGAAGAATTCCAGTAGAAGAATTGAATTCTGAAATCATCCCTGCTTATGATTCTGTTTATTCATTCATACCCGTGGTGGCGAACCTTTGGCACTCCAGATGTTCATGGACTACAATTCCCATCAGCCAATTGGCCATGCTGGCAGGGGCTGATGGGAATTGTAAGACCAAAAGCAGCTTGCATCATTCTCCTCTCCTCAGTTTTATCCTCACAGCAACCCAGTGAGGTAAGTTAGACTGAGAGAGAGAGTGACAGGCTGAAGGTCACCCAAAGACCTTTCATTGCACAACTGCAGTTATGAGCCTGGATCTCTTAGTTATTAGACCGACACTTTTAACTGCTTCACTACCCTGCTTTGTATGCTGCTACATGTCTGCTATTTTACGCTTTCTTTCTTCCTAGCATTACATGAAGTAGGAGGCATTCCCTTTAAAATTCTTGAGCCTGCGCTGGCCCGTTGTACATCAGAACAGTTGTTTCGAATAGAGGACTGCAATCCAGTGAGCTGCTGTTCTTCCTTTTTCAAATATAAAATTGTGCTTTATATTCGGGGGGGGGGGATCTAAACCCCAGTCACAAAACAGGTTGACTAGTTGGCTGGATAGATGTTTTCTCTCTATCATGTCTTCCTAGGCTTGTGCATGCTCAATGACAGAAAAAATTAGATTTTTAGCGTGTTACCATGTTACCACAATAGACTGAAATTGAGAATGCTAGGGCAATTTCATATGCTCCTGTAATGGCAATGAAAGCTGCTGGTGTTGCCATTTCTTTTCTCTTTTTTAAAAAATAAACTTTGTTTTTTAATTGAATTTTTTATATAACATTGTAATCATTCATATGTAAACACAGTAAGACAAATATACAAGATATAAATCAATATTTCTTGAATATATCTCATTAGTCCTAATGTTTAACTAAAGGCAACTTAGAAAACAGAACCAAATATTCAATTAGGACTATTTCTCGTCTTAGCATCCTACCATTTCATATCTTACTTTACCTCAGCATACTAAAAGAGTAAATAAAGTTCTTTATAGTATCATTTTTAACAAATTATCTTATATTTATAAACATTATTAACATTATTGTTTCATTGAGTATTACAATCAATCTCCCTCTTATATTATAATAGTTTGCTAGAAGGCCATGCAGAGGTTGCTGTCTGGGCTCCCTGGGTTGTTTCCACGTGGGTGTTTCACTGCATCCTGTAAGATTGGCCAAAGTAATTCTAGGTGAATTGCTTTGCTGCTGTATCCTGATTTGCAGGGAAGCTGCTGCCTTCCAGAATTGCCAGGAATCCTGCAGTGTCAGGAGACTTCCTCCTGCCACTCTGAGCAGCAGTGGAAGAAAAAATAAACAAATCACTGGTAGGCTGATGCTGTGATGCCACTTCCAGGGAAAACCTGAAGGGGACATCTTTCCTCTCCAGCATTTGCTGATTAAAAAAAACAAAAACAGAGTTTTAATCTCTACTTCCAGTGCCCTAGGTGATCTCTAAGCGTTCCTAATGGATGGACTGACCCTGCCATCCTGGCTTCCACATCAGCTCTCTTTTGGGAAATTACATCAAATGGACAGTTTTCCGGGGGGTGGGGTGGTGGTCAGCTTTGCTGTCTTCTTTCCCAAACTTGGGCTGCTTCCGCATGGCCATGCTGGGGGGTGCGTCGGCGTATATGATGCCGACACCCCCCCAGGGTAAAACAGGAGAAGACGGCGATTGAAGCGCTGAGTCCCGTCTCGCCCTGCAATCGACGATGCCTTCCCTGCGACCTTCGGTAGCGTCAGGACAGGCCAGGGGACACGCCTCTGCCACCAATGCGACCGCTCTGGTGTCGCAGGGTAGGGGGGGCATGTCCCCAGGCCCGGCGACGCGCCAGAAGGTCGCAGAGAAGGTACATTGATCGGGAAAGGGGGGGATGCCGCCTTCCAGCCGCTGACATTGGCACGGCAGTGTCTGGAAGCCACTGTTTTCCAAAAACCTTGCTCGGGGAGCGAGGTGGGAAAATGGCAACTTTGCACTCCTGGGGGGGAGCGAGGGCAGTGCGGCTGCAATGCAGCTGCGCCCCCCATGCAAACAGCTCCCTAGGGACAGCATTTTTGCCGACCCTGGGGTGCTGTAAAAGGCCCGTGCGGAAAGGGCCTTGGTTTGGTATGATAAGTACCTATCACATTATTGAATGTACAGGAAGCTCTAACTAGGCAGATCCCTAACCGTTATTGGTCTAGTGCTTTTCTTTATACTCTAGTTTTGGTCTAGTGCTTTTCTTTAAACTCTGAATTAAACATGACTTTTCCTGCCTCTCAAGTCCTATTAGATTTCTTATGTGTAAGAGAACATGTGCAAATCAAAGCTCTTGTCATTTTTGCATTACTATGACAACGGTCTGTTTATTTCTGATTTATTTAAAACAGCCAAGATGGAATGCAAGGGAAAACAAGACTGCAGTATTTTTATTTGAACAGGATTTGTTGGGCAGGTTCAGCTGATTATACAGAATGAGATCTGGACATTGAAACTTTTGCTTTTAGTCAATTGTGAAAGAGACAGCAGCCTTTGTGTCTGGTAACCCTAAGTTGAGCAGCACAATCCTGTGGGAGGGGGCGAATTGAGTAGTGCAGATGGTGCAGGGCTGCACTGATGCATTTGCTCCTCTGCTGGTGGAGGGGGCAAAAGTGCCAGTGGCTGCCCCCCCTCCACTTCATGGTAGCAAAACCCAGAAGTTGGGGCTACCTTGGAGCTGCGCTGTTGTCTAATTAGATGCTGGCATGGAGGGCGGGCAGGCTAGGGAATTCCCGAGGGTGGAGTCAGTGTCAGTCAGCTTTCACCCCTGCTTTGCAGGCAGGTACGCTGCGGCCCAGAGCGTGGACTGAGTACATTATGGAGGGCTTTATGGCAGCGGGGGTGGGTTCTGGCACCAGAAAGCCCTCTGGAGGCAGTGGGGCGGTACGGTGGCGCCACCGTCCCCAGCCTCCTTGTGCCGTGGATTGGGCTGCTGTGTTTTATATATGATTTTGCTCAAATAGACATTTATAGAACAGTCCAACCATTTATGGAAGAAGCACTGTCAAAAGGATTTTAGAAACGAACAGCCCTTGGAGCATGAATCATGGCGCGAAATGTACCTGAGGGTCTTCAATCAAAGAGAAGAGAAACTGAAGTTTCTCACCAGAAGCATTCTTTCAGCTCAGTCTGAAAAACCTAAAGGTAAGACATTAACCTGATCAACCATTCACTTGATAATTTATAAGCCCCAAAGATGTTGTCTTGTTTACCTTAAGCGTCTTTATGTGGTCTGAAAATGATACCATTGCTGGTGGTGTTGTCTTTCCTTACAAATGTTAGGTTCTTCTTTCGGATGTTTCAAACTTTCCACTCCAAATAAACTTGAACAAAACCAGAAAGAAGTTGTTTTTGAAAATAACTCTTTTTCTTTGCATTTTTAAAATTAGCTCGCCAAGTTAAAATGGCCTTTGTGCATTGCATGGCAAAGCCACCCAGAAATGTTCGACGTCAGCAAGAGATCCATGGAACAGCAGGCTCTGTTCAGTCTGAGTATGTACTTTAATGACATCTGTAGAGAACTGAATGTGATGGTAGAAGGCCACTGTAATATAGTGGGATGGATCCAACCATCCTCCAAGGAGTCTTCCTTCAGTTTAAGGAGCTTCCCTACAATGCATGGCTCTTGCATTAGAGGAAGAACCATTTAGACTGGGGAAAGTCTTCACAATTTGCTTAGTGAATAAGTGGCATAGGGGCAGGATTCGCTGAATACGTCCGAGTGCTGGTCTGGAGAAAACCAACTTCAAATTCTACTCAGCCATAATTTTATTCATAGGCTCATTCCTCTCTTAGGCTAATTTATCTCACAGTGTTGTTGTGAGGGTAGAGATGGAGAATGGTGAACACCATCCTGAACTTCTTTGAGAATGGCAGGAAAAAATGTAATCAGATTGCTGAATGACAGGCAGCTGTCAGGACAGGAGCAGTTGTCCAGCAGAAAAATGGCAAGTGAGGTAACGGTCAGGAAGCTGAACCCTTTTTTTTTGCCACTGCATGATGCATCTTATTTGACTTGGAGAAAAGGGGTAGAAGGAAGAATTGCAAGAGAAAAGATGAACAGGGGCTGGGGAGGAAGAGTTCAATGCTCACATTGTCATGTCTATTTTGAAGTGGTTCCCACATGAAAAATTATAGCTATTTGGGTTGTGATCTTCATTATAAAAATACAGTTTTCCCACTGTCTGGTCCAGTTATAACCAGAAATTGGCAGAAAATGGCATTTGTATCCTCTCAGAGTTCTAAAACCATTATATCCTTAATCTTTGCAACAAACTTAAGGGTGTTATATGGCTTCCCCAATGCCCAATGTGAAAGGTTTCATCCCCAGATAGTCTCTGAAGTTTGAAGAGTTTCTTAGGAGAAATGACCTTGATGATCTTCCCACCAATCCCAGTGTGTTTCTGCATTCTCAAGACAACAAAATCCTTGTTAAGTGGCATACCACCAGAGTGGCTCAGACAGGTGAAACTCAACTGGCTAGGATACAAGCCAGGTAAAATCTTTGTTAACTGGCATATTTAGTTAACATGCAACCTCAGTTATCCATGGGTGGTGGTTAAATACAGTTTCCATTGTATTTTATCAAACCCTCCCTTGGAACTATTATTTTGCTGAGATTATCTCTAACTCTACCCTAAGAGGAAGCAAAGAGCAAACTGAAGGTACATGTTGGACACTAGTCCTGTAGTATCCCAAGTAGGCACTTCCTTCATCTCCTTGTCTTAGAAGGCTATACCTCTGCTGAGATCTGCACTGTTAATATCTTCTGTGCAGGTGATGGCTGAGAATGAGAATAAAGGCAAACAGATTTTCTCCTTATGATATTTTGATTAACATCTGATTTGATTTGCTAATCCTTTCTCTTATACTTATGAGTATTTCCCTTGTTGGCAAATATCTCAGTTAATGTTGCCACCTTTTTAAAATGGTCAATATGTTTGCAATGAATTTCCTATCTTTCTCTGAGCTAGAATGAAACATCCAGAAAATGGAGAAAGAAGTAATATTTTTGCAAATTCAAGGTGTAACAAAGGCAGCCGTGCAGCATCTGCTAGTTCTTCCTCCTCTGCAAACGGAACATATCAAGATGGAAAAAAGGCTTCCAAAAGTAAGTCAAAGCTGGGGTGCTGTGTGGTTTCCGGGCTGTATGGCTGTGTTCTAGCAGCATTCTCTCCTGATGTTTTGCCTGCATCTGTGGCTGGCATCTTCAGAGGATCTAATAGTAGGAAAGCAAGTGGAGTATATATACCTGTTGGAGTATCCAGGGTGGGGGAAAGAACCATTGTCTGTTAACAAGTAAAGGGTTCAATTAGCAAGCTAGATTTAAATATGTTGAGTGGGATCCACCCATTAGCATGTGAGTAACTATGAAGATAGCAAGGTCAATAGGTGAGGTCATCTGAATAGAAGTAGCCTGGCCTTTGTTCCCTTTGATTGTTTACTGTCTATAGTCATCCTGTGTTTGTGTGGAGCTGATTGTGTCAAAGCTGCTAGTTTTGTCCTTTCTCATCAGGCCAGTGAGTGGAATCTTGTGGTCCAAGGACTCTGTTTTTGGTGCCATTGTAGTAGTATGAGTAAGAGAATTCTTATAAGTAAAATCAGTAAGAGTTATGTCTGAATGATTCATTGAGTTCTGCTAGTCCAAAAATGTTCTGTGCCTTATTATCCTTTGCTTAAGACAGATCTCCTTCTACAGTGTATTGCCTGAATTTGTGAATGTGGCATGAATAAAAGGCAGACTTTGCAAAGTTTACCTGCTGTTTAGTCTAGCTGCTGCTTCACACAGTTTGTTGCGTTCCCCTTCAGTCATATTTTTAACTGCGCTGAGAGAACCAGTTCTTTCATTCTATTCTCACAAGTATTTTGAGTGGCTTGTCTTCTTTCTGTTCAGTTCTGTTTTTCAGATTTAAGAAGCAGCTTTATATACAACACTATACCAAAGGCCTTACTAATATTTTCTGTCATTAGATAAATTATATTTCCCTTGTTAAAAAACCTCCTCGTGTAGATAAATACATTAAAATATTCTATCAAAGCCTATCCTTGGTAAACCAATGTTCCATTTCTATTCTACCTCCAGTTTCTTTTTTTCCCTAAAATTGCTTCATTGGATCTTTTAAAATACCTCTCTCTCTTGTATTCATCTCTTTTCTAGACTAAAAGTAAAATGCTAATGTTTTTCCAGGTACTGTGTACTTTCTCCAAATTATTTTTTTCCATTTTCTATTGACCTTGCAATTGCTTGCTCTAGTCCCATGTAATTTCCTTTTAACAGTAAGTCGCTATATTGTATTTGCTCTGTTACCACAGAAATTGCTCCAATGATGAGAAAATCCTTGAGAGCCTTCAAAAACAAAGTAGGACGACGATAAATGAACCCTTTGGACTCACAACTAAGACCTGTATACCATATGTAAGTGAATATTACTATATACTGTTTCTGTGGCGATATGAAGTATTGTTACAATACTGATATGATAATTTTTAAAAGCATATTGAAAACATCCATTTCTGTTATGTTTAAAAGTTATAAGAATGCTTGGTGTTTTGTTCAGTATTAATGCTTAAAACTGATTTTTTTTGGGGGGGGGCTCAGAATCATGAGATATATAGAGCTTGATTTTGTTGAATTTACTTCATCTGGCACTTACTGCCTGCGCTGAGTGTAATGCAAAAATAAAATGAAATTTGTGTGACAAGTGTTCATCTTTGAACTTCATGGGACGCAACTGCAAATCATCTACTGACAATTCCACATAGTGTTAACAAGATGGAGCTTTAGAAACACCTTGTTTTCTCTCTGAGAAATTTTACCTCTTATTTTAAAAATCCTGGTTCTTTCAACATACCTTTGGTGGTTCATTGAGCAGAAGCCTTGCTACGTCTCAGAACTTGGCTTTGGGCTAAGCGTAAGTGCTCACGTAGATGATCCCCACCCAGCAACACATGCAGATGTTAATAAGAGTACCTCACATTCTTGCTTACTTCATCTCGCATCTTTGGTGGGTAACCCCAGGCCAGTCACTTGCTCCCAGTCTTACATATTTCACAGAATCAGGAAATTGGAGGTTCTGGTGGAAAGCAAAAGGCAGCAGCTTCGGTAACTCCTCAAACTTTTTACTGTTGATAACATTTTAAAACTTTGGTCTGACCAAATGAGGACTGGGACTTGGGAGTGTTACTCTCCCATTCCTGACTTTGCTAGCTGTTAAAGACCTTCATTATTTTTCTGCTGGGAGGGCTGATTCCCTTTTATCAGTATTTGGCGTTTAACGTGCATAGCTCTTTTTTGGGGGGGGCCAAAATTAATGAGCTGTGTTTAACCTTGAAACTCTACCGTGACTGATAAGGATTTTATGTGAGCATTATCAAAAAGCTGTTTACAGCAAAAACTGCTTTCCCTATAGTCTTTTAATTGTTTATGCTTGCAATTGCCATGTTTTACTGTTTTACACCTAAGCTAGCTAAAAGGCCAGAGCAAAGTAAATTATAGTTGCTAGCAAAAGAAGAAGGTTAAACCATAATGAAGGAAGTGAGGATACATACGCACCTGCACACAAGCAGACAAAAATTTCAGACTTTCGTACCAGAGAAAGACCCCATTTTTGAAATTCCTACTTCAAATCGTTTTGCAGTGTTGGAGCAAGTACAAAACAGCAATCACCAGAGGATTCAGCCTGATAAGATTCCACGCATTGAGCAAATGGGGAGTGAAATTCCAACTAACTCTGGCAAGTTGCAATTGAGCAGATATGCAGAGCTCACATTTCAGTTTCTCATTTTCCCTGACTCAATTTCCCTGATTCTGGATTCTACAAGAAATGTGCAAAGGATGTTAAAATCACTTGTTTCAAAATTAGATCTGTTCTCTAATGAACTGAGTCAACTGATGATGCAAAAAATAATAATAGATCAGTCTCTTTAAACAACTTTTTACCAATTAATATTAAAAAATTGAATAGAACAGAAGGTGCTACATGCAGTAATTATTGGCAGACACAGAATCTTATTCTATAAAGAAATAAGATCTGCCTAAATAGTTGTCCTTATAAAGGCAAACTGTTTTCCTGGTCTACAAGCAGGGAGATTCTCAGACATCTGACGTTAATACTGAAATTAAGACCCTGTTGTATTGACCTCAAAAATTTTCAGATCATTTACAATAACAGTACCAGAGCCCAAAGGAAAATACTTCTCACCCTTAATTCATCAAAAATACCAACATGACAACTGAATGCAAAATTGGAACTCTATTATTTAAATATATTTCTAACAGGGGTTTTTCATAAGACAAGAGGTTAAAGATGGAAAAGCCCATGGCTGGGGAGCTTCGTCATAGCCCGAGGAGGCCTCCAGCTGAATTCCAGAAGAGAGGTTTTAGGCTTTTAGATTTTAGAGGCTAGGTTTAGGAGTATTAGTTGTAGCGGCAGTCATGGTTAGATGAAGTTATTGAAAAGTAGTTATTAGTAGATCCTAATTAAGTTGGTTTTAGCCCTGAAAAGTAGGTGCAGCTAATGGCTTTAGGCGTGCTGTGAAGCACCATACGCATGAGACGGAGGAGTGCATTCTGAGCATAGTTACCGGTGATTGGGGTGGGAGCTGCTGCGGCCTCACGGACGCGTTTGCTCTCAATGCCCGTTTGCTTATCAGGCAGCAGCAACAACAAATTGTCAGCCCTCCAGCCAGTTACCGGGCGAGTAGCTGCTCCACGGACCATCTTATCCCACTCGACCACCCCTACGAATTGGTGGGGGGGGGTCTGGAATAGTGGATGCGGAATACCGAGTGGACATACGGAGCTTGGAGATCGAGTTTGGCAGCTGGAGGTGATTGAAGGCGGCTGGCGAGCGGGAGGAATCGAAGGCAGGAGTGAGGTAGAGGAAAATACCTATATAAAATCCCCTAAGGAAGCGGCGCCTGTCTGCCTGCCATGCACCATTAACTGCACTTACCACATCTACCCACACGCTGTGGAGGATTTCCATCTGGCTACTGAAGGCGTCATTAGCAGGGAGGTCGGTGGCAGGGACCTCCTCCCTGTGGCGCTTTTATGGCAGCTCTGCTGACCTTCTTGGCTGACGCATGTAGAGAGGACCCCCCCATTGGGATGCGCGAGTCGACCATGACGCTTGATATTGACATCAGAGGAGGCGGTGGCAGAGACCTCTCTCTATGGCGGCGCTGTGGCGGGGGAGCTTGTCCGGAGAGCAGCGTACGTGGCGGCAGCTGAAAGAGGCCAGTGGCGAACGCTTCCATTTGTCAGCTAGTGATGGGGGGGAGCCGCCTTTAGCGGCTCCGAGCGAGCTCCTGACGGGCAGTTGCTACTTTGCTCCATTGGACTTGAGATCCTGGAGGGACTCCCCTCTCCTCCCCACCTTTCTTCTTCCTCCCTCCCTCCCTTCCCTTCCCAGGCTCCCTCCCTGCCGCTTGCTTGCTGGCCAGCGGGAGTTGGACTCGGTCGGCACTTGACTGCTGGTTCTGGATTAGGTATGCCTGTTTTCACGGAGGGCCGTAGGGAGAGACAGGTGGCAGGAGCCTTTCCCTATTGCCCATTGCCTAGCCGTCCTGATACCATCTGCCCTGACTTTGATGCCAGCTAGAGGGAGCCACATCTGTTGGACCCTGGAAACAGTCTTGGACTTCTCCGTTTATTGGAGACCTTTAAGATAGTGGATGTTTTCTAAATGGTCAGGCTTGGCAATTTTAGACCTAGACAATGATACCATCAGCGGGAAGAAGTGGCAGTGACTCCCGACTGATGTGTGCTGGGCTATGGGATTTGACCCTGGGTCAATAGGTTGGATCCAGCAGTTATCATTAACCACCATTATTACCATTTAACCATCTTATTGTTATTAATTGAAGCGCTACATTGCACTAGCACTTTAGTAACCTTGCTGCACCTTACTTAGAATTAGTAGTTAGAATTAGTTGCTGCCAAAGCCAGGGAACAGTGTTGTTGAGTGGCTGTTGGCAGCTGGTACGTATGTATATATAAGTTAGGCTAGTAGAGTAGATAGTTGTTGTGAGGCTGCTGTAAGTTGTATTCTGTCTCTACCATGGGAGGGGATGGCAGCGGGGGGGGCAGTATGCGGGAGCCGGGAGATCCCAGTAGTATGGGGACGGGGTAGATATGGCGGTAGGAGGGGGCCATATGAGAGAAGGGGGAGGAGATGCATTTATGCTCGGCCCCCTTCTGGCCTCCGGCCTATCCCGAGGGATGCGGGCAGAGAGGCTCAGGTACACTCTGCTTCGAGCCTGGTGTTGATTAATGCCAGGTCCATCAATAATAAGACCGCGACGCTCCGAGATTTTCTCGGGGCGCAACAGGTGGACCTGGCCTGCATCACCGAGACCTGGGTGCGAGAAGGTGAGACGGTCGCTTTAAACGAAGTCTCACCCCCGGGTTTCGCGTGTGTCCACCAGCCTCGAACACAGGGCCGGGGGGGAGGTGTGGCAATGTTCATCCGGGATGCCATCGCCTTCAGGGCAGCCCCTGCCCCTCAAATTCCCGGGTTCGAATGTGCTGGTTTGGAGTGGTTGTCAGGGGAGAGGTTGGCCGTCTTCTTGGTGTACCGGTCGCCTAGCGCACCCGGCGACGGCCTGCCACAGCTGCTGGAGGCGGTGACTGAATGGGCGTTGCGTTTCCCTCGACTTATTGTCTTGGGGGACTTCAACGTCCATGTGGACGCCGCCTCATGTTCAGCGGCAGTGGACCTGGTGTCATCCATGGCGACGCTGGGACTCTCCCTATTAAACACCGGCGCCACCCATGAAGCCGGTCACACTTTGGACCTGGTCTTTGGGGCGGGAGTGGATATGGCGGTATCCTCTGTTAGCAGAGTGCCATGGTCCGACCATTTTGCCCTGAAGGTCCGGATGGATCGGCCGCGCCAACCCCGTCTAGGCGACGGACTTATTTATGTCCGCCCGCGGAGACTTATGGAACCGATCGGGTTCCTGAATGCCCTGCGGGACCCTGAGCCCTCTGGTACCCTCGATGAGCAGGTGGCAGCCTGGAATTCCAGACTCTCCGATGCCATCGAGGAAATTGCTCCCAAGTGCCCTCTGCGCCCCCGCTCACGGCAGGCTCCTTGGTATACTGGGGAGCTGCGCCAGATGAAGCGGGAACTCAGACGGCTAGAGCGAGCGTGGAGGAAGTCTCGCGACGAAGTGGCACGAACAACTTATAGGACGTTTATGAAGGCCTATGAGTTGGCGATAAGGAGGGTGAAGAGGGCTTATTTTTCATCCTCCCTCGCGTCTGCTAGCTCTCGCCCGGCACAATTATTTCGGACTGTTCGGTCCCTCACCTCTTTGGTGGAGGGATCCACAAATTCTCAATTGGCTATTGGCTGTGAGGCATTTCAGAGCTTTTTTGTAGACAAAGTCATGTCACTCCGCCGGGACCTTACAGCCACATTTGATACAGTAAGGGAACTCGAGGCTCCTTCGCCGTCTTCAGGTCCAAGCTTGGACCGGTTTTCCCTGCTCCGCGAGTCCGATGTTGACAGGGTCCTGGCTGCTGTTAGACCTACTACTTGTCCTCTGGATCCGTGCCCCTCCTGGCTAATAAAAGCCTGCCGGGAGGAGTTACGACCCCACCTGTTGAATATAGTAAACTGCTCCCTTGAGCAAGGAGTGTTTCCGGGTGGGTTGAAGGAGGCAGTGGTCCGCCCACTCTTGAAAAGACCATCCTTAGATCCTGGCGATCTGGCCAATTACCGCCCCGTTTCGAATCTTTCGTTTCTGGGGAAGGTAATTGAGAGAGTGGTGTTGGAGCAGCTTCAGGGTTTCCTGGAGGACACATCGGCGCTCGATCCCTTCCAGTCCGGCTTCTGTGCTGGACATGGGACGGAGACCGTCCTCGTCGCCATCACAGATATACTCCGCATGCAGCTAGACCGAGGCGGATCGGCGCTGCTGATTCTATTAGATCTTACAGCAGCGTTTGATATGGTCGATCACGACCTTTTGATCCACCGCCTGGCCACCTCTGGAGTACGGGGCACTGTCCTTCAGTGGATTGCCTCGTTTCTCCAGGGTCGGGGTCAGCAGGTATGGTGCAGGGATGAGGCCTCTCATAGGGCCCCACTTAGTTGTGGGGTCCCCCAGGGGGCCTTGCTCTCCCCGCTCTTATTTAACATCTACATGCGACCCCTCGCTCAGCTAGTGCGGAGTTTTGGGCTGGTCTGTCACCAATATGCGGATGACACCCAGCTCATTCTGTTGATGGAGAGGGGGGCGGCCTCTGCCCCTGCAGCTCTACAGCACTGTTTGGAGTCGGCTGCTGGTTGGTTGAGGCAGAGCAGGTTAAAACTTAATCCAACGAAGACGGAGGTCCTTTGGCTCGGCCAGGGTGAGAGACCAGGGGGATTTCGGCCGCCAGTCTTGGAGGGTTGAGTTGGCCCCAGTATCTTTGGCTCTGCAGCCTGGGGTCATGGACTCTTCACTATCGATGGAGGGCCAGGTGGCCCATGTTACCCGGGTTGCGTTTTTTCACCTCTGCCAGGCCCGGCGGCTGGCTCCCTATCTCTCCCAGTCCAACTTGGCCACTGTGATCCATGCAACAGTCACCTCGAGGTTGGATTACTGTAACTCGCTCTACGCGGGCCTTCCCTTGCGACTGATCCGGAAGTTGAAGCTGGTCCAGAAAGCGGCAGCCCGGCTCTTGACAGGTGGTGGTTATTCAGATCACATCACCCCTGTGCTGCGCTGCCTGCACTGGCTCCCAGTGGAGTTCCGGATCGTTTTCAAGGTGTTGGTAATGACCTTTAAGGCCTTACGCGGCATGGGTCCCGCATACCTCCGCCACCGCCCCACCCCCTATGTCCCAAACAGGCTGCTGCTGTCTGCGGCTGCAGAGCTGCTGGAGATCCCGGGCCCTGCGATGGTGCGGCTGGCCTCTACCCGGGCCAGGGCCTTTACGGCCCTGGCCCCTGCCTGGTGGAATGCTCTACCTCCAGCTGTCCGGGCCCTGCGGGACCTTGGTGAGTTCCGCAGGGCCTGCAAGACCAAGCTATTCCACCGGGCCTTTGGGGGGGCTGGCCACGGTTCTACCACCCCCCACTGAAGCTGCCGTTTCCATCTGGCCGGGCCCTGGTTTCCATCTTGGGCCGACCTATCCCCTCCCTCCATTGGCCTCTAGTCCGGGCGCTCTGATATTTTAACCAGTATGTAATTGAAATCGCTTTTAAGTTTTAAAGTTTTACGTTTTAATGAATTAAGCTGCACTCTTGTACTTGATAGGTTTTATTGATTGTTATTGAATGTGCAGCCATTCTGTGAGCCGCCTCGAGCCCTTCGGGGGTGAGGCGGCTTATAAATCTCATTATAAATAAATAAAATAAATAAATAATGCATCAGTATTCCCCTTGATAAGATCCGTGTCTTTGAAGGATCCTAATCAATCAGTGCACGTGGATGAAAAACACTTAACTCACTCAGCACATGCAAATTGGCTAGAAAACTCAGTTGAAGAACTGTTGCTGTCCTTCAAGACCTTACCAAAATTAGAACATGATGCAATATTGAGCCATCTAGGACTAGATGATCTCAGAGAAAAGCTACGGGACTTAGCACAAGAGACTAATAACACAACCCCTGCTACTCTTTCTACACAGGCAAAGTTAGTTTACTTAGATCCTATGATGATGGAACATCATTGCCCCCATGAGAAGAGAGTCACCAGAAGTGCCGGTAAAAAAAACCCATATGAGTATGATTTGGATTTAACATCATATAAGGTCCTCCAACTTGATTCAGTTTCATTGGGAGAAGGGAAGACTTGAGACCAGGAACTCAAAGAACTAAACCAAAAGACAAATGTCCACAAATACATTTTGATCAAATTGGGGTACTAGAAATTGATCATCAACAACTTGATTCTGACCTTTTAGGGCAAATGAATTATAATGGCACTTCCTTAATGCTACAGAGGAAAACTGAGTAGGAATACCAAAGGTTTACATTGGAATGGCTCTATTTTGGAAAATTTGACGGGACCCTTATATACAATAGAGAATTGAAATTGACAATTGATCAAGATAGTCTTCTGCAACATCACGGGGTGGAATGCTAAGGTCACAGATGTGGATTTTCTTCATTATTTGAATCAATTTGACATAATTCTCCTACAGGAAACTTGGATGACTGTCAGATTTCATATTTTGAATTTCTTTGCCATAACAGTTGAAGCAACAGAGATCTTGAAAGGTGGTAGATCATCAGGTGGCTTGGGGATATTTATATCTACAAGCCTGAAGTTGCATTTCCTCAGCTCTGTTAACTGGTAGTGCATATGCAGTTCAGGAGAAATGGATTCCATAATGCATATCCTGTTAAATGTGCACTGCTTAAAACAGAAAGGAATCTACTAATTCAACCTTTACTGCTGCAATATTGTAATCCAGCAATTAAAGATTGTGAGCAGGAGGTCAGGGAATTTCTGCAAGAAGATAAAGATGCTTATGTCTCCCACCAGGTAGCAAAGTTTTGCGCAAGAGTTTGTTAAAATAGGGAGCTGATTAAGTATTAATGTGCTCTAATTGCTATGAGATTTATTCATTTGTAATGTAATATTTCAATTTGTAAGTGTTTGATACATATTTTGTAATATGTCTATATTAGTAATTTATAGTGTATATAGTTTGTGGCTTATTGCTGTATTGAAACCATTCAATTCCATCTCGCATCTTTGCTATCAATCACTTTTTCTTGCCTGTATCCAAAAACAGAGCTAAATTTGTCACCATGCCCCTGGAATTTGTGCATTCAGTGTGCCTCAGTGTGCCTCAAATGAGCTGATAGCATTTCAGGGTCAAGCAGACTTCATTATTTAGTTGTTCTGTGTAATCTTGAAATCACTTCCAAGAAACACAGACCCTCCCTCCCTCCCAGAAGGAGTGTGCTTGAAGTAGGGTTGTTCTCTCACCAAGGCTCATTGTGGTCACAGTGACAACTATAACCTCCTGGTTACTGGGCAGTCACATCACCCTTCCTCTCTAACCGCCATTGGTCTTTCACAATAACTGGTCTTTCACAATAACTGCCAGTTATTAAGATTTCAGTGCACTTTATCCATGTTTTTTGGTCATGCTGATTAATTTGCATGCCCAGAGAGCACAGTGGTATTTTTGTGCAGGGTCTTTAGGCCAAACGCATTCAGACTTGGAGGCATGGAATTTCTTGGGCCGTTTCCGCACGGCCCATTAACGACGGCCTGGGGGCGGTAAAAACACCGCCCCCAGGCCGCCGTTCGCACGGCGCTTCCCTCCCCCCAGGGCGGCGTCAGGCCGCCCTAAACAACAACCCTTTAAAGGGTTGTTGTTGGGGAGGAAGCGTCTTCCCGGCGGCGCGGTGCGAACCACGCCTCCAGGAAGACGCTGTCTCCCGTCCCCGCCCCACTCACGGTGTCCTCGTCGTCGCCTGCTGGGCGTCGCAGCCCCGCCCACACTGTCCTCCGACCTCCAGGGGTTGGGTTAGGGTTAGGGTACAGGCGGCACAACTCCCGATCCCGCCCTGGTCCGGAATAAGGCGACGACGAGGACACCGTGAGTGGGGCGGGGACGGGGGAAGAGGCGGCTCCGTGCGGAGCCGCCTGCCGTCTGCCGGCCTCCGCTTCGCCCGTTCATGCGAACGGGCTTGCGCCCCCACGCCACCAGAACTCTTGGCGGCGTGGGGGCGCATCCTGGCCGTGCGGAAACGGCCTTGGGCATTTCACCTCAGCTTTTTGTTGGGCTGGCTTCTACCTTTTGTGCTACATGACCAGAGCCAAATAGCCATTCCAATTATTCTTGGGAGGTGGACAATATGTGCCTGGACACTTGGGACTTAATTTACCTCTTGCCCCTTGGGTACAGTCAGAGGAGATAGTTTCTGAAGATTCCATCTCATCAAGTGAGGGCCTCTTCACTGCCACTTTTGTGAATGACACCTGTACCTGCACCCTCTCAAAAAATCAACTGGTGTCAGTGTAACAGTAATTATAACCCAGTAGTGCAAAATTACACTGTCTGTGCTTCGCAGCACAACACGGCTCTCCCACTTCAATTATGTATCGAATAAACAGTACACTTTGAAAGAACACAGAAGTATTTCAACAACAATAATATTTCAAAAGACTACAGAGCAAGATTGTCTCTGAAGCAGATTCTCCAAACATGTATTTATGTCAGATTCTCCAAGTAACTTGCATTAATATACCAACTCAGCTACGAAGTGATTCTCTACATAGCGCAGTTCTCTTTTCACTGTGCAGGCAAACTCAAATACTTCAAACAGTTCTATTTCACTGCATGAACTCAAATAACATCAATTCTTAATCCACTGAACTAGTCGACACCTGGTAGTAGCCTGAACTCCCCAATTCTTCAAAGGCTTGTGGGATCTGTAAAATAAAATCGCATTGCTAGAAACCCTCTCCACAGTTAATAAGTTGCAACCGAATAACCGGGGGCAGCCATTGCTGCCGGCGTAAGCCAAGGAGCAAGAATAAGTTGCAAACATGGCTTGGCGGCATGCTGCAGAAGCGGGGTGCATTGATTGGCTCCCAGCCGGTAAAGGCGGGAGGAGCCAAGGGTATATAAGAACGCCTCACCCAGATCTCGCCCTTCCCGGCGGCGAGACTCAGAAAGGCGTGGTGTGCAGATCTGAGTCGAGCGTAAGGCCTGGAAGGAGCCTGGTCTCGGCCATTCTCCCTCTTGCTTAGTCTACTCCTTACCTCTCCTCAGCTTCTCCTTCTTAGTCTGACTTCACCTGTGCTTACTTTCTCTTCGTTCTTTTCCTTCCCCTCACTTCTCCTTCATTTTCTCCCTCGGCCGCCAGCCGGGTCTCAGCTTCGCTCCCATGGGTCCAAAGCGGGCGAAGGGCAAGGAGCCCTCCCAGGAGGTCCCACCTTCAGGCAGGGCCCGGGCACTCCTTAACAGGGTGCATGCCCAGACGGGGCCCGGGGCAGTGGGGGAGGGCCCTGTGGTCGGGCGGATCGGCGCGGCTGCGTGGGCGGCAGCCGCCGCAGCCTTGGGCCTATCTCCCACAGGCAGGGGCAGGTTGGCGGGCTCGGCGGTGCAGCCTCCTTCATCCGCCGAAGCGATTCCCGGGGCACACCAGGGCCCTGGCATGGCTTCCGCCTCCTCCGTGCCTACAGGCGGCACAACTCCCGATCCCGCCCTGGTCCGGAATTTAGCAGACACACTGCTTCACCTCTCCCAAGCCCTCGGGGGACCGTCTGGGAGTCCCGGGACCCCCGGCAGATCAGGGGACCCGGAGCTGTCCGCGCCGGCGGCCGCTGGCGCGGTGGGAGCGGGCCCGGTGGGTGGGCCGGCAGAAGAACTCCAGCTGTCTCCTCCTGTGAGCGCGTCCACGTCGGTGGACGCGTCCATGGGCCCCTCCGAGCGGGAGGGCCGGAGGAAGAAGCAGTCGTCGCGACACTCCCGGTCCTCCAGGCGGTCGCCCAGCTCCTCCTCATCGGGTGAGTCAACCTCGGATGACGAAATGCAGGCTAGCGGGGAGTTTTGGTTTCAGGGGGAGAAGGTGCCCGCTCTCCCTCCTTGGCTAGCGAAACGCAGGCGCCTTCGGGGGTTGGAGGCGCCATCTACCGGCGCGGCCCCCGACGACAGCGGGAACCCTCCCGGGTCCCACCTCCCCCGGAAGCTCCGGGAGTGGGCTCTCGATGGGTATTACGTGGATATATTCAGATGCCTGCGGCGGGAGGGGGAGCAGGGCTTGTCTGGGGGCAAGGCCGATAAGAAAAGGAAGGATCCGGCTGCGGCGGAGCGGACTTTCAACAACTGGTTGCAGGGCTTTACCGAATACTTGGCCCTGATAGCGGCTGCCTACCCCCTGCGTGCCTGGCACTTGACGGCCCATATGGCGCACGTGCTACGGGCCCGGTCCTTGGCCGGCGAACCCGCGGCCATAGCCTATGACGAGGCTATCCGCAAGAACGCGTCCCACAGGAGCCGCTTCCGCTGGGACCTCATCCATGACCAAACATGGATGGTCGTGGTTCAGCCTGCCATGAAAGGAGCAACGGAGCCCCCCGCCACCGACAGACCCCCTAGAGGCTACCTGGGGTGGGGGATGGCGAAAGGGACTTGCTGGGATTACAACAGAGGCGCTTGCCAGCGTCCAAAATGCAAGTATGATCATGTTTGCTCCAACTGTTCTGGAAACCACAGCAGGGTGGGCTGCACAAAGCCAGTCGGCCGTCCTCCCTTTCGGCAGGCCCGGTTCCCTGGCGCCGGGCCCTCCCTCAAGGACGCCGGCGGCCAGGGCGGCGCTGCCGCCTCCCAGAAGCACTGAAACTCCAGCCTCGCTGCAGACCTTGGCCCCCACACCCATCCGGCTGGGGGTGCTGTTAGATTGGCTGCAGCATTACCCTGACAAGGGTGCAGCACGCCTTTTGGGAGATGGCTTCACAGCGGGGTTCAGAATCCCTTACCAGGGGTGCAGGAAAGCCTACCAGGCGACCAACCTAAAATCGGTCCTGGATCGCCCCGACATGGCGGCAGACAAGCTGCATAAGGAAGTACAGGCCGGTCGGATTGCCGGTCCCTACAGCCAGCCTCCGCTACCCAACCTCAGGGTCTCCCCCATAGGCGTGGTGCCCAAGAAGGCCCCGGGGGAGTTTCGCCTGATACAACACCTCTCCCATCCCCGGGGCGACTCAGTGAACGATCACATAGACCCCGAGGTATGCACAGTGCGGTATGCCACCCTAGACGAGGCCATCAGCCTTATCAGGCAAGCTGGCCCGGGGGCACTACTGGCAAAATGTGACATCCAGTCTGCCTTTCGGCTCCTGCCCATTTCTCCCCTCGATTTCGAGCTTCTGGGCATCCACTTTCAAGGGCACTGGTACGTGGACAAGGCAATGCCCATGGGATGCTCTATAGCTTGTGCCGCATTCGAGGCCTTCAGCACCTTTCTCGAATGGGCCTTCAGGCAGAGGGTGCCCTCCGGGTTAGTGACGCACTACTTGGACGATTTCTTGTTCATCGGCAGGCAGGGCACCCGGGAGTGCCAGGTCGCACTGGGGGCCTTCCAAACGCTGGCAGCCGAGATAGGGGTCCCCCTGGCTCCCGACAAGACGGAGGGCCCCTCCCCTGCCCTCAGCTACTTGGGTATTCAGCTGGACACGGTCCAAGGCACGTCCTCACTCCCTAGAGACAAGCTGATTGCTCTGGCCAGCCTAATCCAGTCCATCTTGCCCCTGCGGAAATGCAGGGTGCGCCTGGTCCAGTCCTTACTGGGTCATCTCAATTTCACCTGCAGGGTGGTGGCACCAGGCAGGGCATTCTGCTCCCGGTTGGCGAGGTCTTTGTCCGGCTACAGGTCCCCCGACCATCACGTTAGGGTTACAAAGGGACTCAAAGAGGACCTCAAGGTTTGGCAATCCTTTCTCCAGGGCTTTAATGGCATTTCCTTGTGGCAGACGTCTCTTGAACCTGGCCTGGAACTACAGGTGCATTCTGACGCATCTGGGGCCTTTGGTTTCAGTGTTTACTTCCAGGGTCACTGGGCACAGGGCCTCTGGCCTGCATCCTGGCACGCGCTGGGAATCACCAGGGACCTCACCTTTCTTGAACTATTTCCCATCCTGGTGGCGGTGCACATCTGGCATGACTGTTGGCGGGATAAGAGGGTGCTCTTCTGGTGCAACAACCAGGCTGTTGTGCGTGTGGTGAACAGGCAATCCAGCAAATCTGCACGGGTTATGCGGCTGGTGCACGATCTTGTTCTTACCTGCTTGAAATATAACATCTCCTTTAAAGCTGCTTTCGTTCCAGGTTTGCAGAATGAGATCACTGACGCTTTATCTCGCCAGCAGGTGGATCGCTTCAGGCACCTGGCCCCCGGGGCAGAGCTGTTCCCGGCGACAGTTCCGGCGTCCCTGTGGAACCTTGGCAGCGAACCGTCATCACAGGTGTTTTGAACTCGTTGGCACCGGCCACGTGTAGGCAGTACGACAGAGCTGTGCACGACTTCCAGAGCTACGCTGCGACGACAGGGCGTTCAGTTCGCAGTGGGGTGGACACGGGCCTCCTACTCGAGTACTTAGTCCACCTCCATGGGCGGGGAATGCATCCACGATCCATGGGGGTGCAGCTGGCTGGGATTGCATTTTACTGCAGGATCTCCGGTTTCCCGGATGTAACAAAAGCATTCGTAGTCCACCGGCTGGTGGCTGGCTGGCGGCGTGCGGGCCCCAGCCACGGGGATCTAAGGCGGCCCATCACCAGGGAGGTGCTCTGGGCCGTCACGGGGGAGTTGCGGCAGGTGTGCGCCTCACGCTACGAGCGACTGCTCTTTGCAGCCGCTTTCCACCTGGCGCATCATGGGGCTTTCAGGCCGGGGGAGCTGGTGGCCCCCACCAGGGACCGGCTTCCAGGCACAGTGCTGCAGCGGCAGCATCTGGTCTTGTCCGGAGACATGGTCTATGCTTGGCTTGCCCATTCCAAAACCGACCAGGAGGGCCACGGTGCCTGGGTCACAATGCCGGTGTTGCCGGGTGATGTGATTTGCCCCCTTGCCTCTCTAACCACCTGGCTCCACCACAGGCCACAGCAAGGCGGGATGCTCCTGGTGCACGAGGATGGGTCCCCCCTCACCAGGTTCCAGATGCTGGCGGTGCTGAGAGCCTGCCTGGCCCGGGCTGGGTTGCCAGCCGCTGAATTCGGTCTGCACTCCTTCAGGATAGGGGCCGCCACAACTGCGGCACAGGAGGGCAGGGCCCACGATGAAATCCGCACCTTGGGCAGGTGGCGCTCAGACGCATTCCGGGCCTACATCCGCCCCCACTTATCCTGTTAATTTTCTTCACAGTGCCTCCAAGGACGCCGCAGACTGTTTTCCGACAGGTGTGGGTTGTGGGGCACAGCATCATTGATCAAGCCAGGGACTACGCCTTCTCATCCGATTGGGGCCGGCATCTTGGACTCGCGGCTCACGTGAGAATCACCTGGTTGGGGCAAGGGCACATGTTAGCTGGCGACTGGAAGCTTGAATGCAAGCTGATCGAATACATCTTCCAAATTTGGCCACACCGGACATTCCTGTAGTCAGCTCCACCTGGGGAGGAGCGACCTCCCTGCCAGGTTTGGGCCTCGAACTGAGATGGGCGGTGGCCACCACAGCTTAAGGGAGCTTAGCAAAGCACCGGCCGGGCATGACTTTAGTGTGGTCCGGGATCTCCTCCAATCAGGCGCATCTGGAAGGTGCGGAAGGCGATGGACCCTGCGGCTGTGGACAGGGCCCCGCCGGAAGGTCAAACAAGGCGGCAGCCAAAGTGGTGCTTCCTCCCCTTGGGGGGGGGCGTGTGGTGGAGCATGCAGAGATCTCGCAGGACATTAAAGAACTCTTCCAGCCAGATGGTGTCCACCTGTCCCGGTGGGGCCTGGAACTTTGGCTGCAATCGGTGCGCTTACACTCCTCCTCCCGATTGGGTGAGGGACTGGACAGGCTCAGGCTTGAGAGAAGCTTGGGCGAGGGGAGCCTGCAGCAGGGGCAGCTCGTGGGCATGGGTTTGCAACGGGAGCTCGCGACATCTGGGGAGAAAAACGAGCCTCTCCAGCAGGTTCTCCCAGGCTTGTGCCCTGTGGAAGGAGCCGGGGGGTGGAAGCGGAGTAGGCTGGCGAGGCCGGCAGGCCGGGCCAGCTGCCCGACACTCCCAGGGAGTGGGGTTGGGTCCGGGCTGATAGGGCGTCGACGCGGGCTTAGCCGGTGCCTGACACCCCAGCAAGCAAGGAGAGGAGGGCGGGCCGATAGGCGGCCATGGGCTTAGCCGGTGCCCGTCTCCTCAGCAAAGGCGGGAAGGGTGGAAGCCGGAGTGATATCTCTGGGGCTTCCCTTCCCGGCATTTCCCAATGGAGATTGGGATGTTGATGTGCGACCCGTTTGCCGCCCAGCTTCATTTGTATATAGTTGAAGTTTTGATTATGTTATTGATTATTATATATTAATAAACTGGGCTGCGGCCCATTCCTTTTCCAGCCTGTCGTCGTTGTGTCTTTATTTGAGCGAAGAAGGGTCTCACCATCTGCAGCAACTACTTTTCCCCTTTAGGTGGCAGCATTTCCAAAGATCCACAGTTCAGGATGAAATGTGATTTACTGCTAATACTTTCTTGATGGCTGTCTTTTCTAATCCTGTTAATTGACACTATGCTGCTTTTGAAAGAACAGGGAGAATTTAATAGCAAATTTATTGTAGAACTCATTACAGAAATATAATGGAGATTATTTTTAAGAACAAGGATAATTTACACAACTGTAAATTGTCTAAATCTTCAACTGAAGTCGCTCAATCTTATATAGATTTATATCGGACTCTTCAAGTTCTCTACTGTAAAAAGTACAATTCCACCCCTAACACCAGCTTTTAAGAAAGTCTGCTTTTGGAAGTCCCAGAGCAATGATTTCTAGCAAAAGGCCAGATATGCCAACAGATACTGCCAGGGCAAAAGAAACCATTATGCCCCAGATACACAGGAGAGAAAGCTCTAGATCCGTGGTGGCGAACCTATGGTACTCCAGATGTTCATGGACTACAATTCCCATCAGCCCCTGCTAGCATGGCCATAGGTTCGCCTACCACTTCTCTAGATCATCTCTACAGTTGTGTCTACTAGAGGGCAATATGGGAACTGTAAATGCTGTTCCTCTAACTACAGCTGTTTCTGCATGAGTTTTTTACAAATGTACCTTGTCAATAAATGCTACTTTTCCCTTTTAATTCCACATTTTAACTGTTTTCTTTTTCTTTTTTTCTCCATTATTTTCTCAAGCACTTTGCATTTTTTTCCCAGTCCATTAAAGCCAGCATCCATGGAGCATGTGATCATGTTGAAACAGTCTTTACTTCTCCTAGCACAATAAACACCTGGCCCTTATCCATGCCCCCATAATGGTCACCCAACCTCCCCTTCACCAATTTTCTCTCCCCCCCTTATTTTTTCAAAATAACTTTTTTTCTCTGTGTCATAACACATTAGGAATATAACATTGGGCCCCAGAGACAACTCTGGTTGATCAGCTTCATCAATTTCATCTTGAATTATTGATATAATGTTAAGGTGAAGAGTCACTGTGTCCCCAGTTAGGAATAAGTGAAATTGACAAGGGAGGTTGCTTTTACAGGGAGAAATTGAAAAGGCACTTCTACAGTAATGATTTTGCATTACTAAAGCTCAAATTTGGCGAGAAGATGTGCTTTTTTTCGGGGTGGCAGGCTACATGTTTCTGTTTTTTCAGTTGATGGTGTCTGCTTCAGTCAGATTTTTTTTTTGCTTCCATTTTGTGTAGTAATTCTTATTAGTGGAAATGGAGGCTGAGGCATTTTTTAAATTGCTGCTTCAATGTAACTTCTGACACTAAAGCACCCGCACAAAAGTAAAAAGGGGAAGGATTATTCTTCTGCATAACAGATAACATCCCACCATCACTAGGGATAATACATTTTAGTAGTAGAGTGTGAAATAAATGCAACTAAAGAGACAAGGGGGAAAATGACGGGGGGAAAGGAGACGTGCTGGATGATTTTACAGAAAAAGTTTCCAAGAGACAAGATTTGACCACTGTGAAAATCTGATAAGCAGTGCATGTGTGGGAAAGGCCTATGCTTCAGGAAGTTGTGGGTTATAGATCAAATCATTTGCTTGTCTGCTACCACTGCTTCCTTTTAACTTCACTGAAGATGGAGCTGCCTCTGTCACTTGAAAGGTATCTAGGAAGCATGAAGGTGAAGTCCAGTGCCAACATTACTGACAGGTCAGTCCCTCATATCTTGCTGAAGAAGGGTGCTGAGAAGGCCCCAGCCTAGTATTGGTTTTTGTCTTGCTCTCTTTAAGGTGGATTTAACTACTTATTTCAAGGCAGTTTTGAAATACCAGCTGTCCCCTGCCTGTAGGGTCTTGTTTTTCCCTTTGGATAATAGAATATCTGTAGCTTTAAGAATATAAATTATTTTTAATTTACTTAAAGTTTTTTAAACTGCCTTTCTCCACACCTTAAAGTTTCCAGGGCAGCAAACAATATTAACAAGATTAAACACACACATATACAAAACAATTGAAACACATAATCACAAACACATAAATGAAAAGTAGGATCTCTGAGATTCTGCTTCTGATCTAAGCCAGCCCTGTTGAGAATGAGGACTGGATAATGTATTTTGTATAGGGATTATGTTAAAACATTTACCGTGACCAGGTCAAAGAAAGATTCATCTGTCAGCAAAACCATTGGTTCACAAAAACATGCATGGAATTCCTCTTAAAGCTACAGTAACACAACAAAAAAGGGATCATAGGAATAATCTTAGAAAGTCCAATAGAATTGCTCACTGAAAATTGTGCTTATCAGAATAACCACACAATTAATCTTAGGTGTTTTAGATAAATGTTTAAATTGTCAGTTTTGTTATTTGCTTTAAAAGTCACTGAAAGTTAACTGCAGTGAAGGTCTGGTATTTCATGCCCTACAATGCCCTAAGGAAGCTTTCCTCAGAGAGGAATCAATGGTGGCAATGGATGGGGGTGGGGGGAACTATTTTTTCCTAAGTCTTAAGCTCAAAGGCAGGTTCAGATTAGATATTTGTTATTTGGGAGAGGGGGATTGATAACTGCCACAACTTCTTTTAATGCATGTCATGTGTTGTCATGTTACTTGAAAAAAAATTATGACTACAGGCCTCAGAACCTGGAATTGACAGGGCCTGCCTGTGAGTAAGCGCCATTGAATAGCTCTGTGTAGACCTGCTTAGAACTGCTTGCTTACATTTTCTAGAGAATTACTTACATAGCAACTTGTTTGAAACTACAGAACAATTTATTCAGTGACCTTACAGGCTTTAAGCACCACCACCTTCATGTAGACCTCCCCTAAGTCAGCACAAAAAGTTGAACTGTAGCTCTTCTCATCTGAGATTTATTATATAAGAACCTCTAACAGTGTACATCCCCTCATAAGAAAACTTCACTACCAAATGGAACCAAACAATGTTCTAGGGCAGGGATCCCCATGTGGTGCCCGCCAACACCTTTTCTGGTGCCTGCCCAGTGTTTTTAGGACATAGGTGGGGCCAAGTAGGGCTTTTACCCAAAATGACTTCTGACTGGCTGTACATATTTTTTTTTAATAAAATGGTGCTTTGGCAGCAGTTGCCATTACAGCACAAGGATCTGCACTGAGTTACTGAAGTTAAGCTGTAGAAATAATTTTGTGGCTGGCTCCACCCCCTGCAGCGACCATTCTGTGACAGCCATTTTGTTGCTGTGCCAACCAGGTCTTGTCAGAATTCCAAATGTGCCCACAGGCTCAGAAAGGGCCATGTTTGATTGCATTCTTGCTTCCTCGTTGTTTATTGCGTACAGGGCTGTATTGGAGCAAAATAACTTTGCATTAGCAATCTCATTGAAGCGTTTTGTCTCAGGGGACGATGACTTCAGCTGAACTTTCCCTGCTGCCCACTTTTCTGCTCCATGTAATTGTGTGGCTTATCCTCTCCTGTGTTCTCCTTCTTGCCTCTTGGATGGTGCAGCTGAAATCCTGGGGTAGCTAGAGAGAAGGAGATGAAAAGACTACCAGAAAACCAACTAGAGAGGAGATGAAAAGAGTAACAGAAAACCAAGCTTGAAACGCCAATTATTTTCATTTTCAAACTTCATCAACATACTTAAAAGGTAAGCAGGTAGGATTGCCATGTCTCATTTGGTCATCAGCAGGGCTTTACTGGCTTTAAGCACCATCAGGGGCAGAGTTGTCAGCTTCAGGTTGGGAAATTCGTGGAGATTTGACAGTGGTTGCCACCTTCTAAATTTGCAATGCAATCAATTATACCTGATAATTTCTGCTTTCATAGTTGGCATAGTAATATATACCTACGCTCTTGGATTGCTGTGTCTTTAGGCTCCATACTGTGGTAACTCCACCCCATGTACCCACCCACCAACCCTTCTTCCAATGTAGGTAACACTTTCACATATCCAATAAAGTTGGTTGACCCTGCAAGTACTAACCTGTCATATGCATATAGTGTCAGTTCAGAAAGTGGCAGTATGCTGCCTAAATGGCAAAGGAAGGCAGGTAAACTACTCATTGAGCGGAATGGTCTCCATGCAGAGTGTTCTTACATACCTCATAACTTTAAAACTAAAATGTGTATATACTGTGCTTTGATCCTTGGGCATACCATAAAGAAGTAGATAATGGAAGAGAATAGAGGTCCCACAAAATAGATATCTGAAAAAGATGATAGACTCAATCACTGTATATTTTTGCAAATAAATATCACATCTGGCATCCATTCATAGAATATGCTACATTTGAAGAATTTTTTTCTTCCCACACATTCCTAGTCACGCTGCTCAATTTTAACTAAACACCCTCTTTTCTTTACTACCACTTTGTATTCTCTTCATCACTGCCTCAAACATAACACAGTTTATCTTTTGTTTAATTCACATGTTTGTGCCAATTGGCTCCATAGGAGGTCTAATAAACGAAAGCCTTCCAAGATGAGATACAATCTCTGAAGTGGAAAATCTCTCAAGAAGTCATCCACATGACACACTGTGTAGCTGAAGCAAAACTGAGGAAAACATTTGGCACCCTCACTTTGCCACATCTGAAAGTATAAAGACTGACAGTGACAACAGATTACAACAAAGAAAAAGAGGATAAGAGGAAGAACCAAGTAAGCAATAAGTTATATTTAGAGTTGTCAGGTCCCCCTGGCCACCACTGGAGGGGGAGGGGTGTTGGGACATCCAAATTGGGGAACTCCTGCAGATTTGAGGATGCAGATTGGGGAGGACAGGGACCTCAGTGGGGTACAATCAGTGGTGGGACTGAAATAATTTAACAACCGGTTCCAGTTCTGGTGGTGGGATTCAAATGATTTAACAACTGGTTGTTACAAGCACCATTTTAACAACCGGTTCTGCTGAAGTGGTGCGAACCTGCTGAATCCCACCACTGGGTACAATGCCGTACAGTTCACCCTCCAAATCAGTGGTGGGATTCAACAGGTTCGCACCACTTCAGCAGAACCGGTTGTTAAAATGGTGCTTGTAAACAACCAGTTGTTAAATTATTTGAATCCCACCACTGCTCCAAATAATCCATTTTCTCCAGGGGAGCTGATCTCTATAGTCTGGAGATGTAATTCTGGGGAATCTCTATAGTACACAGAGACAGGATAATGTTTAAGGAATAACTTTAGATAGTGTTGCCAAACTCCAGGTGGTGGCTGGAGATCTCCTGTTTTTACACCTGATCTCCAGTTGACAGTTGATCACCTGGAGAAAATGGCCGTTTCATAGTGAAGTCCCTTCTCTCTCTAAACCCCTTCTTATTCAGGCTCTACCCCTCAAATCTTCAGGTATTTCCTAATCCAGAGTTAGCAACCTTACATAGAGGCCAGGGTGTAAAGATGACTGAGATAATGCTGAAAGGGCCAGTATTATTTTCACCATTTTGTAGAATGGGCTGGGGGTAGTGACCTGATGCACAATGTTGTCCTGTGCAGTGACACCATTCTAAATACTGTGGATTTGGAAGGTGTGTCTGTTTAGCATTGCACTGTCAAGGGAAACTTAACTCCTCCTCAACCCTCTCAATTGCCACTCTCTTTGAAGAGTGTTTCTATCTTAGCTAAATTTGGACTCAAATATTATTTCACTGATAGTTAATTTGCATAAGTAGGATGCTCCTTTTGAATACAGCTGAGAATTGCTGTAATGGAAACAAAAAAGTCATAATTTTGATGAAAGAAGGATTTTCTCTCAGGACTGTCGAAGAATTGAAGACACACTGGGATGCTGATGTTTAGTTTAAAGATTAAACTCATGTCGCACACTGTCTCTACAGATTGCATGTGCATGGATTTCTCTTTTTCTCTAGGAGAAGCAGTGGCGTAGTGGTTAAGAGCAGGTGTACTCTAATCTGGAGGAACTGGGTTTGATTCCCCGCTCTGCCGCCTGAGCTGTGGAGGCTTATCTGGGGAATTCAGATTTGCCTGTGCACTCCAACACATGCCAGCTAGGTGACCTTGGGCTAGTCACAGTTCTTCTGAGCTCTCTCAGCCCCACCTACCCCACAAAGTGTTTGTTGTGAGGGGGGAAGGGAAAGGAGTTTGTAAGCCCCTTGGAGTCTCCTTGCAGGAGACAAAGGGGGAAATAAATCCAACTCTTCTACTTCTTCTTAGTTGGTGCTGAAATATTTTTGTCTTGTACATGCAAAATGCTTTTTTATAAACTGCTCTGGTCATTTGCATTGCTGAAAATACTACTCTTGGGTTTGTAACAATCTTAATTAGACTCCTAATGTGTGGTAAAGGATTCTTTTCAAGGGGCTTATCCTGAAACTGATACTTGCTTTGGCTGATTCCGCATGGGCCAAAAACAGCAGTGTGAAAATGGTGGGAAAATGGTGTAAAAGGGTTTAAAATGGTGTGAAAGGGTTTATACTGTTTTCACACCAGTTTCACATCGCTGTTTTATGCCCATGCGGAATGAGCCTTTGTATTATGCGTTATACCTTCATGATATCTATATACTTCTGGAGTAACAGGCAATTTGCCCGTCACTGGATATTTATGAAGTTTGATTTGTATTTGGAGAAGTTTGACTAGTGTTGTAATGAAAGCTTAGAATGAACTATTTCAGACACATGCAATCATTTATATAGAATGGTGGGATTCAAATAATTTAACAACCGATTCCAGTGGTGGGATTCAAATAATCTACCAACTGGTTGTTTACAAGCCGAAGTGGTGCTAACCAGCTGAATCCCACCACTGTTAGAATGTAGATACTGAATTAAATTTAATACCTGAGGACAAACATCAACAAAAAGAAATATGAGGATGTAAACAATACCAATTGTGATCCAAACATCATCTAGGAAATGTACAGCAACATTCTGAACAGAGTTACACTCTTCTAAGCCCATTGACTTCAGGACTGTACAGTTGGTAAAATGGAGTGAATATCATGTCCCAGGATATCTTCATTCTCCAACAATGGATGACATTTCATGTCAATGCTTGAGAAATAAACACCCTCTGACATTTCACCTTTGTAAATTGAGAAGGCCTCATAAAAGGTCACATAAGTCCAAAACCAAGTGGCATTTAATTGAACTGTTAATGTGAAATATAGCAATTCAGTACACTAAATAACAGTAGGCATCCTGGTGACATAATGAGTCCCATAGAAAAACTAGAGTAGCCTACACTATTATGTGTTATATTGAATGCACTCAAGTGTACATCCATAGGTTTATAAATAATAATAGTATCAAACCCACATCTCTTCACTCTTCCTTTCTCTGTATGGAGCAGTTGTTCATGTGCAAGGTTGAATTTTGTGTTCGAAAAAATGACTTGTGAATCCCATCAGGTAGCAGTGCTTTGATTTTATTATTATGATTTAATTGGGTTTATGGACAAAAGCCAGAAGCCTACCTTATGCATGGCCTTCTAGGCTTTATTAAATTACAAGCAGCTTAAAAATGCAATTTCTTCAGTGGGATGGCTGAGCAAAGCGGGAATGCCTACAGTTTTAACACACACAGGGGAGGGAGATTTCACTTCAGGGAGTCAGGCTACCACCTCCACAATTCCTGCATTCAGTTTAATGAGGAGGAAGTAGGTGAATGATTAAGATACAAGCTCAGAGAAGGTTGTTAAAAAAAAACTTCCCCATAATGCACATCAAAGTTCTTCACTCCTTTGAATATATAGTCCCTGTCTCAACCAAACTTATTTCTCATAATGGTATAGTGTGCACAAGGATTTTCAAAACACAAGCATTGGCCCTTGCATGGACCTCGAGACACCACAGTTTGTGCCAAGATCTTCATCCTGTCTTCCCTCGTACACCTCAGTACTCCTTCTCTCTCTTACAGATTTGATGGGTTGGTGGAAACATGGCCTGTGGAAACCGAGGATATCAGTACTCTTCTGCCTTTTAACAGTGCCATCCTGAGAGAACTTTTTTCAGACTACATATATCAGGCAGCTTTGGAGGATGACATCTGTGGCATCTCACTAGATCCATGTACAACCTACCTGATATCTACAGTTTTCTGAGGCCCTGCTTTGGGTATACTCAGCTTTGGAGTTCTGATGACTGGTCACCTGAGATAGGACTTAGGACACCAAAACTCTGGAACTCTCTCCCTAGGCAGATTCATCTGTCGCCTTCTGCTGCTGTCTTCCAACAGCAGATGGAGACTTTATTCCCTCAGTGATCTCTTTTTCCTTGCTTATGTTTTAGTTGCTGCTTTTTATTATGTGTATTTTATGCATATTTTAATGGTAGTTTTAATTGCCTAAATAATGTATTTTGATTTGGTTTTAATAGTTGTAAGACGTATTTGTATCATGTATGTAACCCTGCGGGTTTGGTCTTCTGCTACAGTTTTGGGGGAAGTATTTTGTCCCTTGGGGGAGCCATGAGAAATTCCTGAGAGAAAGGACAGCCCTGGGGGGAAGGGGGAAGAGAAGATCCTTAGGAGAAAAAAGGAGACAGAAGCTATCTAGGTCCAAGGACAGAGAACAGAGTGAGCTGAGAAGGAGCCTCAAGAGAGCTTCCAATGATCTGCTGCAACCCAAAAAGCTTGAAGAACAGCTGCGGCTCAACCACAACAGCCAGCCAAGCCATGGCAGGAAGAGTATGAGAGTCTTTCAGAAGGCCTTAGAGAGACAGAAGAAGACTCTAATCACCTCTCTGGTTCCAACTGTAAGTCATGTTATCTAAGTTTCAGTTTTGTATAAATGTGACCTGCTTTAATTCCCCATCCCTCCGCTGAATTAAACCTTACTTTTATTTTAGTGTCTGTTTTGGTGATTGTAGGGTCTAGGGAATTTTTAATGTTTTCTTCTCTTTTCTTTTTGCCTACAGGCCATCCCTCTGGTTAGTTTGTGGAGGCCAGTGGCCTGGAGGCACTGCTGCTTTATTTTTGTCACACACACACACGCACACACACTCAAACATTTTTTTTTATGTAGGGCTACTTTGGTGGCCTTGATAAGGGCAGAAAGAGAGGCATACATTTTGTAAATAAATAAATATTAGGGTTGCCAGTCATGACACTGGAATGCCTTGAGAACTGATGACAGCGCCTGGGAGGGAATGGAGGCTGTCATTCAAACCTGCCATTTCTTGGCTGGGGCACCGATCTCTGAAGCGTGGAGATTGGTTGTAATTCTGGGAGAACTCCAGGACCCACCTGAATAGGTAACCCTGTTTATTATTCATTATATTTTCATTCCATATTTGCAACATTCAAAAATCATAAATTAATACGTGTACTGATTGAAATGATCCTGTATGTGTTGTATAAATATGGTGAGTTTCAATCATGTCAAATGTTTGCTGTTTATCCTATTACTTTTTGTATCAGAATGTTCCTTCATGTCATTGTTCTTGTTGACATATAAATTATACTGCTGTAGCTCTTGTGCTGACATGCATGCATCACTAATGCCTGTTCCTTTTTATGTCTAATAAAGAAAAAAAATGAATTGCAGCAAAAAGTATGTCTCTTTGACTCCAGTCTTTGTTTTCATTTGGCTGTTCACATTTCCAACACACGTTCAGAACATTTTAATATATTTTTGCTAATTTCTCCAGTGACAAATCCCAACAATACACCATTTTATTAACAAATCTCTTTGAGACTAGAATTTAATACAAATTTAAGACCCTTTAACCCCATATTCTCCCATTGATCAATTTGCATATTATATCCAAAGTTATTAGCCCATTTTATCATAAAGTTTTTTGCTTGTCTTTCTGTTTCAAATTTTAACAAAGTTAATACCTTTTGATAATAGCACAATAATCATTCAGACATAGTTCTACTTCAAATTCAGTCTCAGAATATTCAAAACCACAGTTCTTTTGTCTGCTTTAAATCTTTCCAATAATTGTGCATTGAAAAACCAATGATAAATATCTGCTATTCAGTCTTCTCTTACTTTCATTTTGCATTCCCCTTGAGAGAAGTCTAGTATATCACAATATGTTAACCAACTATTTTCAAATATCATTTTTCGTTTGTATAGGGCTTCTTGTGATGAGAGCCATAAATACCATTCCATAAATAGGCCAGCCATCTGAATCTCATATCATGTCCCTCTAATTCCAGCAATCTCCTATTCCTCAACATAATCTATTCTTTCAACCTAACTAAACAGGCAGCAAAATATGATTTCACATCTGGTAAGATTTTATATTTAATCTGAGTTTTTTCCCTTTCTAAACAAAATTTGATATGTCCTGTCATTGTTTAAATGGAGTATCAGTTGCTAACATGAGTGTCATTTAAAACAAAAATAACATTCTGAATAAGACATTCATCTTAATCACATAAATTCTCCCCAGTAATGATAGCTGATGAATTTGAAATATGATCTCTAATGCCTCTTCCTTTTCTGAATCCTGCTTGAAGATCTGGCATTTCTTGTTCCATTTATGGAGTTTTTGTGGTAAAATGTTGAGCATCACTTTGCCTTCATGAAAAATTAATGCGATGCTCCAATAGCTACTACAATCTTTGACCTCTCCTTTTTTCAGAATTGGAATGTAGGTTGAGTGATTCCTACCTGAGGACCATGGTTTTCTTTCCCATATTTGTTGGCAGATTCTGTTTCTGTAGCTTGAAATAGTTCTGTTGACACCCCCTATACCCTTGGTGATTTGTCTTTGCACATTATTCCTTGATAAAGTCTTTAGGTCCCATGATTTAATTGAAACTGAAGTTCAAGAGCTTACTTTAGCTAGATCAGACTCATTGTCCTAAAGCCAGCAGTATAAACTAGCAATCTTGTTCAGAATTATGATCTGTGTTTGCAATCAGGTACTTTGTAATTACTAAAATATATGAAAATAGGAGCTCATCCTGCAAGCCAGTGCCAGTTGTTAGTTTTCTAACAGCATACTCTCCGTTGTGACTCCATTTCCCGCCCTCCTTATTATAAGGTATTTACAAGTGATATTGGAGGTGGCCTCCATGAGCATCCATATTAAGCCTGAGCAACATCTAAAACCAAAGTGGCAGTGCTTTTGAGGCAATTACAGACCTAATCAGTACAAATAGAGGAAAGAAATAAAAACTAAAATAAAGTGATGTCATAGTGTTTTATGGTACATTATATACAAACAGCAAAGTTCTGTTGTTCTGAATAAAGTAACATTTGAAATAAAACTCAACAGATAAGTAAGCTTTAAGGATTTTCCCATTGCTGGTGGACTTGCTGGAGGGAGAAAGGCAGCACATTCCCAGCATCGTTCTGGCAAGTGACTATACATTTTCTCTTACTGTCCACAGGGACAGCCTAGTCTTTAAAGTTCCCAGGAAAGTCATCTTTTGGGCTGCTGTCCTGCAGATTTGCCCCTACCTGAACCTACCACCCCAAAGAGGCCTCACCATATCCTGTCCCCAGTTTCCTCTGTGGAACACTTGGTGTGTTTTAGTCTTCTGCTCTTTCTGGTAGCAATAGCTGATCATTACCTGATCCTGGTAACTCTAGGTAGCTTTTGCCTGACTATGCTGGTTAGAAATGATGAGCTGCCAAAGCTGATGAAAGGCAAACAGTGTGGACAGTCAAAGCAGTAGCTGATAGAGTTGCCAACCTCCAGGTGAGGTCTGGAACCCCCTCCCCCCCATGTTAAAATTTATCTCCAAACTAGAATTATTGATTTTCTGAAGGAAACTTTGGAAAGAGGCAATGTACTCTGCTGAGGTCTCTCCCCAGACTTCACCCCCCCCCACACACACAAATTGCCAGGAATTTCCCAAACCAGAATTAACAATACTTGTGGCTGATCAGGAGCCATGCCTGACTTGGTTCTATCAAATTCTCCATGAAGTGAGGTGAAGGCAAGAGGCTTCTTGCTGGGGCATTCTGGCTTTCCAGTTCATCCCCCTACAGTTCCCTGCACACCAACAAGGAAGGAGAAGAGTTAGATTTATATCCCCCCTTTCTCCACAGAATACAATTATTGGTTCCTTTGAATTCTCTGTTATCAGTGATAACATCAAACACATCATTGTAAAATTCTGACCCATTATTAAAGAACTACCAGGTTGAGACCTCCCCTTATTGGTTTAAGGAGAACTAGATCCAAAGGGAACAGTCTCATCAATGCTGATGTAAAGAAACAAATTAAAACGAATTACCAATGTTCCCCCAGTGGTAGGACATTATAAGTGTGAAAGATGTGAAGTTCAGGCAAGTCAAATTCAGGCAAGAGCTGAATATGTTGACCAACTGCAATTTGAGCAATGTCATTTATTTACTGAGATGTGAATGCAATTGTACTATGGACTAACTTCAAGGCAGCTTTGTGTGGGGATGCTAGAACACGCACTTCAGATCTGACATAAATCAAAGAAGCACTATTGGTGCTATTCCTGAATCATTTTGCTTTACCTGGGGAGGGCAGGAGGTGGCCTGCAGGGAGGCGGCGTGGCTCAGTTGGGCATTGCAGCAGAAGGCCGACCCAGGAGTTGGCCTGCTGCTGGGGTAACTGTCCGAGCCGCCCCCACCACAAGGCCCACTTCCAAGTACGGGGGCATGGGGGGGGGCACCCAGAGCAGGTGTTGTCCCTGGGCACCTTTCCCCCCCAATACACCTTTGTTGTTCAGCCCGAAAAGGAACTTATGTTCTGTATTTATTGCATTGAAAGTTCTGTATTATTGCATTATAACATCGTGATATTGATATACTTTTGGAGTAAGAGACAATTTGTCTGCCACTGAATATTTGTGAAGTTTGATTTGTGTTTAAAAGAACTATATATTTGAGACGTTTGCCTAGTGTTGTAATGAATGATTATTAGGAATATTTGCCCACAGTTGAGTTATGTATAATTTCAATGGTTGTATTAGAAATGAATTTGTATTTGAATTGAATTGAAAATGGATTAAATGGTGAATAGTACTTGGGTACTTTTAGCTGAGTGATGTAATAGAGGTTGCAGTGATCTACCTGGTGGTTGGCAATCCTAGGTGAGTGGCCATGAGGGTTAGGGTCAGTGCTTTAGGTTTGGAATGCTTTCCCTCATTTCCCTTTTCCTTGCATTTCCTCTTGGTATTTTTTTAAAGTCAGGTGAAGACTATTCTGTTTCAAATGACTTTTAATTGATTGTACCATTCTTGTTTGTTTTTTAATCTGTTGCTTTATCATTGTGTTGATCCTGGTTTTTCAATGTTTTATATTGTGTACTGGTGTTCATTACTTTTTAGTTTGAATATATAGTTGAAATGAATAAAGATATATTTTAGCAAGAGTACCTGTCTCAGCATCAGCTGGGTTCAACAACTAATGCCCAAATGAGCCCATCAGTCTTTGGCTGTGCCTTTCAGTACAGACTTCCAATCTAGGGTTGCTGGGTATCCTCTGGCAACCAGTGGGGAATGAAAGACTGGGAAACATACCAGCAGCAAACTGATGCCTTGACCTCTGTTGCCAGTGATACACCAACGCCACTTCCAGCGGGCACCGGAAGTGACATCGTCATGTTGCTGTTGTCGTGAGGATGCTCTGGTATTTTATCATATTCTACCACTTTTACCAAAGCATTTTTGCCCTATTTTACCACATTTACCAAATACCAGAGTGTCAGTGTGATAACATCACTTCCAGTGAGTGCTGGAAGTTAAATTGATGTGTCGTCGGCAACAGAGGTCTAGGTTTCAGTTTGCTGCTTAGTTTCTTTGCCAGTCTGCTGAATGATTCTGCGTGGGGTATGGGTATCCTACTCCAATCACACTATTTTCACCTCCTCAAGGGCTGCCACCTTTCTACGATTTACACTTGCTAACTTCCAGGTGTAACCTGGAGATCTCCCAGAATTACAACTAATTTCCAGATAACAGAGGTCAGTTCCCCTGGAGAAAATGGCTGCATTAGAGGATGGACTCTATGGCACTGTGCCCCACTGAAATCTCTTCTCTCCCCACCCCCTGCTATCCCCAAGCTCTAAACCAATTTTCCCCCAGGAATTTCTGAACTTGGAGTGGGCAACTCTTTGGACTCCTGTGCCTTTAAAAGCTCGTTACTTAACAGCTGCCATTATTCCTGGCATAGAAAAACTACAGTTGAATTTTGGCCTCTACCATTATTATTAAAGTCTCAGGAGCCATGCAACTAAAAAGTGGTTACTTGCTTGTGTTCAAGACCATAGTTCACCCCTGGCTACATTCTAGAAATCTGATCATTTGCTCAGCTCCTCCTTCTTGGTCGTGTGGGGCTACGTGGCGCTGTTTCTGGATTACACAAAGTTTCACAAAGTTGTGTGCTGTCTTGATGCTTAGTCACTTGCCTGTTGTGCTAAAGCTTCAATCTTTTGCAGACACTCATAAGGGAGTAAAGACCACTGAATACTGCGTTGTACAAGTCTCCATCTTCTCTGAGAAAAAAATCCAGGATAACTACCAAATACAGCATTGAAAAGCTGCACACAGAACAGCTGGATAGAAAAAGGGATTTGGCAAAGTGTGGTTTGTCGTCCTATAGGACTGAGAAAAAAACTACAGCTGCTAAAGTTCCCTCTTAAAGCTGTTCAGTACTTTCCAGGTCCATTCTCCATTGTGTCGAGTCATCCTACCACAATCCACAATTGATGTCTCCTGATAATCCAATCTTTGCATAAGTTCCTGTGGGACACTCACATATTATTGCAGTGTTTCATAACAAGCAGCAGGATGCATTAAACTTGCGTATGTTGGGACTTTTTTTTACTTTTGCAACTCCTTATTATACTACAAGGAAAAAATGGTCAAAGTGGTTTTGAGTGAACTTGTTTGCAGTGGCCAACTGGAAAAGTATTCAGTGGAATAATAGAAGAAAGGAAATTATTGTGTTTGTTAATTAACTCCTGGTAGTCTGCCAAGATTGGCTCCCAGCTACTTCTAAGGCTCTGTCACTTTGTTTGGTAAATGCTTTGGCTTAATTTGGAAGGATTGGAAGGAGTCGGCATCTACACACTGGTATTTTTTTTTAAAGATGGTTTTTAAGACAATTAGTTTAATTGCTTATTCAGTCCCTCTTCCCCCAGGTTCTCTCCTCCCCCCCCCCTTCTGAGTTCTGCTCAGCTTTTGTTTCCATAGGTAGATCATTCTGTGCATAAAGAATGGGTAAATGGCGGGGCAAAAGTGGTGGCCACTTAGCATACAGTGTGTATGCCAAGCGCAGCAACAATGTATGCCAAGCAAACTGTACAATGTTTGTGAATTCAATCCTTTTGCGTATATTTGTTCTGCTTCAGTGATCCGGCAGGACAAACAATTACTCAAGGTGCTGAAGTTCTTTTGCTTTGGCCACTTGAAATTTTACTTCGCCTTTCTTTTGCTCTGTGGTTTTACCAGTCTTTGCCAACACATGCATCCATTTATATTTATTTATTTAGGACACTTTAAAACTGCCTGTTTCCTGCAATATGGAACCAAAGTGGCTTATAGTGCTACTTAAGGACTTGGAGCTTGTTCCTAGAAAAAAGAAACCTATCCATAGGGTTGCCAGGTGCCTGGAGAAAAAGATGTTTTGTTTCTTTAATTGAGGCTTAATGGAAAATTATTTAACCAGTGATGTCCTTTACCTCCATGCCTTGGAAAACTTCAACTGATAATTTCCATACATTGAGCCTCTTTTAAAAGGAATAGGACATTTTCCTCCAGGCCTGTTGGCAACTCTAAACCAAAGATTCTCAGGTTGCTGAATTCTGCACTCAAAGCCTATCTTTCAGTGGAATAATAGAAGAATCTTGGGACACACCCAGGACTACCCTGAGGCTTTCTTTTCATCCTTTATGAGTGTGGTATGCTTCCCTTCTCAGAAGAATGTGGAAAGCTGCTACAAATGTAGTTTTGAGTTACACCCCATGGCTCTGTCCAGTCACAGCAAAGCACTTACAAGTCCCATTTATTTCATTGGGAGTTGTATATATGTTTATCTCTCTCCCATGGAAATTAACAGAACTTCAAAGTGTGTAGACCCAGCTGAATTGTGAATTTGTGCCCTGTATAGTTTAATGTACGTATCATAAAATAATTTAAATATTTAAAATGTTTTAATGTGATCAAAAGATATCCCAAAAGAATTCACATGGAAAATGTAAATCACTAAGCCAACTGTTAAAGAAGTGTTCCTGAATTTTTATTCTCCAAATCTCTAGCCACTGCACCACACTTCTTCCTTCCTGTACCTCAATGATTATTGTCATGGTAAGTCTCTATCCCTTTTATTTTATCACATTTCTTCTTTTGCTGACTCAGTTTGTGTGTAATTCCAGCCCTGAAAATAACATCTGGAGCCCCAGTCCTGAAATTATATTGTCACATATAATTTTACCTTCAATTTGGATTTATGTATTGAACAAGTATTTATTGTTCTGTCCCTTGGGCCATTTTTTCACTTTTGAAATGCACCGTGGCATATCTGGGGAGCGTGCCTGAGGGAGAGCTACAAATGTTTTAATTGCTTTGTCTTGTCAACAGTATGATATATATGTGTCAAAGACAATGGGAGATGCATGAAAGCTACTTCACATTTTAATGTTACAGGTCTCATTTGGCTTTGCTTGTGACACATCAGCTATGCATAAGCACATGTGGTCTCTAATTGATATACTGATGTCTACATCTATCCACCCAGCTAAAATATGATAGAGAACCCAATGAAAGAATAGGATCATGCAATATAATCTATTTCTGGCCTCTAGATTACCATCTACTGGTATTGCCTCTTCTCAGACCCAGAGCCCACCTTTTTAATCATACAAAACAGAATGCATATTTCATTTGTTTACTATGTATGTTTATATTTCCCCCCCATATGAGCAACAACAAACTAGTTGTATTGCTACTGTTGCAATCCATCTGAAGTCAGTGCGGAAACCCCATTATTTATTAAAATATATGCTTGCTGCCTCTCTATTTAAGCAATCAAACATGTCTGAGGCAGCTCTCAATATTCAATGAAAACACCACCAACAATAAATATTAAAAGAGAAGAGCTAAACTAAAATTAACACAGTCACAGCCTACAATGATGCTAAAATAGAAAACAGCAATAAAATTATCCTTGACAGTATGCAGCAATAGAAATAGATTTTACACAGTGTAAGATTGTTAAAAACAACACCCCAAAGATGTAAAATTAAGAGCAAAGCGATCTAAAAGTAAAATAGCAGGTGCAGGGTTATAATTTACCACTTGAAGAGCACAAGTCTATAGAAGAGAGTAAACCACACTACAGAAAGGTGGTAATAAGGCACAAAGTCTTAAAGAGTGCTCATCCACTATTTGATCCACAAAGATCTCCTAACATGAGGTAAACAATACCACAATCTTCCATCGCCTCTGGCACCTTACCTTGTAACAACATAATGGGTAAATGCTGATAAGTCGAAAGTACTGCAGATAGGAGTGCAGGGTGACATTCCAGTAATACTAGAACATTCTAAGAACAATGGGCTATATATAGTACGCATTCTCCTAGCTCAGACACATCACTGTCTTCTCTTTGTTGATACCTAAATTAACACATGCTCTTTTGAAAAGTAATAAAAACAACCGATAGAATGTGATTGCTTTTGTAGAATTCACTTCCCTGTATAAATTTGCAAAGTCTGAATTGCACAGAAGATGTCATGGCAAAAAAGTACCTTATTCTCGCCTGCATATTTTTAGGGAATGTATATCCCACTTTTCCATAAAAATACACAATAATATCTCACAAAGACAACAGAAGAAATACAATATTTTTTTAATCTCAAGAACAATAATAAATTCAATAAAGCCAAGTCAAATGAAGAACCCCCAACCATATCAACTACTTTTAATGATTATAAATGGTTATAAATAGCTTTTTATACTGTTTTATACTTTTTACGCTCTTTCAGAATACTTCCATGACAAGCCTTTTTTTCCTACTGAAGGGATGCACACAGCTTCCTAATATTTTGGGGGGTGTAGGATAGTTTTGAACTATAAACCTTCCATGCAGTTTCCAGATGTTCTGCAGGTAGGGAGTGTATAGGCTTTGGGTTTGCTGCAGTGAAGTAAGTTTTGTGGTCCACAAAAAGATTATTGAGATCACTGAGGCTGGATTAATCTATAAACAACAAAGAAGATTTATTTATTTACAGGTTGGTTTTAAAGAAACAAACTTGCAGCACAACAATTTAAACTAGTGATGAGTCCCATCCTAAGGTTGTGTGTGAAAGCACTTAAGAGAGCAGTGCAGCCTGGTGGCAGGGCATTCACCCGTCTTCAGGCACATGCTCCAGCAGAGGAGGCAGATGCGCCGGTGACGGCCTGCCCCTCAGCCCCACTGTGGAGAAACCCGGAATACAGGGCCATGATGGGGCTGTGCTGGTGTCCTGAACATATGGCTGTGTGTGTGTGTGTGCATGGGGTTTGTGTGTGTGTGTGAAGCCAACATTAGTCAGTTCCCTCCCAGGGAGTGTGGCACCCTGACCTTATGCCACCTTTTGGGTGGTGCATGTCCTATAAGTACTATGGGGCTTTCTGGTGGGAATTCAAGTCAGATAAAACACTATATGGTTTTGAGGACACGAAGGCGGAATTTAAAATGGGATGATGTTGCATCATGATATCTACTAGGCAGGCTATGTTTACAGCCTTCCCTAGTCATCTACACTTTACCCCAGCAAGCTGGGCACTCATTTTACTGACCTCAGAAGGATGGAAGGCTGAGTCAACCTTGAGCCAGCTATTTGAAACAGACTTCTGTCAGAATCAAACTCAGGTCACTTTGTGCCACAGGGTTCCAGGGGCAGAGCAAGGGGGAACTGCGCCCGGGGCACACAGGCACCCTGCGTCCCTGCCGCAGCGCCACCCATCCTGCCCCAGAATGCCCCGTCCAGCCCCCTCCATGGCCCAGCCACACCCCTGCCGTGGCACTGCCTGGACCGTTGTGCTCCCCTGTCCCGTTGGCGCTATACCACTGCAGGGTGTACAGCAACTGAAAAGCTACTCAAGCATAAGAACAGTGCAATTGTTGTGTTCAGAAGGACGTAAGTATGAAGAGTTATGTGACAAGAGAAAAAGTAAGGGAGATCCAAGCTTCTGACTGTGGGAATCATGCGCCAGTGGATGACCATAAGGAGAAATATGGATGTGGGTGTGTTTATGTGTGTGTGCGTGGGGGGGGGGGAGAGATTTAAAGAAGGGCAAGGTAAAGTACGCTTCCATGCCTGAATCACATTGGGAGGAGACATTATGGCAAAGTCAGTGAAATTAATCAGTGAAAGTAACCTGACTGCCTGCTTGTAATTAGATTGTTATTAGATTTTAAACCCAGGAATACATTATTTTGCTGATGAAATTACATTGATAGATCTAAGTGGGTGCAAGCCCCCATGGCAATAGGTAGGTATATAGATGTCCCATCAGTGAATTAGTCTTCCATCCACTCCCACTAGCTAGTATATACTGAGGAGAGCCTTGGTCTCATCTTTTCCAAAGCATGGCATTTCTAGTTCCTAAAATGTCTGTCAAAGCAAATATAGCCAAGATGGAGTCAGAGCAGACTCTTATCTGGGAAGAGGGTCCGTAAATTTTCCTTTCAACATTTCAAAGTGGTACATATCATGATAGAAGCAACAAAACATCTAAGCATAACCCTAAATATTAAGATATTAAAGGCTGGATCCAAATATTCTATTGGAAGGGGAGGAATATTTTTGGCAATTTCTTCCTCTAATTTTAGACTTTCTCTCTTTTGCCTCTGTGCAAGAGGAGATGAGAAGCAAGGAAATTCTTCTCTGATGTCTTCAGCCAAAAAGTCATAGTAATTAAAATCAGCAACAACAAAAATCTACAGAAAAGACCCTGCTATGTGTAGGCTCTTGCTATGTGTAGGCTCCTGTAAGAAGGAATCCAAAGCAAAAAGTTTTCCTAGCTGATCTCAGATCCTAAAATGGTCCATATGCTAAAGGATTTATCCTAGTGGTACTTTGGTTATCACATTTCGACATGAAGATTCAGAGCAGTGATGGGTCAGCATTCCCTGGTTTAAATACTCTAAAAAGACAATATTTGTGTATATGGCATGTAATTTATTTCATTGTTTATGATGCAAAGTAAGTCACAACAAATTCATAAGCCACACTATGCTTTTACAAATGATTTTTTTTATTGCTGTAGTTCCAATTCATTTTATGCTTTGCTTGTTAGGCCATGAACGTTTTGTTTTGTGGAGAAATGGCCATTGTTAGATATGTACAGAGAAATGTATTCAGATTAAACTCTGTGAAAATCTGGTAGGTACATTATGTACGGTATATGTACAAGCATTTGTCCTTTACTTGAGATTCAGATCCACTGAATTTAGTGGTATCTCTTAACAAATTTACCGTACTTGGAAGAACAGCCTCTGATCCACTTCATGGCCTACATGAATTTGTAAATGTAAGGGTTAATATGGAACCAACTAGTATTATAAAAAATGAATATGATGAGAATGACTTACAGTCCTTTATCAAACTGACACTTTTCTCCTTCTCATGGAATTTGAACTACAAATTGCTTAGTTTCCTGTGTGAAACATTCCAAGCCAGCTAACTGGCATCAGAGACTTCACTACTGCAATACAATATTGTGTCTTCTTGCAGTGATTCAGAGCTGTACAAGTATGCAAAGTGTGGGGTCTCTTGTTGAAATATAAGCAGAGAACTACATGGCATTTGAGGAAGTGCCCATGTTAAATATACTCCCATTCTCATTAAAAGGAATGAAAGGCATCTGTGGCTTTCATAACAAATGCAGTTTACTTTCTTTGAAAACTCCCATCAAAAAGTCTTGTGACTAAGGTGGAATCAAGATGGAGGCTTCTCTGGCCACCATAGTGGGTTGGTACTTCAAAGATAAAGTTCATGTATATAGAATCATTGCAAGGTGTTTTCAGTACAATAGCTCTACGTTAGCAGCAGTTTAGGGGAGAGGACACTGTCTTACTCTGCATAAACTAATTCTTCACAGCTTGTGATTCATTAACTAGCCACAACTAGCTGACCAAAGCAAACCCCAGATGGGACACAATACACAGGGCCAGATCTAGGGGGGGAAGTGCTGTGTGTGTGTGGGGGGGGAAGAGCAGGTGGTTGCAGGAGGTGAAGGAGTCTCAGTTGCACAGAAGAGATGGATTATTCTACAGCACATGTAGCTGGTTCCCCCAATAAGGCTGCTGCGAGGAGATGGGGGAGGCTCAGTTGCCCAGCAAAAATGGCTCATTCTGTAGCATATATGCCCTCATTCCCCTGATTAGGCTGCTGCTAGAAGGTGAGGGAAGCTCAACTGCTCAGCAGAGATGGCTCATTCTGCAATGCTTGTGTGCCTCCCCACTTCGGCTGTTACTAGGAGGTGTGGGCAGGAAAATGGCACCCAGAGACCACTCGGTCTCTGGACCCCCCACCCCCAAGGGCGAATGGTAGAGCAGAGCTCCCCCCTTATGCATTCCTGGAGGCCGGCTCCTGCAGAAGCCAGCCTTCAGGGAGGCTGGGAGGGGGGTTGTGGTGCCGACTGCGAACACACATATTTGGTCACATAGGGGTCCCTCCGGTGCCAGCCACGTGACTGAAAGGCATGCATCATGGTATCCCCATGTCCCTCGGTCAGTACACTTCTGGGTGTGGGGAAAGAGAGAGAGAATGAGAGAGATATTAATTAATCAGGGAGTCCATGGCCAGTGAAGCTGAGGGAGAGCTACAAATTCCTGAGATGTTCCAAGATGTCAAGTTCCAGGCAGTGGGAGATGTAGACCCTCAGGCAACCTTCCTTGGCCTCACTGATCTCCCTCCTTTCCCTGCTTTTCCATTAGCAGGACCTTCCATTTTCTTGTCTTCCGGCCCTTCTTTCAAGAATCATGCGTTGACAGTAGCTGTGGTAGGCTTTGGGCACATGAGACTTCTGAATGGGTGTGTGCTTAGGGCATGTTCTAAATATTCACAGAGGGAGAAGACTTTTAGGGACTGGTGACCACTAATGGTTTAGAATGTCTGATGCCTCCATCCCTTTGCCCCACCTTTCCTTGACTTGTACTCTGCTGAGGTGATGCAAGCCTTGGAGCAGAGTGGAGTCAAACAGGGCAGAGGTCGCGGCATACCGTCCACACCTGGGCGCAGGTCATTTGGTCACATGGGGTGGAAAATCGCCCCCACACGCCCACACCTCTGACACATTGTGCTCTCACCTGCCCGCCCACTAAGGAAACCCACGTATGACAGGCCATGCCTGCTGGCCACAGTTGTGTCTCCCGCCGATGCCAGGGAGAGGGTGGGTGCAGAGGTTGGGAGGGGGGATTCGGGGTCGCAGAAGGCCAGCGGGTCTGCCGAGCGAGAGCGTAGGACTCCTGTGGCCTTCCTGGAACCAGTGGCAAGCCCAGCCCTGCTGCACCCTAAGGCCGGGCAAAGACGGAGGAACCCTCAGGAGCTTAGCACCCAGGTAGCAGCAGCTCATGCTAGCGCCCTCCATGAGGCTCTCTGGACTGGGAGGGGCATGAAGGGGGGAGCTGACCCAGGCCCTGCCAGGGTCAGCACGTAGGAGTGGCGCACACTTGGAGCGCAGCATTGGCACGCTCCTCCTTTGTTTGCACCCAATCCCCCTCCCTCTGCACGCCTTGCCCTGGAGTGGGCCTGCCCAGGGCTTTTCCGCAGCTGCCAGTTTGTGCCCAAGGATCCTTGTAAAGGATTCAATGGTGTTGATGGGAAGGGCAGCCGCCTAACCTTGAGTACATTCCACAGCCCGGGCGATGGGCCAGCTTCATCGGCGGAGACCTTATCTCTGCGCGGGAGATGAGGTCTCCGTTCCCATGGGAAGCCGGGAGGGGGATGGGATGGATAGAGTTATAACCTGTGCTTCTGGCGGGAAGTGTCATTCCTGCCACTGCGTGTACTTGAGCTTTCTAAGATGTCTGAATAAACGGTCTTTTTCACCAAAGAGCCTTTTATTTCTGCTTCTATGGAATTCCTTACATTGTGGCAGGAATCCTAATTCATCTATATTCCTAGTGCAGTGGACCTCTGGTGTCTCGGCATGGAGAGGTTGGATGTTTCTGGGGAAGGTGCGGTAGCCCCCAAAGAGGGCTCCGACCTTTCCCTTCTGGATCTGGAGGAACCGGCGGAGAAACCGGGTCTCGCTGGTGACTCTTTCCGATCCTACCATTATCAGCGAGTCTTCCTTTACTCCGTTGGAGCGAGGGGCGTGGCAGCGACCATAGGGACTTACATGAGTGGATTTGAAGCTGTCTATGGATCGGCGCCTGTGGATCGGATATCTACCCGTTTTCGTATGGATTACAAACCTCAGATGCAACCTGTCATGGAGGAGAGGCGGGCCCTGACCACCTTTCATGCGGCCACCCAGGAGTCTATTGATCGATTCTTGGACTCGTATTTTGGTGATGCTCCCCAAGAACCACCGTGGCACAGCACTGGGGCCCGTCCGAAGGAAACTGGGACTAAACCTGGGATTGGGAGGGGTATCCATTACCGTCTTCCGATCGGACCCCTGATCGGGCCAGCGGCTGCACCTGAGATGCCCAGCCGGAGCCACCCGGTGGCTCACGGTGTCTCCGATGTCGCTTCCAGGCGGCGAAGAGTCCGAAGAAAGCCTGCACTCCCAGCGGATCTGTTCCCTCTCCCATCGAAAGAGAGCTGGGATGAGGAAGTGGGCCGACTGCGAGATGCCCAAGAAGCATGGGCCTTGAGCGCCAGCTATGGGAAGGAGCAGCGGACAGCTTCTGCAGCAAGAGCGTGAAAACCTGCAAGAGGGACCCGGGGAACAGTAGCGCAAAGTCCAGCTTCGAAAGTTGGACCGTGCCAAAGATAAGCTCAAGCGGCAATATCGCAGAATCGGTCAGTCCATGATAAGGTCCTGGAACACTCCAAACTGGATTTACAGCTGACAGCGGCGTTCAGGCGCCTTCGCGCGCCAAAGTGAACTTACTGCAGCTGTTCAGCGGAGACGAACTGGCTAAATTGGAGCGAGAAAGCAGCTCTGCATGCGCACCAGGATGCACTGACCCGCTAAGGAGAGAGCTGGCTGCCTTGGAGAGGGAACTGAGAGGAAGCAGCAGACCAGGAAACCCCAAGTTGGAGTCTACGCTGTCACTGATACTGCCGCGCCAGAGGGGCAGCGCTGCTGGGTCCTGCCACCTTCCAAGGACCAGCTCCCCACGGGGCGCCAGCGTACCGGCATTAATACCGCCACCGCGATTCCGGCCCCCTGTGCAACCGCTGCCAGCAACCTGCTCAACCTGCGCATCCGCCGCCCTGCAGGCGCAAGAGCGATGGAAAGGGTTACTACAGGCCCCGATACCTGCCCGTTTTGATGGGACGGCTTCCAAACTCCCTACTTCATCTTACAACTTCGATGCCCACATGGAAGACTATATTGATCTATACCGATCTGGAGCGAAAAAATACGGGACATCGGCTCCAGTCCTGGATAGAGGCGGCAGCCGACTGGTTGTGACCCTTTTGGACCTACAAGATGAAGACTCGCCGCGGTGCCGCATTCCTCCAAGCCTTAAAATGGCGCTTCCAAGATCGAGCGAAAATGAAGCTATCCGCACCATCAAAACTATCCAGCAGGGCAACCGCTCGTTTGCAGAATTTGCCCGTGAATTTTAGATGCGGCGGCGGCTGCTCGACTCCCTCCTGAGGTGGCCTGAGCGCATGAAATCACGAATACTTCTCTCAGATGCTGTTGGCGGCAAGCTGCGTGAAGCGGTGTTTTAATTCGGGTTCCCTCGCACTATTGCTGATTGGATCCAGTTAAGGATCCCAGGTGGCGTCACCAAGCTTGGAATGCGCTTCGTGCGGAGGCCAGCCGCCTAAAACCTGCCACTCGCCCACCAAGAAGCTAGCCAGCCGCTTCGAGACCACCGCTGGTAGCCGTGCGCCGACTGGGATTGTGTCTTTATTGCGGAGGGCCAGGTCATCTAGCCGCCAACTGTCCGAAGAAACAAAAACAACCGCTCAACCACGCTGCACCCCATCTGCCAAGCCACTTGCGCCAAATCGGGGCCCGGCGGGCTCATCTAAAGCAGTCATCGAAGGCTGACCCAGAGGGAGGGGAAGCAGCTGTTTGCCTTTCTTCAGCCCCATGGACATGGGTTGACTCCTGGCCAGCGGTGAGTGAAGGCAGCTCCCATTACTGTCAAAGCGTTTCTGGCCAACCCGCTAAGCATACTTCGCATTATAGCCTCGGCCCTTAGCGTGGATTCTGGCTGCTCCCATTGCTTAATCACGGCCCAGGTGGCAGAGGAAAGCTGGAGTCTGGACCAAATTCCTGGCTAAGCCCATACCATTCACCCAAATGGACGGCCAGCCCTCTTCGAGAGCGAAGGACGGCCCAGTTCAAAACACAACGGTTCTCCTCCGTTGTGCCGACATTTGGGAGAAAATTAGTTTTATTTTTTGGCCGGTAATGGAAACAGTCAATAGTTCTGGGCATGCCATAGTTATTGTTACATGAACTCGAATTCCGTTGGAAAGAAAGGATCTTAGAATTCACTGACCCTCCCTGCGGTGAACACATGAATTGGGGAAAACCAACTTCTCCTGGCTACCCCTGGCTTCATCAGCGATTGCTCCCGATTCTACCGGCATCCCACCAGAGAACCAAGATTTAGCCAGAGGTTTTCAGGAGCAAGAATGCGATCAGTTGCCACCCCATAGAGACACTGACTGCAAAATCGTTATACAGCCCGAGCAACTGCCCAAAGGTAGAATCTACCGCTATGAGTCCCAATGAAGAGAAGGAACCGTGCCTTCTTAGATAAGAACCTTGCTCAGCGGGTTCATGCAGTGAACTACTAAACACACACATGCTGCTCCTGTTTTGTTTTGTAAAAAAAAAAAAGATGGGTCTTCTACGGCTCTGCACAGATTACCCGGGGTCTCAATGCAGTCTCCCTGTCCAATAAATACCCTTTGCCTCTCTAATCAAGGACCTTTTAGGCGCATTGGGCAAGGCCAGCATCTTTACTAAGTTGGATTTGAGAAGCTTACTACAGAGTCAGAATTGCTGAGGGCTATGAACCTTGACTCGCGTTTAACACAAAGTTTGGACAATTTGAATGCCAATAATGCCATTCCCGGGTTAGAGTGGGGCCCCAATTTTATGGCCCTTATCAGCGAAGTTCTTCCACGATTGTGTACAAGGGAGTAGTCGTGTACTTAGATGACCGTTTTAATTTATTCACAAACCATGGAGGAACATGGAAGCATTAGTTAGGGAAGTATTGACACGTTTGCTCAACAACTCTCTCTTTGCCAAACTCTCCGAATGCTGTTTCCACCAGACCTCTATTGACTATTTGGGCTACCGGATCTCGCCTGGGCTTAAAATGGATCCTGCTAAGATTGATGCTGTCCTTCAATGGCCTGCCCTACCAACCCGAAAAAGAGCTCCAATCTTTTCTGGGTTTTGCTAATTTCTATCGTGACTTTATACCCCAATTAAGCTGAACTGACTCTCCCTCTCACAGACCTCTGCAGCACTAAGGGTAAAGATCCACTGACCGCCAAGCCCGGGGCCCCCTTTCCTGGTCTGAGGAATGTCAGACAGCCTTTCAGCTTTAAAATCGGCTTTTACCACCCGAACCTATCCTAAAGCACCCCTGACCCAGATCTCCCCTTTGTGGTTCACGTGGATGCCTCGGACAAAGCGTTTGGGGCAGCCCTGTTGCAGAAGAAATAAAGATGATAGGCTGGTTCCGTGTGCTTATTTATCCAAGAAATTCTCCGATTGCTGAACTCAACTGGACTGTGGGGGGATAAAGAGACTGCGGCCATCAAAGTAGCACTCTCACTTAGCCACTGGCTGGAGGGGGGCTAAACACCTTCCAGGTTTGGTGGGATCACAAGAACTGACGCTCTCTCCACCCTCAAGATGTCGAAGCAACTCCATTTGGAGCGATTTCTTTTCCTGATTTTCTCTTTCACAGTCCATTTTTTTCCCGGGAAGACCAATAAACTGGCTGGCAGCTCGGCGCCTACCGGAGGGGTGGAGCACCTTCTGGGACATTCAGCGCACTGTTCTCTCCCCTCCCAGTTGGGGCTGGCTGTCACCCGATCTCAGGCGTCCACTCCTCCTTTCACCGCCCATTCCCAGTCTGTCTCTCCTTTCCCTCACGAGAACTTGAGGAAGTGAGGCTACCGGGCTCAGTGGGAAGGTGACTCCCAATTGCGTTTGGAGAATGGTGTTTGGCGGCGGGGAGTGTTGGTGCGATGCCTCCCCTCGCAAGCAGGTTCTTGAAGCCTGCCACGATGCCAGCTTCGGCTGGACATTTTGGCTTTCTAGAAACTCTGCATTTGGCCGCGCCCGTCAGTTCTGGTGGCCTTGCCAATGCATAAGGACGATTGAGGCGTATATTAAAGGTTGCTCTATTTGTGCAGAAGCCAAAACATTCAGGGGAAAAGCCCCATGGGCTGTTGAAACCTCGGCCTCCGCCCTGGGAGGTCATCTCCATGGATTTTATTACAGATTTACCGGAAAGTCATGGCAACACGGTCTTATGGGTAGTGGTGGACTTATTTTCTAAACAAGCCCATTTTATTCGTAATGGCTACATCCCCTCCGGCTCCTAAGTTAGCCACGGCTGTTCATTCAACATGTTTACCGTCTACACTCCGCCCGTTAAGGTGGTCTCCGACCCGGCCCCAATTCATTTCAAAGTTCTGGAAGGCTTTTTTTTAGGGTTGTTAGGGGCGCCCGGTGTCGCCGCCCCCTACCGTTCAAAGTGGCCCGGTGAGTGGGAGAGAACGAACAGAACCCTAGAGCAGTATTTGGATTTATTTACTGCTTCACCACCAAGACAATTGGTCGCGAGCTCATTCCGTTTGCCCGAATGCGCCTATAACAATGCGGTTCATAGCAGTACAAAAAAACCCCTTTGTAATCGGGTGGCTCCCTTCCGCGTTGCCGCAACTACCAGCGACAGCATTGGATCCCTCAGAGTTTCAACAATGGATTTCATCCCTAGCGAGGGGTGGAAATCGGTCCAGACTACTGCTACAACAGGCTAAGGACTCCCAAAGCTGCAAGCGGATAAGCACCGCTTCAGTTCCCTCTCGTGTAGGCGGCAGGTGTATTTGTCTACCAAAATCTCAGAGGCGATGCATAAATTTACCAAACTAGGCAAAAGATTAGGTGGGACCTTTTCAGATTACTAAAGTGATTAATGATGTCACTGCCCGATTGGATTTGCCTAACTAACATTCATCCTGTCTTCCATTCCAGTTTACTTACTCAAGGAGGCTCCAGCACGATGCACAGCCGCGACCGCCCGGAGAGACCCCACCGACTATTATTATTCGATGGCCACAAGCATTCTGAAGTGGCGCCATCCTGGACTCTCGCTTTAATGCATGGCAGCTTGCAATATTTAGTCTCTTGGGTGGGATATTCCTCTGGGTATAATCAATGGGTTTATTCCGAAAATATTGACGCCCCCACCCTTATTTCTGCTTTCCACCGTGCCTTTCCGCGCAAACCTGAGGGAGGGTTTTCTTTAAAGAGGCAGAGTGTAAAGGATTCAATGGTGTTGATGGGAAGGGCAGCCGCCCTAACCTTAGGTACATTCCACAGCCCGGCTGATGGGCCAGCTTCATCGGTGGAGACCTTATCTCTTGGCGGAGATGGGGTCTCCGTTCAAACGGGGAGGGATGGGATGGATAGAGTTATAACCTGTGCTTCTGGCGGGAAGTGTCATTCCTGCCACTGCGTGTACTTGAGCTTTCTAAGATGTCTGAATAAACGGTCTTTTTCACCAAAGAGCCTTTTATTTCTGCTTCTATGGAATTCCTTACAATCCTACTGGCCAAATGACCACCTGGCCACCAGACCTTCATGGCCTGGGGCAGTCGAAAATACTCGTGGTCCCCAGCAGAGATCCCATCCCAAACCCCTTAGCCAGGTCCAGGTGGCCACCCTCTGGTTCTCAGTCTGGGCTGGACACCTCCGCTGGCTCCCAAGCAGACTTCCACACAGAAGGGGCTTGGGCAGCACTCCACACTTCTCCTAGCGCTCGGACAGGAAAGCAGCAGAGGCGTATCTAGGAAAAATGGAGCCCGGGGCAAAATCTAGGGAAAATTTAGCAGGGGGTGGGGGTGGTGGAAAACTCAGATTTTGCCCCAAGCTCCATTTTTCCTAGATACCACTCGGGCAGAGGGAAAGAGGACAAGTTGTTCTCTTGCACACTCCGACCCCTTGCTTTAAATCAAGGAACTGTGTTATGCTTAGTTTTGCCAAAAACCACAAGTAAACCTGCCCCTATCTCATGGTGGGTCTTCTTTTCCTACAGTCTTCAATGTTTCCTAGCATTATTATCTTTTCCAGCGACTGAAGTACAGTAGCTTCAGTTTAGCCATTTTAGCGTCTCGCAGCATCATTGCCCAAAAAACTTTTTCATGGGCTGTACTTTATCAGGCTGTGAAGGAGTGTGAGGCAACTTTGGTGTTTTCCATTTCAAAATTATGTGTCTTGCATTTTTAAAAATGTTCAGGAAAAGGCTAGGCTGAAAACCCCCTTGGGTTGGGTTTTTATGAGTTCAGAGAGGTAGAGGGAATATTCAAACATTATATATAAAATAAAAGTGTAATTTCATTAATAGTTCACAGAGATCAACTGAAAACCTCCTTGGGTTGGGTTTTTATGAGTGCAGAGATGTAGAGGGAACATTCAAACATTATATATAAAATAACATAAAAGTGTAACTCTTCATTAATAGTTCACAGAGATCAACATCATTTATTTTATCATTTGATGTTGATGATGTACATGTTGATGATGTACATAATATATAAAGAAATGATGTACGTGTTGATGATGTACATAATATATAAAGAAATATATGTATATAATATATGGGGCAACAGAGAAAGCCTTATTTCCACTATGAGATCCTTTTCTCCATCACACACACAAAAAGTATTTTCCCACTTGAAGTCTTGTTGGAAGAGAGTTAATAGTATCCAGCCCAGGGGTAGGGAACCTGCGGCTCTCCAGATGTTCAGGAACTACAATTCCCATCAGCCCCTACCAGCATGGCCAATTGGCCATGCTGACAGAGGCTGATGGGAATTGTAGTTCCTGAACATCTGGAGAGCCGCAGGTTCCCTACCCCTGATCCAGCCTGTAACATGCACTTACCCAGTATGTTATACAATACATGCACACTATTATTTCCCCGTCCATAACTATTGGATCAAGTCAAATACTTCATGAATGCAGGTGTTCTTAATGGGCAGTCTGACTGGGTCTCACAGCTTAAATTTCGTTGAATTCAATGGGATTTTAGCCGAGGTGGATTTGAAACACAAGATCTCCTACGCCAGTGTTCATTTTAAAAAGTCAGTTTTATATTTTGTATTTTCAAAATCCCTATGAATTTGGGCAAAACCTCCGCCGATTGCGTAACAGACGCAAAAACGGCCCCCGTGCCTGGTTATTCCTTCCGGATCTTAACTTCAGGAGAAAACAGGGAGAGGTTCCTCGCCTTTCTCAACTCTCGAGCTGCAATCCTGCGAAAGGCGTGGCGTCTACTTCCGAGGAAACCTGTCCACGATCCAGCGGCGCCTCTGGCTTCCCGAAACTTTATTTGCAAGGAATTAGCATGCCGGGGCGCAGGAATCGGACTCTTCCTGCAGCAACTCGGGAGAGCCTCTTCTTCCCCTGGCGCTGGCCACAGTTTCTTTTTTCCCCTTCCGTGGATTTTCCGCCTGGAGCTGCTCTCGCCGGCCGTCGGGGCGCTTCCTTCCCCCACGCTGGTCGGTGTCACACACAACCTGGGGTCAGATATCATGGGCAGAAGGGGAGGGATCAAGGGCTGGTGATGTCAGCTGGGAAAGAGAAGGAGAGGGGAGGAGAGGAGAGGGGAGGGGAGGGAGCCAGCCGAGCGAGTGTTCCGGGTCAGGCGCAGGAATGAAAAAAAGGTGGCCGAGCCGGGCCGAGAGCTGCGCGCCTGCAGTCCACGGCTAACAAGCGCTCCGTGCAACTGATTGGACAACGGAGACAATAAAAGAAGGAAGGGCCTTTCCCCCCCCCCCCCCCCCCCGTTTGGCGGCGGCGGAGGAGTTGGGTCTGGTTTCTTTCTGGGACTGACGAGCAGGGCGGAGGGCGCGGAGAAGAGTTTCCTTCTGTCCCAGGCAGATGCTCGGAGGTTGGCTCCTGCCGCGGCCCCGCTGAGAAGGAGGCAAAGCAGCAGCAGCAGCAGGCGGAGGAGGAGGAGGAGGAGAGGGCGCCGTGGAAGGCGGTGACTGGCAGCAGGGCAGCCGTGGGGACGCGCTTTGGGAACCCGGCGGCGGCGGCGGCGGCGGGGGTTGCTAAGGGGCGGGATTGCAACCCCAGCGCGCGCGCGCGCCCTCCGGTCATCTGTGTGGCTTTTGCCGACGCTTTAAACAAGCGGGAGTGGAAGAGAAAGTCCACGACGGGGGGGCGGGGACGGGGGGACACGCACGTCTGAAAGGCTGCGGTTGCGCGCGCCGCTCCTGCCCCGGGTGGCTGCTGCCAGAGCCCCGCGCGGCTTCGGCGAGCGGCTGTTGTTTTTGCTGCCTGTGCCGCCGCCGCCGCCGCTATGTTTCATTGCATCCCGCTGTGGCGGTGCAACCGTCATGTGGAGTCTATCGACAGGCGCCACTGCTCGCTGGTCGCCGTGCCTGAGGAGATCTACCGCTACAGCCGCAGCCTCGAAGAGCTCCTGCTGGACGCCAACCAGCTGCGCGAGCTGCCCAAGGTGAGCCAGAGTGCCGCGAGGAGGGCGACTCCCTGAGCCTGTGTGTGGGGACTGACTCGAGTGTGTCCGGAAGGGAGGGCAGAGAACTCACGCGAGGGCACAGGTGGGTCAGGAGCAGCCGCGCTGTCCCCCGGATCCACCCCGCCCTCCGCGTCGCCAGGCACGAAAGGCCCGCAAAGTTTCCCTTGCCCACCAGAGAGGGGTCCTTCAGCATCCACTTTTGTCCAGGTCTGCTCCATAAACTTTGGGGCTGTGCGTGCGGAGAAGGCAGTTCCGCCGTGGCTTTCCACTTCTTTTCTATACCTGTTTTTCAGGTACACCTTTAGCTTCCCTCGCCCAGTTTCTTTTTGGGGGGGAAGGTCCAGGGTCAGACCTCCTCGTCCCGTCGGACTCGGTGGGGCACAGTTGTGCTTGCAACCGCACCCTTGACGCTCGGAGCGCTCGTCTCGTATCCAGAGGCTTCTCTCCCTACTTGGTTAGTCAAAGCCTGTCATAGTACTTCCCCGGCTGGGAACCTCGCTGGGAGGGGAAAGGAGGCGGCGAAAAGCGAAAGGCGGCTGCGGCTCCCCCGGCGCCACCTCCTTCCCGGCAGCCGCCTCTTGTAAGACCTGCTCTTCCATTTGCGCGGCTGCTTGTCTGCCTTGTAAAGACGATGGTTCGCGGCCCACGCTGGCTTCAAAAGAACAGGCGGCGAATCCTCTTGGGACCCGCATAGGTGGAAGGGGCTGCTGGTTCCGTGCCTTTCTCACCTGTTCAGATACTTGACTTCTGTTTTTGGCTCGAGACATATGCATGGATGGCTTTTAGGGTGGGGGTCTGTACTGCGAGCTCCGGATGCTGTGATGCGCCCTTCTGTGGGCAAGTGTGCTCGCAGGTATAGTCCGTAGCACTTTCTGCATCTTACTGCACTGCTCTTACCTGTGATTGCAGCTGTCACCCAAAGAAAGCTTGCATACAGACCATGGGAGATATGAAATTGGCCTTTGCATAGAAATCACTGAGTTTAACACTGTTGATACAGTGCTAGTCTTTAATTGCACTTTATTTGGAATTGTTATGGATTTTGTTTTAGCTTGTCCAATCCATAAGGGTTCTTCATTTCATCTTTATCTGTTGCTTTTACCCTAGAGTTTAGGTAGGCACACTATTTGTCCTTTCAGCCTCACAGTATTGCTGTAAGTTTGGTTTTATTTCTGTGGAGATTTAAGCCAGGGCAGGCCTGCTCCAAATACCACTTGTTCTTAGATGACAGCATGTTTTAAGAACAATAGAAAACCTAAACCTGGGTCAACACAAGCCCTATAATGTTAAACTCCTTATGTATTAACCAAAGTCCAACCAAAACAATGCCTTGCATCTCTCTCTCTCTTTCTCTGAGATACTTAGGTGAGCGTCTAGCAGAAGGCAGTTGTGAAATCATGAAACATCAGTGAAACTGTGGTTGTACCAATGAACAGTAGGGGAAATTGACATGAACCGCTGGCATCAAGCTGTAGTCAAACACATAGCCACAATGTACTTTTCTCTTGCTAGTGTGGACTCTTACTCCTGCAAATCAGTGTGCCAAATACTGTTCCATTTACATCTGTGGTAGTACAGTATCTGGCATTGATTGGCTCAGGTAGCATGGAATGTTCTGTTGGTCAGGGAGTTGAGTGGTTAGCGTATCTACCCTTATGGAAGTTAAATCCCAGTCTGGTTGAGATCAAAGCTTCTCACAGGTGACAGCAAAGGGCTTGGATGAGATTCTAAACATATGGAAAACAAGAGTCAAGGGCAACTTTCAGATGTGCATTCAGGTTAAAATATGTATTAAGTCGGGTATACATGGAGCACCATGAAGGGTTTCTGACTGCCTATCTCTCCTCCTCCAACCTGGGATTTTGAATGTCGATTAAATTCTAATTTGAAGTTCTAGCTAGTGGATATAAAACTGCATATTCTGGGAACTGCCCGGAGCCTGGAAGGGGAGGGGCAGTATAGAAATCTTAACAAATAAATAAACTTGCGTTCCCAGCAGGGAGGGAGAAATGAGCGCACATGAGTGTAGCAACAAGCTGGGTTCATTCATATAGTAACTTAATTGCAAATAAGTTTGCCAGTTAAATGGTGCTGGAGAAGGGTAAACAGAAACAAAGACCTCGAGGAAAGATAGATGGAGAGTGGGGCCTGACAAGGGGGCAAAAAAGACTAGGAGAAGAGGTAGGTGGGGGAGTGATCAGAGAGTGGGGTCTTAAGAAACAGCACTGCACTTGCTTTACTGATGTGTTTTGGTTTCTACCCTACCCTGATCCTACAACAATAAAGTCAAGGGGAGCTTAAAGATCAGGAGCTTTATTCTCTGAGAAGGGAAAGGAAGGGAGGTGCTGAGAAGGTTGGTGCAGAGAGAGGATGGTGAAAGTAGTGCCAGATATGTGGTGGCTAGAAATTGGTTACCTGTGAATGCAGTGGATAGGATTGCAAGAACAGGGAACAGTAGAAACAAGGCAAATCCACATTCAGGTTTTTGAACAGAGATTAAACACTATTAGCTGTAAGAAAATGGCCAGTCAAGGTAGAGGAGGAGTGGAAGGGTTTCTAGACCAAGAGTGTTACTTGGCAACTCAAAAGTACAATGAAGGCCCAAAGTAATTAGCACTGTGGTAGCCACCCAGTTCTTCAGCTTCATTCTTGTAGTTTTCTTGAATGGAGGGTAATTGTGTGTCCTGTGCCTCACCTGCAAACAACCATCCGTGACTTCTCCTGCTTTGCTTTCTCCATCACTTCAGCTGCTATTTTACTTTCACAAAAGCCAATCAGGCTCCTTAGGAATTCTGACACAGGGTGATGGGGGCAGCTACAAAACGGCTTCCGTGGGAGGTGAAGCCAACTATAAATTGTCAGGGATTGGCTCTTACAGTAACTCTTCCCCATTTCAGGCACAAGTTCTATTTAATGATTTTGTTCTAAAATGAGCAGGTTGTTTTAAAATATTTTCTTGCATGCGGACAACTTCCCTTCAGTCTTGCAGGAAAGATCTTGTGCTGTGGTGGCAGCCGCTTCTGAAACACTGTTGTTTTTTTAAATCTACACTGACAGTCATATTTCTAATGGTCAATCACCTGCCATGTTCAGTTTCTAAAAACATTTGGTAGGCACCTGGAAAACTATTAGGATACTGTGGTGTTCACATGTGTCCCGTTGGGGAACCCTGTTACGGCTATACTAAACTTGGTTGAATGTTAATGCCTGTGGTAACCCATGTGGGTATCTAGATGGTGGGACCTAGATGTTTGACATTTGCTCTACGCTCTAGGCTGAAATAACCATATTTATCTATAGAAAATAGTAATTGCATATATTGACCAACAGGACTGTATATTTACCAGCTGGTGTGGGTGTAATGTGTTATCAAGTGGCAGCTTACTTATGGTGACCCCAGCAAGGAAGTTTCCAGGCAAGTGAGAAGCAGAGGTGGTTTGGCATTGTCTTCTTCTGCAGGGTCTATCTCAGTGATCTTGCTTCCAAGTACTGACCCTACTTAGCTTCTGAGATCTGATGAGATTGGGCTATACCATGCCTACTTAATAGTGCTTTACAGATTAAGATATCTCTGATAAATGTTATTGCCCTCATATTGTTTGAATTTATTATTGCGTTCATGGTGTAATAATTGTACTCAGTAACTTTTGTGTCTATGGTTTATAATACATAGAACAGTCAATTTAGGAGCAGCAGTGGCATAGTGGTTAAGAGCAGGTGTACTCTAATCTGGAGGAACCGAGTATGATTCCCTGCTCTGCCGCCTGAGCTGTGGAGGCTTATCTGGGGAATTCAGATTAGCCTGTGCACTCCAACACATGCCAGCTAGGTGACCTTGGGCTAGTCACAATTCTTCTGAGCTCTCTCAGCCCCACCTACCCCATAAAGTGTTTGTTGTGAGGGGGGAAGGAAAGGAGTTTGTAAGCCCCTTGGAGTCTCCTTGCAGGAGACAAAGGGGGAAATAAATCCAACTCTTCTACTTCTTCTTAGTTGGTGCTGAAATATTTTTGTCTTGTACATGCAAAATGCTTTTTTATAAACTGCTCTGGTCATTTGCACTGCTGAAAATTAATAACTCCCCTGATTCACTTTGCAAACAAGCTAATAAACTTTGGTTGGTCAGAAATAGGTTGCATACACAGGTTTCTGAAGTGTAATAAGAGCAGCAAAGATCTGCTTATGGCAGTCTTCTACATCTCTCATGTAATCAGCGTTATGTGAATGATTCTCTTTGAAGCACTGAAATCAAGATTAACGTTGAAATCTACTCCAACGGACATACCATATGATGTTGTGTTAGACTGGAAGGCAAAAGAAACATTTTCAGTTGCTAGATGCATGCGTAGACCCTCTATTCCCATTTGGTCACCTCAGCTATCAAGTGAAGTTATTTTCTGTTTTAAATTAACTCATTAAATTGAGTTATTTTAAGATTAACGTGGGTAATTACTCTAGCTAGTATTAAATTCTTTCCAGTTTAAGCAGTAGGGAGCCATGGTATTCCAGGATGTCATAATTGACGCTGAAGTCAATTCAATTTGAGCAAATTATGAAGGGAATTGAAATTGCATTGCTTTAAGCAGTGTCCAGGCATTAACTTTCTTGTAAATGATTTGAAGCAGTAGCTCTTAAATCGGAAATCTGGAATGGTAGGACAGCATACTTCAGAAGATGAGCTAATGAGTGCAGAAATCTTGCTCTGCAGCAGGAGTCCCCAAATCTTTTGAGTCTGCTGCCAGTATTGGAATTTTGACATGGCATCAAAATGACTGCTGCAAAATAGCTGCCACAAGAGGTGGAATCAGCCACAAAATGGTGACCACAGCTCAAGTAACATGGAGGCATGTAACATCGCCTGTGGTTCAGGCTGATCTGGTTTTACTTGTGGTAGAAGTGGCCATGAAGGCCCCAATGAGACCTCTATAGGCTGCATATCACAACTTGGGTTAGGCCTTTTGAGTTATGAGCCTCTAGAATTGCCAACTGGACATGTTGTTTCCACAGAGGCAGTGAACTCTCAGCTTCTGTTTTATGCCTCAGGTGTGATCAGGATCATCAACTGGCAGTGTTGTCTGGCTATCCTCCGACTTCTCCTTCTGTGTTGCATTTCTTCTCATATGCACCTCCTTTCTAATGGTGGGGGAGAGTCTGGTGGACTGGGAACAGTGACTGCTTCTGAGTAACCAGAGTCAGGAGAGGTGAGGGGCATCAGATCACTAAGATCTGAGCTGCTTGTTTGTTCTGTCAGTTTCAGCTCTGTCAAGAGCGAGAGGTTCAGCAGCTGGCAACAGTGGTTCATCAGAGTTTTCCTCCTCTTCTTCATCTGTATCAGCAGCAGCTGTGTCAGTGTCAGGGTCAAGGGAGGTCATGACAGATATACAAGAATCAGAAAACTTGGTCTGAGGTAAATTCATGAACCATGGTTACATGTGATGTCTGAATAATAGTAGATTACGATCACACTGTGCAGAGGGTACTGTGCCATGAAGTTATGACATAAACAAATCTGTACAGACAGAATTTACAAACCTGTATAGACGGAAAACAAAAGCAGATAAGTAGGACTACAACAAAAGCCACGTTCTGGATTTTAAACTGTGGTTGGCGCAAACATGGATTCTTGTGCTGCACCATTGTTTTCTAACCCCAGCTTTCCATTTAGTTCTACCCTAGCACTATGTTGAAACCTATAACATGGCTATTGTTTGGTGTCTTTGGGAGTTGCCAGAGTCTGCTTCTTTGCCTACACTATTCCAGTCTACTGGAGTAAAAACAATGTCAAGTGGATGTTCAAGGCATATTTTGTTTTAGTCTTCTGCTTTTTAATACCATACCTTTAAGTCCTATTAGGTTAATGTAACAATGTCTAGCAAGTGAATGCTGTGAGCATATGGAAGTCTTTCCCAGCTTTTGTTTGCTGTTTATAGAACAGTTTCAAATTCATGGATTCTTGTTTTTCTATACCAGTGAGGAACAGTGAGGAACAGCTACGTGTATTTACTTGAGCAGAGTGTTTATTTTGTCCTTTGTGATTGCTTTGACATTATAATTTTGCAAACTGTTTTGAACTAATATTACCCAAACTTTACCCAGTTTCGGGTGTTATCCTCAATGGTTGTATTTAAGGCTCTTGTGCCAGTTCACCCCCTTTTTATTTATTTTATTTATTTATATTTCAGTTTCTAAACTTCCCTTCCCTGAAGGACTTAGGGTGGTGTACAACATTAAAACTATACAATATACATATACAATATACATTGTATATTTTCCTTCCTCATCAAGCTTTCTGACCTATTTACCGAATTAGGACACCCTTCTGAATGTATACTTTATCTTGAAAATGTTCAAGCAGTCATCTATAGTGTGATGTCCTCTTTTGGTTCAAATGGCATACACTTCTGTATTTTAATTTCAGTAAGGTCATGACCTTGAGCCTGCCTTTAAGCCAACTCCATCTTTAGGGAATGCTATTCCCTGAGACTTGAAATCTTTTGAAGAAGGTGCCAGGTTTAGGTTCTGGCATATCCACTTAAGAGAATGAAGTGTACCTGAGATACTGGGGAGCCATGGTTAGTCAGAGCAGACAACACTGAGTCTGCATAAAGCAACTACATGTGCATGTTTCAGGCCCTGATTTTAACATTTGTTGTCTGCATCCTGCGTAGAATGTCAAATAGCTTTGAATGCAGATGTCGCAGTACAGACTAATTGTAATTAACAATTCAGCTTTAGAACCACTCAAACCATGATGAATCTTTTAGCATTTCCCTGTACATAAAATTGATGTGTACAGAGGTATAGAAAAGCCAACAAGGGAGCATACTGGCAGGCGATACGTAACTGAAGGAGTTACTAGATGGAGAACATAAGAATGAACCTGCTGGATCAGACCAGAGTCCATCTAGTTCAGCACTCTGCTACTTGCAGCGGCCCACCAGGTGCCTTTGGGAGCTCACGTGCAGGATGTGAAAGCAATGGCCTTCTGCTGCTGTTGCTCCTGAGCATCTGATCTGCTACGGCATTTGCAACCTCAGATCAAGGAGGATCAAGATTGGTAGCCATAGATCGACTTCTCCTCCATAAATCTGTCCAAGCCCCTTTTAAAGCTATCCAGGTTAGTGGCCATCACCACCTCCTGTGGCAGCATATTCCAAACACCAATCATGCGTTGTGTGAAGAAATGTTTCCTTTTATTAGTCCTAATTCTTCCCCCCAGCATTTTCAATGTATGTCCCCTGGTTTTGTGGCCAGAGCCTCTAATGCATCCTTATGCAAACCATTAAACTTTCAAAATAACTTATACCAAAAGAGGATTGACGGTGTGTGATGGAAAGCATAAATTCTTTCTGTAGCATAATGGAAAGCATAAATTCTTCATTGTCAAGGTGGATAACTGATTGCTTATTTTCTTTTGAAATATCTAGTCCAGGAATATCTGGTTTGAGTCATGGCAGGACACAAGTTCTAGTCGGGTAAAGGATATAACGTGAATGATGTCTCACGTGTAAGAAACTAAGATTGTATTAATTTTATTATGCTTTAAAATGCTACCACCCCATTTTTTTCAGCTAAACAGGATCCAAGGGAGCTTGCGATAGAAGTCACACCTAATAAGATGTGACTGTACAATAAAAATCTCTCTCATTTAAACAGGTGGAACAGGTCTTAGTTCTTTCTCCAGGGAGAGGTTCTTACAGTGCCTCAAGCACAGTGATGAAGGCTGAGGCTGAGGGCCAAACTAGACATGGCCCCTTGGTGATTTAAAAATGCCATGAGGCCTATTTCTGATAGGACCTATAGTGTGGTGGGCTGATGGATGCACACACCCTGAGACTGTTTCTGCACTTGAAAATATATGTGAGGAGGGAATAGTCCCCTAGCCTTCAGCTCTGACCCTCACAAGATTGTAAAATTCTTTTAAAATGGTGGTGGTTTCCAAGGGGGGGGGGGTCCTGTGGAAGCTATCACATCTAATTTGCCCCTGGGCAGCTGGTCTTCTTGAACCCTAGCTATAAATGCTTTGTTTCCTGGCAACAACAGATGCTCCTATGAGAAAAAAAATGTGTGATTAGCTTGTCAGATCTCTGAGAATAATACCTAGTTGGGGCAAGTGACGGATTACTATCTGTGTTGCTTCAGTGTTCCCTACTGTTGTTTTCACAGGTGATTAATCACCTTTGGCTTCTTTAAGGATATTATTGTTTCCAGTGCTGGAGTTATGCATGATGTCATTTACAGTGAATCTTGATTTAATCATGTGACAGTTTTACTGGGAAGGCCTGCCTGCTGAACGAAAAACTGGGCCTGAAGAGGCATTTGTGGTGCAGGGAAGGAAGAATGTGGAGAGTGGTGAGGTGGAGCTCTATATAGCTAGATATATACTTGTGATGCATTGTACACTAGTGATAAAAGTGCTCTTTGTGAAAAATACTTATGTTTATTTTTCAGTTATTTATATTTATTTTTATTTTTCAGTTTATGTATATATTTATTTTTCAGTTGCACAGTTCAACTTGTGCAGTGTTGTAAAACAGATCTTTTCTATTAATAAAGGCTAATTAGAACATTGTATTGGACCCAAACTTGTTTTTTGCTGGCATGTATTGCTTCTGTCAGTGACAGAGATGGGATAATTTCTGCAGACTCCCCTCTCTCAGTGTAGGCTTCTGTTCATGTACTCTACCATTTCAGTAACAACATTTTGCTGGGCTGAATGAACCACAGCCAAGATCCCCAGCATGCCTGTGGGTACCATGGTACTCACCTATACCATTTTTGGTACCTGCCTAGTACTTTTAGAAAGTAGGTGGGGTCAAGTAGAGCTTTTGCCCAGCATAACTTCTGATTGGCAGTTGGATATCTGATTGACTGTGCAGATTTATTTAACTGTTACTTTGGCAGCAACTGCCATCATGGAATAGGAATCTGCACTGTGTTAGCGAAGTTAAACTGTGGTGATCATTTTGTGGCTGGTTCCACCTCCTGTGGCAACCATTTTGTTTCTGCACCCATCATGCCATGTTAGAATTCTTAATATGTTCACAGGCTTGATAAGTTTGGGGATCCCTGAGCTGCAGCACGAGGTGGGAAGAGGGAAAGATCAGTTGACAAAGTCCATTGACTTTTCTTTGGACATGCACACACACACATGTGCGCACGCACACACACAGAGTTCGTTGTTTTAATAGGGGAATTGACATATTTATGAATATGTTTCTTCTGGAAACAAGCTATCTGCATGTTTTCAAATATGCATATCTATTATTAGAACAGGAAGTACATGCTTAACCACTCTTCTCACACTTTAACTTGTCACAGTATTATACCAACCAAATCTGAATATGCTTGTGATATACCATTGATGGTGGACTAGATAGATTAAGTTAAGGTCCCAGAAATTTGCTGTCATGGTTTGTCATTTCTCTCTGTTATTTTAATGGAGTGGATTGCAGAAGCTACTTATTTGTAAAGCTGAAAAAGAAAACTGTATTTAGAATATCTCGCATCAACAGGTTTCACTCAGTTGGTTTTAGTGATACTGTGTGACTTTTTCCTCTGAAAAGAAAGTGTAATTTGTGAACTAGTTCGCTTAGAAGTCATGAAGAGGAAGAGAAGAATGGGTTTTGAACTAGTGGGGAAAGTGTGGAAAGGGAAGGGAAAGGTAGATAAGGGTAGCAGGAGAGAAATGAGCTCTTGGCATTAGGAAGGATAGACAAATACCCGCATGTGATAATAAGCTCTGTTTTAAATAATTGCTAGTATATATGATTTTGGTGCTGAATTCTGTTTGACATGTTTGCATAGCCATGAAAATTGCTTAGCATCATAAACTTGGATCCTTTTTTTTTTTTAAAAAGCAAACCTGTGGGTCTCTCCGTCACTGTTAGGAGGAGCATTCCATAACTATGCAGGTTTTCCACAACTGACTTAATTCTGTGTCATTAGATGATGTTTGAATGGTTTGAGGAGAGGAAAATGGCATGGAAATGTATAGTTTGTGTGGTAATGGGAATGTATACCTCCCAGCTTGCCTTGCCTTCTTCTGGAAACAAGCTATCTTCTGTTGTGTGCTTAAGAGCTTGGTGTACTTTCTTAGATACCATTTGGCCTTGTATTCTAAACAACTTTATCCTATATCACAAGTCACATGTGCTTTGAAAGTAGCTGCAATAAGTATAAAATTGTAATGCCTCCTCTATTTCAGATTGAAACAACTGTTGTAATTTCTAAGGCCTTGAGCATAATGCTAATGATTGATCATTTTTTTTTTTAAGATTCTTGCTCATTTAAATGGAAACATCTGTTTAGATATACATGTAGGGTTAGAGATCTTGGTGATTTATTAGACATTCAATTGTGAAACAACTTTCATAAGTATTCTGTGAGTACTAAAGGAATTTAAGAAGCCCATATCTGATAGTTCCTTATCTTTTCCCCCCAAAGATTTTACAGAAAACCTTACATTATTATAAAACTCCGATGTACACTGCTTTATGGTTCTTTGGAAATGCAGCTTTGGAAATGCAGCTAAGGGTATTTCCCTACCACCAAGTTTCCTTCTCTTCCTCTTAGAACTGAATGTTATTTCATATTGTCCTTCTTCTATTATTTGAATACCTTATTTCCATTTCCTGAAGATGTGCTATTTATACCTGTAAAGAGTAGTTTTGTAATAATCCCACAACCTGTTTTGTGAAATAGGTTGTAAATGTACATTAACATGAGTTTGCTGCCAGGAATCCAGCCTGTTGCTTGAATAAACTCCTTCCCAGCATTTGAGTGAGGGAAGATCCAGTGTCCTTTGCATTGTCTGTGCAGACATTGAAGAAGAATTGGGACATCTCAGAGGAGCATCTCTGATAGAGACTGCACTGTAAATGCCTTCCTTTAATTAGTCACTCTTGGAGTACAAGGGATTAATCTAATTTGTGTACCCCCCCCCCCCACACACACACACTTAAACATGATATTTCTGCTTACTGAGTGCATGTCGTAGTATTTAACACGCTATCTTTTCTTGGTTCCAAGTGACCAACATGGTTAAACTAGTCACAGATCCAATAGCATATAGCAATAATGCATGATTATAGGTTTCCAGTACAGCAGCTGGAGGTGAAAGCTTCCCCCTTCTGTGCCGTGATCTGAGTCTCACAGCAGATGCTCTTTAATCTTTACTGCTGTTGCTTCTCATTCCATATAAAAGGGAATAAAATAAATCCGTGTTCACAGGAAAAGAAAATGAAACAGCTGTATCAATGTACATGGAAGTTTGCTTCTGGCAACAGTTTTGAAGAAGACCACTGGTTTTGCTGAGTTGTTTTCCCCCCCTGTCTTGAGTTGGCTATGGCAGGGTGGCCTATTGCTTGAAAACAAACTCTCTCAGCTTAGTCTTCACTCATCCCAGTCACTCTGTCCATCCATCCTTTATGGTTTGCAAATCCCATCTGACTTGAGATGGTCTGTGAGATGAAACTGGGTAGTGGCCGTGGCAGAAAAGGCCATTAAGTCACAACTAATGTGTAACAAACATATGGGGTTTTCAAGGCAAGAGATGTTCAGAGGTGTGTTACCTTTGCCTGCCTTTGTGTCGCAACCCTGAATTTCCTTGTTCGTCTCTCATCCAAATACTAACCAACGCTGCCCTTGCTTAGCTTCTGATGTCTGATGAGATCAGACTAGCCTGGGCCGTAAAGCCGGGGCATACTGGATGGAGCCCATTGAATTGCATGCGTAGTTTTGGCCTGGCAACTTATCAGGTGGCAGTTGTGCCCAGTGATGTGAGATTCTGGGGGAAATTCGAGTCACCAGGTTAAGTAATTTAAATATTTATATTAGCAAAAGTCGGAAAATGTGCCTATATAATCCTGGACCTTGTATAATCAGTGGAGTTTGTCCCAGCTTTGTATCCCATATTGATTTGCAGCACAGTAGCCCTGACAATTACAGATAAACAGACTTTTACATAAATGTTGGACAGAACATTTTTCATGGGAAAAATAAAGCATCACCGGTAGTGCGTTTTATGGCGTAGTATATTTCAGTTTGTCTCTTCTGTTCTATCTGTGCAAATATAATGTGTTACACTACCTTTTCTGAATTTTCCCCAGATGTCTGGCACACAAAATTAAGAAAAATAAGTTTTTTAATGGCATGGAGTATTCAGTGGGAAATGTTTTTACCTTGCTGAAGTTCTACATGTCAGGCTGCTGTAAAAGGCAAATATACAAGACTGGGAAAGACAGCCATACTATATATTTGAGAGAAAATATGGCCTTATAGAGCTTGCTGTGTGTTTCAAAGGGTGGTTGAATGAGTACAGATTTCATGAGAGTGTACCCTAGGGACAACTGTTTTTATTTAGGGACTGGATACTTGGACTAGTCCCCACTCACTTATTCTGTTCCTGCAGCTCATTTTTATTTTATTTGTCTTATTTATAGTCCACCTTTCTCACTGAAGCTCAATTCAGATTAGGCAGTGTAAGTCAATTCAGCCAATAGCACTGACCATTCAGTAAGCAATGTAATATGATTAGAGTGAAGTAATTAAAGCCATCCCTGACCTGGATATCCCCAGGCTACCCTGATCTTGTCAGTTCTCCTGGAGGCGGCTGAGGGCATCCTGGATGGGTGATTTCCCAACCCTTAATCAGGGAGGCTGGAACTAAAACTTTCCACTTCCTGTTGAAGGCTTGGGCATCCCTTGAGCCTCAGTATTTTTCCTGCCTCAGCAGGGAGAGCAGTGATTTATTTGGCTCCAGGGCCACCTTAGCCTTTTCATCGTTTGTGTGTGTGTGCGTGCTTGTGGTTGTCTCAGACTTCGTTGGTGGTTGTTCAGTGTGTCTTCTATGTTGCGGGCGCTGCCTCAGAGCTCAGATTTTGCCTCTAAATTCTTCCCGCCAAAACGAGCTTGCATAATGGTTGCTCGATTGTTAACCCCCACTGGAGGTCTTTGGCAGATCCTCTGCTGAGGGGATTCGGGCGGCAGTTTGCAAAGGCAAGAAAGGCTCCCAGGCAATAGCCGAGGACCAAATGGAGGCTGCAGCCATTGGCAGGTAGGCCCCCGCGAAGCAGGGTGCAGCACAACTCCTGCAGCCAAAGAAGAGATGCAAACCAAACACATCTCAGAAGAGGAGCACCAGCATCCCACGTAGGGCTGCAGATGGTGAAACTCCTCCACCATCATAGCTCCTTCGGGCATTGAGCATTCAGCCATGCCGAGATTCTGGCCAGGGGAGGGCTGAGGGCAACAGGGAGCAGAACTGTGCAGAGGGTGCCAGCGACCCATGTAGGACCACGGCAGGTGCTGGAGCCCCTCCTTCTCTTCAAGAATCCACCATTTGCAGGCAAGATCGGGGGGGGGGGATCCGTGAGGGCAGGGCTACCTCTCCCCTGTCTGCCTCTCCCCGTCTACCTCAGTCCCATCTACCTCCAATCCTGACTCATGAAGAAATGCTTCTCTAGCAGAGTTAATAGACATGTTTAGGCAAACCATGAGGGAGGAAATCAGACATTACCATAGCAAAAAGGGATCCTCCAGGCACAGACCTAGATCCAGGTCCCCATCCAGATCCCCTAGCCCCACCTCTTCAAAAGGTGCAGGCACCAGGAGGGATCCCCTCAATATGCCCTCATCACCCACCAGGAGAAGACCCCTTCATGGTAAGTGACCAATGGACTGATCTCAGAAGTTAAGCAGGGGCAACCTTGGTTAACATTTGAACAGGTAATCTCCAGGAACACCAGAGAACACTGGCAGTGGCAAACCACCTCTGAACATCTCTGGCCTTGAAAAGCCAACCAGGTTTTCCATAAGTCAGCTGTAACTTGATAGCGTGTACACATGCACCCACGCACAATTAATGCAAAGAAAAATTTGGAATGAAATATAAATATTAACATGGCATATTAAATGATGCCAAATTACATAATAGGATAATACATACAGCATTAGATCTTACTGTACACAGTAGTATACAGCGGAACCTTGGTTTTCGTCATCAATTCATCCAGGGAACTTCGGTGAAAACCGAAACCGACGAAAACCGAGGCTCCCATTGACAAGCAATGGGGGTTGCCAGTTTTCGCCACAATTTTAGCACACGTGTGTTGGCGAAAATCGATGAAATGTGAAGTATTTTCGCTGAACAGAGGAAGGATTTTCGCTGAACGAATCGGCAAAACCTGAATCCAACTAAATCCGAAGGCTTCGAAAGCCGAGGTTTCGCTGTTATCTACGGTCTTCTTCCTGAATCATTCCGTTATAACAAATCCCTATTACCTTTGTAAATATGCCCCCGAGTAATTCAGATTTGCATAGTTGGCAAAATACCAGGAGAGTGGAAGCCTTCCCGACTTCATCAAGCAGGCTATTCCTCAAAGTGGGGGGCAGGGGCACAACAAAGAATATACATCTACAGACAGTTGTTGATCTTGCCCGTTTTCAGGGTGGCAGCTGCAGAAGGCTTTGCTTGGATAATCGAAGCTGTTGTGGTAGAGTATAAGGGACAAGACAGTTCCGCAGATGAGAGGGTCTGAGGCCATGAATAATATTGGAATTGCTACTTAACCATTTAGAGAGCGGTATGGAGATTAAGGCCTGCCTGCATTACAGCTGTCACTTAAATTGTTCTTGGTGGCAGCTGTTGATGAGGCTGGGCTTGGCAAGCAGTTGGTTTTTTCTCTCTCTCCCAGGTAGTACACACCTTTTCCAATGTTTGCATTAGTGTGGAGAAAATTGCCAAGCCACATGATAAACCTTTCACCATCAGATAACAGCTTCAGTCTGAGGTAATTTGAATATAGCTTTGGTATGACAACAGTAAATTATGGACTGGCTTTCAAGTAGCCTTGAATTAATTGTGTCTTAATTACCTAGTCTTACACAGTCCGTATAGATTGGAAAATCTTAGACAAAATAAGGATTATTCCATTGGGAGTGTTCACAGAATTTGTAAACCAGCATTGTTTTATAAAGCTCCAAAACAACGTACCTGGCATGTTTTCATAATTGCATGGATTAGAGTCTCCGCCTTACCTTTCTCAAGTGCTCTTTGAAAGAGTGGAAAAATTGTGAATTCTATTGCCCTACTTCACCAGTCTTTATTAGTGTATATGATACACGGAAAGGACAGAATACGTGTTGGGCGACTTTGTGCATGTAGCTGAATTGGCTGGTGTGCTTGGCTAGGGCTGGAAAAATCCTAGGCACCTAGAAAATTGCTGTTGGTGTTTTAGGAATTTCAAATATCTCGCCCCCTAGTCATGTGCAGGCTGGTTCCTAGGAAATAGAAACTTCTCCTTTTCACCTCCTGTTCCTGTGTATACATCTTTCACTTGATTGATGTCCAAAACAAATTCCAGGTAGGAGGTGTTAGCGCTCACTCTTTATCCTGTACTTAGCAGCTGAGTTTAGTCTCACCCAGTCATTAAAAGTGAGGTAAGTTACAAGTGCAAGACCTCGATGTACCTTGTAAGATGCTAGAAATGGTAGCATTGTGTCAGCATAGTGCTGTAGGATTCACCTGAATCCGAGAGTGGTCAGAGTGTTGAGATAAACCATGAGAGTATAGTAACGAACCCAGAGGTGACATCATGTCCCTGACCATCATAGCCTCTTACTGGGTGCCAGCCTAGTGTATGAACAACTTGGGTTTCCATTACTTAGACAGCAGGATTAAGGAGTGCTCTGGAGGGTCATAAGTGCAGGTATCATAGCCACCAGTACATGTGAGTAGCAGTACACAACAAAGAAGTGAATTTTTGTTTTGAGTGTTTTTCTATATTTTGAATAAAAGACTGATATGACTGGAAGGTTCTCAGACCCCCTGGCTGAGAACCACTGTCCTACACAGTCATGGACAAGTTTACATGTATGCTTTGTATTTTGTCACAGCAAAACTCAGTCTGTCTTGTGTTTGAGAAACTTGACTGAGCAAGGTGAGTGCATGTGGGTGTTTAGTGGCTGTAGGCATTTTGTACAGAAATAACATCTGTACCATAGTCCCTGTATTGATGATAGCTGTGATGGACTACAGAAAACAGTATGATTTTTAAAAGTGTAGTTCTGTCTGCAGCCATTATTGTTTACCTTTCAGAGTGAGGAAGAAGTCTAGGAACAGGGAAGCCATCTGATTGGCTGAGGCAATCCTGCACTCTTTTTTTTTCTTTTTGTTTATATACCGCCCTCCCCCGAAGGGCTCAGGGCAGTGAACATGAAATATACAAGCAGAGTATAAATAAAAACAGACAATTAAATTATGACTCTGCACATTTTAAAACTAAACCCCTTAAAACGCAGTGTACTAATTATACAATGCAATAACACAACAGCTCAGTAGATGGCATCTTGTAACTAAACCCCCTAAAAAGGGGGGATGGTAGGGTCCATTGATGTTATAGAGGGGGGGCAATCAGCGGCTGGTCTCCCCAAAGGCCCGGTGGAACAGCTCCCCAAAGGCCCGGTGGAACAACTCACCAAGGTCCCGCAGGGCCTGGACACCTGGAGGGAGAGCGTTCCACCAGGCAGGGGCCAGGGCTGTAAAGGAGGGCCAAGTGGAGGCCAGCTGCATCATTGAGGGGCCGGGAACCACCAGCAAATTGGCCTCTGCCGAACGCAGAGGCCGGCTCGGCACATATGGGGCAACACGGTCCCGCAGGTACAAGGGTCCCAAGCCGCGTAAGGCCTTAAAGGTTAGCACCAACACCTTGAAGATGATTCGGAACTCGACCGGTAACCAATGCAGACGGTGCAACACAGGTAAAATATGATCTCTTGCTGCATGCTGGACCAGTCTTAATTTCCAGATCAGGTGCAAGGGAAGGCCGGCGCAGAGCGAGTTGCAATAGTCAAGTCTGGAGGTGACAATTGCATGGATCACGGTGGCCAGGTCCGCTTGGGAGAGGAAGGGGGCCAGCTGCCGGGCCTGATGGAGATGGAAAAACGCAACCTGGGTTACATGGGCCACCTGGGTCTCCATTGAAAGAGACGAATCCAGGTGGACCCCCAGGCTGAGAATGGAGGAGGCTGGTGCCAATAAGACCCCCTCCCACACCGGCGCCTGAAAGTCCTCAATCTCCCCCTCACGGCCCAGCCATGATGTCTGTCTTCGCTGGATTCAGTTTTAACCTGCTCTTCTGCAACCAACCAGCAACCACCTCCAAACAATGCTGGAGAGCTGCAAGGGCGGCAACTACTCCTTTTTCCATCAACAGAATGAGCTGGGTGTCATCAGCATATTGATGGCACGTCAGCCCAAAGCTCCATACCAACTGAGCAAGGGGTCGCATATAGATGTTGAATAATAATGGGGACAACAGCGCCCCCTGAGACACACCACAACAAAGTGGGCACCTCCAGGAGGCTTGGTCCCCGCACCACACTTGCTGACTCTGGTCCTGGAGGAACGAGGCAATCCACTGAAGGTGATTTGGTTGGTCACAGAAGATTTGATGTCACTGTGAGGGAGGAAGTTGTAAAACAGTCTGAGAGTTTTTGCTTTTTAGCATTCCTGCTGTTAAGAGCTATCTGCCTTAACTGTTTAAAAGCATAACAACTCTGGAGGGAGTAGTTGAGTCAAAGTGTGTGACTGCTACTGATATAAGCCTGCAAGATGTGGCGAAAGCAAACTTACATAGACTGGAAGGACTGGTGGAGGGGTTCATTAAGGGGACAAGTTGAAGTACTCTATAAACCAGTGAGAAATAGTGCAGAGAGGCAAGGATTCCTATATCCCAGTTGGTCTGGGGTCTGGGGTTTTGCTTTGGTTTACCTCTGTGGTTTGTTTTATGTGTTGTTGAGGTTTTTCTAATGTTGAAGGCTACATGAGGTACTGGGTAAATGTACCTAGCCTGTTAAAACCCTTTGTATGTGAACAAGCCATTAATCAAAACATCTTGAAGTAACAAGGAAACTACCATCCGTGAAACAACTGAAAATATATGCCATCTAATCTGAACTGAAACTGAATAATCTTATTAAGTGCTGTGCTGAAAAGCAGCTGTAAATCTCTGTGCCAAGCTCTAGTGTTTATATATTTATCCTGTCTTATACGTTCCTTTCTCCAAGTTATTCGTCTCCCAATCCCATATTCTCTCTTGTTAAATAAATCTTTTATTCTGTTTAAGTTATCTCTGCCTCAGTATTATTATTTTGGTGTGCCTTATAAAAATGTTTTGCCAAGGAAGTTTGCCAAGGCCTCATTCACATTCTGGGAGAATAATAGGGCTAAGGAAAAAGTGCTTCTTGTTACCAAATGCTACCATATTAGAAACAGTTCAATCCCTGACATGAAAAAGGTGGGAAAATCTGACAAGCCTGGTCAGTGAGAGGTTTCCCTGTCTTGGTGATATTGGAAGGTGTGGGGGTCTGTTGCAATTTCACTTTACTTATCTTCTAGTTCTGCTAAAACCATGGCTAACTATGGTACAGCGAAAAACCAATTACCACTTACTTAATGTAGAATTATTTTCTTTTTCAGCCTTTTTTTCAGCTTGTAAAATTACGAAAGCTTGGGCTTAGTGATAATGAAATTCAGCGACTTCCTCCAGAGATAGCAAACTTCATGCAGCTCGTGGAACTTGATTTGTCACGAAATGGTAAGCTAGAAAATATACATGTTGTATGGGATTCTTTTATAGATTAACTCAAGATGAGTAAAGTACAGATGTCTCACTGCAGCAGCTTCCTTTACCAAATGGCATTTATTCACATAATTATACATAAATCATCTCTAGTGCTCCTTGTGAAGAGTTCTCCAGGGGATGTGTTCATTAGGAACAAAAGTCACTTTCTGAGATTCAGAGTTCTCAAAAAAGATGAAGACTAACATTTTCAGCATGAGATTTTTTCCATTTGGAAACACACAGTTAAGATTCTGTATTAGACTGCACTCCATGTTAAAAACAAGCTAATGAGTGGCTAGCCTTGGTGGTGGTGGAAAGTTCTGTCAAGTTGCAGCCAACTTATGGCAAGGTCACATTCCAGATTGTGGGAAGTACTCATCTGTGGGATATCAGCAGGAGCAAGTAGCCCAAAGATCCAGCAGGATGCATGGAGCCCAATTATAGGTTGCAAGAGCTCTCATGAGCACAGCAGGGAGGGAGCCGATCAGCCAAGGTGTGCCTCCACCGATGCAAGCGCTTGGTGCGTCTCTGAAGTGCCGAGAGTTGGATGGAAGCAAAGGCAAGACCAGGCTGTGTCAGGCAGCAATGGCCAGGGGAGAGGCAGGAAAAGGCCAAGTGGTACTGAAACTTCTGGGGGAAAGCAGGTTGTCCTGATGGAAGCAGGAAGTTGCTGGGGGTTGCTGAGTGAGAGAACAGTTTCTCTCACTCAGCAGGTCCCTGTCAGCCAATGGGTGCACCCTGGCTCTCCCTGCTGCAGCTGCTCTGGCTGCCCTTGTTGCTTCTGAGGCCTTCCTCTGCTGCAGGACATCTTCGCTTGGCTGCTGGATCCTCAAGACTTCCTGCTCTTGCTGGTGTTGGGTTGGATCCCTTGTTGCCCAGGCTCTAGAGCCATGTCATTCTTCACTGCCCTGAATGTGGCCACAGTGAGTTTTCTTCTTCACTACCCCAAATGGGACGCTGGAACTGCAGTGTAGCCACTTGCCCTACTGGGCCCAGAAGAAGCCTCCTCTTTTGAAGTCAAAATTGCAAATGAGAAAAATTTGCAGTCCAAATTGCAAGTGTACCATGTTACTGAAGAAGTGGGCATTTTCCCATGAAAACAGGAGAACACTGGGAACCCTGCCCAGCAAGATATTTACACATTTATAGCCTAATTTATCTTCAGTGAGGACTACAAAAGTGCATTTGCAATTTGGACTTCAAATTTGTGTTGTTATCTTTAAGAATTTTTCTAGACACGTTTCACACTTCATTTGAATTTGGTGTTTAAGGTTTATAGGTTACACTTAGTATTAAACTGTGCACGTACATTACATGTATACAATTTGTGCTATTATTTCATGCTTTGGTAGCCTGGATATAGTTCTTTGGGATTTGTCCCTCTGTTTTGTGTATCTAGCAAGCTATGCATATCTGTTGTTTGTGTCCCACTATCTTACCATGATCTTTTTTCATAGTCTGTTATATTTGCTCAGAAATCTTTGAATATCATATTATAATCTTGTTCAGTTAGATTTCCCACCAACGACAGAGAAACTGGTGCTACGTATTTCACCTGAAGTAGTACATTTCTTATGAGATCATTTGAATACAGTAGCTATTTCTATATAGTACTGTAGCTATTTATTATAACATTAGAGTAAAGATTAAGAACATAAGAACATAAGAAAGAGCCAGTTGGAACAGACCAGAGTCCACCTAGTCCAGCACTCTGCTACTCGCAGTGGCCCACCAGGTGCCTTTGGGAGCTCACATGCAGGAGATGAAAGCAATGGCCTTCTGCTGCTGCTGCTCCTGGGCACCTGGTCTGCTAAGGCATTTGCAATCTTAGATTGTATTGTTGAAGGCTTTCACGGCTGGAATCAACTGGCTGCACCACCAGACCACGACTGCACAGCTTGGTAAACTTGGAAAACCCACAATTGTCAGAGTAAAGATTGCTTCCTAGATGTAGCAGACAGTGTGAATACAGAGGATATGGGAAGTAATAAGGAGCATTAATAACTTCCTTCATTTCCAGTTGTTTGTTTTTGAATGAAAATAAGTTCCTTCTTTATGGGCTTCTCAGATAGCGCTATGGTTAGGCCATTATTCTTAACATCGTATCATGCCCAATAGCATATCATAAATCTTCTGTTAGTTCCTTCTTATCCAATGGTCTTTTAAAAAAAGTAAGACATTGGGCCAATCTGTATGTCTGATTCTGAAATTCGCTCTCTGCCTGTGGATACTTAAATCCACAGATGGGGGCACGCTCACTTCCAACAGGTTTTTCTGCAAACTTAGGGGGCATCTGAGGTCTGCAGAAAACTCTGAATCTTAAAAAAATGGGGCTTATGAATCCCATTAATGGGAAGATGGGTTTCTTTCTTTCTGTGGTTTGGGGTTTTTTTGTTGCCTTTTCATACAGTCACATGCATCCTGTTGGCAAAGTGGAGTTGAGGCAGTTTTTATGTGAACTGCATTCTACCGTTTTTTAATTCTTTATTGCACCTCTGAATCGTTGTAGTGGGCTCTTTAAAATGTCTGAAGTACTTCCCAAAGAACCCCTTTCCCCCCACCTTTTTTCATGGCACTTTCCTTTTCAGGCCCCCTTTTAAAACAGGTTGTGATTAGTTCTGCAGTGCTAGACCAGTATAGCAGTGCATCTGAATTCTGGCACCATCAGCATTCAGATGTATTGAATTGCTGTATTGGTCCAGCACTATAGCACAAATCTTAGAATGTTTTAAAAAAGCCAAAAAAAGCATATTCTACAAAGAAAGACGGGAAGAAATAGTAGCACTGTTTGAAATCGCCAGAGATTTTCCGAGCGCTTTAAAGGCAGCTCATAGATGGATTGAAATGAGATGTGTGAAGCACCTGCCTCTGTAGCGCCTTAGGCAAATTTGGGCAAACAAAGGATAACATCTGGTTTAGGACAGTAATCTGAAAGGAGCACTCTGCAGAATCTCAGCATTGAATGTGAGGTTTAGAAATGTAGTGGGATGCAGGTGAGAAAGTAGTTCAGACTATTTAGTTAAATTGCTCTCCAAGTACAACAGGTTACCTCCAGTTTAGTTGCTGGTTGGGTCTGGGCAGTTGGAGTTGAGCACAACTGATTCTGGTTAACCACAGTCAGCAATTATCCCGAAAATCTACAATGCCTTTTTGTGTGGTTAGTCAACTCATTTTTTAAAATGTTCAGACTGACAAACCCAAATTAATGACCCCTTCTTTTAAAATGTCTCCATAGTGAAGCATTTCTGGGATGTGATCGGTAGCTACGTGTTAGGTTCATTTTTGAAACAAATTTGAAACTGCTCCTTCCTGCTTAGAAACACTGACTCCAGTGGTGGGTTTTCAGTTAGTACATTCAAATTGTGATTTGTTTATTTTAAAAGAAAATTAGTCTGCATTCATTCCTGATAAAATGTAAACAATCCTCTAACAATGAATCTGTGGTGTATTTTCCATGTACAGAGAGGCTAAAAAGTTTCATTGGCCTGCTTAGGCTGGACTCTCAGTCCAGCTCAACCTCTGATTACGGCTTTTATAGCCCTGTTGTTTAGCTGTGCCTGTGTATGGTCTGTGTCAGAGCATCTGAGCGTCACACATGTGTGAAGATTTTTATGCTCTGTTTTTCTGTAGTTGAAAGCATTTCAGAGCAGCTTACAATGATATTACCTTCTTCTCCCCACAACAGGCACTTTGTGAGATAGCTAGGACTGAGAGAGTTTTGAGAGAAATATGAATAGCCCAAGTCAGTATCATGTGGAGGAGTGGGGAATCAAACCTAGTTATCCAGACTAGAATCTTCTACTCTTAACCGCTGTACCACGCTGGCTGTAAGATTGTGGGTGTTTAAAGGGGTTAAACCCATTAACCCAACAATATTAGGGAAGATCATAGGTTAGCTGTTGTAAATTAGCAACTGAACAAGGAAAACATGTCTGCATATGTCATCTTTTCTGTATACAATTGGGACTCCCTTGGTTATTGTATGATACATCATTGCTTTAAGCTGGGCTTATATATTCAGTTTATTCCATGTACTGAAATGTTGTTTTCCCTTGTATACTTTTATTAGCTCTTTTAAAAAGACTAAGAAAAACAACTAAGAATATACTCAAAAACTATGAAATAAGAGGGAAAGGGAGAGCTCTTGATTTCCTCTGTGCTGAATATAAACACAGTTAAAGAATTACCTAATTAAAATTATGTAGTTAATACTTAATTGAATTATATCACTAGTTAAATAGGATTCACAATTTTCTCTATAATATCCATCTTATTCTCCCAGTCCTCAAATTCACAAACTACAATTCATTTTTTCCCTGTTTTGAGCAACAAGTCTAACAGGGATTTCTAGTTATCAATAAATTTAAATAAAATTATTATCTCTAATCAAAGAAGTCAACTTAGCCATCTCAAGCAATTCCAATATCTTCACAAGCCATACTTACCGTATATACTCATGTATAAGTCGAATTTTTCAGCACATTTTTAATGCTGGAAAAGCTCCCCTCGACTTATATACGGGTCATTAAAAAAATGTGTGTGTTTTTACTTTGCCGGCCAGCAGGGGGCGCAGTTTTTATGCTAGAGGCACCAAAATTTCAGGGTACCCTCAGAAGACACTCCTGATGATACCAGCCAAGTTTGGTAAAGTTTGGTTCAGGGGGTCCAAAGTTATGGACCCCCAAAGGAGGTGCCCCCATTCCCCATTGTTTTCAATGGGAGCTATTAGTAGATGGGGCTACCCTTTTGAGGGTCCATAACTTTGGACCCTCTGAACCAAACTTCACCAAACCTGGCTGGTCTCATCAGGAGAGTCTCTTTATGATACCAGCCAGGTTTGGTGAAGTTTGGGTCAGGGGATCCAAAGTTATTGACCCCCAAAGGGGGTGCCCCATCTCCCATTGTTTACAATGGAAGCTAATAGTAGATTTTCCATTTCTGATCATATCACTCTTAAAATCTAAGTTGGGTTACATTTGGACATACAGATGATGATGAGGAATCCAGTTTTGAAGGATTTTAACTCTTGTGTTTTAGCTTGGTTGCTGGTTGAGCTAAGCTTTTTGTACTTTTAAAGTTATTGTTGATACCATATTGTTCTTGTTGACCCTCTTTTCCACTTACAGAGCCAGTTTATTGTTTTTCTTTGAAATAAATATTCAAAAACATTTAACCTACTGATGCCTCAATTGATGTAATTTTATTGGTATCTATTTTTATTTTTGAAATTTACCAGCAGCTGCTGCATTTCCCACCCTCGACTTATACACGAGTCAATAAGTTTTCCCAGTTTTTTGTGGTAAATTTAGGTGCCTCGACTTATATGCGGGTCGACTTATACACGAGTATATACGGTAAATGAAATTTTCCATTTTTGCCCATATAGTATTCTTGCTGGCAGTATCATATATAAAAACAAAATTCTATCTTTTTTTGAACTGTATGGCCATGAGACTCAAACGAAAAGCTTCTGGTTTCATTTGTAGTTTCATCTTTAAAATATTCTGGATTATTGAATGTTTTTAATCCATTTTTCCACCTTTATTTCAAGTCTACCATAAATGGTAACCCCTACTGAAATTTTGGTAAAAATTGGCATTTCTTTCCAATGAGCGTTCATCTCAACTCACCAAAAATCTCAAGAAATGTCTGAATTCATCCTCTGCCACTTCCTGGACCTTGTAGGAAACTACCATTGGGTCCTAGTGCCCAGAACCCCCCCCCCCCCGGCCCAAACAACAAGGCAGCCCAGATGGATGGTGGTGGCAAGCCAACGCTCTACTGCCAGATCAGACAACAGTCTCCCTTTTCTTCCTACCCTTCCCTTTGCCCAAACACCAAGCCAGGCCGGCAAGCTGCCGCTCTCTCACTGTGCCTGGCAACAATCTCCCCTTCCCCCCACTGGTCCAGACACCAAACTGGACCCACCCACCTCCCCTCCACCTGCCTGCTCGTAGTCCTTTGGGACTATTTTCTACTGCGAAACCATGCAGTCCTGCCAAACCACTAATGGCCACATTTTTATCTTTCTGTGAGACAGAGTACAGAACTATAGGTGTTATGTATACATGGCAGAGAGAAAGCTTAAAAGCCAGATTGGAGGCACCTGAAATAGATGGGCAGCCCATGGTGGATATGACAATCTTATACCTCTAGTCACCTGTAATATTTGGTAGACTGAGAGTTAAACTGTTGTTTATTCAAACTGGTATATTTTCTTTCTTGCCATGAAGACTAGATATGTGCTTTTCACTTGCATAAACGCCTAAGGCTCAGTTTGAGCTAGGACAGTGGAGGCGAACCTTTTCGAGACCGAATGCCCAAACTGCAACCCAACCCCCCCTTATTTATCACAAAGTGCCAACCCAGCAATTTAACCTGAATGCTGAGATTTTAGTTTAGAAAAAAACCGGTTGGCTCCCTCTTCCTCCGCCCCACCTGCTTGAGCAGGGGCCAGCCTGCTCTAGCCTCCACAAGTCCCGCACGCACTGCTCTATTTTTTATTTATTTATTTATTTATTTTTTTCAATGCGCAATGGCAGAACAATGGTATATACCGCTTCCCATCCCCTCAAGGGTCTTCGGGCTCCGCATGTGAACAACAGGAGCAATCACACAATAGAAACACATAGGCTCCATCTCATAAAATGGCTTAAAACTCATAAAAACAGCGAATAACCAGAATACATAATAAATAGATAGAAGGCGTCTGGCCCCAATTTAAAACCTACCTCCCTGAGGGGGGGCCAGTGGGGCCCCTCATATGAGGGGACCCTGATGTAACTGCCCCAGGCACAGAGCAGTGGGGGGGCACCATATTAGCAGCTGGACACTGCAAAGGCCCGGTGGAACAACACGGTCTTGCCACAGGCCCTGCGTGAACTCACTCCAGGTCCCGGTGAGGGGTCCGGGACAGCTGGAGGAAGCTGGTGTCTCCACTCAGGCTGGGGCCAGTGCCGTAAAGGCCCTGGCCCGCGTGGAGGCCAGCCGCATCATAGAGGGGCCGGGGACCACCAGCAAATTGGCCTCTGCAGAACGCAGAGGCCGAATTGGGGCATATGGGGTGATGCGGTCCCGAAGCATCTCTAGCATCTCTGCCTCCTCTGCACCCTCCCCCCCGGCAGCAGCTACCCAGAGCACAGGCACCAGGCCCACCAGCCGAGTCCTCCCTGCTCACCGTGGTGCACGCACGTTGTGCTCAGTGGCCAAGGCCAGCCTAGATGTGTGTGTGTGTGGGGGGGCGTGATGTTCTGCCTCCCACATGACAAACTCTGTGTGTGCGTGCCCACAGAGAGGGCTCCGAGTGCCACCTCTGGCACCCGTGCCATAGGTTCGCCATCACTGAGCTAGGACCTTGCTAAAATTTAGCTCTTGAAGATGGATCCTGGGCACTTGACTCTGAAGCATGTAAAAGGACAATGCCTTTGAGCAATGTGATTAAAGTACTTTTTCTTTCACTCTAAATGACCGTAACAATGTTGTATTAGTGGAAGCAGCTTTATAGATGAAGCGCATTAACATTTAGACAGGCAAGTACAATCAATAAAGGGCTGATCATAAATACCATGTGCAGTTTAATGGCTAAAAATAATATGTTAGTTTGTCTGTGTGGAAAAGATGGAAGCACTTCAAAATATAGTGAAAGTTTTTTTAGAGCTGTATTGTGCACTGGCCAAGATTTTGAGTGAAGAGTCCATATCTCATTTCTGTCTGTCTTAGCTTTAAGAACATAAGAACAAGCCAGCTGGATCAAACCAGAGTCCATCTAGTCCAGCACTCTGCTACTCGCAGTGGCCCACCAGGTGCCTTTGGGATCTCACATGCAGGATGTGAAAGCAATGGCCTTCTGCCGCTGTTGCTCCTGAGCACCTGGTCTGTTAAGGCAGTTGCAAACTCAGATCAAGGAGGATCAAGATTGGTAGCCATAAATCGACTTCTCCATAAATTTGTCCAAGCCCCTTTTAAAGCTATCCAGGTTAGTGGCCATCACCACCTCTTGTGGCAGCATATTCCAAACACCATTCACACGTTGTGTGAAAAAATATTTCCTTTTATTAGTCCTTATTCTTCCCCCCAGCATTTTCAATGAATGCCCCCTGGTTTTAGTATTGTGAGAAAGAGAAAAATTTCTCTCTGTCAACATTTTCTACCCCATGCATTATTTTATAGACTTCAATCATATCTCCCCTCAGATGTCTCCACTCCAAACTAAAGAGTCCTAAACGCTGCAGCCTCTCCTCATAAGGAAGGTGCTCCAATCCCTCAATCATCCTTGTTGCCCTTCTCTGCACTTTTTCTATCTCTTCAATATCTTTTTTGAGATATGGCAACCAGAACTGAACACAGTACTCCAAGTGCAGTCGCACCACTGCTTTGTATATGGTCATGACAATCTTTGCAGTTTTATTCTCAATTCCTTTCCTAATTATCCCCAGCATAGAGTTTGCCTTTTTCACAGCTGCCATGCACTGAGTTGACATTCCCATGGAACTATCAGCTAAGATGCCCAAATCCTTTTCCTGGCCTGTGACTGATAGCACTGACCCCTGTAGTGCGTATGTGAAGTTTGGATTTTTTGCCCCTATGTGCATCACTTTACATTTTGCTACATTGAACTGCATTTGCCATTTCTTAGCCCACTCACCTAATTTATCAAGGTCCGCTTGGAGCTCTTCGCAATCCTTTGCAGTTCTCATCACCCTACATAATTTGGTATCATCCATAAACTTGGCCACCACGCTACCCACCCCTACTTCCAGGTCATTTATGAATAGGTTAAAGAGCACTGGTCCCAAAACGGATCCTTGGGGGACACCACTCCCTACATCTCTCCATTGCAAGAACTTCCCATTTACACCCACCCTTTGCTTCCTGTTCCTCAACCAGTTTTTAATCCATGAAAGGACTTCCTCTCTTATTCCTTCATTGCTGAGTTTTCTCAATAGTCTTTGGTGAGGAACTTTGTCAGAAACCTTTTGGAAATCCAAGTAGACAATGTCCACTGGTTCCCCCTTATCCACATGCCTGTTTACACCCTCAAAGAACTCTAGTAAATTTGTAAGACAGGACTTGCCTCTTCAAAAGCCATGCTGACTCTTCCTCAGCAGTTCTTGCTTTTCTACATGTTTTATCATTTTATCTCTAATGATAGATTCTACTAATTTACCAGGAACAGATGTCAGACTGACTGGCCTGTAATTTCCTGGGTCCCCCACTAGATCCTTTCTGAAATATTGGTGTGATATGGGCCATTTTCCAGTCTTCAGGGATGGAGGCTGATTTCAGGGATAAGTTGCATAAGTTGCATATTAAAGTTGCATATTAAAGCATCTGCAGTAGGAGTGTATTAAGAGTGATTGGAAGAATTAGAGACAAATTTATTCTAGAAGGGTGCCATACCAATATGCCACAGCAAAAATAAATGGGAGCTTGGTGAGATTTTCAGCTTTTGTTTAACCATGAGCACAATGTCACAAGACTCCTGTTTGTTTTAACCTAAATGTGTATGAGTTGCTTTAAACATGCTAATAGTATAATTTTAGTATTTGCTGCTACGGGGTGGGGTGGGGGATATTCTGGAACTAGGTTGGATGTAATTCGAAAGAATACGTATTTAGGGATCTGCCAGGCCTGGAGAAGTATGTCCTTTCCCTTCAATAGAGATTTAATGTGTGGAAATGAGCAACTGAAAGTTTTCATAGCATTGAAGTTAATTACATTACGTTAAGCTTTTATTAAAGGCATAGGGCATTTCTCTCCAGGCCTGTTGGCAACCCTACTTAGAATATTTTTTTTGCAGTCCAATTAAAGCAGCTTGCTTTACAAATATATTGGACTTACTGGCAAGGATTTGAAGAATTGAAAAAGGAGGAAAAACCAGTCTGCCTTCTGTATTACATCTTTGTTCTTGCACGGTTACGCACACACTTGTTGATTGTACTGATTTCCCCCCAGACAGGACTAAATATTAGACCCATACTTGGAGAATCATAAAGTGTTAATCTTCTGCCAAAGCTGAAATAATTGGATCTCAATAGCAACCTTGACCACACAGTTTTCCCTGTAGTATAGAGTTCAAAGTTCATCACTAGCAAATGTTTGTCTTAAATTCTGGTTTAAAAAGATTTGACCCAGGCATCTAGAGCCTCAGCTGTGTAAATTTTAGAAGACAGTGAAGATTTATCATTCTATAAACACTAAACTGGCTGTGTGCATCATTTATTGTATATGTTAGGCTTTTGCCATAATGTAATAATAAATAGCAAATAGGCTGGGGAATTTGTGGATAAACGATGTGTTACCTGAATTAGAAGAAGAAGAAGAGTTTGGATTTATATCCCCCCTTTCTCTCCTGTAGGAGACTCAAAGGGGCTCACAATCTCCTTGCCCTTCCCCCCCTCACAACAAACACCCTGTGAGGTAGGTGGGGCTGAGAGAGCTCTGAGAAGCTGTGACTAGCCCAAGGTCACCCAGCTGGCGTGTGTGGGAGTGTACAGGCTAATCTGAATTCCCCAGATAAGCCTCCACAGCTCAGGCAGCAGAGCTGGGAATCAAACCCGGTTCCTCCAGATTAGATACACGAGCTCTTAACCTCCTACGCCACTGCAATTAGTCTGCTCCATTCTCTATTAGTTTGGGGGGAATTAGCGGGGAACAAACCTTTCAATGTGAGAGGCTGGGCTGGGATCTTACACCAATTTTTATAGAGGTCTTTCACCTTAGGAATCCACCCAAAACCAGAATTTGAGGAAAAGGCTTTACAATTTATTAAAGGGTCAAAAATAATATAAGCACATACATAGTTCATCAAAACATACACACTCACACAGTTTCAAGGAGCTTAGAATTTAGAGAGAGGTGAAATGTAGATGGGAATATGGTAAAGTGTTGAGGGAAAGGTGATATTTACTGAACTAGGAGAAGGTCCAAGGAAGAGAAATCCAGTTCAAGTGCTGTCGGGCACAATGAACAAGAACCAAAGATGGCACCAGTTCCAAACAGCATGAGGACCTCATTTGTGAGGTCTAGTTATAGGAAAAGTTAGCCTTCTGGCATTGGAAAGAGTGGCTACTTTCCAGAAACAAAGTAAAGTTCAATGTACTGTCGAAGGCTTTCATGGCCGGATTCAACTGGTTGTGGTGAGTTTTCCGGGCTGTGTGGCCATGGGCTGGTAGATCTTGTTCCTAACGTTTCGCCTTCATCTGTGGCTGTCATCTTCAGAGGTGTATCACAGAGAGAAGTCTGTTACACACCGTTTCTAGTGAGAAGGGAATGTTTAGTGGGGTATATATTGTCCATGACCCAGGGTGGGAAATCAATCAGTAAGTGTTTGGGTGGCACTTGCTATGCAAAGGTGTGATTGAGTGCATTGTATTGCGGGTAGGGTTATCAGTCCGTTTACATTTGTAGTCATATTTGCATTCCCTGCAGCAGCAGCAGTAGTATTGGTGAATGCAAATCCTGTGTCTGGGTGGAGTCCATTGTCCATGAACTTAGCATACCCTTGGCCTTTGATTCTGATGTTTTTAAGTACTGGTAGCCAAGCTTTGTTAATTTTCAGAATCTCTTCTTTCTTGTTGAAGTTGTCTTGGTGTTTGTGAATTTCAGTGGCCTCCCTTTGCAGTCTGACATAGTAACCTTCTGAATTGTACAGAATTTCAGTGTTTTCAAATAAAATGTTATGTCCAGTTTTGTTTAGGACATGTTCTGCTACTGCAGATTTTTCAGGCAAAGTTCCATTCCCAGGAAAAAGGGATGATTAGGTTAAAACCTGGGAGGATCCAACTACTGATGAATTTAGGGCTGTGTTGATGATATAGTAGGGCCAGGGACATTCTAAGTCAGAATGAGCCTGGGCTGACATAATACAGGAACTCTGGAAGGTTGGATGATTCTGTGATAGCCAGACAGGAGGTTAAAGATGGAATTAGTGTGAGGAAGAAAGAGAATCAGGTGAGCTGATTGTGTCAGGATATGGAGTGTTTGTATGTCCTTTGTGGGATCGAGGATGGGTGCGCCTATTCAAGGCTGAGCTGTCGTCATCCAGATCCGGGCTGCTGAACCTTCAGGGAAGGCATTGTTTGTGGCTATGCATACTTGATTGGGAAGGGGAAATTAGGTCCAAGCAAACCCTTTTTAGTATCAAAGTCCATCAAGAGGGCATCTATCTTAGTCTAAACTGTCTATGATGCTAAGACTGGTAGAGTCTTTTAGAAACTGCCCCCTCTGTCTTGCTATGGGTTTGAGGGTTAGAAAACTCCATGTCATTTAATCATCCAAGCACTTTAAACTTGACTAGGTGCTTAGCAATTGGAAAGAGCCAGTTTCTCAGAACCTCTTGCTCAGATCAAAATGTATGTTCCAAGGTGCCATTTAGGGAGAGTGATTGGCTCATTCCCCCCCCCCCCCCAACTCTGCTTTGCTACATTCTTTAGGAGCACCATTTTAAAGCAAATTTACTGATTCTATTAAGTGAACAATTGATTATTCTATTGTATATAATAATGTACTAATTATTCATGTCAAAGCAAAATCGTGTTGCCAAAGAAAAAAAAGTATCTCAGAGCAACACATTCTCTTAAAGCTGGGCTATTAAGGGGAAGATGTTTTCTGAAGATCTTGAATACAGACAAATTCCAGGCCTTTAAAATCTTTCTGATGATGTGTTTGCCTCTTTTCACTACTGGAATCTGCAGTAGTGCCCTTTAGGGTCAAAATAAACATGCCCAAGATAATGGATCTCAGTCTTCTAACGGGACATTAAAGCTGCATAGGGCCTCAGTTTTGATATGGTCCATTGCAATGAAGAATGGAAGGTAGCCTTTCCCTGTGCTGTTTTTCTGACCAAATAGCTTCCACAGATCCACTTGGTTTCCCCCACTGGAGAAATACTCGTAATCTCCTATGCTTCTTGCGGGGTAAATCAATGCTCAGATGGGAAAAAAAAGCACAAGTCCAGTGACATTATTTAAGAGGAGCAATATGAAATGGGGTGGGGATTAAATCTCCCTCTTTCCACATTGTGGTCCCAGTATAATTGAAGACAGGCCTGCAAATACTAGTCATCAGGAAAAATACTTAGGTCTGCTCTCAGATTGCCCACTGTTTTCGTTTAGTTTGAGTCTACTTTGTGGTGATGTTATGCTGCGTTCCTTCTCTGAAATTTACTAGAATACGTATTTTGACTTTGGAGGCCATCAGGGTTGCATAAATGGTTGGTTTTCTCTTGCGAACCACAGAGTTTTATGTTTTTGTTTTTTTAAAAAAAGATTGGAATGCCATGCTAACCTTAGTTTGTGCTGAATGTTACAGAAGAACAGAAGTGTTGACTGATGCGGGGGAGGCAACAGAGATTAAAGCCAATCTCAAAAGAACTTTCTGGTTTGTTCATTTAGATCCTGCCAAAATCCTTAAATGATAGGTCTATATATAAATGTCTGCTAACACCAAGTATTGTTTTTACAAAGATAGTTGCTAGACAGTCTCTTGCTCTGTGGGATTTCAGTATCGCCAGATCTAACGTTTGTCTGTGTGGTTCTCTTTGACTCCCAGTTGCATCTCTGACTACTGTATTTCCTTTACTTTAGATATTCCTGAAATTCCTGAAAGCATTTCCTTCTGCAAATCGTTACAAGTAGCAGACTTCAGTGGGAATCCCCTCACCAGGTAACCTTCATAAAAACTGCAGAACTGTACAACTGCAGAACTTGGTTCAAATATTACATGACGTGGTAGCACTGTAAGGCCTAATAGTGATTTATGTAGTTGATCAGACATGTGGAAGTGTATTGTCTTTAGACAGATGCCCTGATGTTTTAATTCTATAGTACCTGGTACCAACTTGGCTGTGATGTGTGGTTCAGAAAAATGGTCAGTGTCAAAATGTGAAAGGAAAGATGATGGATTTCTTCAAATTTTCAGAGTTGCTTCAAGCTTGACGTAGTACTCGATATAATTCTAGAATATGAAGTACCTGCCACTTTTCTCAGCCAAGTACTGGTGGGGGGTGGGGAGGAATGTCCAATTGCTGCCTCCTCTGCCAAGAAAAATGGCAATGTTAAATGTGCCTATTCTGTTAAGAACAGATGTAGTATAAATATTTGCTACTTGTACTAGAATATGCAGTCTTAAGTGAGAGGTTGATGGATTCGTGGAGCTCTGGAGGCCTTTAGTGTTCCATCATAGTGCCTCTTTCATTTCCAGGTGTCTAAATGTGCTCCTGGGACTGGTTCAAGCTATGTAACTATTTTTCCTCTTTATTGGCCCTAACAATAACTAACTCCTTCCTGTTCAACACATAAGAAATGTTTAGACCAGAACAGCAGTTGTTTTAATTAGCCCCTTAGAGGCAATAGTCCCAAGTGGAGAATGAGCTGTTAATCTCTCCATTCCTTTTTATCAAATAAAATTTATTAATTTTTCACAAAGCATTATAACAACAAGACAACAACAAATGATACAGAGGAAAAGATAATAAGTATGCAAACACACAATAGATGGATCTGCACTGATTATCAGTTATGCTAAAGGAACAAAAAGTACAATCTAAGATAAAAAAACAATCTTGAATTTACCCACTCTTTTCTGCAGTAACATAAAAAAGATATGCTTAAATTTATGCACTTATACTTTGAAGTCCTAATAACAACTTTTAAACTTGGGTGGAACTTAACATTTTTCTCTGAATTCACGTACTGGTCTTCTGTTCACAAAATTAGTTTTGCCATGCAGTAATACTCTCTTGTTTTATCCTCCCAATTCTCTTGAGTGAGAGCTCTGTCCAGTTTCCAGGTGGAGGCAATGGTAATCCTTGCTGTAGTTATTAGATATAAAAATAGTTCTTGTGGCTACTTGGGTAGGTTTTTTCAGTAGAATACCCAACAACGTAATTTTAGAGTCCATTTGAAATTTGATCTTTAATATTTTTTTGCATTTCTGTGTGGATGAATATCCAACATTTTTTTTTTAATCTCAATGCAAGTCCATCATGCATGGAAGAAAGAACCAGGTTTTTCTTGACATTTCCAGAATGTGCCCTTATATTGTTTATCCATTTTCCTAATATCTTCTGGGGTTATACACCATCTGTAAAACATCTTATACCAACTGCTGAAAGAAATTTCAGCCAACCGCTGAAAGAAATTTAATATTTTTGTCCATCGCGTTTCCCACTGCTGAAAGCTGATCACTTCTTGAAAGTGTTGCATCCATTTTATCATACAATTCTTAACCTTTTCTGTTTATGAATCATATGTAAGTAATATCTTATATGTTCTTCCCAGTAACTGTTGTTTCAACTGATCAATTTCTTTTTCAAATTGTAACCTATTAATCTCTGCTTTTGATTCAAGTGATCCATGGCCTTTTTAGACACAAAATATAAAATGTAGCCCTTAACCTGGAGCAGATTGTCATCTGAAATGCAGTCAGCATTGATGATAGCTATCTTTCTGATATTCAGGACCAAGAAAAGAAGTCCCTGAAGCCGATGGATGTTGTTTGACTTTTATTGGATGGGTTGGATTAATTTCAGTGTTGTGGCTCTGCTCCTGTTTAATGAAGTATTGATTGCTTTTTAAAACAGTATGTGCTTTGTGGTTGGAATTGGAGGCACAGCTGCCTGATAGTAAGAGAGATGAGACCTCTTTTCTTTGTCCTTGAAAAAGCTCCCCTTTCCCCAAATTTGCCCAACTTTTAAAGAATATTTGCTTTTCAAGATAGGGTAATTGTGGACCACCATGTTCTACACTTGTAGAAACATGGGGGAGGGCGGCATGCGAGGGAAGGGGAGGGAGGGGAGGAAGGGAGTGAGGGGTGGCATGCAAGGGAGGGAGGGGACCACCATGTCCTACACTTCTAGCTTCCTACACTTGTAGAAACATGAGGAGGGCGGAATGCAAGAGAGGGGGAGGGAGGGGAGGAAGGGAGTTAGGGGTGGCCTGCAAGGGAGGGAAGGGAAGGGGGCCTGGAATCTGGACATGGCCCACCCACCCTAGCGGAGGGAGAGGGAGGGAAGGGTGGCATGCAAGGGAGGGGAGGGGTGAGGGGTGGCATGCAAGGGAGGGGAGGGAAGGGGAGGGGACCACTATGTCCTACACTTCTAGCTTCCTATACTTGTAGAAACATCCTTCATTAATGTGCTTATGCTGATTGATTTTTTGCTGACAAGGTCTGTATTGGAAGAAAAGCAAAGCGAAGTTTGCCAAAACCCTTTCTGTCTGCTGCCCCGTGATCTACCCAAATTCTCTCTGTCTCTCCATAGGTTGCCTGAAAGCTTTCCTGAACTACAAAACCTAACGTGTCTTTCTGTAAATGACATCTCACTACAAGCATTACCTGAAAATATTGGAAAGTAAGTTCTCTCAGATTACTACAGTTTTGAGATAAACTGGGGAGAGGAAGCTCTAGTTCACATCTTGCTATAGCCAGTGACCTCATAAGAAACTTTAAGCAAGCAACTTTTCTCTTGGCCAGTGTGATTGGAGTAGTTAGTGTTGGATGAGGTTTACATAATTCTGTATTTGTATCCCCCGCTCAGTTATGAAACTCATTGAGTGATCTTAGGCCAGTCACATGCACTCAGTCTCCATCCCAAAGTATCTATAAGGAAATTGGAAGAGGAGCAACACCTTCTTGACCTCCTTGGAAGAAAAGACGAGTTAACAAAATGCCATAGCTTCATCTTAAATATGAGGTGTTGGGTTTTTTAAAATGGGAAATACTTTCATGTTGAAAATCTACTATTACATAGCATAGTATATTTGAATTTGAATATTAGAATTTGAATTTGAGAGATTCTCCAGATTCTAATCTGGAGGAACCAGGTTTGATTCCCCGCTCTGCCACTTATCTGAGGCTTATCTGGGGAATTCAGATTAGCCTGTGCACTTCCACACACGCCAGCTGGGTGACCTTGGGCTAGTCACTGCTTTTTGGAGCTCTCTGAACCCCATCCACCTCACAGGGTGTTTGTTGTGAGGGGGGAAGGGCACGGAGATTGTAAGCCCCTTTGAGTCTCCTACAGGAGAGAAAGGGGGATATAAATCCAAACTCTTTTTCTTCTACATTGAGAATACAGCGGACACCCTGGACCCTCCAAGCTTTTTTTGGAATGTTTGTTTCCAGTGATAGGAGAACCATCTGCCAACAGGCACATTAGTTTGTTCCTCTCGGTTTCCTACAGTGTTATTTGTTAAGGTTTAAGTTTTGTTCTCCTGACTGAATTGTTTGATAAGGCTGGGATGGGAGAAAGCTGAAGGCACACAGAGTGCTCTTTTGGAGCTGTGGAAGCACCCAAACAGAAGGGTGTGGGCACTCCTTATTGAAAGAAACATTTAGTTCTTGCCTCCAAGGATGGTGGGAAGAGGAGTATCCAAATGTGCTAGAATATCCTCCTTATTCTGAAACAAAAAAAAAACCTTAATGGTAACTCCAGTATGGTAACCTAGGGGTTAAGAGAGGCAAATTGTCATTTGGAGAACTGGGTTTGATTACTCCTCCACATGAATCCTTCTGGTGACCTTGAGCTGGTCACAGTTCTCTTAGAACTCTCTCAGTCCCACCTACCCCACATGGTGTCTGTTGTGGAGAGGGAAAAGGAAGGTAGTTGTATACCACTTTGAGACTTTTGAAAGGTACAGAAAAAGCAGCATATAAAAACCAACTCTTCTTCATTTTGAATCCACTGGGTAATAAAAGTGAAGCTGTCTGAAACACTGATATAGTCAATAATTATCTTAATTTGGCTGTGCCTTTCACCTTCTGTAAGAAGCCTCAACTTGACAAACTTTGTATACATGGTCAGCCTCTTTTGAAAATAATGGTATCACTGAATTGTTACAAAAGTTAAAGAACTACTCAGTTTCTCAACTTAACAGCTGTAATAACACCTTACTGAATATCATGCCGCTCTGTAAAATTAGACTTTCTCCCTAGGTGGAAAGAGAAGGAACATGAAGCATTTTTAAAAAGAAAAGGGAGGAAAGCCCTAGTTTCATTTGCTTTCTACCTTTTGTGAGTGCTTTCTTTGATATAATATGCATGTTGTTGGGCCCACATACAAGGTGAGGGGACGTGATTTAAATGTATATAAAAATAACATACCACCCCCTGATCTTCAGGAAGTAGTTAAGATCTACTTGGTAACTTTGTATCAATTGCTGCTGCCCATATAATTGTTCTGAGTCAGCAGTTTCATTTGTGTATGTGTGTGACAACTTTTGGTGGGCTAGAATTCAAGCATGAATAATTATAATGTGTGTTAAATACTGGTTTCTTCTGCAAACAAGCAAACAGTATTGAATGCTGGAAAGGGGAAATATGGTAAAAGGCTGTACTTGTTGAGGAGAGGGATGTGGGTCGTACTCTGAAAGCGCATTCCATATATTATTACAGATATATCTTGTGCTCTGTTTGCAGTTCACCATCTGTTTGCAGGGTAAATCCGATACACTTAAAGTAAAAGTGGGTAGGACCCTTGACCTCCATACATTCAGTATGCTAAAACTAGTACCAAGATCAGTTTTCTGGAGGGTAATTCATGTAGCAGATTATTAGTATAGACATGTGGTAGCATGTCCTGCATACCTGTGTAGAAATAGCCAAGTCTATACAAAAATATCAGTGAAATTAGTAATGCAAATGCATGGTGTAATCCACGATGAGCTGACCGAAACCAATGTTGGCTTCAGACCTCAAATTAATACTTCCACTCATGTATCATAGTTCACTGTGCTGATCTGCCATAACTAGAAACATTGTTCATATTCCAATGCTTTTATAGTTTATAAAATTATAGTTTTTTAAAATGAACTATAATATTACCTGACCGACATAGGAAGGAAAAATTCAATTTAATGTAGCTCGTAGCCCATCAGGATTTATCTCTTTGTCAGAGTAACAACTACTTCTCGTCTGAGTCTTCCTCTCATTCAGGATATTCAAGCAAGGAGCTTTGTGTTGGTGGAATGTGCGTATTCTGCCCCCAAACACTCTTTGTTTAGAGAAAGGTTCCACTGTTAATAGGACTACAAAAGTTCATTCCATCACCTGGTCTGATTTCTGGTCAATATTCTGTCCTTACCGTGAACTAATGGATATTGGATAATTGGCCATGAATTCAAAGATAAAAGGAAGTATACACTTGTACAGGAGTGTACCACCCATAGGGACATGGGGTATCCCATGTCTCCAGGGGCATGCCCTATTGTCATGTGGGAGGAGGTGCTGGGTGCTGGCCAGGTCCCCGTACCCGGCCTCTCCCGTGGTGTGGTGACCTGGCCAGTGCATGCCGGCTCACTCTGTGCCAGGGTGCTGCTCGCTGGCTGGGTTGTTTGCCACAGTTGCAGGCCGGCTCCCGCATCCCACGAAGGCTGGGGAGTGTAGGAACCAGCCTATCACTATGACACCTGCCGCTACGGTATCCTGGCAGGCCAGCTCCTGCCCTCCCCAGCAGTGGGCAGCCCAGGCGGAAGCCATGCTGGCACTGGTCCAGCCACCCCCAAGCCTCCCTGCTAACTCCCATATGTGGGGCACAGGGATGTGTGTGGGGAGCTGGGTGGTGAGTTGCAGGGAGCCGGTCATGCCCCGGGCACCATTTAGGCGCAGTACGCCACTGTGCTCATAGCTCCTTTTATGGTCTGTCTTTCCTGCGGCTTGTAGAAGTTAAGAGTGTACAAGCTGGTGTAATTCTGAAAGTAATTTCCCATTCCTCATATGTGTGACACTTTTCTGCCATTTGCAACATAATGAGCAGAAGTATTCATGAATCTTTCAATTGTTTCCATTGGTGGTAGAATTTAGGTAGTTTTTAAGAAGCAGTGAAAATATTTGCCATTCAGACTATGCAAAACAAGCAAGTAGTCTTCTGCCCTTGGAGATCAAAGGACCCATGAAGCAAAGTGTCCTACTTTAATCCTGGGGCATTTATTATGTTATTCATATTCCACCTTTCTCACTGAGACTCAAGATGGATTTACACAATATAAATCCATGCAATCAATAGGATGGGACATCCATAAGCGATATAATAGGATTAGGATGCAGAAATTAAAACCAAGTAAAAATGTAAGTGCTCCTGCAGATATGAGGGTCCAAGGCCATGAACAACTTTGTATGTTATAGCCTTAAATTGAACCTGATAACTAATGGGCTGTCAGTGGCTGATGATACTCATGCACCTGTTAAATACTCATGTGTGTGCTGTCAAGTTCAGATTAACATGGTGATCGCAGCAAGGGGCTTTCAAGGCAAGTGAGCAGCAAAGGTAGTTTGCCATTGCCTTCCTCTTTGGTCCCCCATCCAAGTTCCAACCCTGCTTAGCTTTTGAGATCTGACAAGATCGGGCTGCCTTTGCAGTGTACTCCACCTAGCTCCTGATAGTAACCTATCTGTGACATTCTACTCTAACTGGAGTCTCTGAGTATACTTTGAGGAGACCTATGTGGAGTGCATTTCAATAGCATACCATTGCATGGATCCTTTGCATGTATGCATATTCATAACAACCAAACCCAAAACTATAAATGATTTCTATGTAGAATTTTACACAGAGGTTGAATAGAATGACTGTGCTTCATGAAACCCTACAGTGCAGGTCCTACACTGATAACTGCAGGTCATCGCTGGCAACCCTTTGGGTCCTGTCTGTCAGTATGATTTGAACCAGTTTAGAGCACGTCCTACTTCAGTCTCCAAACACCTCAACAAGTGGCATGGCCCACTGCAATGTAACAGTGTACCATAGCCTCAGTTGAAAACAACCATCTTCCAAACTAAGGGCAGGAGGTACACCTATGCTATACCTAGGAAAACATATGCCAGTCCTCTTCCAAACTGTTTGGTATACTTAGTACCTACACTTCTGTATACATAATGATGTATCACCTGAAACCATCCAGCATCTTCAAGGTTATATCTGTAGAAACTGTTGAATCCTAACCATTCAGTATTTAACAGAATACTAGAAATGTGTTCAAACTGTTTCTGACAAGGTGAGATATTAGAAATGTATGTCTTTCTGGTAAGACATGGACTTAAGGGTAACTGTGTCTACCCCTTACTTTACAATTTTGTTGCTGCCCAAACTATATTGGAATTGTATTGCCACCTGTAGCCCAGTGGTGTAAATCAGTCCTATCTGACCTGAACTGCCAAAGGAGTATCATGTCTCTGAAATCACTGCAGTGAGAACTGATGCACAAGTTGCACAATATAATTGTTTTAAGATATTCTTGCCAATTATAAAATGACTTAAGTTTTTTTTCCATTGGAAAAGTTAAGAATTGCCTACCAACTGTGATAGGTAACCTGGCACAGAAACTAAAAAACTTACAGGTGGAGGATTAATCTCTTGTAGATCAATCCTGCATTGAATCTCTCCAGTTGAAACCACTGAAATCAGTGGAGGCACTTTGCAGTACCAGTCAGATAAATAGGTCATGAATGTACGATGTGGTGGCATCTGGCCTTTTTGCTCAGAGTTTTTTCTACGTTTAAATTGTTACAGTCACTGGATTAATAACAGTATACCCAGTCTTCCATTATATTTCTTCCTTATGCAAATAGGAGACAGCAACTGAGATTTTGTCAGGTAGTAACTAACATTGGTCTATTTTTCCGGTCTAGAGTCATAGAAATTTAGTTCTCCGCAGCTGCAGGTTTTTCTGGTTATGTGGGAAATTGATGGGGTTGTGCTTCAAGATGTAGTTGCGTAATTACTCTGAAAATATTCAAATTTGAATGAGAAATTACTCTATAAAAACGCCACCCGGATTTGTAAGAGAGCCAACAACTCGGGTTTACTGAAAAGGGCATGTTTTGAAATGTATTCCCCCTGGGCTTCTAATTGGTCTCATACTTCAAGCAAGGAGGACATCTGGAATGTTGAGAGAAAACAATTGTAATTACTTCAGAAGTTGCATCCTCCCTGTGTTGGCTTAGCTACATTCTTGCTCAGAATTTAAACTCTTCGAAAACATAGCTTTGAAGTTTGAGTGGAAAGCTTAGTTTTTAATCCATTACAGCGTACACATAGTATTCACAATTGAGTACAGTAGTCTAAATGCTATATACTTCAACATTATTTTTGATAGCACCACATTTTTAATGAAAACTTTTATATTTCATATTCTCATCAGAAATATTCCTGCAGTGACTCAGAATTTATTGAAAAGGAACCTTGCTCAGCAGTCTGAGTTGTGATGAAACGTACCACAGACAGATGCTCTGAACGTTATACATCTATAGTGTTTTAAAAGACCCTCATGTGCAGTACTGTCGAATTATTGTAAATTATTTTGGTCAGGGGCTATCATGCCATGTCAGAACCTGTGCCAGAGTTACAGAATGACTAAGGCATCCTAATGCAGCACCCTGAATTGACACTGCTGCGCTTTCAACAGATGTATTATATGAAGAGTCGTGATAAGTACATACTCAGCTGTTTCATGCTGCTGAAATGAGCAGAAAGCAGTGGGATTGAATAAGAACGGGCGGGGGGGGGGGGTGTCATTCTGACATTGATTTAGCCACCATACTATGTGGTGCAACTTGTACATGTCTGAGTTAGTAAGAAGCTATAATGGCTTGCAATGAATATGCAACAGAAGAGGTCACAGTAGGCCTAGATTTCATGTTCACCATTTTTCACTTTAAATAAGCTACAGTGATTGTAGACTACAAAGGGAACTCTGGCATGAAATTGCTGAACTAGAGGTCATTAGAAAACCTTATCTAGTATGGAATGTATTACTCCGGTTAGCAGAAGAATAAAATTATCTCCGCTACAGCAGCTGTTTATGTCCAATTAAAATTAAGTTGTGTTCAGCTCAAAGTTACATAAACCATAATGGACCTTAACTGAAACTAAGGGGGCTGTCCCACAATGGTACCAGGGCTGTCCTTTGAAAGCACCTCTCAATCCATGAAACAGCCAAGAAGTCTTTTGACCCCCCCCCCACCCAATGCACCCCATTTTTTTTACAACACCCCTGTTCTGGGATACAGTGGCAGTCAACATTCTCCGTTGAGAGTTGGCATTCTGACCCCATCCCCCAAGAGAGGGGAGTCTTCTTCATGCAGCCCAGAGCAGGGATGTGATGAAAAGTTTTGGGGAGAGATGTTGGAATACCTGACAACCACATGGGAGGGGACCTGTGACTACACTGGGGCATTTTCCACATGCCACAATTACTCCGGGGTAGAAACGGGGTCTCCCTTCGGGTGGCTGCCCATTTCCATGAAGGAATCGAGTTAAGACCAAGATCAAGTACTCCAGTTTCTTTTGTATGAGCCTGGTTCATTTGTATTTACATCGCAAACATTTCCATGTATGTGCAAACATTCCCGGTGTCCCACGTTCTGATTGGCTGATTGACTGTAGCTGTGGGGCGGGAGCTTGAATGCCCCCCAACACCTCAGAATTCAAACTGGCCGTTTCCCACCCAAGGACCACAATGGGTCGTGGCCACCCCCACAAAAATGCAGAGACTCTAATTGGTTGATCATGAGAGACCGTGGGGGTGTGCTGGGAAGAGCTGTGGTGAGTATACGTGGAGGGGGGAAAGGTGGATAGGTTCCAGCGCAAGCCTCAAAATGGCAAGCAGCGGTGAAAAACAATGCGGAGCAGCAGCATCTCACCTGACTATCATATTTCTACTTCTGAGGAATTTCAGAGCTTTTTCACTACTTGTAATTTTCTAGTTTCTAGTAAGCATTTGGAACAGTTTAACGTAGTTATTTGCTGTGTCATTAATTTCCAAATTGTGATGGTGGTGAGTGGTCGCTGTTCTTGCATTGTTCATTTTGACTGCTATACCTTGATCTTGGCCCTACTATTTATCAACTTGGCTTTGTAGTTCATATGAAGTTCATATTTCTACAGATCAAGGGTATCTTTGTGGGTGAGGTGTAGATAAGCAAAGATTATTCCGCTGTAAAACTATTATTCTTTAAGATGCTACAAAGCGCTTCTTGCATGTATTTCTTTGGCAGACTAATTAGGATATTTCCCTAAATTCACTGCTGTGCAAGGCAGAGGCCTCCATGATGTAGAAAATATAGCCATATTTCTGTTTTTATTTTGTTTTGCAGGATTGGAGGATTAAAGAGATTATAGCATTGGGATAATGTCCGATTCCTTGTGTTCCATTTAGTCCTAAATAAAACCTTGAAAAAAATGAATGTTACTATGGTGATATTAGTAAAAGCCCGTGAGTGAAAAGCCTAGCTGTGTATTGTCACTTATCAGGATGAATACGCCATGAAATGGGAAGTTATGTCTAGCTGTGTATGTACTTGCTTAATCTACCATGTTTTCTTGCTGTTCAACTGCGTAATTGAGCCTACCACGACTTCTTTAACCCCTGATGTCATAATTATGAATGCAGTAAATACATTTACATTCATATTACAACAAAGACCCACATAGTATTTCTAGGGTGACAGATAAGTGCTACTAGGATGTAGACCGGCTTAAAATAACCTCAGTATCAGCAGAGACATCTTGTACCGCAGTCTCTAAAACTTGTTGTAGAACTAAGTGTAGGGAAAATCCTCAAACTACCAATTCATTAACAATGTAAGATATTACGGTAATGTCCCTAAATCTTCCTTCAACAGAAAGAGACTGTCTTCCACAGAGGAAGCTTTTGTTTATCAAAAAGTGGCCTTCCATTTCTTTGCTGAAGGAAGACTTAAGAGAAGGCGGTCCTTGGTTTGAATGTCATGCCTTCTCCTTTTGTGCAAGCAGAATGGCCTTGCACTCAAGAAATGCAGCTTTGGATACAATTCAGCAAAATTGTGTTATGTAGTGTTCAAGCACTCTTTCACCAGCTACCAGTCTTTATTTCTCTGAAGTGGAAACATACCTGCTCATGAAAATTTATCATCAAGGAACCAGGGTAGATTATTCATGTGAATATATTAATTGGTTTTAGCTGTCAGTAAGTAATGGAAGTTGGATTAGGGTTTTTGGGATGGGTGGGTGGAAGAGTGCATGAATGGATTCAGTATCATGGTAAGGTACTGAAAGTCCAACATAGCTGCCGATATACTTGCTTTTGAATTTTGAGGCATGACATCTGTATAAAATTGGTGTTTTTCTGTTATGCCAGTGATGGCGAACCTTTTCGAGACCGAGTGCCCAAATTGCAACCCAAAACCCACTTATTTATTGCAAAGTGTCAACACAGCAATTTAACCTGAATATTGAGGTTTTAGAAAAAACAGTTGGCTCCGAGGCGCATGTTACTTGGGAGTAAACTTGGTGAAGCAACCGTGCAATGCTTCGAATGAATGAATCATGACCCTAGGTGACCGGTTTTACTCCAAGGAAGCAAAGCACCATTTGCCAGCAAACCCGAGCTTTTACTCCCAGGTAAAGCAAAACATCAGCTCCAAGGCTTCAGCCCTAGGGGGGGGGGGTGTGTGTGTGTGTGTGTGGGGGGTGATTTTCTGCCCCCCACATGATGAACTCTGTGCACGCGTGCCCACAGAAAGGGCTCTGAGTGCCACCTCTGGCACCCGTACCATAGGTTCGCCACCACTGTGTTACGCTGAAATGTGGAATCTTTCTCGGTGAGCTTCGATGGCAGACAGAAACTTTGAATCTGGGAACGTCAAGATTTTGTATCCACAGCTTTGGTTGGCCATACTGAGAATTAGATTTTAGCAGGACTTTTGCTTTGGAATAAATGCCCTTTTCAAAAATATAGAAAAGGATAATGTTGTTTCTTTTATTTTTTAGCCTTTATAACCTGGCATCACTGGAATTAAGAGAGAATTTGTTGACGTATTTACCAGAGTAAGTATTGTAAATCAATATTTTCCTTAGTAGATTTTGTATTTTCTTTTTGTTTTATATTAAGACTAGCTGTTGTGAACAATCAGAAATTTGCCCATGATGTGCAGAAACCTCACATGTTGCTACGCTTGTGCATGACAAGTAATTCTTGTAGTAATGACAAGTAATTCTTGATTTTTCCTTCAAATGCCAATTTGCTGTTGTGCCTTAATGTGGGCATCTGGACAAAGTGGAGTTTGGAGTGTTTGTTTCCTCCACATAAACTTCAGTTTGTTCAGGGCCACACTCAAGCATTTCGACAAATTGCAGTTTGAATACATATAGAAGGAAGAAATTGTCAGTTGTGCTTCATGTGCAAAGAGGAATGAAACCAAACATGACATGGTAACAAGCCAGATTCATGTACTTGTTAAGTAAAGAGCTTGTTCATGATGTCTGAACAGAGCCAAAGATACCCTAGCTTAATGCTGATGGACTTTTGAAAATGTTGCACAGGAAATACATGGTTCTTTTTTTTCCAGGTCAGTTGCCCAGCTACAAAGGCTAGAGGAGCTGGATCTAGGAAACAATGAACTTTACAACTTGGTAAGCTTCTCCCCGCACCACTCTAGTTTTTGCTAACACCTGAAAATTGGCAGCTGTAGTATTTGAAAAGAGAGAGCTGCCAAGCAGGCGGTTGTACACCCAGACATTGTTTTCCAAGATGTACTTGGAACTCGCAGCTCATTGAGTACCTGACAGTCTGTTCTGCTGCCTGAAAGGCTTGTAGTAGATAAAAGCTCTCGCTTGCATATGGGAACTGTAGAGCAGTCTGCAAACAGAGCTAGGGTGGTGAATCTGGATAAAGCCAAACCGAAATAAGTTTGAAAAAAGCTGTTGCAAGTTATTTCAGGTGTATTTTTGACTGGTAAAAAATGGTGGCAATTTAAAGGAACTAAAAAGCAAATCCTGAAAAATTCCAAATATTTCTAGCATTTTGGCCCCACTGCCTGTAAAAAAAAGGGGGGGGAACCCCTACTCCTCACTTACCTTCTAAATGCTGCCTGAAGTCTGGAGGCAGCAGAGAGCTAAACACCAGGCTCAGCACGGTCAGGCCCAGCATTTACATTGATGCTGCTGCCCCCGAAGACCAGTTGGACTTCGAAGATGGTGTGGGAGCAGCAGCGTTGAATAGCATTCAACTCTGCAGTTTGAAATTTTTCAGGATCAGATCTAAAAGACCTGAAATTTTTTGCAGAAGTTGAAAAAAACTGGGGAAAAACCCATACAAATATGGAGGTTTGGCTTTTTCCAAAAATGTCCTTTAAAACTGAAACCCAGCAATATAAAAAGGGTACAAACCCAAAATAGAATTGTACATGACTTAATAGACTTAATAGACTTTCAGGAGGGAAATCTGATGTTTCTACCCACGTACTGCCCAGCTTGCCCACCTGGTACACCATCACCTCTATCTGCCAGAATCCCTGGCAGTGGCTTCCACTCCCACTGAGAGCCAGCATGGTGTAGTGGTTGGGAATAGGTGAATTCTAATCTGAAGAACCAGGTTTGATTCCCTGCTCCTCCACAGGAGTTGTGGACTCTTATCTGGTGGATTTGTTTCCCTGCTTCTGCACATGAAGCCTGCTGGGTGACCTTGGGCTAATCATAGTTCCTTAGAACTCTCCCCGCCCCCCCCCCCCCCCCCACACACACACACACTTTGGAACTCTCCCAGCCCACCACCACCAAGATGCCTGTTGTGGGGAGAGGAAGGGAAAGGAATTTGTTAACTGCCTTGAGTCTTCTTACAGGAGAGAAAGGTGGGGTATAAATCCGAACTCCTATTCCTCTTTTTCCTTTCTCTTCTGCCTTCAGTGCTGCCTTTTCCATCTGACTGGTGGGGTCTCCTAATCTGTCTGCCTGCTCATAGTACTACTTCTGCTTGTCTGACTGTCAGCTGTTACTTACCTGACTCATACAGCAGTATAGGTAGGTGGCAGTATGGAAGGCAGTCCTAGGAAGGGCAGCAGCTGGCATTGCTGACCAATAGGTAATAGGTGATTTCATACTTCCCTGTGTTTTACCTGGTTTCAATGAAAAGTGGTAGAGGAGGGAGGCCCACTTCACACAAGATTGAGCACTTCCTCCAAATTGTGGCTATTTCCTTTGCCTCAGTAAAGTTTATTTTTTTGAAAATTAAAAACCATTTATTTTGTATTTTTGTGTTTACCTGAAGGTTTACCCAGGTCTGTTTAAACATCTCCCTGCCCTGTACTTGATTGAAATATTTGCCTGACACCTCAAACATTGAACTTCCCTGCACATCTTGTTGTCTTGTCATCCACTCTTTTTATAAACCAAAACTAACTTGGCCATCTACATCTTTTACATCTTGCTGTACTTCCACAAATTATTATCCACCTGAAGAATCACCATTTTATTACTGTTTCAAATAGTAAAGTGACTGGTTCATGCAGATCACGAAAGCAGAAAATCAAGCTACACATGGAAAATGTAGAGATTCTGATACATTTGGGACTCCCGATTGATTTTAAAAGTTGTATTTTTCTCCATTGAAAAAGCAGGTGAATATCTCCTTTCCATCGTATAGAATTTGTGGGGTGCTATCTCTCTCTAGGAGTCACTGGAAATGCTGTGGTAAAATCATAGTTGGCGATTCCTAAAGAGGACTGATTTCACTTCCAGCCACTCCAGTTGCCTGCAGGAGAAAATAATTTTTAAAAATCACATCACTAGCAACAGCGTGATGTCACTATTGGGAAAATTTTTGTAATGATTTCATACTTCCCTGTGTTTTACCATGGAATTTCTGGTGATTCCTAGAGTGGCATTATATCACTTCCGTTTTTTTCCCCACAAATGATGTCATTCTGTTTCTGGTGGCAATTTCTTCCTTTCTGCAGACTTCTGGAGTGCTGGTGGGCAATGCCAGCCAGTGTATGGTAATCCTAGGCAGACTTATGGTACCTTGAAATAGAGAGTAAAATTACAGCTAAGAGGATGTGTGTGCCAATATCTAGCTTTTCAGAGAACCATTCTGCACAGAACAGTACACTGAAAACTCCCATCCTGTCCTGACCCATTTAAGGACAAGATAAACTGCCTTCCACATACCTCACCCAGAACTTCATCTGTCATGTCAGGGTAACTCTGCTGCAGGACTAAACTGTTAATGTTCAGTGCAAAGTGAGATGGAATTTTCCCATTTGTCTATAGAGCCGAGTGGTGTCTTGCTACAGAGATTGCTCACTTTTTTTCCCCTTCTGAAAACAAAATATTTGTTAGGTTTAGTCAGGATTTCAGGCAAATGTGTGCGTTTGAACTAGATTATGTCAACGAAGACCAGGTTTCCTACTTAGCAAAACACCAGTTTCATTGTTTTGGAACCTCCAATGTTCACATTCCTTTCCATCATGCTGCTACATTATCATGAAAATAATTAGTACTCTAGAACCGAAGTGTGGCTTCATTTCATCTCTTCAAGGTACAGGAAGAAAAATGGGAAAAAAACCAGTGGTGGGATTCAAATAATTTAACAACTGGTTGTTTACAAGCACCATTTTAACAACCGGTTCTGCCGAAGTGGTTCAATCCCACCACTGCTGAATCCCACCACTGGGAAAAAACCCTACTAAAGTTATAAAACAATAGAAATATTAATACCTTCATCTACCAAAGAAAAAACTTCAATTTGAGTGTATCTCTGTTTCAGGATCTCAAGTTGGTCATTTCAGTTTCAGCTTTATAACACAAGTTACTTCAATTTAATAGGATAAAGCTGGATAGCTGGATAAAGCTCAGTTATCCTGGCTCTTTATGTAATAGTTTTGAGTGTTTTTTTTAAGGCTAACCGTGGAATGTTTCTTTCTTCTGTTACAGCCAGAAACTATAGGTGCACTTTATAATCTTAAAGACCTCTGGCTAGATGGAAACCAGCTAGCTGAATTACCTCAGGTAAGGTGCTCTTCTCATCAGTTTATAATTAAATTAATTTGGTTTGGACACTTCTACTGAAGTTAAAAAAAATCTTGAGACTTATTTAGAAGACTAAAATACAAAGTGCAAGTTGAAGTTATGTGTATTAACTTGTCAGTACAGTTTCATCTCTGTGGTTATACATGCATTTTGTAGTTGAAGATTTCATGAGGCAAGTTTATATTTCTCCTCTTGAAACTCCTTTCCACATCTAGATTTTGTTTCTCCCACACCTTTTGTTAAATACATCATTAGTGTGGCAAGTAGGTCAACAAGGGAGTTGGTGTCTAGCACAGGACTGCCTTCGGAATCTAGAGGGGCAATTCATAGTAAGAAGACAGCACAAAAATTGAAGAATTGTATAGTGTCCCTAAACTGAATCCAAGACATCATTGTAACTGATCAAATAATGCTATGTTAATTGACATGCTTAACAAAGACAATTAGTTTGGGTTATCAGTTTTCCACAAGAACCTTTTGATGCTAAGTATTTAATGCTGTATCTGAATGTGAAGAGTGTATCATGAACATTACTGTGGACTCCTTTCAGTAGTCCTGTGAAGTAAGCAAATAGAACTGTCCAAATGCTTTTTGTCTACCAAAGAAACCATACAGATACTCAGAGGGAAAGTCTGACTTTCTCATATTTAGCTTGCAAGTTGTAGATGATGAGGATGTTTTTAATATTGAGACGTCTGATGATAGTTCTCAGTAGCAACGTCTGCTTTTAGTGGAGTAACATTTAATCTGATCCTCCTGTTCCTATCACGATTTCCCCCTCTTTTTAAATACTAATTTTCCCTTACTGATTTTTACAGTATGTGCAGTTTGGAGACTGCAAGGAAGCAAGTTGGTGATAAGGCTAGTTCTTATACTGGGCAGTATTGATGTTTTCTATACAAGGCTGTACTTGCTTTGTAGAGACCAAAGTTAATTAGACTAGAAAGCTCAGTTGATGTACTTTCTTAGGTTTGTAGAAAGAATCTCCCCACCCACACAATCCTGTTAGTGTGAAAAAGTGTCTCATACTTTTTTACAGAGCAGCTTTACACACTTTAAATTTTGCAGGGGGGGGGGAGCTAAAGGATGGAGACAGTCTACATAGCAGAAGTGAGCCGCAGCTTTGGAATGTCTACATTCTTCCATCTTTTCAGCTGTGCTGATTCAGCAGCGTTGACAGTTGCGATAATTGAAGTGCTGATCCATGACAGAATGTGTGTAGGCGTGAACTTACAGTCAGGGTGTGCTTTTATATGAACAGTGTTAAAAATAAAGTGATGTTAATTTTACAGTCAGACTTCAGACTTTTTTTTTGCTGTTATCCACATTTAAATGCTGAATAATATACAGAGTACTTCAGCTAAGACTAAACAAGAGAAGAGTTAAAATATTGTTGTGCAAGAAATCTCTCTTACTATCACAGAGGCAGATATGTACCAGTAACTAATGGGTTTACACTTTTGAAACGTGAGTCAGCAAGACTGGATCTGCTTAGATAATTTGAAAGGGGAAGTTGCATTCATGAACTCAAGTCCCTGAACCTTGAATGAGTAATCAGAATTGGGTGGTGTTTCATGTTGAATTACTAGTTTGCAGTGCAGGGTTGCACCCATAATCCTGAGAGCAAATTAATGTTGGACTGTTAGTACATGCTAGGTATTTCACATTCATGCATTTTACAGGTGAGTCAGTTCTGAGATCCTAAGAAACAGACCAACTTATGGTAAAGAGAGACAGAGAGAGGAAATGTTGCTCAGGTATTTTGTAATGAGACACTTGTCAATTCTTTGGGTGTTGCATGTTGAGGCGTGACTTAGATTCTTGTCTTGTAGGAAATAGGAAGCCTGAAAAACCTGCTATGTTTGGACATTTCTGAAAACAAACTGGAAAAATTGCCTGAAGAGATAAGTGGTCTGACGTCTTTAACTGACCTCCTCATCTCTCAGAATCTTCTAGAGGTGCTTCCAGATGGCGTAGGTAAGTGGCAAGGTCAAATAACACGAAGAAGAGTATCTGCTTCAAAGGAGCAGTGTTTCCCATTGGCTAACTGGAGATGGGGGGGGGGGGGGGGGAACACAAGCTAAGTTGTACTAATTGTTCACAGAAGAGCGACATTAAGATGGACCTACTATGTTTAGTCTGAAAACAAACTGGGAAAGTTGCCTGAAGGGATAACTGGTCTCTTAACCTTAACTGACCTACTTACCCTCTTCTGAACTATCTGTGTAAAAGGCTAGCCATCGTGGCATTGACTCACTTCCAGCCAGTCTCCATGCATGACTCATTTCCACCCAGTCGCCTCTCCCACCTGGCTTGGGGGCAGGGCTTACACAGAACAGGTAAAAAACTAAACTAAAATAAAATGGCAGCTTCTGAGGATGGCGCAGGGGGAGTTGTCTTGGCGCTCTTCACGATGGTGATACAGTCATTCTGGACCTGGCAGTTCCCTGTGGGCTGCATTGCCACTGCAACTTTTCCACAACCATCTTGCTCCCATGTTTGAGGGGTGGCAGAATCAGCAGTTGGTAGTTGCGGTTTAGGAAGGCAGTCTGGGGAGGTGCCTCCTGGAAGAAAGGCTGCCTCAAAGCTAGCAGTGTCCACCTGCCTCTTATGTCCTGTTGCCGCAATGAGGCCTTTGTTGCCCGCAATGAGAGTAGCTGTTTGCCACCTTCCACCCCTTGCTTCCCAGTGTGGCTTTTTGTCTCGGCTGAAATCCAGCTGGTGCCCAGTGCCCCACACAATGAAGCACAGCAGTTGCAGAATTTGTCCCAGCAGGTTGCCCTCCAGCAGTGCGAGTTAAAAGTGGCTGCTACTGCTCTTCCTCCTGCCAGGCTGCTTCCACTGAAGGCACCTTTATGGAGTCAGAGAAGACAGAGGATGGCAGGTGGGTGGGAATGCTTTCCTGAGGTGTGTAGAGATGCCATCCTGCATCTCGGATAATGGAGGGCAGTTCTCCTGGAAACAATGACAGCTTTGCAGGGTGGACTCCATTGCACTATATCCCACTGATGTCCTTCTTCAGGCTCCACCCCCAAGTCTCCAGGAATTTCCAAGCCTCGAATTGGCAACCCCCAGAGATGGTCAAATAGACTGCAGTGTTTTAGGTTGTGCAAGGTCTTGATTGAGAATGTTTCTTTTCTTGCCTCCCCTGTGGTAAAAATACGTAAGCTCATTGCAGTAACATGGGACCAGGGGGGAGGGCAGGGAGGAAAGAAAGATGGGGTGGCCCCCCTTGGTGAACGCCATTTCCCCTCCAACAGTTTTCATTCATTCGTACAATGGATTTTACTTCTAGAAATGCTTGTAGATGGCGTAAGTAAATGGGACGTCTCACCCTGTTGACTAGTTGGAGATGGGGGCACAAACTAACCTGTAGTAATTGTTCAGAGGAGAGAGTCACAAAATGAATTCTCAACTCTGTTTTCTACCAAATTTGAAGGGCTGCATGAGGATGCACAAGCTGAAACCTAATACTGATAAGATAGAGGGTTCTCTGAGTTGGTGGAAAGGCAAACCCAGACATCAGGTCACCTCTGTTCTTGGATGGAATTACAAATTAGTTGCTTGACATGCTGGTCACCTTAGAAAAGCAGGTGGCTGCTGTGATTAGGAGTGCTTTCACCCAGATTCTAGTGGCACCTGTTTGTGATTCAGTCAGATCTAGGCACAGTACTCCATGCTTTAGCTATATGTAGACTGGACTGTTGCAGTGTGCTCTGCTTTGGGCTACTCTTAAAGTGTGTTCAAAAGGGACAACTAATACAGATTGCTGTGGATAGCCTGCTTTTCAAGGCCAGTTATTGGGATCATGTGACCCCCAATATTACAATGATTACACTGACTTCTGATCTGCTCCCAAGCCCAATTCATGATTTAAAGCCCTATAAGGCTTGGAAGTGGGGTATCCGAACTGTTTTCTCACATGTTTTCCTGCCTGGGTACTGAGATCACAGAGAGAGGCCCTCTTGACTGTTCCATTGACCAGAGAAGCTTGCTTGGTGGGTACACAAGAAAGGACACTTTCAGTGGGAGCCCCATGATTATTGGAACAGCCTTCCCAGGGAGGTGTGTGTGCCTCCCTCACACCTGACCTTTAGGAGGCAGCTCAAGGTGACTTTATTTATATCTGTTCTAAAAAGATTTTTTCGCTGCCTCTCTATTCGTGGAGGGATCAGTCTTTTTCCTCATGTTAAAAAGTGCTGTAAATTATTATAAAGTATCTTAAATGGTTTTCAGGCAGCAAGGCATTCTGTAACAAACATCTGACGTAATCTCCCAAATGATACACCACTATTTATGTAAACTCTAATTATGTGAACATCATTTTGATTAACTCTTGATTGCTGTCTTGTACTTCTTCGTTGACTCCCCCTTTTCTCCGTGTCTTCCTCCTCCTCTCTAAATATCTTGGCTGCTGCCTGCTCTTCCAATGATATAGGTCACAGCAGCCGCTCAGCAGTTTTAATTCATTGCATGTTGCAGCCACTGATTTTTTTTTAATCTGTACACAACAATCATCCATTACAGAGAGGGCAATTGAAGATTAATGTGTTAAGTCCATTAGCTGGTTTCTGTCCAATTCTGATTAGAGTAACCTTGCATTTAAAAACAAACCCAACATACCTCTGCATTCTGACTGCTGCTCATATAACTTCCTGTGCAAGGATGGTGAGGGGAATGTAGTGTTTGAATTTGAACCTTGGTGTACCTGTGTTCCAAACTGCTGCATTACAAGGCTTTAATAGGTTGGCTAGGAAGTCAGCATCGGTCAGTCTAGCATACCATAACCAATAACCCTTTGTGTTCTACATGAGCTCCCAGAGGTGTGATAGGAAATTGCATGTGCCATGTATACATTATTAGTTGAGTTGAATCGACATGTTTATTCTTGCAGTTGGTGGAAAGTTTCCAGGATGTGTAGTAATGGTGAGAATTCATCTCATTCAATTGCAATCACCCTGTTAACTATTTAGAAATGATGTTCTTATAGGAAATTAGCTGTGTATAAACACAACAGACATGATACACTTTATTTCCCCACCTTCTACATGTTCACTTTAAGTTCTGCGCCGTCCACTATCCATCTACCCGTCATTCTGTGCAAGTTGCCAGCAGGTTGGAGGCAGATTGTCTCAGCCTCTGACAGTGTACAAAATACCCCAAGCATGTTTTCTCCCTGTGGTAGCAAGTACGACCAATGTACAGCAACACGTTCATTATTGCTCTACTGTTGCAGGGAGGTCCCCTTTCCTTTTGTGTGTTGCACATGCAGAACTATGCTTGTGCAGCCAATCGAGGGAGATAAAAAGACAAGGGGGGAGTTGGATGACAGCACAGAGGCAGTGGGAAATATTGTAAATATGACTGCTCTGAGAGGAAAGTCAGCTCAGAAACATCTCAGGCAAAAGAATAGTTGTAAAAGGAGTTGAAAAACAAAGGAAAAACCTGCTTGGAAATGATTTTGGAACCAATGGGGGTGGTGGGGGTGGTGGAAGAAACAGTGCAGAACTCCATGGAGGAAATGTTTTATTTCCAGCCCCAAAATCTTGTTAAGTTTCTTGTGCAGAAAGGGCCACTGAGGACAAACAAATTCAAGTGAGGACAATGAGTTGTCATCATTCTGAATAGCAAAAAAGTCTCCCCCTTGAAGAGGTCCATGAAAATTGCTGAAAAGCAGGGTTCTTTTCACTGCTTCTGGAAGTTCTTTTTGTAGGTCAACACTGCAAATTCTGCTGAACAGCATTGACCTCAGATATCAAATTGCCAAGCAAGATTACTTGAGATGCTTCATTTATTGTGCTCTGGAGCACTTTCTTTCATCTCTTGCTGATACTGCTATATTTTTCTGATTTCATAGCCATCTGGTGTGGTTTGTTCTTTGTTCTCTAGTTCATTGATAGGAAACAGCTTTAGGTCTGCCTGTTGAAATGCTAGGTTGCCTTTTTAATAAAACGCTTTTGTTCAATGTTAGCATTAGTCCAAATGTATGATAATAAATGCATTATATATTGTCTGCTTTTGATGCACCATTGACATAAAGTTGACTTGTTTTGTTAATTGGAAAAAAAGACTGTTTCGTATTCCAGTTCATGAAGGAAAGGCACTAGATTCTATTCATATCATATTTTGGTGTCCAATCCTCATCAGGCATCAAGGCATTCCATTTCTTGGCCTGTTAAAGTTCTTCCAACAGCATAGTATTCCCAAGCATTCTGAGCAAAATATGCATGCCTTTTCTTGAATGCTACTGTCTTTCATGGTGTTTCTTTCTTTGTGTAATGGTAGTAAATTACTTTGCTTTTGGCATATAAGAAGGACAAAGGAGTATATATAATAAATGCGAAGTCCCGCCCCCAATAATCTATAATCTATGCCCAGGTCTTAACTGAAAATATTTTTTTTTAAAGTAGGTTAACAGATGTGGTGTTCTGAATTGATCTCTTTTGCCAACAGGAAAATTAAAAAGACTATCAATATTGAAGGTTGATCAGAACCGGCTTCTTCAGTTAACAGAATCAATAGGTGATTGTGAAAGCCTTACTGAGTTAGTTCTTACCGAAAATCAGCTTCTGGTAAGTATGGTTTTAGCTCTTCAAATGGATGGCCATAATTAAGCTTTTTTCCCTACCTATACTGATTCATTTTGATAGGATCCTTTATTTTATTCTCTTACGAATAATGTGGTGAAGAACTAGAACCCTTCTGTGTGCATGTGTAAAGGAAATGTTAAATGAAGTAAAAACTGTCTAGGAAAACTATTAGTGAACTTTAAACTGAAATCTAACTGGTAGCGAATTCTTCAGCAAAGATCTGTGACCTAAATGACAGAGTGTGATGATAACACTACCTGTCATAATTTTGGGTAACCCTTCTAGTGGAGAGGGAGCAGGCAGATGGTATGTCCCTTCATCATGCACAAAGCTGACTTGGCTGGCAGTTGCCATTTTTTTTCCAGATAGTAAAAATATTAATCAAAATAAATGACTGTTAACATTTGATTAGCTAACATGAGAGATATATTAAAGCACTCGCAGTTCTATTTTGTTCCTCATCTTAAATCATTTAACTATGCTTCCATCTCACGAGCTCAACTGGACATAATCAGAAATTGGACTTTTTCACTTATTATGGAATGACCTTCCAGGATCTGTCCATTAGATCACTTCCTTGCCTTTTGGGAAGTGTGTGAAACCTGGCTGTGTCAAAGAGCAGTCTGCTGAAAATAATGATGGGACTTGGTAATAAAAATGGCAGTTGGTTGAATGTGAGATGTTGGCTAATAATCATGTTGCAGATGTGGGTACAATGATTGAGCTACGTTAAGGTTTTGTTAGTTAATATATGTTGTGACATGTGACACCCCTTACTTGGATGCCACCCCTTACTCCCTCCTCTCCCTCACTCCCCTTTCACGCCACCCCTCCCCCTCCCCCTCCCCCTCCCCCTCCCCCTTCCCTTGCATGCCGCCCCTCATTCACTCCCTTCCCCTTCCCTTTAATGCCACCCCTCTCGCCCCTCCCTTCGCTAGGGTGGGTGGGGCAGATCCTGATGCTGGGCCCCCTTCCCCTTCCTCCTCTCCCTTGCATGCCACCCCTCCCCTCCCTCCCTCCCTCCCCCTCCCTCCCACCTCTGAAGATGCCAGCCACTATGGGGTGGAGAACATTATTTTTTTAATTTCTCACATAATATTTGAACTTGGGGTCACTGTAAAAAATTCTGAGGACAGGGATTAAGGAAAGGGTTTTGGAAGGTCAATTGGAAGCTAGGAAGGTCAATCGGAAGGTCAAGCTAGGAAGGTCAATTGGAAACTTGTGTGTGAGTGTTCATGAGTTTATTGTTACTGATGGGTTTTATTGGAAAGGTGAGACTTTAAATTAATTCAAATGTGGGTGTTCAGCCTGAGTCTTAATATGCCAATGATATACCACAAGGAGATGGAAAGTGTACAATTTATTTGCTTCCTTTCACATTAGCATGTTCTGGGAAATGTTTCTTTCCCTATTTCATGAAGGGTTTTTTTAATCCTTAGTGTGGAAAAAAAGGAAAGATAAGCTGGCAAGATTTCCCAAATACTTATAAAACAAAAGAAAATCTGGCTGATGCTGTTGTAGGTGGAAATGTATGCCTTGGTCCCCATTCTCCATTCTCATGTTTGTATGGACATAAATGGTCTAAACACTGAAAAGGACTTCGATTATTCTTCTCAACATGTGATGAAAAAAGAATATCTTCTGAAACAAAGCATAGAAAACTGTGAGACAAGCAAAGGCATACAATTTATATAACATATGTCAAGTACAAAACAGAATTCTTGTTTCCTGGCAGAATCCTATTTAGAGTAACTGGTGTGTGTTGGATGATGGCCTCCCTCAGAAAACCACTTCATATTTGCTATTCTATCCTTTCTTTTACAAGACAAACTTCTTATGTTGAAGATTTGTTGGTGTTAATAATGATCACTAACGTTGTTTTCTTTGCATCCCAACAGACTTTGTCAAAACCATTGGAAGGCTAAAGAAACTGAATATATTGAATGCTGACAGAAACAAACTAGTATCTTTACCTAAAGAGGGTAAGCACCATATCTTTGATCTCTACTGTTAGTGGGGCATATGGGATAGAAAGAATGGAATTTATCTGCTAGAATTGTATGTGACAGATTTGACTATACTTTCCAGTAAAACCCTGAAATAGCTGGACCTTTGTATGTGTGAGAAACTATGAACAAGGAACTCAGACCAGCAAGCCAATAGCATGTGACTAGAATGAAGAGGCCTCTTTAGATTTGCTACCAAAATGTCGCATGCTTTTGCTTGATGCAGTGGCGCCTCAAAAATAAAATACAGTTGACCCATCTTGGACTTCTCAGTTGTGAAATGGACAGCTCTTTGAGTTTCTGTCATTTTTTTTACACTTAGAAAAACTTTTGCCATTTTATCTAACGGTTTAAGTTAGAAGGAAAGCTAAAGGGTAGTTGTTTTACAAAAGCAGTGTTCTGGAACGTTAACTTCAAATAACTGTGCTTTGCCATAATATCCTTAACTCCTACACAATTATTAGCATTAATTAGGTGTTCAGCCTTTGTATAAAAAAAAACAATAGGAAAATCACCTGAAGGTCATAGGCTCTGATATTGTGGAGGGTGATGATAAGAAATGAATGGGAAGATTGATGCCATCTTGGGTCCTTAAAACCGCATCATCAATTTGTTTTGCTTTCACAATGACAGTATGTTGCTGACTGGAAGTGACTTATCAGAGGGCATTAATCTGGAGTGATGGAGGCAGGTTGTACACTGCAGGAACTGTGTGCTATCTGCTTTGGTAAACCAATGAACTTCAGAGCCCTCACAGGACCTTAAGTGTGGTCATCATCACTGTGACTTCCATGTGGTGTGCTTAGAAATGGGTAATCTTATTCTAGAACTTTTTTTTTCTTAGAGTACTTTTATGCATCCCTCTGCATGGCTACAACTTAGCTGTGGAAGATAGGAGCCTGTGATTATGCACTCTGAAAGTTGTGTGTGTGTGTGTGTGTGTGTGAGAGAGAGAGAGAGAGAGAGAGAGAGAGTCCATTAGATTGTGGCATGATTTACATAAGCAACTAGAAATGTAACACATGTTTAAAATTGCTGTGGGGCCATTTTATTACAGACAAAAAATGGTGGGTAGCTGTGTTGGTCTATTGGGGAAACAACCAACAGATGAGTGAAGTTACTCTTCTGTCAGCCCCATTCTCTAGTTTATGGAGAAGCTGTTCTGGTATAGTAAAGCAACTCTGTTGTCCACAACTCTGTTCTTCCTTGCTGAGTGAAGCAGTGGGGAAAAAATGTCAGCAGACAGGCATCTGTTGGATTTTTTTTTGTTGCCAGAGTGGCTGTTTGATTGCTAACATTTGCTTCAAGCAAAAATATGAACATGTGCTATAAATAAGAAAAGCCACACATGGTGTGAAAGTCAAAACAGCAAGAAGAAATTAATATCTGTGATCCAGAAAACAGAAAGTGTTTGCAAGGATGGAAGTGGGGAGTCGCCCAGTGACAGCTGGAACATTCTACAGGCTGAGTAAGGACAGCAAGATAAACCTTGATGGTTTTTTTGTCCTTGGGACCCAGTAGTTTCCCACCTGGAATATCTGCCATCTGGATGAACATTAATTTGCTGGTAACTTTTTCTTTAGCCTTGTTTCCTCCCCTTTGGTATTTTGAGGGAGGAGTTGTCTTTCTGTCTTTGAGCTGACAAGAACCTCTTTGCATCTTCCTAGTTCCAGACATATATATTACTTTTCTAGTTACCATCTATTCTCCCTGCCCCTTTGGCTACAATAAGTAATTGGTATAGACTCTTCCTGAGTGGAAGAGTAGAATGGAAACCTGAAGTGCACTTCATCTTTGAATTCTCAAAAATGTACCAGGACCCTCTGGCCAGTTAAAATGAAGAAATTTTAGATAAGAAATCCTCAAGATTTCATTTTGGCGATTTAATGTAATTGGGCTGTGGCTCAGCCGTGAGCAGCACTGGCGTAGGGAGGTTAAGAGCTCGTGTATCTAATCTGGAGGAACTGGTTTGATTCCCAGCTCTGCTGCCTGAGCTGTGGAGGTTTATCCGGGAATTCAGATTAGCCTGTGCACTCCCACGCATGCCAGCTGGGTGACCTTGGGCTAGTCACAGTTTCTCGGAGCTCTCTCAGCCCCACCCACCTCACAGGGTGTTTGTTGTGAGGGGAAGGGCAAGGAGATTGTAAGCCCCTTTGAGTCTCCTACAGGAGAGAAAGGGGGATATAACCAAACTCTTCTTCTTCTTCTATGCGGGAGAAGGTGCCGGGTGCAATCCCTGCCACCCCCAGCAGAATGCATAAATGAGAATCAGGTAGTAGATGATGTGAAATGTCTCCACCTAAGACCCTGGAGAGCCACTGCCAGTTTGAGTAGACAACACTGACCTTGACGGACAGGAATAGCAAACTATGTGGAAGCAAATGTTCCTAATCTTCAGCTGTAATTCTACCTACTCATGAATCTACTAGTTAATGTTTGAACACTTGCATTGGATGCTTTTGTTGGTAACATTTTTGTTCTTCTGAATTAACAGTAAATACCAGTACTAGGAATGATTTAGCAGTCACAGTTCAGGTATTAAGAGAATTTATGTCTTTGATTATCGCTCAGGCCCGCTTCACACGGGCCATTTAGGACTGATGTACTGTAAATGCCGTTGTGGGGAGAAGATCACACAAAGCTGCCGATGCTGCGAAGCAGGCAGCAGTTGCGCCCTCCCCACAACAATGTTTTCTCAACTCATTCATTGAGTGAATCTTTTAAAATGCAAACTTCCCATCTGGTGCTGAGTGAACAGCTATGGGTGGGAGCCGGGCATTTTCTGCACTGCTACAGCCAGTCCCCTTTACTCCTGCCGTTCCTGTCACTCTGTGAAGGCCATGGAGGCATGTCCCCTAGCCTACAAAATGATGGGAGCAGGCAGGAGGTAAAGGGCACCGGAACTGTGCAGCCCATGCAGATGCCTTGCTGCTGGAGCAGCCGGGGCCATTCATGCAATAATTCTAGGGGTGCACCCAGCATTGACTATGCCGTGCACCCCCACTCGCTTGGCCTGTGTGGAAAGGGCCTCAGAGTTTGAGGTAGAGTTTGCTACAAGTGAGAGATGCCTCTTTTTCCGTGTTTTGAATTTTCAAGGCCTTGCTCCTCATTGTAGATTAGACTGTGGCCTGTAGCTTCCATTAACTTTCCTGTGACACTGAAGCATATAAGCTACAATCTATAGAATACTCCAGAAAAAATGAAGTGAGAGAACTTTCCAGTACATGATCTCATTTTGCATAATTATTAAGTACACTATTAAAGAAATTTTTCAGAATAACTTTGTCCCAGTAATATGAATATACTTCCAACTGAAACATTTGCTTAGGAAAAAAAGTATGATTAACGAATTACATTTTAAAAAATCAAAGGTTTATGTGGACATTATTTTATTGGAATAATTGTTCAGATTTAAAGACAGTATAGCATGGACTACTCTTATATTGCTTCTCTAAATGTAAAGGCACTGAAAGCTGTTGACACACTAACAATTAAGTCCTGTGCAGAATTCCTCCTGTCTAAGCCCACTGAAAAAAAATCTCTTCATAGAACTGCAGCTGTAATTTGAACTCACCCAAAGAACTAAGCATGATATTCTATCTATGTAGTTGTCCGGGCTCATTTGGACCAACCAAATTTAAATCTCTTCCACAGAGGTCACTCAGCACCTGTTTCACTGTCCCTTCCCATAGCAGCATCTGCATTACTGGTTAAGCTCAGATCAGATTGATGAATGCAATATCATTTCCACCATGTGAGAAGAGACGATAAATGAGAATATTAGCTTTGGATGGTTAGGCTAGTTCAAATCTTGCCAGGTTAATTGAACCATTTAAAAATTTTGGATTACTCTGTATACTTATCTCCTCCCAAGTTATAAATCATTAAACATAATGCGGTAAACTCTCAAAAATTTCTAGTGATGTTTAGCTGAAAAATGGCCCATTACAACTTTGAAAGTGCTAAACTTGCCTAATATTGTATCACCACTGGCACATATACATTGTTGTTTTATGAAACAGTTACTCTTTAGAAATTGTAAATGTCCCATGGAAAAATTACACTGGAAAATTTTCCATTTTTTCTGCCCACATCTTTGTAGCCCAGTGCATGATGGGGTGACAGTTGGAAGCAGATATAATAAACATTTTTGTAGCATTTTCCAAATGCTTGATAGCAGCTTGCTTTCTTTATTCTTGGAACAACTGTAATTTACATTACTGTGATGATTCCTTCAATGCAATATTTGAGGTTTGCCTAAAACCACCCAGTTTGTGGGCAGAGATTAATTTTAAGCTGGAGATTTCCCAATCTGCAGTTTGCTTTTGCCTTACTATGCCCTCACAAACTGGAGTCTGAATGCAAAAGTAGTGTAACTGCATATTCAGCCAAATACTTGCTGTGTTGGAAAAAGTTGGGGAAATTTCTACTTGGCTCCCTTGGGGTAAGTTTCAAATAACTTGCATTCTCACTACCAAACTGCATGAGAGACCACAGCATTTTGTGCTATTTATGTGCTGGGGAAAAAAAAACCCTGGGCTTTAGCTCCCCTTTCTCTCCTTCCTTGCCCATTCCTACCATGCAATTAAGTACAAGTGCTGCTATAATGGCCTTCCCCTCATCTCCAGAACGAAGAAGCAAGCAGTGGTGCATTGCTTTGAATAGAAAGGCACCAGTACAGGCCTTAAATGCAAGTACCTTAGCTTACCTTCTGTTCCTGCCCTGAGTACTGCATAACCCCGCTTTGTCACTAGTGTTCTTTCTGTACATTGGCAATGCAGGAGCTCAACTGAATGCTAGTTTGAACTGTTGGGGAGTTGGAACATTTGGTTCACTATGTGGACTTCAGATGTTGGGTAGTCCCTCCCCGCGTTAAGTTCATTATGTCATAAATAGTTGGCATGAAAGCTTGAGATCCTGTCTGCTGGTGAAATGTGTTCACTGTGTTAGATGTTACATAAACCAGCCATTCAGGCCGTGCTGCAGCTAATCATAGTAATCAGTGCTACCTACAGAAATATGACAAAGTGTAATAATGAGAACTTCTACTGTAAAGTGTTAGGAACCCTGGCAGAATTTTTGACAGGTGAGTTCAAAGGAAATGGGTTTTGGTTGCTTTAAAGCAAAGGGGTTTGACATATAGGAACTAGCGGGTGCATTTCAGCAGGCACTGTGTGGGTCAGGTCCCTTCAATCCAACCTCTTCTGAACCTCAGGAGAAACTCAGTGCACGCATGCTATTGACCTCCTGACATGGGGCCAAATCTTAAAAAGTTCCAATGATATGAAATACCCACGGGCATGAAAGCTCTAGCATTATATCTGAGATGCTGTTTCAAAATGCTTGTTGCAAGGGCAGAGTGAACATATCTACAAGCTCTTAGATTGCTACCGTTTCCAGGTCCCTCTTTCACCAATGAGTATTTTATGAAAGGGGAAAAAAAGATGTGTCTTTCCATTCAGAGTTTATTTATTTGTTTAGCGCTGGAGCACCTTTGGCTAGCCAAAGGTCTCAGCGCGAGGTGGTTACAACATAACATGCAGTAAAACCCTACCTTGCATTGCCAGGTGAAAATTGCGGTAATCTGAACTGTCTTATTTCTCGTAGGCAGCAAGCTGCATGCCATTGTGAACCTTAAAACCCCCCTCCTTCTCCCAAATTAGGAGCAATGGAAATACAATGAAGGATACTAACTGTTCAGATTTCCAGTTGAGTAAGCCTTTGTATCCACGAACTGTGTGAATTAATGGACTAATTCAGTGTTCACCGGGGTGTAATGGTCAGCAGGTCTGAGAGGTCTGAGAGGTTTGAATACCAACTCTATCATGGAAGCTCGATGACCTTTAGCCCAGCCACACACCCCTCAACCCAATCTATGGCCCTTCCGCGACGTGGGCCAAAAGCGGTGGCGGTGGGCTGGTAAAACAGTGCGTTTTGGTGGGGACTGCTGCAGCTGCCCAGCTCCTGCCCAAACTGTTTTATTCTCGCTCAGGGAGCGATGAACGCCGGCTTCCATTCGGTGCCATGTGAATGGCACCGGTGGAAGCCATGCTTTTCCCAGCCCTCCCAAACGGGTCACCTTCTGTCGATTGTGCAGGCCAGGAGACACTCCCTGGCCTCATTCTCCAGCTGCCGGGCGCCTGGCAAGCAGGGCTTGTTCCCGGCCTCCACAATGCGACAGAAGGTGACTGGAGGTAAGGAGCGCTGGGGAGTTGTTCAGTCTGTGCTGTGCTAAAGCCACATTCCAGTGGGACCGCCCATGCGAGCGGCCCGTTAAAAGCGCCGGCATAAACTATTTAATGCACACCCCAGTGCCTGTCGCGGAAAGCGGGCCTATCTCACAGGGTTGTTGTTAAATGAGATATAGAAAGGGAGAATGTTGTAAGCCACTTTTGAGGTTTCCATCGAGAGAAAAGTGAATATAAAATGTAATAAATAAATATAGATAGAACTTCTTTAGTAAATTTATATTCTACTTCCAGAGAACCACGGAGTAATTGGCTGTTATGACTAATGGAACATTGTCAAAAAATAATGTGAACAGAGTTCCTTTGATGCTGGAAAGACAAAGGAAGCATGACACACAAGTTAGTATGATTTCCAAATCCACACTACTTAGTATTTGTTGCTGCTTTTTTTCTGTCTCTCATTAGTCCTTTTGAGTTGTGTTATTGCAGTTTTTTTACAGCATGGAATAGATGTCTTAAATTCTGGAGGAAGGTTTTTGTTTTAATATTTTATTAATATTTTATGGCTGTAAAATGCTTTTGCATACTTTCTTTTACTGCCATTGTCTGTATTGTTTCCTCTGTGTAAAAAGCAAAATATCCTGGACATGGAATGATTTTTAAAATCAACCACTATTTTAATTTTAGTTGTGGTATAACTTAACATGCCAAACTGTTTTGTGTGTTCCTCTGAGCTTTGAGAGGGTTTTTGGGTTCATGCTTAAACATAATGAAATTAAAAGAAACTTCTTCAGTGCATCCTAGTTATGGGCACTGTTTTAGTGCAACATAATTATTGTAGGGATTTATCCTTGAGAATCTCCTTCTTTGAGTAATTTTCAGATCTGAAATATATAGCTTTTAATGACAATCACGATTTTTGCGACAATCTTGTCAAGATATCTTTTAATAAGTTACCAAAATGTCCAGCTTATCACATTAACCTTATAAAATAGGCGAGCTTTGTGTATTCAACATGTGCATGCCACTTTTTGTTTTACTGCTGACCACGCAGAATTGGGGTATTTGGAGCGTGGCATGTAGCTCTAGCCCTCAAGAATATGTGTGGTGTATTCGTGAACGGGCATTTAGAAAAGGCAGTAAAATCACCTTGAATCTGGCAAGGGAAATACATAGACAACTTCTTCTCATAAGAAAAAAAAAAATGCCAAAAGAACTTTATAAAAGGCGTTGGTACGAATCTATCTGTGGGTGTCCTTGCCCAGAAATCACGTGAGTAGAATGGCACATGACTGTTTACCACAGGGGTAGTAATTTCTTGTAACTTAATGTAGGATGCATGTAAAGAAACAAATTCAGCACAGGGAAATGGGTTGTTTTATTATCCTGGCCTCATTAGTGAGATAAATATTTTTTTGCTGTGGACTTGCTTTGCCTCAAGCATCTTCTTGATTCATCACAGGAGCCAGCATAAAGCTCTCTCTCTGTGGGGTCCAGAGGTAACTAACTTTGTTATCGCGATGGAGTGTATAGAAGGGCAGCGAAATGTGCTAAAACAGAGGCTTGAGAGTGACCAGCCAAAGTGCCCAGCATAAAATTTCCTGAAGCCCTCTCTGTGCTGGATGTTCAGCCTAGAAATGTAAATTTAATGAACTCTTTGAATTCTCACATAGAAAAAAATACTCCCATCATCATGGGTATTTTGTATGTGTGTTCTTGGTACTGTCCAGTCCATATAAAATAGTGAGCTGCTGAAATCAAAACAACTGTCTCTCTTGTGTTTTTTCTTCTTAATTGTTAGCTGCTTGGAAAAAATTGGAGTCAGGTAAAACTCTTGTAGAAAAACCTTGTAAGTATTGTTCGGCCCACAGTTTCACCGCCGGTTCCTTTCATCTGACTGCTTCCAATGCATGAGGATTCAAACTGGCTGGCTCCACCTCTGCACTTTCATTGTCCCTTCCCCTGAAGTCTGGGAGTTTCTAGCCATAGGAGGAATTGGGTGGGGGATGCTCTCAAGAAGGCTGCATGGCCAAACTCATTCCGCTTTTACGTTCCCAAGACAGAATCGCTTCAAAGCAAATACTGCTGCTTTGTATACAACAGGGCATCATTTGCCAACTCATCTAACATTCACTAACCAGACTAATTGCTCTCAGGGTTTTGTTTTGTTTTTTTCATTTTAGAGACACACCAATTAAACAGACAGTGGATATTTTTTTTTGTTAATATAGCACCTCAGAAATTTTAGGTGCACGTCGTTGCTGTAGCCATTGGGTTGGTACCTTAAAATATAACGTGTGACATTCTTGACCCGATCATTTTCAGTGCTAATCAATCCCTTTGCATGAATATAAGAAAGAAAAGCTCATTTCAGTAGTCAATAAAGCTGGAGATATTTGTTGGCAAAAAAGGTTGCAAATATGAAAATATGGTGAAAGAAAGCATGTATATGTGGTGAGAAGGATTTCAACTTTTTTATAAAGTAAAAAAAAGAGAGATGAAAACTAGTTTCAACCAAAAATTGAATTGGCTCCCCTAGTTAGCATTTAATGAACCGATCTGAAGCTGTAATTATAGAGGCCTGAACCGAGGGGCTTGGTGTGGCTTTCATGTGGCTTAATGATTAAAGGATTGTACTCCTTGAAATAATGTGTGTTCCCTCTTCCAGCTGAAGTAATGGCATTGGTAATAACTACAGAGGAAATGTTGGTTTGAGTTTTGGGGGATAGAAACTTAATAATAGAAATGTTATGTGGCTTGTTATACTCATACGTTTCTTGGAGAAGAAGTTTGACTTATTTTGAAGTCCTTTTACTCAAATAATGCCTAATCAACTTTGGAATTGACTTGAAGGGCATAGAATCTGATTTAATTGGGGGGGGTGTGCACATAAATAATTTTTGGAATTTAATTTTAGATCCAGATTTTGGGAAATGCTTGCTTTTTGTTACTCTGACTTTTTTGAATTCCCTCCTATGCTGCACATTCTGGGATTTTTAAAAAAGTATTTAGGAGGGAGGATTGCCTCAAAAGTTGAGTCCACCTCTAGCAGTTTTCTCCTATTTTCCCATCCCACAGCCTGGAAGCAGGAGCAAAAGAGCCAAAGTGGGAGGAAAGAACCTGGTCTTGCCAAACAGCCGGATACTCCAGTCCTCTGTTCTTTAAAGAGCTCAAATCTTTCCTGTGGGTAGATCTGGCCCTCAAATTTTTGCTTCCCTGTTTCTCGACCTCTGGTGTCCTGAAATTACTCCCAGAATTCAAGGGAGATAAATATTCATTACTCCTGGAATTTGTGTGAGTGGTTGGGGTGCTTTTGGATCATCCCCAATCCACACCTGGTAACTTCTGGTTTTATTCTTAATTGTAGGAATATCTTAGTTCTGTGTTAGTGTTAGTGTTAATTTCAAATGTGTTTTTCTTAACAGCTAAAACATTAAGTGAATATCTACCATAGAAATTGATATATGGGGAGATGAAGAGGAGTTCTCGCATATTAACTTTACAAAGTATGTCTCAAAAAATTGTATGTGTTTCACTTGAATAAAAGGCTGATTTCAGTAGAACATAAACTAAGCTCAGTTTAGGATGGATTGTTTTAGGAACTGCTTTCTTTACAACTTGTAAAGTACAAATAAAGCAGGAATATGTCTGTCCTTGAGTTGTTGATTTGGGAAACTAAGCCTCATCTAATTAGCCTCATTTTTTGGAGTCAATAAAATGGCAGTAATCTTTGAATATGTATGTTATGGTTGGATTCTATGACTGAATCCACCAGTGGAAAGCATTCCCTCCTGTGAATCTAAACTTTTTTTTTCCCACTCCTACCAGCATTTACTTTAAACTTCCTTAAATGGTCTCCTAGGATGACCCTTGGGAGCCAAGTGTGGGAGGGGCTCCAAAATCAGGACTCGTGGAAGGTGGGAATTGGTTGGGGACCCTTCCACTGATGGTAAAAGGCCTGACTAACCCCACTGTTCATAAATATACTGAAGGTATTGTTTGTAAGGCAGTGTGAAGCTAATCTCACTCATTTACCATGCAGGAAATGTTCAGAGGTTTGACAAGTACAAGTAGTTGCTAATTAGTCACCTGCAGTGTAGGTAACATTGAACTGACAAGGCAAGTGCTTTCAACTGACATGGAATCTAAAACTGAATAGTTTGGTCATTCATTTTCAGAGCTGCACCCACTTTATATGAAGGCATTCCTGAGCACTTGATTAACCATACTGTGTGGAAGAAGAAATAAGTTTTGGGTAACTTAATTAAGGAAGTAGTGCACTGTTGGACCAACCATTAAGAAATGTAATGTAATTTTCTTTTGTGCTAACTGGACAAGTTTGATTCTCTATACTGTCCAACAGGAAGTATTAAATATGGCCTAAAACATCTTAAGATACATTCTATAGATGAACAGCTGAAAAGACATTAGAACAAGAACAAGCAAGTCTGCCCCTTAGTGGAAACAATTACTGACTGCAAAAGTAGATGTATTCTAGCTTCTTCAAGCGACTTAGTATTAATGGTATTCATATCTTTACATACAAACCTCCTTAAAACTGGTTCAGCAATTAGTCTCCTTCTCTTCATAAAACAGATTGGTGGGTGTTGCAGTTTAAATGTGCTTTTCAGTCTGAGACAACCGGGTTATCTAGGATTCCTTCTGAGATATCTCAAGCCACCTAACTTCATGTCCTGGATGTAGCTGGGAACAGGTAAGATCTCACTGTACCAATTTCAACCCCAATTTTTTTTCTGATCCAGTGTGATTACAATTGTCAAACTTTTTAAAAGGGATACATTTGACAGTTTAATTTTAAGTGAGATTGATCTAAACACACTAGGGTTCAGAGATGAATGGTTTCAGATTCCTATTCATATTTTAAGCCAAAACTTCTTAGCATTTTGAAGGAGAAAAAATAAACACTGAAAGGGTTATTGCAGTCTTTCACATTCCTCTTCTTTTCTCCTTTACAAAAAAGCTGTGAAAGAAATATAGGTTTTGCTGGCCTTAAAGGCAAAACTTAGCTGTGCCCCTGCAGATTATTTGGCTGTCAGCCATTTATGCAGATGCTCACCTTTAGTCATTCCACCATTCCCACTTTGAGCTGAATCAAAGGGAAAGCCCTGGAAACCATATACATCAAGTTTGTACTTAGTGCATTGTTTGGAAGCTTGGACTTAGCATGTTGTTGTGGTTGGGGAGGAAGGTAGAACAAGCAAATATTTTTTGTGAAAGCCACCATTATTCACTCAGTTCCCACATTAACATAGAACAGAGATGTGATCCAAGTCTTCATCATATTGTGATAACATGTAATATCAGCAATCTTGCTTTCATTGTTTGTTCTGCATTGTTTTACCTGATGTAATTTGCAAGAATGTCAAGATGCAATGACCCCTTTGAAATCCAAACTTTTTGCATTTGCCATAGTTTATTCTGTTTTTTATTGCATTTTAAGATGTCCTATAAAATTAAAGTACATACATACATACCCACCCACCTACCCAACTGAGGAAGACCTGAACTTTTCATCCTAAGAGATGCCATTTCAGTGCTAAATATGGGCCTTATATAAAGCTCAACTGTATAACCTGCCCCAGTTTTGTGTTTCTGTTGCATGTTCCTGCTCATCATAAGCTATATAGTCCATGAGCTGTTCTTTAAAGAAACTGGGAATTACACTGTAAATTCTGTGCTGAATACTATATATAAACTGTTGGAGAGAATAGTCGAAACATCTCCATCTTCATACAAACACCATTGAGAGGGGAGGCTTTACTGCAAAGAAGGAAAGAGCATGACTTCTGTTTGTTTTGTTCTCTTGCAGCAATGTAAAGAAGGCTTTTAGAAAAACAATGCCTTTCTTTTGTTTTCTAGGTTGCTGCATCTTCCCATGTCGCTAACTAGCTTGAAACTGAAGGCTTTGTGGTTGTCAGATAACCAGTCTCAGCCTTCTTGCTTACATTCCAGACAGACACACAGACCCCTGAAATTGGAGAAAAGATCTTAACATGTGTTTTACTTCCTCAAATGCCTTCTGAGCCTGGTAAATATAGGTCTTTTTTCTGCACGAGTTGTTTACTATGTGTTTTGCTGCTAAAATGTTTCCCTCTTTAATTCCATACTTGTTTCCTCTGTTTGGTTTTCTGAAAGCGTTTTCTCTTCATTTTTCTTCCTTCATTATTCTGAGCACTTTTACCGCTATATTCTTTTTTTCCCTTTCCATTTTTGAGCCAGCAAGATGTGGTCATGTTAAAATGGTCTTTATTTCTTCACCCAATCAAAAAACTCCAGTCTTATCTATGCCCCTGTGTAGTCACTCAACTTCCCTCAGCCATTTTTCCTCCCCTTAATCCTGCTTATGAAAGGAATTTTTAAAAATTAATTTTTAATAAAGGTCATTGTTTGTATTGAATTAGCAATGTATTGTGGAGGCAAAGATACACGTGTCCATAGTTAGGAACAAGGGAAATTGACAGAGGAATGTCGCATAATTATTGTATGTTGCTACACCTCTAATTTGCCAAAAATGGTTCCTTGTGAGTGTGGGGAGGGTACATGTTTCTTCTTCAGGTATGATGCCTGCACCAGTAGATTTTTCCTTCCATTTTGTGTAAACACATGGCCTTTATTCATGCCCTGTGTAGTTGCCTAATATCCCTCTTCAGCAATTTGTCCTCCCTCCCTCCTCCGTTTTCAAAAGGAATTTTAGATGTAATGTTGAGGTCGAGAAACTAGCATGATACATTTTCAGTAGCATATGGAATAAATGGAGCTGAAGGGACAAGTGGTAAAACCCAAAATGACAGAGGGAAATGAAGTGTGGGGAACTGTTTCACAGAAAATGTTTCTGTAAGGTTTGACAACTGGAAAATCTGTAGTGAGCTGTGCATTTGAAAATAGTTTGGAAATCACTGCTGCATCAAAACATGGTTAACCTCTCGAACAAAAAAACTCCCCTTAACACCCTGGTCATTTCAGTGAAATGAGCAGAGAACAAATAAATTGTCAGTTTAACTATAAGTGATGCATTCTACCAAACTTAAGCAAATAAAATGCAGAAAAATGTTAACTTGTTACATTAAGATATCTTGTAGCTATTCCTGCTTTTTTATATGTAATAATGATTTATGATGTTGATTCTATAATCCCTGTAGTATATAAATACCATGTAGAGAATTATTCAGAGTAATTTATAAAAATAGAAGGAGCAGTTTCTCCCATACCCTTATCATTCTAGAGACATAACACATTGTTCCATCAATTTAGGTGAAATACTGAAAGAGTCTCTGAATGATTTTTGGATAAGTTAATTTAATAAGCAATACATTTTTCCAAACAGAATTTAACCAGTCTTTTTGAGGTGGTCAATCTGCCCCCACCCCTGCAACTAGTAGTAAGGGTTAGTTTAGTGACTGGAAAGATTATTCTAGCAACTGATTAACACCAGTTCCGGTTCCTCAGAGTTATATTATCTTTAACATAATCCAATATTATAACCTTTGGATCGTTAGGTAAACTGATACTTAACATATTTTTTTTTTATTTATTGAATCCCAAAATTACACAAATAGTGTATTTTTTGTGCAGCATCTAAAGCTATGAAGAAAATCAGCACCAGATGATCCATATCTCCAACAGCAGACTTGTACACATTCATATTCAACCCATGTGGAATAAAATGCTTAATTGAACAAGCACTTTTAGAAATTATCCTTTAACCTTCTGAATATGTCTAGACAAAGCAATTTTCAGTTTATGTCTAGACAAAGCAATTCTTCTTGCCTAATATTTATCTGTAAATTCCTATTCCATTTATTATTATAGCTAAAAGATGCTTCTGCATTTTCAAGCAAAGCACCTAGATATTTTCAGTAGATCCTCTGAATGTGGCTTGTCTGCATTGATTAGCTCCTTAAACATTGTATTTTCCCATAAAAAATATTAAGCAGGTGTCTAACTTGAAAAAAATGAAATCGGGTTTGGGGGGTCTGTTACCCAATGTAAAAGTAACTCAAAATGTGTTATTATTAATTAAAATAAAGATAGGGTGAATAACATAAAGGTGTCCAGATATGTTCTTACATTACCCCAATTATCTTGAACCCAGATTTGTTGCTGTTGCTCATTTTAAAAAACTGATGTCAGTGAAGAGAGCGCAGTGCTCACACAATTATTGCCTCTCTTAGAACATGTATTTACTACAACTTTCCCTTACCCATGCAGTTATCAGCAATTTCAAAGACCAGTTTTCCATAGAATTGATCATACTTAATTTAATGGAATAACCCATTGAAAGATTATATTAATTCAATTAGCTTGGTACTAAATTCATCAAATATTCAATGGGTAATTACTTGACAATTATATGAATTATTTTAACAAGATATCAATCATCAAACAATTACTCCCTATATTTAAACTGAGTTCCAAGATTAATTTTTTAGAATAGATTATCTTTTTTGATAAATATTTAACCTCTCAGATAACTGCTTTGCAGGGAGAAAGGCGTAGCTACCACGGGGAGGGTGGGGACAAACACTCTGGACAGGCCTCTGTTTGGTCATGTGGGGCAGAAAATCTCTTCCCATACTCTCCTTCCTCAGCCGCCCCTTCAGGAACTCTAAAATTCTGTGCATCAGCCTCTGGTTTGATTTTTTCCAGGTATGATGAAGGCATGAACTTGATATGAAACTAACTATGTTAAGGGGTTTCATTGAAAACCTGAGATGAATATGTAACTGATGAAGTAATTTAAAAAATGCTTTGAATGACAGTCATATAATATTGTCTAGTTTTTATCAGTTTTCATCACCTGATCCATTGAACAGAAGAAAAGGAGGTACTTGGATTTATAACCTGTTTTGCTCAATCATAAGGAGTCACAGAGTGGCTTACAATCTCATTCTCCTTCTTCTCCTCACAACAGACACCCTATGAGGTAAATGGGGGCTGAGAGAGTTCTGAGAGAACTGTGACTAATCCAAGGTCACCAGAAAGCTTCATGAGGAGGAATCAAACCCAGTTCTCCAGATTAGAATCCACTCCTAACCACTACACCACACTGGTCTCTCACCTTTAACTTCTAATGTACAAACTAGTGTTTCTGCTCCTTGTCTTCCATCATTACAGATAACCTGCCCCATGTGGAGCAATGGAGAGCTTCTGGTGAATGAAGTATCAGATGAAACGTGGAATGAAAGGGCAGTAAACAGTAACCGGCTTCTTAGAAGACTAAAAGATGAAGAAGATGATGAAACTGCATGTTTCTCAGAAAGCAAATGCCATCCTAGGCTGATACCCCTTGTAATTAATTCAAAAGTTTTATATATTAGCTGCAGGTGGAACAATATGGCAACATGCTAAATGCTTATGCTTAAATGTTTTTTTCCAATGCTACCTGTTTAAAAAAACAACTGACTTTTCTACTTTTAAATGGATCTGATGTTTCTGTGACTCCTTTTCTCTCCTTTTTGCCTCTTTAGGATGCTTTTCCAAAGCAGCTGTGAGAAGTAGGGACTTCTGTGAGGCTGTAAGCTTTGGACCCTTGGTTTTCCAGGCAGCCATCCCTTGTTTGAGATTTCCCTTTGAGCCTCCTTTCCATACTGTTTGTCTGTTCCACAACCACTTCCCACTGTCCTTTCCTCATTTCCCACAACCATTTGCATTGGTCTATGAGCACAGTAACCTGTGAGCTGTCAGGGAAGTGCAGTTTTCCATCCAAATAATGAAAGAGACAGTGGGAGCATCTGTCACTGTACTTATGAGACCTCTGTTAAATTTATGTATCAATTATTTTCTGCTTCAGATGCTGCTCTTTAAGTAAACTCCACATGTATTCTTAAATTCACTGAAGATGCTCTAGCAACCTTTTAGCAAGGAGTCTTGGATTAGTATAGTATAGTACATGTGTGTTTTACATTCACTTGAGGTACTCTGAAAACATCTTAAATGTACACTTAAACATGTAATGTACCAACATGGCCTTTAGCATGAGCATAAAATATTTCAAATATACTAAAATGTGACCTTTTCTCTGAAAAATGATTCATGATTTTGGACGCTGAACATTAGATATTCTTTGTCAAGACTCCAAGGACTACATTACAAAACCTAACATGGTCCTTCTTCTTCCTAGAATAATGTATTTAAAAAACAAATTAGTTTCCAGATCTTCTGCCCAATCCAGTGGTTTGTACTAATCATAACACATTTGACACAGAAGATGGCCTCTGTAGTCCTTTTTTTCTTTCTTCTGCAGCTTCCACTCACATAGTTATTTTTTTGTCGGTGAGGGTGTCCTTTCCCCAAATTATTTATTTCAAGGAGGGAGTCACAGGAGGCTCTGTGGGATGGCAGGGCAAGGTAGGATGTGTTCCAGTTCTTAAAATCTCCCTCCCACTAGTTAAACTAATGGAAACTTCAAATGCAGTATTAAAATTGTGCCCTTATAAAATGCTAATGAGCTGCAAATAAGACTTAATTGATTTCACATAGTGCATGTATCAGAATTCTAACTTTCAGGGAGCATTTATGAATAATTTAACATGCAGCAAAGACTCCAAGATACATGATCCCTCAAGGTAAAGAAGATAACTGCACTGTGTGTACTTCAGTGGCTGTGTAAATTGCCCAGCTTCTGAAGAAGTAATTCAGGTGTGAAATTAATGTAAGATGACCACTTCTCTGATGAACAGTCGTGGTGGATTTACTAACTCCACTTGCATGTATTCTCCCTGTAGAGAAGTCAGCATAAGATTGTGTAGCCTTTTTTTGGGGTAAAGTCACAGCTGACATAGTGAACATATAGGTTTTCAAGCCAAAAAAATGTTCAGAAGTGGTTTGCCATTGCCGGCCGTTGCAAAGCAACTCTGGACTTCCTTGGTGGTCTCCCATAACTGGTGGCATTAGGCTGGGGCCTGCTAAGCGCCCAAGTGTGCCTGCTTAACTTAGCATTATTCTAAAAAAGCCATAAATAGCAGGATGGGTGGTAATACCAGTGGTAAGTAATACCAGTGGTAACTGGCTGCATCTAAAACCATTTCTTAGGGGTTGGTGATATAACTATTGCAGATGGTAGGGCTCATTACTAGAAGAAGAGGAGTTTGGATTTATGTCCCCTTTCTTGTAGGAGACTCAAAGGCTTACAATCTCCTTTTCCTCACAACAAACACACTGTGAGGTGGGTGAGGCTGAGAGAGCTCCAAAAGCTGTGACTAGCCCTAAGGTGTGTGTGTGGGAGTGCACAGGCTAATCTGAATTCCCCCCAGATAAGCCTCCACAGCTGAAGGCAGAGCAGGGAATCAAACCCGGTTCCTCCAAATTAGAATGCACCTGCTATAAACCACTATGCCAGTGCTGCTCACTACTCTATTATTGTGCAAATATATATAGAGCAATTGCATTAAACCTGATGTGGAAAAAAACAGTAGATCATTCTACATCAGCTTGAATACAATTTCAGATTTTTGTTGCATATATATTTGAGTAATGCAAAGTAACTACAGGCTAGCCTGTAAGCAGGCTCGGCAGTTCCCTTTGGAAGAGCTGAAGCTCTTAGTTACCCACCAAAGTTTGGGAATTAATTTAAAATACCAAAGACACATCTTGATTTCTCAGGTCGTTTTGCCAAAGGAATATGTTACACAGTGATTATAACACCACTTTGTTAGAATCTTGATGCATGTTCTGTGATGTTATAATGCCATGATTTTGTAAAGACTTCAGTCTTTACCTGTTCATGAAAGGTAGCCACTATGGTCGTTTTGAAATGTGTAATCTGTCCTACTCCATACAGAATAATGAACCCAAACTCCTATAAATGCAAATGAAACAATTTATAATTTCCATTTCAAATGGATTAGAGGACCATTACATCTTTAAAAGTCACTCTACATGAAAACCTAATTAATAGAGATCTGTCTCAGGCCCAGCTTAATATGTCAAGTTCAAAGAACTAATTAAAAAAAACTTAAATCAAGTTGCTGTTGATTTTTGTGTGCACAAGCAAAAGAAAGATACCAGATGTATCCATGCAATTTTATCCTAAAATAGCGTAACTAGCTTTTTTGGAACCTCACTTTGTATATACATGTATGCAAAACTGAAATTTCACTGCTAGGAGTGTCTGAGCTCATGTTTGTGATTGCTCAACCTTGTCCGCCTCTTTAGCATGTATTTTTTTACATTTAGACAGAATTCCTTGCAAATGTCTATTTCCAGACATTATTATTATTATTATTATTATTATTATTATTATTATTATTATTATTATTATTATTATTATTATTATTATTATTATTATTATTATTCAATTTAATAACCCGCCCACCCCCTAAGGGCTCTGGTCCTGCTTAAGGGCAGGTAGAAATATCTTATGCAGTAAGATCTTCCTTGATTTCTCCTTCTCCTGTGTTCCCACCAGATCATATGCTGTGGATAGGGAGGGGCCTCATAATCAAAGAGGTGTGGTTGGTTGAGATGAAGACGGTGAATCAAGTAAAATAATCCCTCTTGCTCTTGAATGAACTTGGGAAGCTTCTGGCCATGACAACTATTTTTAATATACACAAATGTCTATTATATTCTGTTTTTGTTCTCAGATCACCTGCATCGAACAGTGATTTTTGCATCCTGTACCTGCAGGGGCATGTTGTGTAGCAGTCGCCAGCATTTCCTCCCCACCCCAATGGCAACCTCCTGTGCTTATGGCACAAACCACTGAACTACTCTTGAAATTCCTTCATTTTCAAATGTAGTTTGCTATTCATGGTCCAGTATGGGCTGCTGTTCAAGAAAAATGGATCAAGCTGATGATTTCCTCGGAACATTCCTTTATTCCCTGCAGATGCCGAAAACAATAATAATGGTTCTAAGTGGTTGTTGTTGCTTTTCCAGGCTTTTGTGTCCATGGTCTGTTGTTTTGCTCCTAACATTTTGCCCACACCTGTGGCTGGCATCTTCAGAGGTAATGTCAGCCTAGATGGGGCAAAATGTTATCAGCAAAAACTATCAGGCCTTGGCCACAACAGCCCCCCCAAAACTGCAACAGCCAGTTGATTCCAGCCATGAAAACCTTCAACAATACAATATGTTAAAAGCTGAAGAATGCATAAATCAGTAATTATCCAGTAAAACTGCTGTGGAATAGGCATCACTCTACACATAAGGATTGAGTGCATTTCTTTGAGTAGACTTCCAATATTATATCTGCTATCCAGAGAAGCAGTGTGTATTTGCATGGAGGAATCCAGAGCTTTGTTTGGTGTGCAGAAGGCACTGCAGCTGTGACTCTCCTCCCTTAATGCATAGTGCAGCTTTGGATCCCAGCATCTCTGGACCAGTTATTCACATCCCCTAAACACATTTGTTGATTTTTAGAATAAGCAGCGATTGATCAACTATGTTTAAATTTCGTGATAGATCTAAACAATTGGTTATTTAATTGCTAAGCCATCTAGCTGAAAAAGGACCAACACAAGCAAAATCACTTACTCCACTGTTTGTTTTTAGAAGACGCTTCTAAGGCGAGCCACTCCACACCCTGGGGAATTAAAGAACATCAAAAAGACAGTGGAGAATTTACGGAACAATATGAATGCTGCTAAAGGACTGGATTCAAACAAAAATGAGGTCAATAATGCCAATGACAGAGTGACCACTTCTGTGTAAAGGCTCACGTCTTCCAGGTTTTACCTCCTGTGCCTTTACCCTGCTGTTGAGTCGTTCCTGTTGCATCCTGGGATATCATTCAATCAACCCTCATGTGTTTAGCCTGAAATCTGATTCATCTCGTCCTTGTGTCATTTTTCGAAAGGTGTTTCTCACTAGAAGAAAAGTGCCTTATTTCAGTCCAAGCATTTGAACAAAGAGGGCCCAGTGCACCGAGAAAATGTCTCCCATAATTATGTCCTTTGCTTACACAGCTCCAGTTTGTGTCCTGGTGAATTATGCCCTGAATTTCCAATGTTGTCACTCATTTAACAGGCTATTAAGACGGTTGTTTTCTTTCTTTGAGCAAGGGGAATACACTATTATACAATCATGCCTCTCTTATGCACAGGGGAGTCGTCTGTGGGGTTATTTTTCCTGAAGCACTTGGGTATTTATTCTGCCCTGTGTTGACCCATGGTGAAAAAAGTAGTTATGGAGAACATATCTTTTTTAAACCTTTCTGGCAGCTCAGATGGTGTAAATTTTATAATTTTGTATAGGAGTTTCATAACAGAATGATGTATTTCATTTTTTAAAAAAAATTTAAACGGTACATTTTACTATTTTTGTGGAAGAATGTTATGGAGATTGATGTCTATCATACCTAATTGTGCCTTTAATGCAAGTGAAGTCAGATTATTGTTACAAAAAAAGGAACTATGAGCAGAGAAAGACGTTTAAACGGAGGTGTCTGTTTAGTTTTGCCAGTTTGCAAAAATACAATGGCTTCCCTTCCTTACCTTTTAGAAAAGCAAAGTTTGCAAAGAATTCTGTATGTTGTGGTGATGACATTAGATGTTCAAATTGCTACTGCCTTTTTTTGACATGGTGCGCGCACATACATTTTAAACAAAAAGCGGTTTTTCATCAAGAGATTGCCCATTTTTAAATGTTCCATTTGTGAATGTTTTAAAAAGTGAACAACTGCAAGAACAGAAATTGTGAAAACTTTAATTTTATGTACTACACAGGCATGATATTCTCAAACGTACTTTGAAAGGTTTTATATCCATATAAAACCTAATAAATGGTAAAAAAAGAATAGTGGCTCAGTAACCGTTATTCTAGTACTTTGATCTTTAAGTGGATGTATGATTTTAATATATGCTAATTTGTGTATTCTACTACATAGTTCTCAATAGTAACCTCAAATATTCAGGTTTTTAAATTTCTGGGGGGTGACTGCATATTATTCTACTTTGGCATACGGATTCTTCCAGACAGAGAGCACATCAGATGTTCGTTTGCAAGGTAGTTTTTAATGTAACCACAAGTCCAGCTTTACAGTAGGTAAGAATGTATGACAGTTCCGAGACAGATTTTCTCCATTTGAATTCAGTTCAGAGATCTTGGCTGTGACAAGAGAGAATGGGCCTTTGGCTGCGACTTTGATTGTACAGAACTGTTGAAAATCCTCAAACATAAAGTTCTACAAAGCCCCAGGCAGCGTGACCAAATCTTACCAAAAAGAAGCCAGACAAACCAAAATGACTTCAGTAACATAAACATTCATTCTCCTAACATACTTTCCATCAAGAACTTTATGCTTTGCAAAAGGGACAGGCCTGGTAATATGTTACTTACAATCACAGATCTTGAAGAAGTTGGTGCATGTTTTAAACCTTTGGATATGCAACTGGGTGTAATTTGCAGTTTCAGTGGGAACATAATACAGAAAAAAGCTTCTTAAATGATCTAAGTATGAGCTGCTATATCTCTGTCCATTCAATAATAAAATGTGTGGGGTTGGCCAGGAGAATCAACATCAAGTTCAAATGCATAGAGTAGACATAAGTAGGTTCCTACGAACATCCTATTAAAAAGGGGTGTGTGTGTGGGGGGGTAATGTGCCATATGTTCTTCAGAAGAAGCAGTTTTGGAACATCATGCATGTCTTAAAACCCTTTACAACAGGCTTGTTTTGCTCAGTGCAAATGAAAGTATCTTGTTTAAAGTAATGAAATAAATTTCTTCATTGTTGTCTCATGTTTGTGGTGAAGTTTACGGCTAAACCACTAAAACAGGTTTACAGTATTCAGCCAGTCTGTTAGGATCACTTAAGGTGGATGTACTTGTGGATGTGTGCACATGGTTTGATGCATCTTCCCACAGTTGTTCAGCACTAGTCATTGACTGCAGGAAGAAACTGCATTGAAAAGCATTGTGTTCAAAGGAATGTGCAAGTTGGATCTAGGGCTACTGTTTTGTTTGTCATCAAGCATTAAACATAGAGGTGTGAATTATCCCCATCAGAGTGAATGAAGAACTGGTGTTTCAATGCTGGCTCTATAGTATTTATTATTTACATTTGTACCCCGCCTTTTTTTTTTTGCAAGACTCAAGGCGGCTAACCATAAACCACCTAGATGTCTAACAATGCAATCTTGTGTGGATTTATTCCAGTCTAGATCTGTGGAATCTAGCTGACTTAGATTGAGGTAACTCTGCATAGAATTGCACTGCAAATAACTTTGTAATTAATGTTTTGCCATGGTCTCATATTGATATGTATACTGAGTTAAAATATTTGTTTGTAGTTTACATCTTGGTATTGGTGTCATACTTTGTTTCTGTGTGTCTGAGCAAAAACCCCTGACTTTTCCAAGGAAGATATTCTTGCTATTTGATAAAACACACTTCCACATCTAAAAATGGACCTGCGTTACCTGGTTTGCATGCTGCTGTAAATCAATGCAAGCAGGTTGGCTTGAATTCTGGTGTGAACAGTGTTTCTGTGAGATCATTGCCAACTGACCTGCCTTATAGATGTTCCATAGTTTTGCTATATATTTCAAAAGTCTCATGGTACAGTTCAGTGTCTGAAGGCCTCAGATAGTAGGCTAGAATGTATTTTTCATCTTTTCTTCCCATCTTGGACAATGGCTACAGGGACTGAACACCTGGTACATGTACATAAATAATATCCAAATGCTCCCTCCAAGAATCCCATGTGATAGTGTCTTTTGCCAACATTGCTTATTATTGTTTGTGAATTGTAGCTGCTCAAAATATGCTGTTAAAATCATTGAACTGCAGTGAGGATTAACACCCCATGAATAACCAGGTAGGAATGCATTTGTGAATGTACCTTAATCCTTTATACATTTCATCAAACATACTTGATACAAATAATTCATCAGTTGGAATGACAAATGTATGTTGAAGGAGGTAAGTACAAAACCAAACTGCAGTGCACGGTTGTAAAAGAGTAGAGAACGTCATATATAACACTTATGAGCTGTTACTGTGTTGGGCTGGTGACAGCATGGTTCTTTGGTACAGAATGCAACAGCTCGTTGATTTCTGCTGCAAGAAGCAGAGGGATTCAGTTTCCGTACAAGCTGCATAGCTTGCTGCGTGTTTCATACCAAATTCAAGGTACCAGTTTTGGACTTTGCAAACTCTTTACACTGTGGGCACTAGGATGCTTGCAGCAGCATGTTTCCCAATAAGTACCTTTCTTTGAAATGCAAGTACTACAGAACTCTTGATGGACATATGGGTCTGTGATGGAATGCAAATAATTTAACAACCGGGTTCCAGTGGTGGGATTCAAATAATTTAACAGACAATTAATTTAACAACTGGTTGTTTACAAGCACCATTTTAACAACTGGTTCTGCTAAAGTGGCGCGAACCTGCTGAATCCCACCACTGCTGCATGGCCAGTCAAGTAATTGAATGTCAACAAGACGTGCTAATTTCAGTAGTGGCTGTCAAGTTGTGGAATCAGCTATATTTTGAAGTTTGCTAGATTAGAATTTTATTTTTCTTGTGGTATGTAGGTTTTATTTCTAATGTGCTCTTTTTAGGTTTTACTTGATTTTTCTCTCTTTGTCTTTCCCCAAGACCAATATGGTATTGCTTTTGCTTGCTTATTTTCTGTAACAGTTTTAATTTCATTGCATTGTTTCATGATTTGTTCCTGCATTGAAAAAAACAGCCTGTTGATTTGCTGGATAAGGGCTCCAAAGAACCTGTTTAGTTTCATTGAGCTAGAGAGCATTTTTACAGAAACATAACATGGAGGCAAGAACTGCATCATTTTCATAATAGGACTCAGTGGTCTACTCCTGAGGGTAGCAATAGGGTATACCTTGTGTAGACATATACATATGTGCTAGCTAAGCTTCAAATGTGATATAAATCTTGTATATAGTTAATATATTGCATATTTATTTAGTGAGCACTGGTTGCCGATCAACCAGTAAATGCCTTCTATTGAGAGCATAGTTAAGGCTTATACCAGTTCATTACCTTCTTCTGTGGTGGCTTTTCCATCTGAAATTGGATATTTCTGATGAAGCAGTCAGAAGTGACTGAACATGTGTGCATGATCTCGAACACGTTGATCATAATACCATTGCATTATGCCAGTTCTTTGTCTGACTTCCTCTTAAATCAACCACTGATACTGTGCCCTCAGGCAATGGTGGTCTTGGCTTCTATCAGATCTAGAACTCACTGAGCTATAAGCATGTGACATATCAGGTCAGATGACAAGGAAATTTGAGACTAGACCCTGGGCAGGAGACCAAGAGAGTCAACACAGGCTGAGGAAGTCAGAAGTCAAATCATCTTTACCACTGAGTGTCTGATCGCTGCTCCGTGGTAAAAAGACATAAGTGGGAGAAGTGATGGGCTTAATTCACAGTAGCAGCAGGTCCTTCCCAAAGCAGAAACAAATTTCAATTTTAGAAGGTTTTGTGATCCTGTAGGTGAAGTACTTTTGAGGGGTACTACTGATCCATTAGTTAAACAGCACTGCTCTTAGGAAAGTCTGTTGATCAATATTGTTAAGGAGCAAAAATTATGATCAGATTGGAAATGGGTTTCACCTATTATGGTCAGACTGGAAATTGGTTTAGCCTGGATTCATGTATTTCATATTCCTATGAATAAAGATTTTAGCCGTTACTGTGCATGTGTGTGGCTCAGACACCAAAAATCATTTCTTTAGGAAAGTTGCCTGTAATGGAAAATAAAGCTAAAAAAAATATTTGAAAGTTTGAAATGTTCTGTTTGAGATGTATTTATATTTTTTTTTTTCACTGGTCTTCATATGAGGGTTTATCCTCGAGAGGATTTGTAACTAATTATGACCAAAGTTAATGTTGGGCATTTATGTGATGCTTTTGGCCACGCCAAAATTATTCATGTATAAAATCTCCAAGCAAACGGCCCATCTTCATTTCTGTTCTGTCTGCCCCAGATGAAAGACCCTATTGGGTAACATATTTGTGCATCCTGCAGTTGGTTGGTTGATTGCTTTATCCCAAAGTTATGCTCTATTTGTACACACACATTCTTGATGAAGGACAGCTGTCCGACGCGGAGGCCCCAACGCCCAGACTTGTTCAGCTTAATCGGGCCAAGAGCCCGCAGCCCCGCTGGGCTGGAGGAAGGCGACGCCAGCTGCTGGCTCCATCCGCCCGACACAGCGAGCCTCTCTGACGCCTCGGGATCGCCACTGTGTCGATACATCGCACTCCACCAAGACTCCCCAACTGGGTGATCGGCCGATCCATCAACGCATCGGCCAGGCTGAGAGACTGTGGGCAGGGCTCTGAGCTCCAGTTGGCTCGGCCAGTCTCAGCTGAGCCTACTGAGGGAACTGACAGCTGGGACGAGGCAGGGAGATGAGGGAGGAAGGGGATATAAGGGGTGGTATGATCAGCTCAGGGCATTGGTCTGAGGGAAGAGGGTGGAGGAGAGAGTTGTGTGCAGGCAGGAAGAGAAAGGTGAAGCCCAGGAGGGCAGGGACTGGGAGAGTCAGGGGAACTCCTGTTGGAGCCCAACCCGTGAAGGTGCAACAGGGGAGGGTGAGTGGGGAGCCCAGGAGGCAGGCCAGCCTTCGCTTCATGAGGCAATGGAGCAAGGGGAATAGGTGCAGTGAGGGCTGGGACGCCTAACGCTGGAGGCATCCTGTGGGCTATGGGTTATTTAAGAGCTTGGCTGGGGAGGAAAACCCAGTCAAAAGAGGAGGGATGGCACACCCGCCCCAGGGGACGGGCGGTCAGGAGGCGCCACAACAGCATTTCTCATTGTAGTTCCTGCAAGAAAACACCAAAGCATTTTTCTTCCCTCAATTTTAACATGTTGCACTGCTTAACGCTTTCTGATGAGCAGTGTAGGCTAAAAAAACCTCATGAAGGCGTAGCGTCATTGTTGCGTGGGCATCTTTTACTCATACTGGGCTTTAGATCAAACTTTCTTTTTCAAGAGGAAAAGAGCCTTAAGTAGCAATAAAGGAAGGTCAAAGTGGCAGCAGCAGCGCCAAGGTGGGTTCCACGCCTTTTGGAGCTTAAAGAAATGATCTCTACCTCAAGCATTAATCTTTCAAAAGGATAAGTAGGAAAGGACAAATGAAGCCTTATTTCTATATGGAGGTACTTTCCTAATGCTTACAGCCCAAGCTGGGAGGGGAACAGTGAAATGGGTACTTTTGCTGAGACCCAAAGTTCCAGGGGACAAATAGGGATGCATTTGTTGTGTCAGGAAATAAAATAAGTTTTATTCATGAAACTGAGAGTGTGGGTAGAAATTTTGTACCAAGTGGTGGTTGAATTCTGTCTATATTTCTCTGTGCCTTTCTTTCCCTTTCCTTCTAATTTTTGGGAGGGGTGGTGTTTTTTTTGGGAATGAAAGGTTATTTCTGGTAGGAACTTAACAGAATTCAAATTATTTTTGATACCTTTCTTTCCTTCCCACTTTCTTTCATCTAACTCCACTTTGGTCAATTAATTAGCATTAATTAGAATGCAACTAGTTCAGATTTTTTTTAATTAGGCAGTTGATGTGTAGGCAACATTTAGCTTCAACAAACCATGGATTGGTTGAATTCAATCCATATCTCTGCATAATGGACGTTATGATGGAATTTCGAATGTGTGCATGACAAAAACATAGATTTGCTTTTAGAAAGCAAATCCCATTAAGATGAGAATGGTGCTCTAAGCACATGCGCTCACAGGGTGAGTGTGGAGGGAGGGTTTGGGTGTTTTGTTTTGTTTTCAGAGTTGCCATGCACTTTGGTTTTTTTTGTGTTGCAGGCAAAGAAGGGTCCCCAGAGATAGGAGGGAATTCCCAGCTGCAGTTGATCAGGATGAGACAATAGTATTTGGTGGGGTAAGAATGCCTCACAACTTTCTCTCTCCATCTGTTTTTTTTTTTTGCCTTTCACATATGATATTAATGCAAAAATACAGATATAGATTTATATAAAGTTAGGAAGCAGAAATTAGAAGCAGCAAGTCTCTTGGTATTCTTTTTTATTCACAATGTGTGACTTTTTTCTGCCTTTTACTGGTAGATGCAGAGAGAAATATTCTTCCAAATACCTTCTAAGGGCCTGAGCTTGCTAGGTTTGGGAAAGTAGATGGTCCAAGATCATTTTGAACCATAAAACATTTTGCCAATGCTTTGGCAGCAAATATGTGTGGATCTAAGGATGATGCATTAAGTGTGGTCTAATCTCAGAGTGAAGTGGTAAGCCTGTGTCTGTGCATAACTTCTCCATATTGCTGGTACTACTCACTTGATCTTTGGATTTTCCTCTCCATATATTAAAAGAATCCTTCACTTAGAAAACATACACGTCCAGATAATGATGATTCCAGCCCTTAGGCATTAATCCCTGGCACAATTAATGTTACCTTTGCTGACAGAAGACATCAAATTTGCTGTGAGCATCAGGATGCCAAGTGAGCCGTTTCTACTAATATTTCAGACAGTTGGTACAATAGTTGGGTACAACAAAGTAGCCAAGGAGTGAACCAAGAGTGAAATCTTTCAGCTTACTCCTATGACTCCCCAGGCTTGCTAAGCCGCTCAACTTCCCTCATAAGGATAATGTGTCTTAAGGGTTACTGTTTGGTGAGGATTACTCAGATAACGCGGTATGAAGTATTTTAGAAAATTATGAGCTATGATATAAATATCAGCCTCTGGGTGGAGAAATGGCAAATAAGGCACCAATGGAAGTAATTATTATTTTGAATGGATAGTGTTTCCTCTGTTACATCAATATAACCACAATGTTCAGTAAATGTTAAGTAGTTTGTACAAGATCTTGGCAGTACTGGATGGCTTTGGTCTTGGATTTCCTTTTAGGAGTGAATTTCAGTTTCTCTGACCCCCCCATTATGGTATCTTAAGATGCATATTGATTATTTCTTTTCTTACTGAAATGCCTTTTTTGGACTAGGGCTGAAGTTGGATCCATTAAAAAGTAATTAGATCTTGAAGACATATTCCAGTATTCAACGCTACTCAAATGTAACAATAATCCTATTCAGTCTGGTAAAAGGCTCTCTTGATCCACTATCCATACCCTTTCTAAACTCCTCAGTGGTTTTATTCTGTTTTGGTTGTGTCATTTTTAAAAGTCTGAATACCCTCAGGCAGTTTTACGTGCATAGTTATCTTTTAATTTTAAATAAAAACCTTCCAACAAGAAAGCTAGGGTTCATGTGCCAAGTAACTTCATCTCTACAATGTAAGGGGCCTATATTTACCCAAGGCTTTGGTTACGTTTAATGCTTTCCATTTGTTTTCTCTGCAGATTGTGCTCCTGAAAAATTTGTTGACCTAAGTTTGCTCCAGGTGTTGTTTTAAAAACATGTTAATTTTTAAACAGCAAATGTAATGACAGTGCAGTAGTATTAAAATCTTATCAAGTTGTAAATAATAGCTAATAAACTGCTGTTCTTGTAAAAAAAAAAGTGTGTCGGTGTGTGTGATGGAAATGGGAAAGGTAAATAGTAGTTTGCCTCTTTTTTTTAAGCTCCCAAGTTGTACATTAGAAGATCGACAAAGCCTGAGATGAGAGAATGTGGCCAGGACAGCAAATGGCTTTCTGTCTCTCCTCACCCATAGGTCTGGTTCCTTTTGCTGGTCAAAGAAAACCAGGAGAGGGAAGGTTAACAGCACCCCTCAGAGACTAACTCTGCTATTTCATCAATGGGAATGGGAAGCATCTTGCCATCTTCACGCATGTCTCAAGCATGGTGCTAAGCATTTGAAGAGCATGCAGAAACTACAATTGTACCAAATGCTGACTGGAATGAGTCACAAGGAACGCTATCACTTTTCAGTCATTTCCATCTATAGGTGGCTCTCAGTTTGCTTCCACACCCAATTTAAGGTACTGGTATTGACTCAAAAGCCTTACATGGCTTGGGACAAGCATACCCTAAGGAACCTTACCCAACCATTTCCTCTCAGGCATCTTCAGGTATCTGTTCTTTAGGTCCCCTTTGTTATCTGGAGACTAGACTGTGAGGGCACCCCTGAGAAAGGGCCTTCAGTTATGCTGGAATGAAACCAGTGGAATTCCCTGGGAGACTCCACCTGTTCCTGCTATCACTGTCTTCTGCCAGCAGGTGAAAAATCTTTATTTCATTTGGTGTTGCCTATTGACCTTCCTTCTTCTGTTTAATTTCATATTGCATACATATATATATATATTGTTTTAAAACTGGATCTGGATGTCTGAGTCTAGCCTGATCTTGTCAGATCGTGGGAAACAAAAAACAGGATTGGCCCTAGTTAGTACTCTTGAAACAGAGACCGGCCAAGGAAATCCAGGGTTGCTATGTTGACAGCCAGTGTTAAAACCACCCTCTGAATGTCTATTGCATGAAAATCTTACAGGGTTGCTGTTAGTTGGCTGCAACTTGATTAGTAATAACACACACCAGAGGTGTGGCTCCAAGGGGATTTACGAGGGTGCGATGTATCGGGTGCACGCCTGTGTGGGGTGTGAGAGCATGGTGGGGCATTCCAGGGGGGGGATGGGGTGGAGGACACACTGTTCCTCGTGTTTCCTTGCTATGCCTCTGACACAATAACTCGCATCATTTTAAAGTGAATGTTAATGCCTTTAATTGTTCACCACCTTGAGAGCCCTAACTTGGCAGAAAACAAAATGATGTTTGTTAAATAAAACAAACTTTCCAAAAGCAAAACCACCAGTGGCAGGACTGTACCCACTAGGCAGGCAGTGAAGTTTGTAGAAGCTGGAGCTTTGCTTTCAGTGAAGTAATAGATATTGGTATTGGTTTCTATTCCCTCAGCATTACATTTTTCTGTTCACAAAGGCAACCTAGAGGGTGAATAATTAGGGTAGCACAAGTGTAGATCCAATTCTAGTCCATTAAATGGGATGAGTTTGCCAACTTCTCTACGTAAGTATAAAGTTCTCCCAAGTACTACAGCTGGTATCCAGATTATAAAGATAAATTCTTCTGGAAGAAATGGTAGCTCCAGAGGGCAGACTTGGTGTTCCATGCCCACTAAGCTCCTCTCCTGACACTATCCATTCTCATGAATGAAAAGACAAAAGACTTTGGAGTAGGTGCCTTGTGCTGCTGTATAGACAAAATGTACATTAAAATCCTCAGGCCATATAGGCAAGGCATGCTTGATGGTACTCATTGCACTAAAGGTTAGGGCATGCATATACCTTTTTGCACTCCTGTAATGCCAGTTACATGGAATCTCTCATTCTCTTTGTATGTTCTGAGATCCACAGAAGTCCATGAGAGTAACCAAAGAAGAAACAGGACAGGAAACTTGCAGTTACTTACATAGCAATAAAGCACAGTCAGCCAAATCCAGGTGTAATTTAAAACTCAGCGACACTGGAGCTGTGAACAGGCACGCACAGATTTCTTACTAGTCTTGGAAAAGGGCCCCAGGCTTGCAAAAAAAAGTACAAAACAAAAAAATTGTAAACACTTCCAGGTGGGAATCTGGACTTCACTTGAAAATCCTTTTGCACAGAACTTAATTCAATTTCTTAGGGATTGCCAGATCCAGGCTCTTGGAAATTTCTGGAGTTTTGAGGGGAGTCTGAGGAGGGAAGGATTGGGAGAGGGGAGAAGCCTCAGCTGAGTGGGAGCAATTCTGCAGAGTCCACTCCTCCAAAGCTAAGGCATTTTATCCAGGGCGGCACAGATGTCTGTTGTCTGAAGTTCAGTTGTAATCTGGGGATTTTATTTACCAAAACCTGGAAGTAAACCTCTGACTTGATACCACTTTGGTTTGCATGACTGAACTAGGCCTAGGTTGCTGCTTGCTCTCGTCTCAACAGCAGCCACTCCTATGGAAGCTGTGCAGTGTAGCAGTTAGAGCTTGAGAAGGGGTCTAGAAGACCCAGGTTGAAATCCTCTATCTTGTGTGGTACAGCTCACCAGGTGATTTTCAGACCAGTCACATTCTTTCAGTCTCAACCCACTGCAAAGGCTGTTAAAGTGCTTAATAAAAGGAGAATAATGCAAGCTGCTTTGGTTCCCATACTCGTGAAGAGAGGTAGCAAAGTAGAAATGAAGTAAACAAATAATGTAGCTGAAGATGGGTATAAGCAGATAAAACGTAGGTTGGTGAATGGTTGAAGAGGAGATGAATAAGGCAGGGAAAGGGGGGGAGGATATGGGGGCTGCCAGGAGGGGAGAAATAAAATAGTGAGCCGGGAGGAGTATACAGTGGAAAATGAGGTGTGCTTCTCCATGTAAGTCCTTGAGGGTTCTCTACCCACAAGTGGGCCTGGCTCCAGAGACTCAGCATCACACAACCAGGCCACAGTTTTTTCCTAGGGAGAAGCTACTGAGGTGTGTGGGAGAGGGAAAGCTTAAAACAGAGGGATAGGTAAAGGTAGCAGGCTGGCTGTTAGGTGGGAAGAGATAAGTTGCTAACTCCAGGTGAGAAAATATCTGAACCTTTATTTTGGGGGCGGGGTAGATCTTGGAATGGTGGGGTTTGAGGGAAGGGTTGGACCCTCATAATGGGTATATAGGCCAAAGACTCTCCACCTTCCAAAGCAGCCATTTTCTTTTGGCAGCACTGGGTTGCCAACCCTCTCCAGGTAACAGCTGAGCTCATCCAGAATTACAACTGATCTCCAGATGACAAAGATCAGTTGCCCTCCTGGAGAAAATGACTATTTTGGAGTGGGGAGGACTGTATAGCATAGTGTGATCCAGATCGCCCCGCTTTGGCGGACAGTCTCTCATGGACTAATTTGTCCCAAGACTCGCCGGGTTTTAAAATGTCCCAATTCTTTGGAAGGCTGCCACACTGCCTTCTGGGCCTCCCTATGACAGGGAAGGGAAACAGGGTTTGGCAGTGTGGCAGCCTCCCGCTGCAGCCGCTGCCTTCTGGCGCATCTTCTCCGCTTCCGCCTCTGTGACAGGGGCGGGAAAAGGGGAGCTGGGCTGTAAGGCAGTGCGCCCCAAGCGGCTGCATGCGCCAAGATGCCCACGACTCCTCCCCAATGATGCCTTTGTTTTAAAAAGGTGAAAATCTGGTCACCTCAGTATAGCAATATACCTCTGCTAAGGTTCTTTCTCAAAATCTCCCTCAAGGTTCCACCTCCAAATCCCTAGAAATTTCCCCAACTCTGGAGCTGGCAACCCTTCTAAGGGTGAATTAAGTTCTGTAAAGACTTGGATTTCAATAGAAGTCCAGGCCCCACCTCCTTGAAGGCTGGCAACCCTAGAAAGAGAGAATGAGAAAAAAGGAAAGAAGCTATGGGGTCTTTCAGGAAAGGGAAAAGGAAATAGCAGAGGGGGGACACGAGATGCCTCACACAAGTCCTCCCTTGAAGGTTCCTACTTGTAATGTTCTAATGATGATAACTAACTTTACCGGAAATCAGAGCTCATTCATTTTTATTTTTTAATATCTGCAAGTTATTTAGGATGTTTTTTTGTTTTGCTACAGGGAGTGGGTGTTCTGGATGTTGAGCTCTTTCTTTTAACTTTGTAATTTGCTCTATTTCTCTGTAAGGAAAAGTAGAAAGTAACTCTGGAAACTTTTCTTCCTCAATCCTACAAATGCAATGACACATTGTTCCTGCCCCTGTGTTTTGCATTATGTAACCGAACTAACAGTTCCTTTGTTTTTTCTCCTTCCTTCGGATAGTGACAGATCTCATCACTTCATTTTCTTGTTTACCATGTAAATCAATACAGAGTTGAGGCAGCTCCAAATGTGACATCATTCGCGACATAAGAATTGATTGGGGACATAACAGCATCTTTGTACTTGTACGTGGGCAGCATGCACAACAGGAGAGCATTTATAGGTGCATGCCTTGATCATGGCATTTCATGCCCACACGGAAGATTAAAAATCCAGGATGAAATGTTCCTTATCAGATCCATCCTTCTACAGACTCAAACTCACTCTAAACATTTCATTTTTTTTAGAATGCACTAGAATGCATTTGGGCGATGCAGGGATTTGCCTTTGAACGCTGGCTGTCAATTTGCATCTCTTTTTTTTGTTTGGGTGTGCTCTTTTCACTGTTCGGTGGGTCCCTAATGGCTCCTAATACTTGCAATCAGCTTTATCAGGTGCTGCAGCCATAATCACAAACTGTACCCCATGACTTGGAGCTCTGGAATAAATGATTCTTGGTCTAAATGAAGGTGATTCTGGTCTGTGTTAGAAGGTGATATTATTCAAGCTTACTGAAGTTCCAGCCTTGATTCTCCTGCTAACCCTCCCAGAGTGCAGCAATACAGATTACTATTTGCCATAGAGTAACTTCTTGTAATTTTGTAAAAATCCATTTTAATAAGGCTGGCTGCTGAATAAAATGAAGTTAATAAAGTGATGAGGAGGGATTCTGATAGGGGGTACGGTACACACCGGTACCTACAGGAATGGTGCCCAGGCAAGAATTAAAATTTTACCCTCCTCTGTCTCCCTCTCTTCCTTCTGGGTCTTCAGGAAGGCTTTGCTGTTTGCCTTCTCTTCTGCCCACCTTCCCCGACACATACCAGCAGCTCAGGCATGTAAGTAGCGCCAGGAGGTTGAACAACTCTGCCCAGGGCACCAGCTCTCCCCCATGCCCCATTTGAAGGAAGCAAATAAAACCTTGCCAAGTGGGCAAGGGGAGGAAGAATTCATAGAGAAGGAGGCAGGTGGGAGTGTTCCCAACTTGCTAGTTACTTAACTCTGCTGTCCGGGCAAAAGTGGTTTATGGGGTGGGGAGTAACAAATCAGCTCTTGGGCCAGTGCGAACCAGCAGGAGCACAGGGGAAGCTAGTATGATACGTAGTAAAAACATAAGAAAGAGACTGCTGGATCAGACCAGAGTTCATCTAGTCCAGCACTCTGCTACCGCAGGCCCTCCAGGTGCCTTTGGGAGCTCACATGCAGGATGTGAAAGCAATGGCCTCTGCTGCTGCTGATCCCAGCATCTGATCTGCTAAGGCATTTGTAATGTCTGATCAAGGAGGATCAAGATTGGTAGCCATATTCAACTTCTCCTCCATAAATCTGTCCAAGCTCTTTTTTAAAGCCATCCAGGCTAGTGGCCATCACCACCTCCTGTGGCAGCATATTCCAAATACCAACCACACATTATGAAAAATGTTTCCTTTTATTAGTCCTAATTCTTTTCCCCAGTATTTTCAGTGTATGCCTCCTTGCTGTAGAATTGTGGAGAAAGACAGGTACCTTCTCTCTGTCGACATTTTCCATACATAATTTTATAGACTTCCAATCATATCCCCTCAGACATCTCCAAACTAAAAGAGTCCCAAATGTTGCAGCCTCTCATCATATAAGGAAGGTGCTCCAGTCCTCAAATCATTCTCAAGGTTGCCCTCTCTGCACTTTCTTTTTCTATCTCTTCTTCAATATCCTTTTTTGAGATGTATGGCTACTCAGAACTGAACAACATTGTGTTCTTCAAGTGCAGTCGCACCCACCACTGCTTTTTATATAAAGGCATGAGAATCAAGCTGAAGATTTATTACCAGTTCCCTTTCCTACTATTATCCCCAGCATAGAGTTTAAGCCTTTTTCACAGCTGCCATGCATTACTGAGTTGACATTCCCATGGAACTATAAACTAGTAGATGCCCAAATCCTTTTCACTCCTCTTTGCTGAGCCCAATAAGGTTAAGGCACTCCACCTCAGGAAACTCCTGAGGTATTGGGGCAAGCCTCTGGGAGAGAGAGACCAGAGTGGGATATGATGCCACAGTTCACCCTCTGAAGCTCTCTATATAATCTGATCTCTGAACATTGGAGATGAGTTGTAATTTTGGGAGAACTTCTGACTCCACTTCTCCTTGGTTGTTGATAATTCTTACAGATAGCTCTTCCAATTATGGTACATGTTGGGGAGAGATGCATCAGAAAATCCTTTTGTAATGGATTTTGCTAATGTTCGTAGTTGTCGGTCAGCTTTGGCCAGAATCACTGGTGTTGTGTGGTTTCTGGGCTGGGACGTCTGCACTTGTAGCAGCATGTTCTCCCATGTTTTGCCTGCATCTGTCGCTGGAATCTTCAGAGGATCTGGATGTAGTAAAGCCAAGTGGAGTGTATATATCTGTGGAATGTCCAGGTGTGGGAGAAAGAACCATTTGCCTGTTAACAAGTGTAAAGAGTGTAATTAGTACGCAAGCTTGATCTGCATGTGTTGGTTGCCACCCATTTAGCATGAGTAACCATGAAGATATATTAATCAATTAGTGAGGGCATCTGCACCAGTAGCCTGGCCTTTTGATCCCTTTGACGATTGCTTACCTAGAATGGTGAAAAGGGTGGTGTTCACTAGCCCTTTGACCGTTTACCGCCTGGAGATATCCTTGTTCGGTGGTGTTCATTAGTCACCGGTCTTGGATTGTAGTGTTTTTCAGCACTGGTAGCCAAATTTTACCAGTATGGCTGTTTGCTGTTCAGAAATCTGAGTTCATCTATATCAGTGATGGCAAACCTTTTTCGAGACCGAAGTGCCCGAAATTGCAACCCCAAACCCACTCCTTATTTATCGCAGCGCCAACACGGCAATTTAATCTGAATACTGAGGTTTTTTAGTTTAGCAAAAGCGTTGGTTCCGGAGGTGTATGTTAATGGGGAGTAAGCTTGCGGTAGTTGGTGGCTTGCTTTTGAAGAAACCGAAGTAAACTTCTTCCAAATGAATGAATCATTGGAGGGTTTACTTCCAGGAGGGTTTACTAGGAGGGGTTTACTCAGAAGCAAGCCCCATTGCCAGCAACCGAAAGCTTACTCCAGGTAAAGTTGTTTGCGCTTTAGTTCTTCACATGAAAATCAGTGGGTTTCACCAGCCTTTTTTAACAGGGTTACCTTTTACACTACTTCCAAACTAGGTCTTAGGTTTAATGCTAATAATGGAGCCCAGCGCCGCCTGTGGCTAGCTCTAGATGTGGGAGGGGGCATTCTGTTTTATGCGATGCCCACAGAGAGGCGCTTGAGTGCCACCTCTGGCACCCGCTACATAAGATCTCCACCACTGATCTATATTTATTTATTTATTTATTTAGATTTTAGATATTTCAGTCACTTTTCCGGGAGGGCTCGAGGCTGCTCACAACATTACGGCTATTGTCTAATGTTGCAGCAATTAAACAACATAACTTAAACATATTAAACTCCAGCAAAAGGTTACATTACCAATTTAAAACAATTCAAACAGCTTTAAAACAGTTCAAACAGTTCAAACAGGTGCCCGCTCCTAAGGCTAAAAAGCAAGGAAAAAAGAAAAAAAGATAAGAAGAAAAAGGGCAGGAAAACAGGGCGGGCCCAGATGGAATCACAGCAGGCCCTCGACCAAGATTGACAGAGGATGCAAAATTGGCAGCCTCAGTTACAGTTCCACTTCCTCTGTGGGGGTAATAGAGCCACGCCAGCCTCCAAAGGCCCGGTGGAATAGTTCTGTCTTAGCCAGGCCCCTGTGGAACTCACCAAGATCCTGCAGGGCCTGGACTGATGGAGGTAGAGCTATCTACCAGGCAGGGGCCAGAGGCTGCGAAAGGCCCTGGGCCTCGGCTGAGGCCAGCCGTGACCGCCGCAGGGCTAGGGGTCACTCAGCATCTCCGGGCCACCGCCGGTGCTATTAGTGGCCTATGTGGGACATAAGGGGTGATGCGGTGTCACGTAGGTATGAGGGCCCCATGTCGTAAGGCGTCTTAAAGAAGCCATTACCAGCACCTTGAAGACGGCATCCGAACTCCACTGGGGAGCCAGTGTAGACGGGCTGTACAGGCGATATGGTCTGAATAATCACCACTCCGTCAGAAGCTGTGCCGCTGCATTCTGGACCAGCTTCAACTCTGTGATCAATTGCAAGGGAAGGCCCGCCAGTAAAGCGAAGTTACAGTAATTCCAACCTCAGGAGATTGTCGATGGATCACAGTGGCCAGGTCGGGCTGGGAGAGATAGGGGCCAACCGCCGTGCTCGGCTTAAGATGAAAAACGCGAACCTGGGTAACATTATGGGCCAACTGCCTCTCCATTGACAAGGCAGAATCCAGGCGGACCTCCCCAGGGCTACAAGCTAGGGATGTCGGAGCCAAAACGACTCTCCCATATAGGCGCTGGAATTCCTTGGCCCTCCCCGCCCAGCCAGAGGACCTCCTTCTTCGCTGATTAAAGTTTTTTTAACCTACTCTGCCTCAACCAACCAGCTTAATCGACTCCAAACAATGCTGTAGGAGCTGCAGGGCAGAGGCCGCCTCTCCATATCAACAGAATGAGCTGGTAAGTCATCCGCGATATTGGTGACACAGACCAGCCCAAAACTCCACAACACCAGCTGAGCAAGGGTTGTATGTAGATGTTAAATAAAAAAAGCAAGCAAGCACCCCCTGAGGAACCCTACAACTAAGTGGGAGTCCTTTTTTTTGGGAGGCCTCAACCCCGCGATCATACCTGCTGACCCCACTCAATTCTGGAGAAACGAGGGCAATCCATTGAGGCTGACAATGCCCCGCGAATCCAGAGGCTGCCAGGCGGTGGATCAAAAGGTCGCGGATCGCACTACATCAAACGCTGCTGTGAGATCAAGTAACACAAGCAGCCGCATCCGGCCTTTGGTCTAGCTGCACGCGAGCATACCTGTGATGGCAATGAGGAAGGTTCTGGCCCCATGCCCAGCACGGAAGCCGGACTGGAAGGGATCGAAAGCACCGATGCGCATCCTCCAGGAAGCCCTGGAAGCTGCTCCAACATCATTCTCTCACCACCTTCCCCAGGAAAACGCATAAGTTCGAAACGGGCTGCAATTGGCCAGATCGCCAGGATTCTAAAGGCAAGATGGCTTTTAAAGAGTGGGCTGACCATCGCCTTCAACCCACCCGAAACACTTCATTGCTCAAGGAGCAGTTGTCTATATTCAACAGGTGGGGTCATAACTCCTCCCGCAAGCTTTTATCAGCCAGGAGGTGCAAGGATCCAGAGGACAGGTAGTAGGTCTAACAGCAGCTAGGACCCTGTCAACATCAGACTCAAGAGTAGGAAAAAACCGGGTCCAAACTTGGACCCAAAGACGCTTAAGGAGCCTCTGAGTTCCTTTTACTGTATCAATTGTGGTTGGAAGGTCCCGGCGGAGTGACGCCACTTTATCTACAAAAGCTCCCCTGAAATGCCTCACAGCCGATAGCCAATTGAGAATTTATAGACCCCTCCAATTAAAGAGGTGAGGGATCTAACGATCCAAATAGTTGTGCTCGGCGCAGAGCTAGCAGATGCCAGGGAGGACGAGTGAAATGGGCATTCTTCATCTCGTCAGATTAAGCCAACTTATAGGCTTTCTCTTCATAAACGCCCTATAAGTCAAGCTTCGGGCTTCACTTCACGCTGGAGACTTCCTCCTTCCACACTCTCTCTAGCCAGCTCTGAGTTCTCGCTTTATTTGGCTTAGCTCCTCGGTATACCAAGGAGCCTGTCAGAACGGGGCTTAGAGGGCTTCCAAGCAATTTCTGGCACGAGATCGGAAAGTCTGGAATTCCAGACTTATTATTAACTTTATAGTCCTTTAAAATCTATTTTATGTAACAGGTGCCCAATCCAGAGGAGCAAAAAGTGTAGGACGCTCACCTTAGGAGTCAGGTGTAGCCATGTGCCAATTCAGGTGCCCAACACCCTGCCAGTTCAAGAGGCAAATGCACCAGTGGGAGGGGAGATAGGCGTGTGGACACCATGTGGCTCTCTGACGCCCTGACCCCTAGAAGCTGCCACCATTCCCCAGCCCTGCCAGCACAGAAAGATGCAATGGCGTGGCTAGGGCATAGCAGGATGGAGGTGACTGTGGTCAGCATCCACTGCCATCTCAGCCCTTGCACACTCCACAGCCAGCCTGTTCCTCAGACACACTCCACATTTTTTTCTTCATGGTGTATGTCCATTGTCCACTATGGGGATTTTGCCTGGCCAGGTTCTGTTTTTGTTTTGGGCTTTCCACACTACAAAGAAGCTCCTTTTTGGAGAAATGGATGGCACCTCAGTGGCGCTGTGTCTCTACATCCAAGAGGTCTGGATTGGGTGAAGTTAATCAAATTATTATACTGTAAATTAGGAGGCCTTAGTTACTGTGGCGACAATGGCTCTCATTGTTCTGAGGATGCAGGGACCACAGCCTATCATTCCTTCCACAATTACATTGTTTGATCAGTGCAAACAACATGCTCACTATCCCCTGACTGCTAGTATTCAGTAGATGTGATTACCTCAAGGATTCACGAACAGGCTTGAGAAAATAATCTATATTGTATTCAAACTGCTAAAAACAATATGCAACAAGATAACCCACTAGATGGTACTATTGCAGACGCAGAGTGAGCATTAATATCAGGGCAGAAAGGGAAGATGTTGAAGATTGATTTATCACAATGTTTGCTAACAAGAAGTGGGAAAAATCTAATGGTTTTGACATGTTTCTCATTTTGATGTGTTTCTCTCTATCATTAGCTTCCCTATTACAAGTCTATTTCTGTCTTATTTATAGAAAACTAGAAACCTGTGAAATACTCAGTAGATGACTAGAATTCATCACGAATATAGTCTGTGGCAGCCTTTGTAAAACTTCTAAGTGGGAAGACTCAGGAAAAATGAAAACATATCTTTTAAATTTTAATTGAATAACATTTTTTTAAAATCCAGGGGATTTGTTTGAATTTTCAATTCTACTGAAAAAAAAATAGAACAGCAAAAGCATTACCAATGCCCTGAAAAATAAGCATTAAATACCTAGGTAAATGGAGTTCTGTAAATTGCGAAAGCAGCCACTGGAATGTCAGTAGTCACACTGACTGAAGCTAGGAAATGGTGTCCAAAAGTGCTGTTGAGGGTGCACTTAATAGACAAAAAACATGGTAAGACCCATAACATTACATTTTAAACTTTTTTCCCTCAAGCAGCTCTGTAGAGGGTCCCTTCCCTTCCTTACAACAACCTTATGAAGCAGGACAGTCTAAGAAAGAAGGGTTTTGCCAGGCCTGGCCTATAGTGTCCTGCAGACACCCTGATCCACATTACTAGAGCTTCATAGGATAAAAATATCACAGACACTTATCCAGGATTTTTTCTTCCTTTACATATTTATGTTTCAAAGGCTGCTCAGCCTAGTCCAGCAGTTTACAAGCCCAGGTAAGCTTGTTTTCAGAGAAAACCCCTCTTGATCCACAGGCTTTTGATCATTTTTTTTAATGGAGCTGAACCATCGCTGTTACCGCCCTCATCTGGCAAATTACTTTTGTAAAAAAATAAGACAATATCTACAAAGTCAAGAAAAGCTAGCGCTTCTAATAGTTTTACAAGTCCATAGTTAGGAGTCAATAGACCATGGGATTTTAATCTAGGACTGCAGCAATTTATGTCTCTTCAATGTGAACTGAGAAGTTAGAATCCACAAAGTAGCATCCAGAATGCATCCTCGACATATATGAAGCTTATCAAAGGGGAGGTGGGTGGTGGGGTGGAAAGTTCCTGGGCCAGGGAGGTATTTCAGAGAGTAGCATTTGTGTCCTGGAAAGCATATGTTATCAGTAGTTATTGATCAAAATGCATCAATCTTCTTTCTCTTATGATCCTTCTGTTATTGCATACTGTAGCACCTGGCAAACATTTTTTGTCATTCATTCACTTTGTGAGTCCTGTTGACTGACTCCATTCACATAGTGATGCTTTAACGCTATTCCATGCGATGGCTGGAGCATTAAAACCTTGAGAGGAAGTTGATCCCAACAGGCTGATGCTCAGTTTCTTTGGCATTGGACTTCTAGCATATTCCAGTACTGAATTAAACCGCTAAGTTCTTGTGCTTTTTTTACAGGAATCTTACCAAGTGGCTTCCCAAGTCCCCTAAGCTGCATTTAAGCAGTCATAACTGGAGAGCTCCCAGGGCACTTCCACCGGGCGTACTTTGAAGGGCAAGGAGAGCACTCCCCTGGTGGTAATCTCTTCCGGTTCAACCAATTGAAAATGGAAAGAAGGAAGAATTAGCCCCGAGCAAGAAGCTGAGGAGCTGGAGGATCTTGATGAGGATGTAAGTGGTAATCCATTTCTCGTAGACTCTATAGACTCTTACATTCTCGAAAGCTCAAGAAAAGTCCATTTTATGCATGTCTGGATACCATTTGTCACCAATAAATCCCAGGGTAAGATTTAGACAAGTATTTCCCAGCCTACAGTGTGACACATACACAATTTATGTGCAAAATGTGAGGGCAAACACATGCCCAAATTAATGGCCTAATCCTTAGACAACTGCCTTTGGAAAACAGCAATGCTCCTGTAACCTGTACAGCCTTGAAGGATCAAGGTTAGTGGTCACAGAACTGTGGATTCTGCATTCAAAACCCGGAACATGCTTAAGCAACAATGCTTCTATTGAAAAGCTGAGGGAAACAATCGGTTCACACTTGGGAGCTTTGACAAAAAATATAATTATCAGTCCCAAACTTAGGACAAAAAAGAGAAGACTTCTAGCCACCTTTCCTTACAGTTAGTGAGGAACCACTCTCACTCATAATTGAAGGCTTTTCCACTCCAGAAGACAGGTGCTCCTCTGCCAACTGTCTTTTCTCCACTTCCCCAGACTTTTCTCCTATGGGATTTCTTTTTTAGAAATTCTTCACACCCTCAGAAGAAAACGTTCACCACAGCTTTGTTCCCTCTTGCTTCTCTCTCAGTAGTCCCCTTCCTCACATGCTGCAGGATAATGCACTTTCAATCCACTTTCAGTGTACTTTGAAGCTTGACTTTACTGTGTGAAGAAGCAAAATCTAATTTGTAAACAATTTGTGAAAGTGGGATTGAAAGTGCATTATTCTGCAAGTGTGGAAGGGGCTAGAGTTCACCCCTTGCTCCCTCCTGTTCTCGATCAACCCTCACCCAGTCTCTCCTAGAGGGCAGTCTTTCCAGACTGAGACCCCTCAGTCTTCCAGACTGAGACCCACTCAAGTAGGAGAAGACACACTTTTTAATAATACATACTTTTTTTCAAGGCTTCTGTACTCCACTCTTTTTCCTGTTTCAAATAATATATAGTATAGTAATGCTCAATTCCTTTTGGATGTGATTTAACTGTTGTTGTTGTTTTTTGGGTGAAACTTTGTTTCTTGGCTTAATTCAACACAGCCAGAGCTATTTTTTTAAAATTTTTTTTTGAAGTGGTTTCTGTTTCCATTTCCAGGGATAGATAATCTTTATGTGGCTAACAAATGTTTCTTAAAAAAACCAAAACCAGGGAGCCTATATCCAAATTCTCTGGGAGTCTCTTTGATAGTGGCAATCCCACCCGAGATCAAAGGAGTAATTAGAGTTGCTTTCCAAGAGAGTGAGAAGACAGCAACGGAAGGTGAAACCTGTTCCAGCACTCAGCAATAAGCACTCCAGTTCCAGCTGCAGCCCCCAAAGAAGGCAACAGAAGGTTTTCAAGGAAACCAAAGAGCAAATCCCAAGAACTGCAGGTGCAAGTGAGCAACCCTTGAAGGTAATTTGTGAACAGTGACACTCTTTATCTTAATTCAGCACACACTAGAACTGAAAACCGCTTTAAGTGATGACTCAAAGCTCCTCCTCTCCTCAAAGGTTGCTCATTCACTGAACTCCAAAGCTCGACAAACATACACTGAAAGCTGAAATTAAATAGTGTAAACACTCAGGAGGTGATTCATACATGTCTGCTGCAAAGATTTTGGATCAGACATACTCCTGGAGTTCTATACTAGGAATTTAGTTCCAAGTGTATTGACTAAGACCTGATTCAGCTCAGCACTTAGGCAGTCAGTGAAAAAGGATGCCTCACTGCTTAATCCTTTCCCATGTTTTTTGTTTTTTTTTGCCCAAGCTGAAATGGCCCCTAGGAGCTGCTACTTGTTCCATTTGGGAACCTTTAATTTGTAAATGATGGTCACATTGAAAATGTCCCCAGTGGGGCATATGTAAGCCTCTGCAGCCATATTTCAGTTCAGAAAGCTTGTGAAGATGGAAAAGTCTAACCCTTCTCTCTCCGCGACTTAGGAAACTGAATTACCAGGCATGGGAACCCCTGGCAGTGACAAAGGGAGGGGGGAACTGTGCTTTGGGGCACGAAGCTGCCCGCGGCAGACCCTCCCACCCCAACCTACTTCTTGAAACACCCGACACTCGGGTCTCCAACACATGCGTAATGACAGCTTCTGGGACTAGCTACCCCAGATGTCCCCTATTGCTGCTAGTGTGTCTGACTCTTGTGCACATCTGACAGTCTATGTCTCTTGCCATGTGGACTTTGTAGTGTATGAGTAGGCTCCTCATGAAATTGAAGAAAAGATACTTTCTAATAATGTTTCCTCTTTGCTTGATAGAGTTGTCTCCAAGCAGACTGCAAGAACTAATGTCCTTATGGTATCACCTGTGCAGTTTCTAGCGGTCCTTAGGTGCCGCCCCTCAATTACAATACTGGTCTAGGATCTTTATTTCACAAAATGGGGAGAGCTGCTTAAATCCTGAGTCTCCTAGTAGCAGAACTCCACCCATCCTCTATGCCAGGCTGCTGGTGGTTCTTTTCAGTTTGTATAAAATTACTCCATATTTTGGAGGAAGATGGCCTCTTTATTTAGGAGATGACAGGCCAGTGGTGGGATTCAGCTTCCTATCTCAGCTCCTATTCAGTAGAACTGGTAGCTAATTTTTTTGTCTAGTTCAGAGGACTGGTTATAATCCCACCACTGAGTCCTTTTGGGACCGGTTGTTAAATTATTTGAACCCTCACCACTGTGATACAGGCCCAGCTGAACACATGGCACGTTATGGCGTAAAAGAAAAATAAGTTGCACTCAACTCTTTCTGGAGTGAGAATGAGTTCAAGAAAACATACTCATGCGGATTACTTTTCATCAAAAGTGCAACTTTTAAAGCTATACCGTGAATTGGCTATATATTTTCAGTGTATGAAACAGACATATTGTAAAACCATTAAAGGTTATTGTAGAAAACCATGCAAGAAATCATTGCCTTTAAGTATAAAGCTAAAACTGAACATATCTTGGGCTTGGCAATGTAAATGTATTAGAAAAATTAAAACCTGCTTTATTTCATCACTATGAAATTATATTATATTACTATGAGGGGTTAATGTTCAGATTGCATTTATGCCAGCTGGGGAGTGAAGGAAGGAGGAGAAAGATTTTAGTTTTGAGGGAAGATTCTGTAAGCTCTAAAGCCTCCATAATTGGAAATATTAAAAGATCAACCAACTCAGAAAAAAGTTTCTATATGAAGAACATGTGTCGCGGCAACCTGCCAGAACTGGTAATGAACATATGAAAAACATCCTTATGCAAAGTCAGGTTGATTGGTCTGGTTTCAGTTAGATCAGGTCCAGTGGTTTCTTCCAGATAAATTATAGACTACTAATTCTCATGAGCTCCTACCACACTTGGCCATGCTGGGGTAGGGGCTGATGGGAACTATAGTCCATGAACATCTGGAAGGCCATAGTTTGAAGACCTCTGATCTAGCCTCAACAGTGGCTACTTTGACTTGTAGCTGCTTTCTTGAATTTTTTAGACAGAGAAAAGCCATTGCTAAAACTGTTTTCATGAGATATTTAACTGGAGATGCCAAGGGCTGAATATGGGACACTGAATGCAAAGTATGGGATCTACCACCCAGCCTTCTCCATAAATATACCAATGTTACTGACACCAAACAGTCACTCTTTGGGTTTACCACCAGGATTGATGCCACTGACTTGCATACTTATATGTAGGCCTATTTAATTATTTGGAGCAATAGTTCCACGGTATGTAGAACTGCTAAGCTGGTTGAAAATATGAGTGCTTCTGACAAAGCTCACTACTACTTCCTGCTCATTGCCTTTCTTTCCAAATGACACCTCTTGTTCCAGTTTTCTTTATCAGTAGAATTATATGGCAACATGTTGCTAGAATAAAAATATACTCGCTCTGTGTGTGCAATACTCCAGTGATTTTTGTTAAATTTCAGGGCACTATTTTATTTAATTTCTCTGGGATTGTGCTTCAAGGAATTTAAATATGGATGAAGGTACATTACTGCAGATCAGAGGCATAGCTAGGGGAAATGGAGCCCGGTGCAAAATTGGAGTTTTGCTGCCCCCCCATGTTCATTTTTGTTTTTTGTATTTTTTTAGTGTTTTATCAGTTTTTACCATGCAGGGGGCATAGTGTTTAGGCTAGCAGCATCAAAATTTCAGGGTATCTTTAGAAGGCTCCTCTGATGATGCCTCCCAGGTTTGGTGAAGTTTGGTTAAGGGGGTCCAAAGTTATGGACCCTCAAAAGGGTAGCCCCATCTACTATTAGCTCCCATTGGAAACAATGGGAGATGGGGCATCCTATTTCGGGGTCCATAACTTTGGACCCCCCAAACCAAACGTAACCAAACTTGGCCGGTATCAGCAGGAGTGTCGCCAGACGATATCCTAAAAATTTGGTGCCGCTATCCTAAAAACTGCGCCCCCTGGTGACCGACAAAATAATAACATTAAAAATATCAAAAATACATTTTTGCTGCTCCTCCAGGCACGCATGCCCCTGTCCCGTGGTAGCTACGCCACTGCTGCAGATGAAGTCCATCTGCAGCAGTAGGTTGCTGCAGATGAATAAATGAAGTCCATATTACCTCCTTTGCTTTTCTACAAAGGATGTTTAGTTGAACTAAGGCTTATTAGCTTAAATTAGAATAATCTGAATAACAGTTCTGAATAATCTGAGCAATTTTGTAATTTTATTGAAGGTTACTATATAAATTGGCTATGAAATTTCCCATCCTTCCACTTCTTGTTTTTCTTCACCTTTTAATTTTTTAAAGCAAATACATGTAGTTGTTCTGAAAAATAATGACTATCCTATAATATTCTTTCTGACAGGAACAGAATTTTAATAACATACTAACCAAATCACAGAGCTATTTTTCAGCTTTGTTTGAGGAACACAGGTTTCTTTTTTTAAAAAAATCAGTTGTTTTAAAAAATGTAATTGCATTCTCTATTGTCGTTACCGCATGATCCAAACATCCTGGGTTGAGAAGGGAAATATCCCGGTTTGGCCAAGAAGTTCGCACAATCCCCAGTCCTAAACTGCTAAAATGCTGATCTTTCCCCAAAATTCTGTGCTGAATCACTTTTGTGTGAAGGCCGTGGGAGCAAAAACTATTTATTTTTCCCACCCCGCTGCCAGATCTTGCTGCCTAACATAGTGTCAGTTTCATTTCTGCTGATTTGCAGTCCACCCTTTCCAAAACAGATCCATCAATCAGAAGCATTTCCTTTGGGAGGGGGGAAGAGCCAATCAGAAAGCAGCACACCGTGAATGTTCGAGCATGCATGCTGCATCTATGTTTAACTCGACTCCTTCACAAAAACGGGTACCCATGCAAAGGGAGAAACTGGGATAAAATAGGCCTGGATTTTAAAATACAGAATGTAACCCGGTATAATTATGTTGTGCAGAATCGACCTATGTGTCTTACAAATGTTCCTTTTAGTTGTATGTGGTCTCAGGAAAAAAACACATAAGAACCCTGCTGGATCAAATCAATCGTCCACTTAGTCTGTTTCACAGAGTGGTGAAGACTATAAAGGAATGTAATTACTACAGCACAGGTGCTGTGGAGTGCTCAGTTCATTTTGAACAAAACAGCTATGCACTCCCACCTTTCATTGGTAGTTTCTTGTCTAGAGTTGTGAATAAAGGGCTGCATTTGCTTTGAACTGGCCATTCAGTATCAAATATAACTCTTTGCCAGATAACCATTATTACGTGCAGTCAAATGGGAAGTCATAGTATTAGCTTTGCTGGTAGAAAACACTCATCTCCATATAAACAAAATTATGAAGTGCATTAAATTACTCACATATTTACCATCTACTACTTTTGTTGAGAGGCTAAGCCATTCAATTAAGCTAGTCCTGTTCCATCATGGGCTGTTTAGAATCTATTGGTGATGCTCTAACAAGGATAGCCAAAATCTCCCCTTGTTCGGAGTCTCAGAATGATAGAATTGATAACTATTTTTGTGAAGTAGTGATTTTTTTTTAAAGCAGTGTGACCATACCTGTTTCCAAAACCTACATAACATAAATATTTCTACTGGATCTCATGATGTATGGATGCTGGGATCATGGATTCTTCCCACATCCCCTCCTTAGCTGTCCTTTCTGACTGAGAAAATTATTGGAGTTGTGGAAGCCACATATGCTAACACCCACACAGGACTGGGGGCTACAGTCAAGGAGATGAAGAAGACCGAAAGGGTGATATCTTCCACTGGCATTGCAGCCTCCTGACCCACATTTTAGTCCATTTGGTTCTCACAAATTCCACAAAAATCTTCTCAGAGCTACTAGAAAGAGTTGCTGTGGGGAGAGAGACATGAGAAAGGTCTCAATCAAACTGCTTTCTGCTGGTGGATTGTTGGATCCAACCTCATGTAATTTTCTACTTAAATTCATTTGAACCCCCCCCCCCCCCCACAATGCCTGTTCGTTTTACAGGTTCTTATTCCTGTTTTGGCCAGTGTATTTGTTTAATGTTTAAGATTAATGTTTATCATCACAGTCTGAAATTCCGTCTCTCCTTCCCACAGACAGTATAATCAGTTACCTTGTTGCATGCTCTTGACCTGAGAGACTGCATCAATTTTTCTTCACATAAACAATCCAAATAATTGGCTTCTGTGTCATTAGAGGCAGTTACTGTTCTATTTGCAATGTACTAACATGAGAAATGTTTGGGTTTGAAATACTGTTTTCTTTCTCTCAAGAAAATCTGAATAACACATGTACCCAAAGATGACACAGCGGATTTGTCTGGGTTTCAATGTGAAGACTACCTTTGGAGGGATAGAGTAGAGATGTGGAAAAAAAGAGAGAGAAAACATGTGTGTGTGTGTGAGAGAGAGAAGGGGAAATTCAGGTCTGAGTATATTGTAGTTGGAAATTTTTCAGGATTCCCCAAAATTCCCACATTCTCGTATCAGTATTTTTTTTCCTTTCCCCCCCCCCACCCTAGGAACCTGAAAAAAAAATGGTTCCATTATTTCCTATGGGAATTTTTTCTGGGTCTGTGGGAGGGCTGTTTATGGTACAGGCACCAAATCTGCAGCATAGCTGTTGGTGATTTGTTTTAGAAGAACCCACAAAGTTAGTAAAGATTGGGTCAGGAGAGCACCCCAATCCAACCTCTGTTGGGAACAATTGAGGAAAAATGGGGGTCCTTAAAACTGGACACATAATGCAGTCCTTACAAACCTTGGAAGTTCTTCTAAAGATAGTCACCAGCAGCTGTGCTGCAAAATTGGGGACTCTGCTTTAAAAAACAGCTCCCCAGGGCTCATTCCGCACATGCAGAATAATGCACTTTCAAACTACTTTCAGTGCTCTTTGAAGCTGTGCGGAATGGCAAAAACCACTTGCAAACAGTTGTGAAAGTGGTTTGAAAACGCATTATTTTGCGTGTGCGGAAGGGGCCCATGAGTCCCAGATTTGTTCCCCATAAGCTGCAAGGGAGCTAAAGTGGAGTGGAGTGGGGTGGGGTGGGAGTGGGGGTTAAACTTTAAAGTCCTGCAACCTAGTGTGAATGTGCTGAGAAAAGTTGTTTTCTTCTTTTTTTTAAAAAAATCTCTTTTACTGTAGCTGGGGGATCCCAAAATGATCCTGAAAAAAAAGGTGGTTTCCCCCCCCCCCCCCCAGCTTTTTGGGGATTGGAATTGTGGCCTACAGCTTAAACCGTCATTTTCCTCAGTTAAAAAAATGTTTCATATTGCACTTAAAACTTGAATTTATCCAGCCTGCAAGATAGGTAGCAGATTGCCATGGGCACCCAGTGTGTCATTATGGCTGAGCAGCCTCTTTTCCTGACTCTGAAATAACATTGCCAGATACAATATTGTGAATAATGAAAGTTATCTTCGCTATTGCTTGTATTTTTCTGAAATTGTGTTTGAGTGACTGATCCATTTTGAAAGACTATTGCAATCTTCTTCTGTGACAACATTTTTCTTGGATTTCTTTCTTCTTGTAAAGTCTTGCAGTGGATGATGATGCTTCTTCTCTGGACCACAGCACCCCCCTCCCCGAACACCATGTGGCTTTTTGTTCTTATGAGTCCTGTTATTTCTAAAATCAGCTATCAGAGTATTGGGAGAGACTGTGGAGAAGAAAATGTGAAACTCTGCATCTCCCAGCCCTTTTTCCTGATGGTTAATTAGATTCAGACCCCTGAGTCTTGCTTGCTTTTGCCCCTCAAATTAAATTTTCTCTGTTAATTTGTAGAAGCTACGGCATATTATTTTACCCTTTAGATTTTGCTAAACAGTGTAACAATAAAATATTTTCACACAATACACATGTATATTTTGTGGATGTGCACAGCAAAACTCAGTGGTTGAACTGTTTTGTGTGTGAAAATGTTTTTCTAAGAACTACATATATAAAAAGCTGACATTTAAAATGTCATCACCAGTCCCTCCCAATCTGCAGAAAGTTAATCATGCTTCATCTCCACTGAAATGAATTGGACCAAGTAGTTGCAGGTAGCCGTTAATTGAAACAGAGCGTGTATAATGAGTTGTCGAAGGCTTTCACGGCCGGATTCAACTGGTCTGGTAGATCTTGTTCCGAACGTTTTGCCTGCATCTGTGGCTGGCATCTTCAGAGGTGTAACAGACTTCTCTCTGTGATACACCTCTGAAGATGCCAGCCACAGATGCAGGCAAAACGTTCGGAACAAGATCTACCAGACCACGGCCCCATGGCCTGAAAAACCCACAACAACCAGCTTTTTTCTTCTGGTTCAGGCTTCACAACCCAATCCTATTGGGGGAGGTTGAATTTAGTTGTGGAACCGACACAAGGTTGTGCCAACATTTTCGCCCCCTTTACTGGTGCAAGGGGCGCCCTCGCCGGTGAAGGGGGCAAAGGCACCGGTGGCCAGCCGCCCTGCAGCTCCGCACTGGCAAAACCCAGAACTTGGGACCACCATAGAGCTGATCTGCCATCTGATTAGACACTGGTGTGTGTGTGGAGGGGGAAGACTGTGGTGTTTCTGGAAGTGGAGCTGACTATAGTCTATTTCTGCCCACCTTTGCAAGAAAGTGTGCTGTGGCCTGGGGCTTTGACTTACCTTTTGGTGGCATAAGTCCTGTTAGGTAGAAATTTAACATATTTTCAAAGCAAGATAAAATTGTGAACCAATCCATATTTGACTAATCTAAGGAAAGGAGCTCTATCCTAATAATATTTCATAAATATATAAACTCTATTATTAGAAGAAGAAGAGTTGGATTTATATCCCCCTTTCTCTCTTATAAGGAGACTCAAAGGGGCTTACAATATCCTTTCCCTTCCAACAAACACCCTGTGAGGTAGGTGGGACTGAGAGAGCTCAGAAGGACTGTGACTAGCCCAAGGTCACCCAGATGACATGTCCTAGAGTGCACAGGCTAATCTGAATTCCCCAGATAAGCCTCCACAGCTCAAATGGCAGAGTAGGGAATCAAACCAATTTCCTCCAGATTAGAGTACACCTGCTCTTAACCACTAAGCCACTGCTGCTCCTAGTGCTAGTGCTTCTTTCCTTAGATAAGTCCTATATAGATAGTATGTACTCTCTCAGGTTCTACATGAGACATCTCCAGTTAAAGTTTTTTGTACCAGAACTGAACATGACTTCATGGTTAGACAGATCATTAGCTCAGTTTAACAGAAAGCATCCCACTGCATATTCTGTAATCCACTGGCTTTCAAGAGGCATATTGAGAGTGTTACTACTGTCTTAAGCTAACTCACAAAAGTATGAGTATTATTGTTTTTCCCTTTCTATTCACCTGAGTTTTTTTACTTATGTTCAACAGCAGCACTTGTGGTTCCCCTCAGCACCTAAAGGGCACTGGTAAAAGAAGCAATGGATTAAGACTCACTATCGCTAAGGTCCAAACTAGAAGTTGCTGGTGTCTCTACCTTCCAGATTTACAGAACTGATAACGTGTTTCCCCGAAAATAAGACAGTGTCTTATATTAATTTTTGCTCCCAAAGATGCGCCTATGTCTTATTTTCAGGGGATGTCTTATTTTTCTGTGTTCTGTTCGTCGGGCATGCTTCCAAACAAAAACTTTGCTATGTCTTACTTTTGGTGGATGCCTTATATTTTGCACTTCAGCAAAACCTCTACTACGTCTTATTTTCAGGGGATGTCTTATATTCGGGGAAACAGTATTAAGAGGGGAGAAAGAGAACCTTGAACCTTTTTCCATCTGGCAGCTTTTCAATCAAAATGCTGGGTTTGATCCAACCAGCTTTTTTGTTTATGACTACCAAAAATGGCTATACCCAGATCATGGGACCTGCACGTACAAAAGCTGTATGGGAAGTGGTGAGATTGTGTGGAAAAAGCTGGCTAGATCCAACCTGCCATTTTCCAACTGTATTTCTGCTCACAGAGAGAAATATAGAGCACATATTTGCTTGCTTGTTCAACAATGCTTGAAAAGTTAACTACTTTGTTTTATTATTTGTAAGGACACTGTTACTTCAGAACCCAGCACACCTGATTCTGATTCTCTACCGTCATCTAAAACTGGGTCTTTTCAGACAGCAAACCATGTTATAATGGTAAGTAATCATGGGGGGGAAACTGTGAAGCATTTAAAGCAAATGTTTTGAATCTTGAATTTTAAAAATACAATTAAATCTCTCTGTCTCTTTCTTTGTGTCTCTCCTGGCAGTTGACTTTTTAAAAAGTCAGATTTTTGTGTTGATTTTTTAAAAAACCAGCAGATGTCAGTATTACTCTGAATTATCATCATCTTAGATTCTGGGGAATAAATGGTATCCTTTTTTCTTTTTTTGCTAAAGCAACTTAAAAACCATTTGGAAGTAAAGCAATTTTATATATCGGTAATTGGACAATCTGCAGAAATGTGCTCAGAGTAATGTACAGAATTATTTAGGGTTATACATTACCTTGCATGATGTTTTAGACATCTTCTTGATTCAGCATTTAATGTTGTAGTCGAAAACAAAACAACAACATCGTTTTGCTTCATATTGGCAGCTTGGAATAAATTAGAATGCAATATTGCTATTTTGAAATTTACTAGTAGTTTACATTTTAGTACTTTTGTATTAAATGCAAACAGACAGCTTCAATACTAGTAGATGTTTAAAACAAGTCTGATAAAAGAATCCTTTTGACCAGTACTGGGAATCTTTTTTTAAAAAAACTAGGCTCTTATGATTAATGACAATTTGATTCTTGTGCCATTTACTTGAAGCATTGAAATGTACCAAGACAGATGATGATGATGATGATGATGATTAATTCGATTTGATAAACCGCCCTACCCCCGAAGGGCTCAGGGCGGTGTACAACAAAACAAGAACAACCATAATAAAACAAATAGAATAACCCCTGTTAAAATACAAATCTTAAAACTATAGCAGCAGCAATCCACAATAAATAGTTAATAATTAATCATAAGGGGCGTCTGGCATCACAGCCTGGCGATCAAGACCTGGGAGTGGACGAATTCTGGGAGGGGGCTGGCCGATGGTCAGATGGTCAGGTGCACAGCCAGTAAACAGGGCAATAAGAAGGAGGCGGAATCAGCGGCCGGTCCCCCCCCAAAAGCTCCAGTGGAACAGCTCTCAGTTTTTACAGGCCTCCCAAGCGGAACTCCCCTAAGGTCCTCGCCAAGCAGGGGCCCCTTAACTGCTGGAGGAAGAGCTGTTCCACCATGTGGCAGGGGCCAGGCTGGCAGTAAACGCCTCTGGCCTCGGGTGTGGGAGTTTCCAGCCGCATCATAGAGGGGCAGGGGACCACCAGCAAGTTTGCCTCCGCGGAGCAGAGGGTACGACCCGGGACATATGGGGTGAGACGGGGTGAGATCAATCAACCTGATATTTACTACCAAATGTGAATGGTTTCCAAGAGACCCCTACCTTTCACTTGAATTGCAGCATTGGGGACCAATGTGAAATATTACAGTTGAGTCAGATCCTGCTGTTAGTTGTTTACTTTAAACTGGGATTACTAAATCTTTCTACATTTGTAGCCAATCTGTGATTTGTTACTTCAGAACAAAGTAATTTTCTCCCTTTTCTAACCAGTCTGATTCACACAGTTATAGTGGCTCCTAGACATTTTCAGTGCAAAAAATGTAAGTCAGAATACCTGTGTATATAATATTAAGTGTGGCAAACTGCCAGTGCAGTCAGAAGCCAGTATATATAGCAATTAATATCTTGGAGAAGAATTTAGGAGGTTCAGATTAAGATCTTCACATTATCATGATGTGTTCTGGGTGATCTTAGCCCAAGTCACTATCTCAACCTAAACTGCACCACAGGGTTGTTGTGAGGATAAGAGACAGAGGTGAAGCCATGTACACAGCATTTAGATCCTTGGAGGAAGGCTGAGGTAAAAATGAAATCCAATATTAGCTTGGTTGATACAAATTTTCAATATTCAGAGAATGTTTGAGTGATGGAAGCATATCCGGAAAATATTTAGGATGGGAAGAACTTCAATGAGCAAATTTATTTCTGCTCTATTTACCATTTATCTATTGCGATTGACTTTTAAAAATATCCTGCTGTACTTTTTTTGTGATGCCTCAGATACCTCGAATAGTCCTGACACGTCCTTCTACGTCTGATGAAGATGCTGACCAATTAACACAAGACCCTGATGACTCTGAGCCTGAAGAAACAGACAATACTGAAAGCCATCTTTATTCAGACTGTTTAAATCATGCTTTTTACCCACCTTAATAAAGTATTTTCTTCAGGGAGGACAAAGGCTCCCTGGTAGTTCTTGCTGTTATGAATGTGGTACATTATCTGCACTGCCTTATTAAAAGTTTAAACTAATAAAATGGAGTTGAATTTTGACAGAGAAGAAAAATCTAACAGTGTTCCAATTTCCCTCAGACTTTACTTGGACTGTGATTTTCAAAGCTGAAGTACAGCCATCTGCAAACTATTACTTTTGCCAAAGGTACCAACGAAGAGATATTAAAAATTACTTGTTAAGCACATTTTAATAAGATCATTGTTGTCATGCAGAGAATACCTTATTTTTATCTGAAAGGGGAAAGACAGTATAATTTAAAGGTTGACGGGGCGTCATGTCCCTATTTTCTGTATCAGACAGCTAATATACCTGAACAAATGCTTCTCTTTGGGTTGAATGTTACCTTTTATGGACAGTTTTTATCTGAATAAAAATTATTTTTCAGTTAAATCAATTATTGGTGTTTCTTTGGAGGCAAATAAATCAGAACCTACTCCAAAAATCTAATAGAGCCAGTTACTTCCACATTTTTAGTGGCCTGCTTGCCATTTTTCTTGCACTTCCTGTATTGACGTGTTATATAAATTCATGGCAGGTTTTGCAGAGTCGCTTTCCTTTGGAAGGAGATAGACCAACTGACATTTTTAACAATATGGTCATTTATAAACGTGACAAAACAAGATAGAATTTAAGGCTGGCAAGAGACCCAAGGTGATGTAGTGGTTAAAGTGTCAGATTTGAATCTCGACTCTGCCATGGACATTTGCTGAGTGAGCTTGGGCCAATCACACACTCTCATTCTTGACACTGGCAAGTATTTGGATGAGAGACCTCCATGGAATAGCAAAGGTGCGACACAGGTATGCCAAGGCAATGGCAAACCACATCTGAATGTCTCTCTCGAAAGCCTTATTGGCGGCAGGGGGCTGCCATAAGCCAGATTTGACTTGATGGCAAGAAAAAAAGAGCATCGGGGATCTGATGCAAGAGCAAAACTTTCTGAGTGTAGCAAACATCTACCAGTCTCCACAGATTCGCTTAGATCCTCTACTCAATATTTTAATCACACCTTCCCTTGTGGGTGGATTGACTTCAGTATGCATTTTGAGTAGTTTGGAGAAAAAAGGTTTTAAAATTGAGCTTTAAAAACTGAGCTTTAAAAGTTTAGTTTACTTTCAAGTCACGCTCTCAGCCTAAATTTGAAATTTGAGAGAAGGTCCTGGAACTATCATACTTAGCATTTATATTGTTCTTTCCATGAGTGCTTAACCTTTATCAGAAAGGTGTTGGCTGCTGTTTATACATTAAAAGAAGTCCTCATCTGCCTGTGTGAGCTTAATAGTACATTCTCTAGAAGAGTTACCTCCTCCAAGTCCATTGAAGTCAATGAGTTTTGAAACATGCCATTCTGTGTAAGCTGGCACTACTTCTGGATTTCATTAATGGATTCTGTAATAGAACAATGACTGACTTTGCCTTGATTTGTTTTAAAGATTACATTTTCTCTATTCCATACCAACTTCAAATTCCACTTGCTTTGAAGAAAGATAGTTCTACAATTTTTTTCAGTAAATAATTATCTAGAAACTTGGGCACAATTCTCCATGTGAAACAAGGACTGATTGATTGATTGATTGATTGATTGATTGATTGATTGATTGATTGATTGATTGATTGATTGATTGATTGATACCCTGCACTACCCCAAAAGGGCTCAGGGCACCTTACATACCATAAGCCTAAGAACATACATAAAATTTAAACAAAACTTATAAATAACAATCAATAAAAACAAATCATAAAAACATTTAAAACAATCCAGCTAAAAAACCCAGATGGCGAGATATATTAATAAGCCCTTAATTTCCTGAATGTGACTAAGCAAGCAAACAAGATGTTCCTTGACCATCACATATAGTTACAAAAAGATTCCAAATGGAACAGGTTGTAAGGACAACATATGCTTATAGGCTACAGGCACAGGAGACATGAAAACATCCCTCTTCAAGTGAACAGCTTCACGTTTATAGAGACCTTTCCTGACACAAGTACTTCTAGTGCCAGCTGTTATGGAAATATTCTTCTATTTCAGGTGACTGAAAGGTGATGCTCGATGTCACAGAGATCTGTGGGTACGCTAGCAATGCCCACCTAGTTTTGTGACACTATCATTTGCACATCAGTCTTGATGGTTGTGAGAATTTTTCTTTAAGTCAAAACCTGCTATAAACAATAAAAACTAGGAAAGCTTTTAATGTTCTAGTGTCTTCTTCTGTTTGCATTTCAATTTATAAGTATATATAAATGACTGCTTCTAATGTTAAAGAATCAAGTGAATGGAAACTGGGCTGATTTTCATTAATTCAAAGACCACACAATTGCTGGAATTGTTTATGCTATTATTTTGTCATTTCATTCAGAATTCAGAACATTAGCAAAAGATTTAGAACAGTAAAATAATTCTACAAGCTTTATACATTCTTATATTTTATATACATACATTAAATACATTGCAATTTCACAATCTTTTAGCTGTCTTAATTTGAGGGTGCATAACTAAATGTGTTAAATAACTTCATAAAACCTTAAGAATCTGTCTGCTTCCAATTGTAGGATCTTGGGTGCACCTTGAATATAGCATACTAGGAAATCAGACGACATAGAAGAAGATGTTGGCCCATATAGGGATTCTCCCTCTCCAACAACAGTAGTGTTTGGGGAATGGTCAAAAGTTGTCACAGCTGAGTGTGGCATATATGTTTAAGTGTTACTGAAAATATTTGCTGAGTGCCAGTTCTTGGTTTCTGAGCCCAATCCATTCCCCAAGTGGTTTCAGTTGATTTTTGATCTGTATGGAAGAGATTGGGAGAACAGAAGAGGTCCTAGTCTATGCCCACTTTTACAGGTCCCCACTTGATTTATTAATGTAGGAACAAGTTATTAAATTTAACTTTATGTTTGAGGTATCGAGGCCTAAGGGAACCAGTGCAAAATATTAAGAATTTCAAGGTGTTGCATGCTTCATTTTGTTAGAAACACTTGATGAGTTAGTCAAGACCTTGTTTTTGACTTCTTACTGCTCTGTTCACACCACCGTGTAGACCTGTGGTCATACAGGAAAGATGGTGAGCACTAATCTGTTCCTTTAAGTATTGGAAGGCATCTCTACTTTGTTCTTGTCAATTATGCCTTCAAAACATTGAGACCATTGCAGAAAAGCAGATCTTATTCAATTTGCCCACGATGTTGGTAAAGCACCCTGCACTTAGGCATACTCAGATGTCTTACTTTTCTGCCTTTGAACTAGCAGATAGCAACAAACACATTTATATTTGGTATTCAGAACTTTCCAATTCCCATGTCCAAGTGAGAAGGCTTGGCATAAATCCATGGTCAAGTGGTTCCTCTTTGAAAAACATACTAGAGCCATGTAGCACTCCAAATTCCTGTGCCTCTGTTCTTCAGGGGTGGTCCTAACACCAGGGTCCCATGCTGTATGCAATGTTTTCTCATTCCACATTCCTTGTTATCTCACCCTTCTCCATAGTATTTACAGAGCAAGCGGTATTGTCTAAAGAGTGACAGCAACAGTTGCAGCTGTAGGAATGTGGACTGTGATTCATCACAAGATTAACTTCCCTCTTGCCCTAAGAGTTTATGTCAAATGAAAGGTAAGGTTTCTTTTGATAACAGAGGGCAAAACTGAGGAAACTGAACATGTTTCATTTCTACAGGCATAAAATCATAAGCATGTGTTAATTTGACACTCCTGGTGAGTTGTCATCAAACAAGTTGTCATCAAGCAATCGAGCAAGGATTGGCATCAAGGAACATATTCTGCCGTAAAATAAAGTTTTCAGAACATTCATTCATTCATTCATTCATTCATTCATTCATTCATTCATTCATTATATTTTTAGACTGCCCTCCCCAGTAGGCTCAGGGCAGTGTACATCCTAATTAAAACATAAAATAAAATGTAAAAAAGTAGTTCAATCTGTAATTTAAAACAATCAATATGGCGACAGTTCCCTCCCCTCAACCCCATCCACGGGGGGCCTGGATGACATGAGGGTCTGATGGCTATCCTAGCTGGCCAAAAGCCTGGTGGAACAGGTCTGTTTACAGGCCCTGCGGAAACTTTGAAGGTCCTGCAGGGCCTCCTATGAGAGCCTGTTCCACCAGGTAGGGGCCAGGGCTGTGAAAACCCTGGCCCTTGTAGAGGCCAGCCGGATCTGTTTTGGGCCGGGGATTTCCAGCAGATGCTCCTCCAAGGAGCGGAGGGCCCTAGTGGGGCAGTATGGGGAGATGCGGTCCCTCAGATATGCAGGCCCAATGCTGCTAACAGCCAGCCTATCTATGCCACCCCCATGGTATTTTAGTGTTCTTTCATGTGGGATGGATCCAAAGGAGAACACTGCAAACAAAGAAGGGGAAACAGAACTTAACCCTATAGAACTAGAATTAAGTACCCAAAAGGTCAATAAAATACATAAAGGGTTAAAATGTATGATTATATAAAATATTTTAAGGGTCCACAATAACCTACATTACAAATGTTGTAATTGCACATAGATGACTCAAATGGGACCCACAAGACAGTTTTTACTCTTGAGAGCCAGACGGCCAAATGACCTTCCTCAGTGGTCAAAGATAAAATAACTAAAATCCAGGCTAAAATTGTTGATTATTGCATTCTTTTTGACCGAGGTGAATTGGTTGTAGAAAATTAGGGAGGAAAGAAAAAAGGAAATTAAAAAAGAAAAAAGGAAACTTTTTTCTTTCTTTTCTTCATTTGCTTAAAGTTGGAGTACTCTCACATTTGCAGAAAAAAACTGAAAACTTTTTAAAAATGGGGAGGGGGCTAATAATCCTGCTAAACTGGTGGGTGGGCCAGGGTGTGCAGTTGCTGTGCTGCCGCACCAAGTGAAGGATGGAGGAAGCTGCTTGGGCCCCAGGGATGCCAGTGGGGATGGGTTCAAGCCTGGCTTTGCAGCCTGCATTCCCCACTGGCCAGGCCCGCAGCAGCTGCTTCTGTCCCTCGTCAGCATGGCATTGCAGCAGCTGCACACCTTGGGCCTGACCAGGCTGGTGAGGGATTGAGGCAGCTGCTTTGGGCCCAGACACCTTGGCCAGGAATGGAGGTGGCCGGTCCAAGACTGGGTACTCTGCCTCCCGTCCCTGCTTGCCTATCGAGGCCTGCAGCAGCTGCCTCTGCCTCTCACCAGTGCAACGGGTGCACACACTGGGCCTGGCCAGGCCAGTGAGGGGAGGTGACCTCTTGGAAGGAAGATGCTGGCAGTCATTGGTCGGTAAGTGGGGAGAGCTTTAAGGGTGGAGAGGTCATTGGGGAGAGCTTTGAGGTGAGGATCATTGGAGAGAGTTTTGAGGGTGGGGTCATTGGGGAGAACTTCAAAGGTTGTTGCAGAGAGGGTGGGAGGAAGAGGGAATGAAGCCAAGTGGGGTAGAGGGATGTGCCCTCTGCAAATTTCTTGTGTGTCCCCACGTGGAGATCCTAATGTCTGATTGATAAATACAGGTCATGATCAAGGCAGAAAATATTTGTAGACCAAAGAAAAAGTTGCCCAAGTGTTCAGGCTTTTTCTCACATAGTATTTAATGATGGTTGCAATTATCATTGGCATCTAGTGACTCAAAGATGGCTCTTCTCATGGCTATATTTAATGGCATTTATGGCTATGTACAAATGTGCACAAAGATAGTTTATATGAGACTTCAGGGTGCTTTTAGTGTAGTCTGTAAGAAAACATCCTTCAGTGAGTTGTTGTGCCACTGTAATTCTCTCTCACTCTGCTGTAAGCTGATCCCAAATCATCACTGTGAATTGCTTCCAAGGCAACATTGCACTAGTTGGTGTGGCAACCACAGGGTGTGTTGTTGTTGTAAACCTTGGAATCCATAGTTGTGCCAGAGAATGAGCCCCCTCCCAGCACAGTTGCTAATATTGGACTTATAACTATCAGCCATGAACTGCCACCAGGTTATTCTTCTATAGCTAGCTGAATACTGCAAATAAAGGAACTGAATGTATTTTTTTAATTTTTTTCATTCATTCATTCATTCATTCATTCATTCATTCATTCATTCATTCATTCATTCATTCATTCATTCATTGTTTGGTTTTATATACCTCCCTATCCCCGAAGGGGATGCAAAAGAGTGTCAGGTACGATGTCATAGGATTTAAGTCCCAAGACCATTAAGTGCTTAAGGCTAATTGACTAAACACTTGTTTCAAAATATTCTTCCCTTTTACAGACCACATGACTTACTTATGTATTGCCTACATCTGAAAGTTACTCTCTGCTAATGGGACAATTGAGAAAGAAGATGGGTACTTTAAAAGCAAGACATTGGGTAATCTGTGAATGGTTCTCCCACAGTATGTTTAATGGTAAATAGAAGCTGTGAACCCTGCAATTTGGATCATGGATATTGAGCTGGGGTTGGGAGGATTTAAGCCTTTCTCCCCTGAATGTGAAACATAAAGGCAACATGTGGTTTGCCTTTGTTTTTCCTCCCTGGGCGAAAAAATTGCTCTGAGGATCAACTGAAAAAGGTAAAATGCTGCATGGAATACTGGTGGTGGCAGCCAATCATGCTCTACATTCTGTGTTCTAGATCAAAATTGGTCCCTTCAGTATCTGCTATTTTCTGTTTTTAAAAAGGGGGAGTTCTGTTCACAGATCACCTGATATTTTGAATATTTTGATCCAAGTTGGAAAAATTGTGCAGGTACCTGATTTTTAATGTTGCTCTTTTTTTCTTATTTAGTATTTCAGAATACCAGTTAATAACTTGGAGATTTCAGCTGGTTAGTACATTCTGTATGCAGCAATAGTTTGGTTACCCATTTTGCCCAGTGATCAGAAAGGAACTTGCTAAAGAAACTAGCTAAAAAATGTGGAAGTTTGCAAAAAGAAAGAAAAAATGTTTGCATCTATTTCACGACATAGGCTGTTTCTGCATGGCCCAAAAACAGCACTCTAGGGACAGTAAAAACACCATCCCTGGGGCGCTGTTTGCACAGCGGCCAGAGCTGTGCTCACCCCTCCCAAATAGTGGGAAAATGCTGCTTTCAAATCTCACTCAAGTTTTTTAGAAAGTGGTGTCTTCCTGCCGGTGCCATGTGAAGTGCAGCTGTGGGAGGGTGCTGCTTTTAGGCGCTTCCGGTTTGTTGTGTGTACCTATTTCTTGTCCCTGTGAAGCTCTGGATGGAGGAAGGGACATGCCCACGTGCCCTCCAACCCCCGGGGTTGGAGGGCAGCATGGGCATGTTCCTTCCTCTGTCCAGAGCTTTGCAGGGACAAAAGATAGGTACACATAACAAACTGGAGGTAGCTTCATGCAGAGCCGCCCCTGCAGGCTGTGGTGGCTTCGAGACTGCCCGCATGGGACCATGTGATCGGTCCCGAGGCTCCACTGCCATAAATTATGCTAGTGGTCAGCCGCTTCTGCCGCCGTGCAGAAACGGCCATAGCCTTGGATCTTCTTCAGAAAGTCTTTTATAGCTTTTAGTCTTTCTGAAGTTGCAGTCAACAACCCAGCTGGTAGAGATGTAGCAAATGGAGGAAGATTTCCACATTTGATTGTAACAATCATAATTATGTAAAATTTCATACATTCGTTAAGTGCAATTTTTGAACTAGTAAAATGAATAACTGTTTGTATTTTTGGCCATCTTCTAATCTGGGCATTTACTTTGATGTCAGACTTGGAGTTTAATAAATGAATCTGCATTCATGAATCTGCAATTGCACACACACAACTATTTTGTTTGTGTACAGTGTAGATAGGTAGGGCTGAAAACAAGGGGGAGGATCAGTGCAAATGCTTCAGATGTCCTTTCACTTGATGCAAGGTAACATCTGCTGTCCCACCTTAATATGTGTGTGCTGTAATTAAGTACCACAAGAAAAGGATAGACAGACCAAGAGCCCACACAGATGAGACATAAAAGATCCACTGGAATCACACAACTCTAGATTCTTATATTTCAATGGACTCATGAGTCACACATTCTGTGATTACTATTCAGAATGGACACTCAAAGATGACCCCCAAACTGTACAAATCTGCAAGTTTCAAAAAAGCAGCTTTGGTATTTGAAACATGAGATGTTTAAATGGAAATCACTGCCAAGATGTGAATGACATTTTCATTCTGTTCCCTTCTCAATCACTTGTGCAGAATATTTAAATTACCTTTTGAGCATGAGGGAGTTTAGAGCAGACAGCTTGGGGGAACATTCTTACAAAGTACCTTCTGGAAGGAAAACAAAAAAATCTTGGATGTATGCATGCCCCTCTGGATTGTAGCCATGCATGACAACAAGGATTAGCATGAGAGATGCTATGAGTCTGTGTTTGCTTAACTGTGACCTGTTCTCCAAAACGGAGTTATACTTCCAGTATCTTCAGATATCATATCTCATTCTATGAGTTCCAGGTAATAATGTTGTTGAGCGATAGCATATTATTAATGCATTTGATGCCAAGCTGGCATTTATTATCTGTAGCCAGTTGCCTGCCTTCCCGCCGGGTTCTATTTGTGCATTTTCTAAGTCTATAAATGGAAACCTTAGCTAACAAGAAATTATCACCCAGACAGCCTGATACAGTTCTGCCTCACAACTTGAGCCTGAACAGTGGTGGTGTCTAACGTGTAAGGCACTTCCTTAGGGGACCTGAATCTTGCTGTTCCTATGCAATGGAGTTAGGGAATCATGAAAGAGAGACCTCAGCAAGGGACACTTTATGGAAGGAGAAACTGAAGGTAAGGTATAGTTTACCTCAGAATTACTGGTTAACTTGGAGTTCAGGCCAGCACCAAGCTGTTGCATAGCAAAGGAATTTCCAGTTACTATTTTGATACTTCCTCAAGTCAATGACCTTGAAGCTTAACAGGTTCAATAAGGGTGTGTTGAAATCAATTACTCTGATATATTTTCTGTGAGATATTGAACAGGAATGTTGATTAGGGATGTCTGTACTTTACAGTCTTCTGTTAATACTACTGACTATATTTCTACTCACATTATTTTTGAGAAGTGTTTTTTAAAAAAGTAAATTCCATATTCTTGTAATGCGTTTGACATAATTATGTGATGGACAGTTTGATTTAGAAATTCTGACATCCTGCTGCATTGTATTCACTACCAGTCTGCTATTGACAGATTGCAATTTTGTGTTTGTTTACAATATGTATTCATTACAGTTTGGACCTGGCAAAAATTTAAACATGCAAAAGCATTACTTTGCTGCGTCTGCCTACCACTAGAGCCCCAAATTGCCCCTGAAATGCTTTTTCTGGATGACATGGAGACCCTCAGAAGCGGAGGTTGGGGGGCTTTTGTTGGAGTGGGATATTGGCAAAGTAACCTCTCCCCGCTTTCCCCCCACCCCCCATGTATGGATCTTTTTGACAGGATCCAAACACTACAACTCCAGTAGGATAAATAGAACTTGCTTCTTAGTTGTTCTCTGGTGGCATGAAGGCGCCATGTTATTCTTGACTCTGAAAATGGATAAGCTGGGTTTTTTTTAAGTTGGCATTACCAAGTGAGAAATTAGAAACAGAGTTGCATTCTTGAATAGGAAGGCAATGCTACTGAGGCATTGGACCTTTTTTAAAACTTCATAGTGAGATTTGCATAGCTTTAACCCAAGTTTCATTTAACCCCTTCCTTGCTCTTCTGATGTAAATAGTATGTTTTATATAGGGTAGAAAATTTTCACTAAATGAATCCAATCTGACAATTTCATCTACATGACCTGTATGTTGGTTACAGACCTTGATGTAAACATTACCGTATCTATTCTGGTGTGCTACATTGCTTAAATTCCAACCCAGTGCCTCGTTAGCTTAGGCACCAGTCAACTGCCACCCACTGGGCAGATCTAGAATCACCCTTTGGAATTAGAATGACTTAGTACGGGTATCAGGTCTAGTCTCTTTAGCTAGGCTAAATTAAATGATGAAGAAGAAGAGTTGGATTTGTATCCCCCCTTTCTCTCTTGAAGGAGACTCAAAGGGGCTTACAAACTCCTTTCCCTTCCCCCCTCACAACAAACACCCTGAAAGGTCGGTGGCGCTGAGAGAACTCCGAAGAGCTGTGACTCACCCAAGGTCACTCAGCTGGTGTGTGTTGGAGTGTACAGGCTAATTTGAATTCCCCAGATAAGCCTCCAGAACTCAAGCGGCATAGCGGGGAATCAAACCCAGTTCCTCCAGATTAGAGTACACCTGCTCTTAACCACTATGCCACTGCTGTTCCATACCCCCACCCACCCCAGACAGAAACAGAGAGACACTTCTACCTTGGGCCTCCTTCCTACCACCATTTCACATTGCCAAAAGTTCTACACCAGTTCTGTGCTGCATTCATTTATGCTACAACAGCCTTTTAGCAGAAGTTGGGGGAATTTTGTCTTTGTATTAAGATTTGCTAGGAAAATTATCCTTCAGTTTGTTATCAACAGTTCAAAATATACCTCAGTAGCTTGAACATGTGGAATGACATGTGGTACTCTTATTGGCTGTTATCATTCATGCACATATATTTTCATGCCTTTGCAGTAGAAGTATCATGTGACCTCTTTCAACTTAGAGATTTAAGTACTAGCATCTGAGAAAGAGAGTAAACTCTGAGGAATGAGAATTCTCACTAACAACATTTTAATAAGGTATCCCTTAAAAGTATGTGTATGTGGGTGGACAAAAAATGGGGATTTAAATTTAATCTGAAACAAGAATATCTGGAAACCGGGCATGGTCCTGCTTTTACTCTTTGGAATATTAAAGGCTTAGTCTGGTCATGATTGAAGTGGTCACATAGTAGTTCTGTTTCAGTTCAGCTTAAATATTCACATTTCTTGCTGGGCAGCTAAGGCAATATTGTGATTCATAATTTCATATTTTCGAGAGAAGGACTCACATGGAAACATAGCGAGAACCACAGATTGATCCTGGATTGTTGCTTAATTGAAATGGAAAACTCTCCAGGTTTAAATAATATTTTTAAAATTGTTCACTTACATTGCTATCATTGTTGCCATTAGAACTGTATTTAGGCACAGGGCTCAGATTATGAGGGTCTTCTGAATGAAAAAAAGTGCTTCTTTGCAGTTCACTTCTTTGCAGTTATGAGTGGAAGTTTATTTCCATGGACATTCTGCCTTGATAGACAGGGGTGACTAGATATGACTAAGCTGTGATACATTCTTGTTAGTGCAAGTCTCTTTTATATTAAGAAGGGAATCCATGAGGATTCATAGGTGAAGGGAAATCCCCTTTCTTTTCCCTGATAGATCAGCCTCCCTGCTGTAACTGATTCCAAAACTGGCTTTGTTTGACTCTGGCTTCCTCTTTCCTGTTGCTACCCTCTACCTGTTGCTACCCTCTACCTGTTGCTACCCTCTGGCTGCTGACATTTTGGCACCATCAGGTGTCATTATTCCAGGCAACTGACACTGTTGATGGTTTTTTTCCGAAAAAACAAAACAGCTGCTGATCTTATATGTCCATACCTTTAATTGTAGCTATGGATGGCTCTAGGTTTGCCTATCATCATAAGGGCGAGTTCTTGACTATTAGAATGACAATAACAGCAAATTAAAATGTTGTTGTTGTTGTTGTCATTTCTACCCTTTACATATTTTGCATGTTAGAAACGGAAGGTCTCTTGTTCTGTAAGATTTTTTAAAATTAGGCAACGGTCTATTCTGAAGCTGCTTTAAACTGCTATATCCTGCCTACATCAAAACATTGTAGCATTTCCTTTCTACAGGTGTGCCCCTAGCAGTAACCACAGAATTTATGACCTCTAGATATTTTGTGTGATAGCTAGCATAGTATTGAGAGTCCAAGTAAGACTGGACAGATTCTCGAAACATCTTCTTCCAAAGCATTTCAACTCTTGTCCCTCTGATTTTTTTAAAAAAATAATGGTAGTAAAGTTGCTTTTATCTCCACTACAAATGGGTTCATTTTATGGTCAGTAATGTGAAAATATTCGAGTCTTTTGTATGTCGGAAATCTTAAATTGATATTAAATGGACTCCATCCCAGTTTGATCTCTGATTAAAACAAACATTCTCCCTAATGTAGAATAGGCTACCATTGCCAAACTTGCAGGAAAGCCTTCTTTCAGTTTCATGACCTTTGGTTGCAAATAGATAGCCATGTTTATTGATGCAAAATAAAAAGACTGTTCAGCGGCCCTTAAAGAATAACAGCATGGGGCAGAGCTGAGCTGTGACTCACGAAAGCTCTTATAGAAATAAAGGTTAGTCTTTAAGGGACCACTGGACTTCTGTTTCATCATAACCATCTGCCTGTGCAAAATGCTGATAGTCTTTGGCAATAGCTGATTTTATTGCATTGATTTTTGATTAAGAAAGAAGTTTACTAGGAACTTACAATATTGGACCAGAGGTGGGATCCAGAAGGTTCTCACAGGTTCCTGAGAGTAGGTTACTAATTATTTGTGTGTGCCGAGAGGGGGTTACTAATTGGTGATTTTGCCACGTGATTTTTGCCTTAGTTACGCCCCTCCTCTCAGCAGTAGTGCGCAGAACTTGAAGCAGTCTAGCAGGAGGTGCACCGGCGTGCATGGCAGTCTGCGCCTGTGTGCATTCATTTCCCGCCCAAGGACCGGCGCAGTGGCTGTGTCCTTGACACCGCCCCGCCCATGAATGCCCCGCCTCGGAATGCCCGGCCATGCCCCTGTCATGCCCCACCCAGCCCCATTGGCGCTACGCCACAGTTTGAATCCCACCATCATGGGAACCTGTTACTAAAATTTTTGGATCCCACCACTGTATGGGACAACCCTGATCCTTCTCTCTGTATGATCGTGGCAGACTTCCTCCTGGAAATTACTAAATGCCAGTAGATTTCCTTCGACCCAACATGTATTTCCTGTATTGTATATGCTTTTTAATCCGTTTTTATTATTGTTGTACTGTTGTCTATGCCAATAAAGGCTCGCAAAAATAAAAAAAATCAAATGAGTAGAGCAGTCCTGAGTGGAGAGACACCCTTGGATTTAAAAAGGTGTAATTTTTCCTTAGAGGTGCATTAGAGGCAAGGGTAGTTATGGTAGGTACAACTAATTCACAAAATGCTAAGATTTATGCATATGCTGAAATAGCAGGTGTTACCGTATCTCATGTATGCAGATAGCATATGATAACCCTTAGCTACTGCTTTCTCAATTTGGACCTCATGTTCTCACCCATCTCTCTTTTGACAAGTGGAAACAGCTTTTAAGAGACAAGGATGGCCCCATGACAGTTCTGTCTTGTGTGTCCTCAGAGAGAGAAAGAGCACATATGTCTGTAGCAGTGCTCTTTTCTGATTTCCTAGATGGAAGTGATAGGGTTATGCTCTCATGTCAAGAGAGAGGCAGACTTCTGGTAGTAGTCATAGCGCTCCACAGTTTATCCCCTGTGAAAACAGCTCCTTGTCTTCTAATCCATCCTTTCGTTCTGAAAGCACTTTGTCATTGCGGCAGCTGCTGTGTCAATACTTTAGCTTTGCTGTACCTGAATATTTTGCAATCACATTTCATTAGCAAAGCAAAAAGGAGATGATTGATAGGAAGTGGAGATAAAAAGATGGACTTGAGCTACCATATCTTTATTCTGACATTTAGAACATACAGTTCATCCAGTAGTAAAATATTTTCCATCTTCTCTCTGCCCTGAATTTCACATACCTAAATTTGTCAGGCTGTGTTGCCAGCATGAAATCCACAGGGAGAAATTGAAATAGACACTTGTTGGAGATAAGATTACTGTCTGGCACTTCCATCAGAAACATTCATGACAACATAACTGCTGGGTGTCACCACAAACATGAGGGTAACATCATATTGAGCTGGTGCAACAGTTGATAGAGTTAACTCTAATTACACTTGTTAGCCCAGCAAATCTCTGGATTTCAGCTGTGAAAATAATTTCCCCAAAGGGAACAGGACCTTCAAAGACTTGCTTTACCATGGGTGGCTTGAAAGGAACAAAAATCACAAGCTTATATCTTTGCTTGCTGCCCAGTTGCCTAAAAACTATTCTTTCTTGCCACAAAAACCCAAACAAATCCACTGCATGCCCTATTGGTATTATAGCTTTACACGGGCCTTCCCTTGCGATTGATCCGGAAGTTGAAGCTGGTCCAGAATGCAGCGGCACGGCTTCTGACAGGTGGTGATTATTCAGACCATATCACCCCTGTGCTATGCCGTCTGCACTGGCTCCCAGTGGAGTTCCGGATCGTCTTCAAGGTGTTGGTAATAACCTTTAAGGCCTTACGCCGCATGGGGCCCTCATACCTACGGGACCGCATCACCCCTTATGTCCCACATAGGCCACTACGCTCAGGGGTGGCGGAACTGCTGGTGACCCCTAGCCCCGCGACGATGCGGCTGGCCTCAACCCGGGCCAGGGCCTTTACGGCTCTGGCCCCTGCCTGGTGGAATGCTCTACCTCCATCGGTCCGGGCCCTGCGGGACCTTGGTGAGTTCCACAGGGCCTGCAAAACAGAGCTATTCCACCGGGCCTTTGGAGAGGCTGGCCGCGGTTTTACTGCCTCCCACTGAAACTGAAATCGGAATTGAAATTGAGGCTGCCAACTTCCATCCTCTGTCATCTTGGTCGGGCCCACTGTTGATTCCATCTGGTCCCGCTTGTTCCCTCCCTTTCTTCTTTTTTCTTCTTTTATTTTTTCCTTTTTCTTTTAACCTTGGGATCGGGCGCCTGTTTTAAACTGTTTAAATTGTTTAAACTGTTGATCTGTTTTAAACTGTGTGTAACTGCTGCTGGAGTTTTAAATGTGTTAAGTTATGTTGTTTGAGTTGCTGTTGGAGAACAGCCATGTTGGGAGCCGCCTCGAGCCCTTTGGGGAAGAGGCAGTCTATACGTCTAAAATATAAATAAATAAATAAATAGCAGTGATGCTTCTGCAGTTGTCACCTAGAAATAGATGTAAATTCAGAGGGCAATGTGCTTTGTAAGTAGCGTTCCTTTGAAGTTACTGACTCCTGTTCCCTTATGAAGAAGAGAATTGGGGCTAATTGATCCAGAGACCTATGTGACCCAATTCCCAAGCACCATGAACTTACTGCTTCACATGTAATGCTGACTTAAGGGTATGCAAATGTTTCCTTGGCCATTCATTTTTGTAAATGTTTTGTTAATTGTTACATTAATTCATCTTTATTCTTCCACTGGTTTCTGGAGAAATATGTTTAAATGAAAAGGATTATGAGCTGTACCTTTTCATTTTCCCTATCCAAGTGAGATGAGATTCACAAGGATTTTATCTCTCTACAAAGACAGAAATGGTTCCAGTTCTGTTTGTATTTGGCACTCCACAGAATGCAAGCAACATGATTAAGGAAAACATATAAAAATATGAGATATAGGGGGAGACTCCCTCTACCTTTTTTGAACAAATCATTAATTCGAAATTAATTGATGCTTGGAGACTAATCTGGAGGAACTTTACCTATTTTTTCAGGCAGATGTAAATCACTAACAAGAATCAATATGATTTTGCAACAAAATTAAAGTTGAAATTGAACACAAGATTTTAACAGACCACAATGCAGTAACAATGAAAGTTAGAAATATTAATAAATCAAAGAGCTGGAAGCCAAAAGACCATTTATTATCTAAACAAGTTATACAAGAGAAGTGTAAGGAAAAATTAAGAAACTTTTAAAAATGAAATTGGAAAAAGGAGGTTGAAGATAGGATAATTTGAGATGCCCTTAAAGTTGTTGTCAGGATTTTTTTCATCCAGAACAATGCTCATATTATAAAGAAAGAAAGAAAATGAAAAAATAATTATTGAAGAAACTGAAGAGATACAAAAGAAATTACCAGCCCAATCCAGAAAGTGGAGGTGGTCAAGGTTTGCCCTTCTGCCAAGTTGCACTCTGATTGGTGTAGAACAGTGGTTCTCAACCAGGGGTGTAACGAGGCAAACTGTAGCCCTGGGCAAAACCTGAGTTGGATGCCCCCCCCCCCCCGCTGCCATGGGCGGCCACTCCACCACAACCACATTTTTTTGCACCAGGACATTGGTGCGTGCAGGGGGTGCATTTTTAGACATATCAGCACCAAAATTTCAGTGTATCATCAGGAGACTGTCCTTATGCTACCCCCCAAGCTTGGTGAGGTTTGGTTCAAGGAGTCCAAAGTTATTGACTCCCAAAGGGGGTGCCCCATCCCCCATTGTTTCCTAAGATGGGGGCTACCCTTTTGAGGGTCCATAACTTTGGACCCCCTGAACCAAACTGCACCAAACCTTGGGGGTGCCATCATGACAGTCTCCAGATGATACCCTGAAAATTTGGTGCTGATACGTCCCGAAGATCAATGCCCTCCCTGCAAGAACATCCCGAATTTGCCCAGGAATCTTTGTTCTGCATTGAGTTTTCTGCATTTGATGATGTCAATGGGGGTTTGCAGGCTGGGGGGCACATTTCTGAAGGCACAGTCTCAAAACTTTCAGGGTCTCATCAGGAGACTGCCCTAATGATACCCCCCAGGTTTGATGCAGTTTGGTTCAGGGGGGGCCAAAGTTATGGACCCTCAAAACTGTAGCCCCCATCTCCTATTAGCTCCCATTGGAAACAGTGGGGGATAGGGGCACCCCCTTTGGGAGTCCATAACTTTGGACTCCCTGAACCAAACCTCACCAATCTTGGGGGGTAGCATAAGGACAGTCTCCTGATGATACGCTGAAATTTTGGTGCCGCTAGCCTAAAAAACTGCGCCCCCCTGCAGGCCAAAAATGGAAAGCCACTAAAAATACCCCAAAACAAACCCAGCATTTTGATGCCCCCCACAAGGTGATGCCCTGGGCAGCTGCCCACCTTGCCCAATGGGCATTACGCCAGTGTTCTCAACCTTCCTAATGCTGCAACCCTTTAATACAGTTCCTCATGTTGTGGTGACTCCCAACCCTAACATTTATCCATTTTACAGATGGAGAACACTGATGCAGAGAGTCTTAGGCGACCCCTGTGAAAGGATCGTTCGACCCAGACCCACAGGTTGAGAACCACTGGTGTAGAAACTGTATGACACAGAGAGGGAGGAGCATATCTTCCTAACAAGAAAATTTTGAGTTAGCTTGGATTTGAATTCTAACTGCCTTTGGATTTGAATATCTAACTGCATTTAACTGTGCAAATGTGTACCTTCTTTGAAAAAGAGTATTTCAGTCAGTGCGTGTAAATCCGATTAGTTATACTGATGACAGCATACTAAGACCAGAGAACTGGTAAAGGTTTGTTGCAGGTCCAAAACTGAGACAAGTGTCTTTCCATAGGGGCCATGTAAATAAACCAGAGAGGAATAGATCTCATCGAGAAAGAAGAATTCTTGGGGCCAGTAGTCTGGTGTAAGGGGTTTTTGCTTTGTTTTATCTCCAGAGAGAGAGAGAGAGAGAGTTATATTTATTTTGGATTTCTAGCTGAGTGAAGGCTGTTTGTGAGGGTACTGAGTTTATGCATCAGCCTGTGTTAGACCCTGTGAAATAATCCTTAAGCTAGTAACCTCTGAAATATCTAAAACTGTACCATTTAAACAACATCTAAGACACTCAATTTGAAACCGAGTAAGCCTGTGCTAGTGCCTGTACCTGAGAACTGATTTTTCTTTTTTTTGTTGTTAATTTTTCTGAGCAAAGCTCCTGTATATGTATTTATCCTACCTCTTTTCTTTCCATCCAATTTTCTCCTATTGCCATCTTCCTCTGTTAATAAATTTTAATTCTGCTTGCGTTTGAAATCTGCCTTAGTATTATTTTGTGCCTTATTAAGGGGTTTGCCAAAAATTAACATAATGGACTCTTCATCTTCTGGGCCAGTAACTGGGCTCAGGAAACTTATATCAGTGTACACTACCATGTTAAACAACTAACTCCCCGAAAAAAGTTTGGAAATCTGGTTAGCCTACATCAAGAATTTGGGAAGATGAGGGGGTCTGTCTCACTATTATTAATGTATGGATCATATAATAGCTATCTTACCCATCATTCTTCTTGTATATTCTAAGACTATGACATACATTTTTTTTATCTGCAGCTCTTCCTCTTACTATTTGTTAGCAGCTGAAGCTAACCTTGATGAGGTAATGGATGTATTGCAACCTGATTCATTAACAACTTGAGGCAAAGCATATCTTATTTCTAAGGGTTGGTCTGATGAAGCTGACTGACCTAATGAAGCACTGCTTGACCTAGTGCAGAAGCAGGAACCAACACCCATGGCCTTGCAATTTAGATGGAGCATTCCCAAAATGTACATAGTGGAGGGAATGTTTTCAATTTGTGTGCAGATGATGCAGGCTGCTCTATGGAGCAGAAAATTATTTTTGTTCAAAGTCTGAATGTAGCACAAATCATGCCAACAGCATGTTAGATTTTTATTTTGTCTTTTAAAGGCAGGATGGAAAAAATTGAGGTATCTATCTGGACATAGCGTGTAAGAGACAATGAGGATGCCAGCGAATGTGATTGTGAGAAAACCTTCATAAGAGAACCAGTATGGTTCTACTGGTTTTTGGACTAGGATATGGGTGAGCCAGGTTTGGATCCCCAGTCTGCCATGGAAGGTCTCTGAGCCAGTCATATACTTTCAGACTAATGTACTTCACATATTGGAATGTGTTAGGAAAAAATGGCCAAAGGAAGAAAGATAACGTAAGTCACTTTGGATTCAGTTTCGAGAGAAAATCAGAGTAAAATATCTAACTATATGGTGGGGGATCCTTGCCTGCCAGTTGCTCTTCAGACCTTTGCCTCCAGCCTTCTGGGAGGTGAGGACTCTGTAAAGCAAAGAACTGTGGGAGTGACTTTAATTATTCCATAGCGGGGGCGAGAGTAACCAGCACATTCAGCTGTTTTGTTTGTTGTTCTAGGGTTGAACATTACTGAAGATATTCGGTAAAATTCAGATTCAGGCTTATTTGGCATAAAATTATCTGAATGCCTGAATAAGATGAATACCATATCCAGTACGCCCGAATATATTTAGATATCTGATTTTTTCCGTCTATTTTTTTTTTTGTATTTTTGGCGTTTTTCGTGTTTTGGCCTGAAGAGGATGCATTTTTAAGTCTAGTAGGAGACTTTCCTGAGGAGAGAAAGGGGGGATATAAATCCAAACTCTTCTTCTTGTTGTTGTTCAGTGGGCATCAGGTTCACCTTCATTGGGGTGCCCTCCCACGCAAACTGCCAGTGCAGTCCACAGTGGTCCCAACTTCTGTGTTTCACCATCGCAGAACTGGCCAGCTGCCAGTGTTTTTGTCCTCTCTCTTGATAGCACAATCTCTTGATAGCACAACCACAAACCTGGGAATGCAGCAGTAAAGTGCACAGTAGAGGAGGCAAGAAACATATGGAATCCCAAGCACTTGAACAAATTTGAATTCAGTGCTGCATAGTTCAGCTGTCACTGGGAACGAATCTGAAGGAAAGGGTTGTTCTAGGGTTGAACATTACTTGCCCCTGAAATCCAGGTCAGCCTCACACTCTACTTCTAACTCATGATAAAGCCACAGTGTGATCGAAATACGTATCTTTCACTTTTGACTTGCGGAGTACTCTGTACATGGTGTTATGAACATTTGCTGCTCTTCTAGTCTGAAGCGTGGGAAGAGTTGGCACATTCAGAGACTTTCTGTGTGGTCAAATTACTTCTCATCACAATTACCCAACGGTTGAACCAGGCGAAGAACAGCCTGTTCTCCTGGCAGTACCAGCTAGGGAACAGGGAATCACTTCGTGAAATATGACACCTCCTTTTTAAGGATATCTTCAAATGATAAAGATCTTTACTTTAGCCTAGTGTATTAATGTTGGTCTCTGGGTTATAAATAAACTTCTGCATTTTAGAGCTTATCTTGGAAACAGGCGTACAAATCAGTGTGATCAATGTTCATGCACAGAGCTCATGTAAAGATTTATAAGCCAGGGGCTCTGCAGTTTGGTAAAATCAGTGTTGCTCCACTTGCATCGAAAAAGTAAACTATCTTATTTCTTTCAGCAGTACTTTTCATGACCATTCAAACTGCTTCTTAGTAAGAATGAAGTAGCTAATGTGATGCATAAAATCACAACTGAGCATCTTTTTGCTACACAAAATATTTTCACCTTGATAGATTAGGTAGGTAATAACTATGTGAGCAGATATGGACAGATATATGTGGAACAATGAACAGGAGCAATATGGTCAGTTAAGTACTTTTAAGTTGCATGAATCTTAATGGACTGAGCTAAATGTACACTTAAACCCTTTCTTGTTCTAATCATGAACCTTTGTCAAAGGGATGAATTAAATACACAATTTAGTCAGTCTTCATATTTCATCCTTGGCTGAGTTTGCAACTTCTCATATGTGCTCTTTGACTCCTACTCAAGAACCACAACAAGTTACTAGGAGTTGCCAGATGAAAATGTTTTTCCAGTTCTTACTTCATTTATACTTCAGTTTTCTCTATGCTAGTGACCCAAAATGGCTTACATTTTTCTCCTCTCCTTTGTTTTGTCATCAAATCAATCCTGTGAAATAGATCAGGCTGAGAGTGTGTAACTGGCCGATTGTCACCCAGCAAGCCTCTTTGGCACAGTAAGATTTGAACTCAGATGTCCCAGATCCTTGTCTAGCACTGTAGTGACTACATCACACCCATTTTTAAATCTCTTTTAAATCTATTTGAGTATTAATGTAATATATAAGGGAGACAGACAGCCGTTTGGATGTGTTGCCATTCTTTTTTCTTTCAGGAATGGATCAGAGTTGTTTGTTTTTAAAGTGGCAATGTAGAAATCTAACTTTGTCTTGATATTCTGTCATCAATATGACTCATCAACAGTATGTTCACCTTTCATAGTAGGGTGTGGAACTCTAAGAATAGTAACAGAACTTGACTCTGGGCACAACAACTATTGCATAACTCACTTCAGTTGACTGAAGTGGCACAGCCGTAGTACTAAGGAAGCTGGCACTTGCAGAGGAAAGAGTCCTAAAGTCAGTGACACTGCTTGTATTATGTTTAAATAAGTGCCGTTCAACAACTAAGAAACCTCTTCTATACTGTCTAATTACGCATCCCCCAAATCAAGGAAACGTTTATCTGAACAATTCTTGCACAATGCCAATAAACTCTGAACAATTCCAGCTGCACAGTAGGGTTTACAGGTCCAGATTGGGAAATGCTGGGATTTGTGGGTCAGATTTCCAATGGCTGGACTTGTTTCCCCAGGATGGGGGAAGAGGGGAGCAATTAGTGAGAGAACCTGTGCATGCCATTCATTGGTGTATGGAGTCTTGCAAGGGGCAATTTTCTCTCTGATACTGTTCAACATCTATATGTGCCCTCTTGCTGGGTTAGTCCAGAGATTTAGGCTGGGTTATTATCAATATGCTGATGACACCGAGCTCTATCTATTGATGGATGGTCATTTGGATGCCACCTAGCTGTGCTGGCCAGTTGTTTGGAGGCTATGGTAGAGTGGTTGAAAGAGAGTTGACTGAAGCTAAATTCAGCTAAAAGGAGTTTATGGTTGGTTTGAGGTGGCATGAATGGGAGTTGTCAATTGCTGGCTCTTGATGGCATGAAGCTGATTCCTGAATTGTCTATCAGGAGTCTTCATGTGCTTCTTGGTGCCTCCCTATCAATGGTGGCACAGGTTGCACAGACAATCTGCTTTGCTTTCTATACTCTTTTCCAGGTGAGACAACTGGCACTGGACCTGTCCCAGTCTGATCTTGCCACAGTGATCCATGCAATGGTTACCTCTAGGCTAGAATACTGCAACTTTGGGTTACCCTTGGATCCACTTGAGAGACTCTTGCTGATGCAAAATGCAGTAGCACAGGTCCTTACTGTGACCCTGTGGCAGATACATATTCAACCTGTGGTCTGTCAGCTGCATTGGCTCCAAGTCGAGTACCAGATCAAGTTCAAGTTTTTTGGTATCATCAAAGTCCTAAACCAGGGGTAATGATCTAATTTGTTACAAGGGTGGAATAAAATATAAATGTTACTTGGTTGGAATAAAATAAGGGTGGAATAAAACATAAATGTGACTTTCCACAGAAATTACCTGGCATTGGGCAGGAAGGCACAGTCCAATCCGACAAAGCCCCACAGAGTTCAACAGCATTGTTTATGGAGTGTATTTAAGATTGCCACTTGCTGGGAAAGAAGGGGAGGCAGAGAGCTGGGCAAGTGAAAACCTCCTCCTCCTCCCTCCCTCCCTCCCTCCCTGCCTTCCCTCAAACATGCCTCCTTCTGCTTTCTCTACCACCTGCTCAATTGAGGAAGAGCCACACCAGGCCATTCGTAGGCCATACCGGCTGGCCAACCTGTGGGCAGCTACAGGGGACTTGCCAAATTGCCCTGCCTGTGTACCAGGTGAATAAGCCAGCCAGTGAGTGGGTGGCGTGGGGGTGCTAATTGCAGTGTAGTATGAGAAAGGCTATTGTGGGAAGAAAAATGGCTTTGTGTTGGAGGTGCCCCAGCATCACTTTTTAATTTCAGTTTTAAAAACACCTAACTTTGCATAGCTGCATGTCTCTTTCATTTGGGATGGGTAGTGCAGGATCCGCTGGTTCCTGTTCTGTGGTGGGGAGGAGACTGATGGAAGACGAACTGCAGCAGCAGCCCCACACTGATGACACTTGATGCAAATACCTCAGCTCCTTTCAGAGCTGTCTTGCAGCCAGCTCCATCGATGTTGCTGTAGTTGCTGTTATTGTTATTATTATTATTAAAAGTAATATTCATTCGTAGTCCATCTTTCTCAGTAGGACCAATGGGATACGATTTTTAAAAAATTTCAGTCAATAATTTGATTATTAAATTGTGGGGGAAAAGGACTTCTGTGCATGCTCAGAACTGCCCCCCCTCCGCAATCCTGTATTCCAATTTGGTTGCTGGTTGCCTTATCAGGGCAATCCACAGTTCCTGCTGTCAGTGGTGTAGCGCCACAGGGACAGGGGACCCAATGCACCAGGCGCACACCCTTGGGGGCATGGTGAGGGCATGGCGTGGTAAGGGAATGGCGTGGTAGGGGCAGACAGGGCATGGCAGGGGCGCAGGGCACACGGGTGTTCTGGACACAGTTCCCCCTCGCTCTGCTCCTTCCTGCTGTTCCTGCCCCCAGCTGGAACAAAACTGCTCAAGACTGATGCTGAGCCCTGGGGTGAGGTGGGGGTTGCCATGGGGATTATTTTGTGTAGATACGCCCCTGAGTCAAGATCATTGCTCTGAGGAAGAGAACAGACCAGAATTAAACAGTGTTTTTAAGAGGAGAAAGCTATCTTCCTAGGTAGTGCTGTGGCCAGTGAATAGTGAAAGACATTATGTCCTACATTATGTCATTTTTCACTTAACTTCATACTTAGCTGAGGCTGTGTGTGTGTGTGTGTGTGTGTGTGTGTGTGTGTGTGTGTGTGTGTGTGTGTGTGAGAGAGAGAGAGAGAGAGAGAGAGAGAGAGAGAGAGAGAGAGAATAGTCTGGGAGCAGGGGTTTTTTGTGTTTTTTTCTTTTTTTATTGCAGAGGTCCTAACTAGAAAGAGAAACTATTGGCGAAGCAGTAAGTAATTATACAAATGGCAGCATTTATTTAAAGGCTTTTATTGGATGTTTGGGGAGGGAGTTATTTTCAGCAGAAGAAACTTTAGTGGGAAGGATTGGCAGAATCCAGCCGAAGACATTTCTGTTAGGGGAACAGAAGTTTTCTCTGCCTCTCTCCTCTCCCTGAAGCCCACTGATAATCCCACAAATGGTGCTTTTGGATAATAGGATACTCCAGCATGAGGGACAGAGCCCTATTAATAAATCCAAATAATAAATAAAAATAAATAAAAATGTTGGGTCGGCAGTGAGAGGGAAAGACTGGTAAAAATTTCCCCAACGTGGAAATGAATCAGCACACCATGTTGAATGTTGATTAGGCCATGGGATTACACTATTAAGCATCCTGCAGAAGACTTAAATAAATGTACAAAATCAAGCCTGCCCCATGGTCAGGTTTTACAACTTTGTTTCTTAGATTACTCCCTTCCACTTTAATAACTTTTACAACTACACTTAAAGTTCTACTCATAGAATTTCTGATTTATTTTGGTCTATTTGCTACTAGCTCAGGCATGATTTTAGAAAATGACTTGAGCAGGGCAGAAATAGCGACTGTAACGAGTAAACACTGCAATAATGATTTCAATTAGAATTAGAGACTCCTTTATAACAAGGAATCACTTTCAATTTTTGGTCTGGTAATTTTTGTTCCTGACGTTTCACTTGCATCTATGGCTGGTATGTTCAGAGGAATGTCATGATAAGATGCGTTTCCATGGCGCAATGTGGAGTGATTGTGTCATGGGGCATATGCTTTGCCCACCTCACATTTGCCTGTGTCCAGCTAGAGTTCAATCACAGTTGCAGTCATTTGTCATTTTTCTTTCCCTTTGTTAATTTTGAAAATTGTAGTTGTGTCTCCAGTAATTTTTACAAAATTCTCTGCCGAAAGTTTGTTTTTATATTAAAACATATTCCTAACAGGGAGGAAAAAGTAGAGAAATATATACGTAACTGCTGTTACATGGAAAGGCTTCACATTGTCAGAGAGTGCCAGAACAATCTGATGAGATCATGACTTTCCACTGATTTTTCCATGTAGTGTCCAAAGATGCATGTGAACTTGGCATGGGTCCTTGTGAATAAGGGGGAAATTTTCTCACTGATCCCAAATTCACACTGCTTGCCTGTGCAAGAAAACCCATGATGTCTTGCTCCTTTGCTAAAAAAGCTGCTGACCTAGTTTCTACATCCCATGCAAGGTGTGTACCCAGTCTAGGCAGTGATCCACACCATCACTGAAAGAACAGTGAGATGCTTCTGTAAGCATGAAAGGAATACTGAAATCTGGATAGTGTTGAAACAGAAAAAAAGTGAATTGAAGGAGATAACATAGATATCTGGGATGGAATTTAAGCAGTGGGTCCACTAAATATCCAGTTTCCAAGTCAAGGGTCCCAGCATCTAGACCAGTGGTGGGATTCAGATAATTAACAACTGGTTGTTTAGAAACACCATTTTAACAACCGGTTCTGCTGAAGTGGTGCGAACCAGCTGAATCCCACCACTGATCTAGAACATAAATATTCCAAAGGGAAGAAATACAAGGTTGCATCATAATTGATCAGAATAGAAACCTCTGCACCTGAGGTGGTTTCAAACCATTGTTTGAGGACAGATTTTGGCGAACAACCAAAGATTCTATTCTTTTTATTTATTTTTATTTATTTATATATTTATACCCCATCCTGCCCCCAAAGGGCTCAGGGTGGCTTACAATCGCATAAAGCCTAAAATCATACATAAAATTCATACAAGCCTATAAATAACAATAAATTTTAAAAAATCGTAAAACCATTTAAGACAATCCAGCAAAAAAACCCAGACAGAGATATATATTGTTTCTCCCACAGGAGGCTCAGGGAAGATATCGTAATAAGGAAACATCCAACTAGCTTGACAGAAAGATCTGGTGAAACAGTTCTGTTTTACAGGCCCTGCAGAATTGGGTTAGGCTCCACAGGGCCCTGATGTTTCTCAGCAGCATGTTCCACCAGGCCAAGGCCAGGGTGGCCTGGGACCACCAGTAGATTCCCCTCCGCTGAGTGTAGAGGTCTCTGAGGGCGATATTGGGAGATGAAGTCCTGCAAGTGTTTAGGCTTAGGAAAAGGGGAGAAAGGAAGGGAAGTGGGTAACCTGACCAAATGAAGGAGGAGAATGGATATTTCAGAGTTTTAGGAAAGCATCTTTTAAAAAAAGAATGAGAGAGAGGAGGTATCAGGCATGGGATATGCCTAGAATAAAAAATGTTGCCTATGCCTAGAAGCACAGCATAAAAAAAAGACCTTCACCATTATGCCTTTCATCTGTGTATGCTTGCTCTTTTGCATAGCTTTTCATACATTTCCATAACATCACACCTTGTCCACCTTTCTGCCAGCACATTCTCCCATAAGAGGAAGTGCAAGGAAACCTATGCAAACATATGAAAGTTATGAGGCTTTATTGTGGAGGTCCATAGAGTAACTGCTACCATAGGTTGTGGCCTTCAGTTTATTTTTCACCTTCTGCTTAGTGACTATCTATGACTGACTAGGTGGATGAGAAAATTAAATATAGATCAATAGCTATGCTTCAGTAAAGATTCTCTCATGAAGTACTAGAGCAGTGGTGGCGAACCTATGGCACGGGTGCCAGAGGTGGCACTCAGAGACCTCTCTGTGGGCACATGCAGAGTTCGTCATGTGGGGGGGAATCCCCCCCCCACCTAGGCTGGCCTGGACCGCTGGGCTCGATTATTAGCATTAAACCTAAGATCTAGTTTTGGGGAAGCAGTGTAGGTAACCCTGTTAAGTGCTGTTAAACCCCACTGATTTTCATGCGAATATAAGCCTTTACCTGGGAGTAAGCTTGGTTGCTAGCAATGGGGCTTGCTTCTCAGTAAACCCTCTGGGTCGTGATTCATCTGTCCAAAGAGTTGCATGGTTGCTTCAAAGCAAAACCACCAACTACCACCAAGCTTACTCCAGAGTAACGCACGCCTCAGAGCCAACCATTTTTTCTAAACTAAAACCTCAGTATTCAGGTTAAATTGCCATGTTGGCACTTTGCGATCAATAAGTGGGTTTTGGGTTGCAATTTGGGCACTCGGTCTCGAAAAGGTTTGCCATCACTGTACTAGAGCTTCACCTGGAATAAAGAAGATCTCACAGGTAAGTGAGCCTCATGGGCATATTGCAACACCTACACCTAGCTAGTCATGTTTTATTTAAAAGCTTCCAAGTTTTATAAGAAATATAATTTTCCAATTACATTAATTTTGAACAGTCTTTACTAAAGTTATATCTAAATTTTTTTCCAGGAATCAGATGTGGTATGGACTGTAGCATAACTGATATTAAGAAACGGGAGTTATATACTTAATAGTTATATACTTAATAGTTATATACTTAAAGTTATATACTTAATAGTTTAATATAAACCATTTTGACTAATGGGAATCATTCACTGACATCTCTTCACACTAGGAAAGAGGCAATCTACTTTACGGTATAACGATTAAGTAAGTGGGAAGTTGAACAAATTGAGTATTTATATCCCAAATTCTTCCTACACCCACACAAAGTGCCTGCTATTGAAATATCCCATTAAAAGAGTCTCTAGAGAGGTTACTGAAATAGCTGGAAAATATTAATTCCCTGAGACTCAAGCAAAAATCTCGTGTGTATATTTTATTGTCTTGGTTTTCTTTCCTTCTTTCTACTGGCAGCCCACAGAAAATGGAGAACCAACTGAGAAGACAGCTGTGAAAGAAAGTTCTTTCCTAAGGTTCCTTTCCAGGGAAAAGGTATGAGACTTTATGGGTAAAATTATGTTGTAGCCTAAAAAAGTGTTCAGAGACATTGGTATTCAACAAGACCACTACATTATAATATTATTATTCCAAGGTGGTCAAGATGGAAATGTTAAGCAAACTGTTCTCTGTGGGGATTGCTTCATGTAGACTTGCATAGGATTGGTCTTAAGAGTCAGGGCTGAGAATGTTTTTCAGATGCCCCAAATGAGATCTGTCAGGATGACTCTTTGAGTGTAACATGTGGTCCTGATCCACAGATCTTGAGCCACTTAGATAGCTCTGATAATCACAGATCAGTCTGTGAGTTGACTGTGAGTAGTGTTAGTAGATTAACTGTGAAATATCCCCTGGTAAATATTTGAAATATTTGAAATATCCCCTGGTAAAGCTTTCCTTCAAAAATACGACTTCAGAATCCAAGTGGGTTATTCTTACATTTGAATGTTTGTTCATGTACGACACTATCTGTGTACAGAAAAGTACTGCAGAAGAGAAAAATGCCTGTGCCAGTTTTGTGAATACAAGATCCACTGAATTAATAATGTAATAAGCTTCTTTTTTAAAAAAAATTGGCCGTGTATGTATTAGTAACACTTCACATAGAGTCTTCTACGTGCATAGGACTGCCAAGTGACTTGCAGAAAAATGTCCTGTTCCTTTTAATAGAAGCTTTTAATGTGTGGAAATTAAAGGCTGAAGCTTTTCATGGCATGGAGGTAAATAACATCGCCTTGTCTAAAAAAAAAAAAAAATCCAATTAAGCCTCCATTAAAGGGTCAAGCTAGCTGGCAACCCTATTTGTGAAATGAAGGGTTCTGGACTACATGACCCTGAAATCCTTTTAACTCTATAAACCTAAAAAGTTCAAAGTGACTAAGAGCCAGTAATTATTTTGCAGGAGGCAGAACTCCCACAATCTAGTGGGTTTAGCTTTGAAAGGATTTCATTAATAACAGCACTAGACTCAACTAGGACGTAATTGCGACAGGGGGCAGGGCAAATGGTGAGCTCCGAAGCTGGAGCATGCATGCCCTGGGTCGGCTGGGCTGCTGAGCCACACCCGGCCCTGATCTCGTGATGTGCACGAGATGAAAAAAGGTGGAGCACGCTCCCTATATATTAGTCAGCATGCAGTTGCTCTGGCCTCTTTCAATGCCTGGAGCAAAACTGACCCATCCTCCCTAATTTTTAAGGGTTGGGTGAGCTGCTTTTCGTTGCAGCCCTGGCAGTTTGGGCAGAGGAGCACATCCTTGTGGGAAGGCCGAGCTCAGCGATGGGCCTACTCGCGGTTGGGGGCCTCCTTAAGAGGCTTGGGGTGGGGCAGGTTCATGGCGCATGCCACGGAGGCCTCTGCAATTCTAGCCTGACACCCCAGCAGTTAGAGGGGTCACAAAGGGCAGGCGCTCCGGTGGCCCTATACCTTTCTGTCCTCCCCAATAGGAATTGGGGTTGTTGCCAGTTTTTTTGTAGACCTGTAGGTGTGATTATGGATTCCCACTGTGTGTGAATTTATCTGCAGAATGTTAGGCATTGCTTCAAATTGTTTCTGGGTGTAGGACCTTGCTAAATCTCTTTAAAAAAAACAAATTTCATGTGTTCCAAACTCACTGTCAGAATTTTATTATATTTTTATCCTGATCTTCGCTAGATCTTGAAGTGGCATATACAGTTTATCCTTGAAATGGCATCTGAGTTCAAGTTAGGCTGAAAGAGACTTACTGACCCAAGGGTACCCAGTCAGCTTCTGACTGCAAGTGGAATTTAGCCCAGGATCCAGAATTCATGGTGTAACCAATGAACCACATTGGCTCTCCAGTTAATTGTGAGAGAATTAATTGAGATAACTAAAATGTTCAAAAATGAGTCTTATTTTTAAAGAATACATTACGCCTTTTGTACTGATTTAATAAATCATACTGTGATTCAGACAGTAACTTCTAATACTATTTGATGGTGCCCTTCAAAATAATCATGATTCTGTGTCAAAGTGATTGACGTTATGTTTTCAGCCAAATGATTCCTGTGGGATGTTTTTGACTTGTTCTCTGTGACTGGTTGTGTGGAATTCCCTCAGAGAGAGGAGGAAATGATCTATTGCAGACTTACAAATTTTAAACTGAGGCCTCTATGTATGGCCATTCAATTAAAAAAAAACCAATACATGTGGGGGTGGAACATTTTCTACCACTTTCTGTGCTGTATAAAAGCAAGTTTTAACAATTTAAAGCTTATGCATACAACTGTTCACATAAGCAGTGAATAAAAAGGCTCAATTTTTGTGTGGCACATCTGTGAAATTTGTGGTGACCTATAATCAGCAGTCCTGTTCATGAAAATTACACTGAATCACTTTGAAGAAAATTTAGTTTTCAGCGTTGTTAATGGAGTTTTCCTCTGCGCATTTGCATTGCAATATTGACTTGGCTCTGATTATGTCACATCGACTGTGATTGTGACATCTTTTTTGGGTTATGAAAGAATCTAATGGAAGTTTTTATGTAAGAAGGATTAAAAAATCTCTAAACTGGTGGCTAAACTGAAAAGCGTTTTTCTATTGGACTGTTCTGAAATGCAAATTTGAAAGGCATTGAATGAATATTACACAACTGTTTCCCATCCTGCAGGCAATTCACTGGCTGCACATCAGTTATTAGGGTCAATTTAAGGTATTAGCTGTCACATACAAAGCCGTTCATGGCCTTGGACTTTCATATCTGCAAGATCCCCTCTTCCCCTATGCTCTACCATGACAGCTTCACTCATTGAAGCATGCTCCTCTGCAGGTACCAACCTGTAAATGGGTACAATTAACAATGGCCTATTCATGTGCCTTCCTCATTGTGGGTCTCACTTTGTGGAATGGCCTGCCTGAGGAAGACAGGAAAGTTCCTACTCACCTGGCTTTCCACAAATTATGCAAAACTGAACTAATCAAGAGGATTTTTCTACACAGGCAACAGATTTGTACTAAATGATTCAACGTTACTTAGAAAAAGTATTAGAGATCAAGGTCTATACTGCTGTATATAGTTTGCTAAAACTAGGCTTCTACTATGGATTTTGCATAATTCAATGTGTTGCATTAAGACTTGTGCTTTGCTTCAGTTTGTGTGTTTAGTCTTCTGATTGGTTCTACAACCCTAATCCTATTGAATTGTATATTGAATGTCCCATCCATCGATTCCTTTGACTCACTCTATGTAATCTTCCTCAAGCTCAAGTGAGAAAAGCAGAGTATGAATAATGTAAATAATAATAAATAGTGTGCTCACAAAACTGTGCGTTCTTACTTCTGCTTACTTCTGCCTACTAAATCTAAATTATTTCAATTAATTTGATCTTTGCATTACCCTTTTGCCTGCAACTCTAGATTTGCTGTTCTTCTTATCTGCTGTAAAAGCGGAAAGAAGAACAGGAGACATCCATCAGTTGTTCAGATTATTTCCTTTGATTTTATAAGCTTGTAAAAAGCATCTAACCTATAATGAGGGATAATTCTGTCTGAATGATCAGACAGACACGCTTTTAAAAAAGGAACATGAATCAATTGGAGCTTTCAAACTGCTTTCTTTTTAAAATTGTTATTGCCCTTTTCAAGATGATATCTTATATCTTTCTCCCAGCATGACTCTACTGTATGGACCAAAGAATATTTATAAAACTGTCTGTAGATAGAATACATGTTACTATAAAACTGGGAGAGTTCTATAAAACTGACACAAAAAAATGAGGACTGGAGTTTAAAGTTGAAAATATAAAAATAAATATCCGTACATATTATTATAGGTTCCCTCTGAATCTGGATTCCTGAGGTTCACATTTGTTCCCTCATTTGGAAGATTGCCAAGCCAATTTCATGTTGCAGATGCCACATCATTTCTTGTGAGTGTTTCTGAGGAACCTTTGGAGAAGAAAAATCAAGAAATTAAAAACACGGTAGGACATTGCTTTATTTATATTGCTTTATTTTGACTCTGATTTATAATGGATGAAAAAGTTTCTTTCTGCCAGTCTCCTAATATTTGGCTTTTCCCTGCTCTTTGCCTGTTGTTATTTGGCAGTTAAATTTAAGAACAGCTTGAAATGTAAGGTTGAGAACAGTGTGTAGAAACTGTGTGGCATAACTTCCTTCTGGTAGCAGAGAGAATATGCATTTTTGCAGGAGTGGGAGCCGGTTAAAATCAGCATCCACAACAAATAGAGTGTTGTTCTGGAACAGAACCAATACAAGGTCATTCAGCAAATGTCAAATTCACACTCCGAGACCCCAGAACAGATTCTAGATCCCTCAGGCAATGAAATGGTAGCCAACAGGGTTACTAACCTCCAGGTTGGGCTAGGACCATGGTGGCGAACTTTTGGCACTCCAGATGTTATGGACTACAATTCCCATCAGCCCCTTCCAGCATGGCCAATTGGCCATGCTGGAAGGGGCTGATGGGAATTGTAGTCCATAACATCTGGAGTGCCAAAGGTTCGCCACCACTGAGCTAGGAGTTCTCCTGGAATTACAGCTGGTCTCCAGATTACAGAGTTCAAATCCCCTGGAGAAAATGGCTGCTTTGGATGTCGTCTCTATAGAATTATACCCTGCTGAGGTCCCTCCCATCCAAAAACCCACCTCCTCAGGAATTTCCCCACACAAAGTTGGCAACCCTTTTAAGCTAGTAATAAGAGTTAAAATAGAAAACAGTCATAGACATGTACTTTGATGAACAGGATTTGAGAAGCAGCGTTCAGGGCAGTTGCTGGTACAGAAAGGTTTCAGTCAGAAAGAAATATGTACATTAAAACTGAGATGTTCTGAAGCCAATCACAAACCACAAAACATGGTATTGGAAGTATAGGAGCAAGAAAAGGAGGGCTGCACCAAGAATGGAGGAGAAAACAAAAGACAATTGGTGCAGTGATACAATTAAAATTCTGAGACCTTTATGCATTTCACATGCTTTATCAAAGGAAATCTGTAAAATACCATCCTCTGAACAGTTGTCCCAGTGACTCTGTGCTAAGGGAAGTGTTATGACTATGCTATTTTACAGATTCCCCTGATGAAGTTTATACAAAATACATAAAAGGTTTCAGAATGGAATTAAAATTAGTTCTTCCACTGTACCAATCCCCTTTTAAAGTTCAAGGTTCAACCATGCTCTAAATATAGCATGTAAACCAGCTTTTATACCTTAAATATTCTGCAAGTTTCCATGTGGATTAAGCATAAATGCCTTTCCAGTCATATCTAGAGTTTTAAAATCCTGGCTGACCTGATTTTCTGAAGTGACTGAGTTTTTATGAAAAATTAATAGTCGATATCCAAGTGCAGCATTCCAAAGACTTAAACAAACTTTTCTTAAAGTGGGGGGAGGGGTGCATGGTCACCACCATTCTACTGCAGCCCACTGAATGCCCCCACATTTTGTTTCTGAGGTCAGTAGACCCTCAGGAACAACACAAGGGCCATAGCAAGGGACCAGAGTGGCAGGAAGCAATCAGCAGAAATTGGTATCCCAGCTTAAAACACAAACACACTTATATGCCCTTAAGTCTTTGGAAGATGATTGGACATAGACCAACGCTTATTTGTAAGCAAGTAAATATTTGTATGTGTAAAGCGCCATCAATTTGCAGTGGATTTCACAGCAACCCTGTAGGGGTTTCAACACCAAAGACTAACAGAAGTGGTTTTCCATTGCCTTCCTCTGCACAGCAATCCTGGCATTCCTGAGTGGTCTTGTGATTGCTATTTTTATGCAATCTAATTTGTGACAACTAGGAGAATAATATACATACCTTATATACTCGTGTATAAGTCGACTCGCATATAAGTTGAGGCACCTAATTTTACCACAAAAAACTGGGAAAACTTATTGACTCTCATATAAGTTGAGGGCGGGAAATGCAGCAGCTACTGGTAAATTTCAAAAGTAAAAATAGATACCAATAAAATTACATTAATTGAGGCATCGGAAGGTTAAATGTTTTTTAATATTTATTTCAAAGAAAAACAGTAAACTAGCTCTGTAAGTGGAAAAGAGGGTCAACAAAAACAATATGGTCTCAACAATAACTTTAAAAGTACAATCAGCAACCAAGCTAAAACATAAGAGTTAAAATCATTCAAAACTGGATTTTTGGTCAAGGGAGGAATGTTTATGTTAGCAGTTTCAGAGTATCTTTAGGATACCCTCCTGATGATACCACCCAGGTTTGGTGAAGTTTGGTTCAAGGGGTCCAAAGTTATGGACCCTCAAAATGTAGCCCCATCTACTATTAGCTCCCATTGGAAACAATGGGGGGATGGGGGCACCCCTTTTTGGGGTTTATAACTTTGGATCCCTGAACCAAACGTTACCAAACTTGGGTGGTATCATCAGGAGAATCTCCTGAAAAATCCCTGAATTTTTGGTACCTCTAGCCCAGGGGTAGGGAACCTGCGGCTCTCCAGATGTTCAGGAACTACAATTCCCATCAGCCCCTACCAGCATGGCCAATTGGCCATGCTGATAGAGGCTGATGGGAATTGTAGTTCCTGAACATCTGGAGAGCCGCAGGTTCCCTACCCCTGCTCTAGCCTAAAAACTGCGCCCCTTGGCGAACTGACAAAATAAAAACCCTAAAATATTTTTTAAAATACACCTCACTCGCGTATAAGTTGAGGGGGGGCTTTTTCAACACAAAAAATGTGCTGAAAAATTCAACTTATATGCGAGTATATACGGTAAGTAGCATGATGTGCACAGCAACTCATGGCTATTGCTGGCATCTAACAAGTTAAGGACCAAAAACTTAGAACACCAACAAGTGATTCATTGTAAGACCACAATTCTGCTTTGTTTAAAATGCTTACCCTTCTATATATAGTCAAGCTCCTCAACTGTAATCCCTTTTGTTTAGGGTGCTCAGAGAATGTTGTAGTTTGAAGCCTTTTGTTCCTTCAATAATATGAAGCCTTGCCCCAGATTTGTCTCTCTTTTAATCATGGGAACTACTGTTTGATTTCAAGTATCCCACAGCCAGAAATGGTTCTCAGTTCTGGCTAGTCTGCTTGACTGCACCTGCCTCCTCCTGGTTTCTGTATCACTGTTAATATCATGTGATTTATTTCTTCTCTTCATCTGCCTTGTAAAACTAGAAGGGGCAAACCTCTTCCCTTGTACTGGACCTTAGGCACTAGATAATGTGGTGCTGGAAGTACGTACATATTAAGAGTAGAAACAGTATGATTAAATTATTAAACAATAAAGCCAAGAACTCACTTTTTTTTCTGAGGCCTGAGATCTTGAACATGCTTTTCTGTAAGCTCAGTTCGTAGTATGTCCAAGTTCTTCTTGATTAGACAGACAATAGAATTTATCCTCATTTTTTTTAAACAGACTGAACTAGTTGCTGAAGGTCAGACCATAGAAAGTGGACCCAAGAGAAAGAGCGAAGCCTCTGGATGTACAAAGGATAACCAAAAAAATTTACAACCACCAGAGTGTAAAGCGAGCAAAAGAAAAATGGACAAAGATGATCTTTTCCAAGCTGATTTTGTCTTTGTTACGGACTCAGATGAAGACAAAATGGCAATGGCAAGCAATGGCTATGGTCATGCACGAGCTCATATTTTAGACACATCCTGTACATCTACAAGTAGCAAGTCAAGAGGGAATACATCAAAACCATCAGACACTGAACTTTCCGACAGTTCTGCCAGTCAACAGAAACAATGCCAGGTATTGTGTTTCTAAATGATTTTGTGTGTGATAGAAAGAATGTTCTCTTCATATTCATTTGCATTATTTTTATTTAAAATGTTTCTCTCACACTCTGTTATGATTAATAGCACATTTTTTTGTTTTATAGCTGAGAAAAATTATATCAAATTGAGGGTGGTGTGTAGGAAAAATGTCACAGGGGATAGGCCATAACAAAATATACTTGTTAAATATTTACATTTTCACTGGGAATTAATAGTTCTGAAAAACAGATGTTGAATAATTGATAGCTCCATAAAGGCTGAAGCAACATTATGCCAGACTAGATGTTCTATTAAATCTTCACACATTACAACATTTCTAGATAGGTATTTCCATGCAGCATAACAAACTGTATAAATTCCCTACAATTATGGAGTGAGGTGCTTATGAACGGTATGCAATCAAAAGTATTCTTTAAAATAATATGGGTGAATCATTTATATGGCTGGTAGCTTGTGGAATTCAGACAAGTGCATTCTTATCCTAATAATAGCTGCAAGACAGAAGCTATGCTCAAATAACAGAAGTAATCTTCATGAAATCCACAGGCCTACCATTTTGCTTTCATCAGTTTCAGCTTTCCCATTATCCACATAGATCAGTTAAGGTTCAGCAGTTGAGAAAATTGTATGTTTCTGCTTAGAATATAGCCCTATACAAATACTAGAATTATCAATTCATTTTTATGCACCACCTTTGTCAAAAACATTATTTTGTGCATTATTGAACATGGTACTTTGATACAAGAGCATTTATGCCAAAATGTGTTTTTACTTTCAAATGGATGGGGGAGCAGGACTAGCTAGGCACAAGGACCCAGGTGGAGCATTCTACAGCAAAGAAGGTCTAGCATGCTTTTTTCTGTGGTATACAATCTACTGACATCTTTATTTGAAACAGAGTATAATTCTCATAAGCTACCCTCCAGGCAATATTCCTCAAGGGTATTGTGCAAATTATTCATACAGAAATATATCTATTGTAAAGAAAGTTTTTCCCCCTTTTTCTTCCTGTTTATTCACTTACAGTTGCAAAGAGTGGGGCCCAGGAAAGAAAACGCCTCCCAGTGATGGGCTTATCCAAAAGCAATTTCCCTTAGGAAAACTTGTCAACTGAGATATAAGGTGGCTGGCACAGGGCAGCAGTGGATTATGTTTTCCACTAGTCAAATGCTCCATGGTCTGCACAAGACTATCTTCACACTGTTATAAAAGAACATTTTTAGGGAACTCATCTTGTCAGCGTCAGAGTCTTTTCTCTTGCCCACCATCCATCTTACAATATATAGTTGGCTAAGTATTCAAATGTCCAATGATGAACCCTCAGCCAATTGCTGTGCAGGATGCAAAGGAACCCAAGCACTGTAGGTCCTGCATGCCCATTGGCCATTGCTGGGCCCAAGGAGCAGCTGCTACACTGGCTGAGCTCAGGCCTCTGCCCCTTCCCCCTCCCACCCCCACGAAATGAAGCCAGACCAGTGGAGAGCCCGGCAAAGTTCCCCTACCCCTCCCATCCCCCAAATTGAAGCCGGGCTGCGGAGGGCCTGGCAAAGCCCCCCTTCCACCCCTGAAGTGAAGCCAGGCTGTAGAGGACCTTGCAAAGCCCGCCACACCCTCCCACCCCAACCATCTCAATTCCACCCTCCCCTCACCCCTAGCCACACCATTAAACCCTCCCCACCCCAAAACTAACCTTGCCACCCTCCCCCACCCTCCCCCACAACTTTCAACTTCACTCCAACCTTCATATTTCCACCCTCCCCACCCCAATAGTTACTTTCAACCCCTCCCACAAGCCACACCTTGGTCAGGGGACATTCTCCCATTTCCAATAGAAAAACTGCATTAGATACACAATTAGGAACTTTCAGAATTGCCCTTAGAAATCTGACCTGAAGTCTATCAATCTGCCAAGATGCTCCGCTTATCCAAACTGCAGTGGCATATAGCAGTTTATCTAAGGCCCTTTCCCCACTTACCTTAAGCCCCGCGCTACTCTCCTAAAGTAGCACGGGGTCCTGCTGCACTCCCCACTTCAGGGGTGGCAAGAACGCAGCTGCCCCAACGCTGCCTCTCTCGCGCCCCCTCAGCGCGCGTAATTCCTGGTGCCTTTTCAAATGGTGCCTTTTGATGACCCCGCGCAGAGCGCAGGGTCGTGGGGAAGCCGGGGCGCGTGCCAGGAATTGCGCGCACTGGGAATTGCACATCAACCCTCCAACAAGGGTAAGTGGGGAAAGGGCCTAAGTTGAGAATGTGGACTCTCAAAGAAGAAATCAGTATAGCAAGTCCTCCGCTTAGTTCAGTGGTGGTGAACCTTTGGCACTCCAGATGTTATGGACTACAATTCCCATCAGCCCCTGCCAGCATGGCCAATTGGCAGGGGTTGATGGGAATTGTAGTCCATAACATCTGGAGTGCCAAAGGTTCGCCACCATGGGCTTAGTTTACCTTTGTTTTTAGAATGAACAGCATTTAACTAAAATGTTATAAAATCAGATAGCTCAATATTCTCTGTAGACCAAATTTTCCTGAAGAACTATAATGTCAAAGTTTGTGACATAACACAAAAAGGCGCTGTCAGCTCTTATTGGTCCCACCAGTGATGTTCCAAGATATTATTTTCAAAGGGCCATTTACAACCCTAAATTGATGTCAATCTGCCAAGCTGATCAAATCCAATGTGTTGTGTTCATCTCTAAAAATACAGTTATTAACACTATGCGTGGTCAGTTGTGGCTCAGGAGGCGTTGGATGGCTGGCTGCTTCAGCTTCTGTCATAGGGTTATGTGTTAGAGCACTGGAAAGGATCTTATTTGCCTTACTTGTAAAACACAGTGATTCTGTTACCAGAGAGGATGTATTTAAGTCAAGTGGCTGCACTAAAGTAGACCCAGCTGTATTTCTTCTGTGTGAACCATTTAATTGTTCCTCTACTATAGCAAACTCATTTAACCTTTGGTCTGGAATGGTCTTAGTATGGCTGGGATTTATGCCACTTGTTTCACTGGATTGGTCTCCCTGCCCTTTTCTAACCCTTTTGGGGTACTATCTAGCTCTTCAATCACTAGAGCAGAGACTGGGGGATATTACATAAGCAGATCTTTGGTCCCATTCCCATATAGTTTGCTCCCTGGCTTTTTTTCATATAAACTATATGGCACCCTATCTTTGCACTAATTATTTTATAATCTTGCCTGTTTTGCATTATCATATTCTTTTTACAAAAGCAAGGTTAAATTTATTCCCTTCTGAATACCTGAGAGGTAGGTTCAAAGATGTTCTTTTCTTGCTTAGAGTTGTCCCTGTAACTCTCAGGACATGGAAACTCTCCAACATATTTTTTAGATAGTAAGTTGTACCATCATGAGCATCGTTTAAGGAATTTTTCCCCCTATTGTCGAACCTTAGAGGAAGCTGAGCTCAGTCCTGTGTCTACTTTCTGTTTAGAAGATATAAGTGACAGGATTTATTTGGAGGCAAATTTTTTGGCAGATGTAGTCAGATTGACAAACTGGAGAACCTCAGATGCTGATTAAATGGTGATTTAAATTGTTTGTTTTAATACTTTGTCTCTTCTTCAAATTTATATTTTATTTGCTGTTTTGCTATTCAACTCTATTGTATTTTTCAATTTGTACATGATTATTTTTACTGGCTTGGGTCAGTAGACCATAATAAATAAATGAAAGTACATGAATAAAGTTAGTTTTACCTGTGTGGGAAATGCAGCAAAAGGCAGACAACACAGAGTATCTCAAGTGGCAGAAAATGGCAGACGCAACACAAATGAAAGTGAGAGCTTCTAAATCAGTTTCCTGCACTCCACACAGCAAGCAGGAAATAGTTCTAAAACATTGTCAGGGGAAAAGTTGCAAATGTAGCAGTTTTCAGAATAAAATATTTGGAGGAAGAATAAAACGTTTCCCAAACCTTTTGAGGAGAAAGCTGCACAGACAGCCTGCAGGAAATGTTTTATTTGCCAATCTCAAAACATTTGATTTGTGTTGTGTGGAATGGCTTCCAAAAGACAGCTATGCCAGTCATTTGTCAGCACACCTAGGGAATTGCTGGGGGATATTGGTTCCTACAGAGCTTTCTGGAAACCAATTGGATCTACAGGTGAGCATAAACATGCACAATGCCTATGCAAGAGGGGCTGGATAGCCTTTCACATTCCTTTATTTGGGGATAGTAATACCTACCTATTCTAGTTTGCCTGTAGTCTGAACATATATACGTGGACACAGTGGACCTCTGAAGAAAATGATGGTCTGAATAAGAGTACATGTGAAGTGCTCCTGGGGCTTTTCCTCACTGGGAGCATATGAAGTGAAACACTGAGTGAGAAGGAGCATTAATCATCCTCTCACCTATTTGTGAGGAGACAGATTTGATAGGTGCACCTTTCCATGCCTCTGCTAGGGACCTGCAGCCTCTGAAACCATGAGGTAAAATCAACCTATAAAAATCAACCTTTCCCATTTTTATCTTTATCCTTTTTATCTTTTTTCTCATTTCCTTCTTTATTATATGGACTTTACTAAAAGGACTCCACATGGACTTCCCTTTAATATTTGATGGCACAACTGTGAAAAGTGGAAAGTGGTGGATACAGCTGAAACATTGGGAATTTTACCTAGAATGTCCTATGATTTATAACTGTGCCTTAGTAATGCCATCAAGGAATTAAGCAGGGAGGCAAGATAATAAATCTCCCATTCCTATTAAGTTGGAGCTGCAGAGGAAAAGAACTAAGAAATGTCTTCAGTGGCATCTGCCACTGTGTTTGCCCAGCAGATTTTATGAAGTTTAAATAACTACAAAAACCAATATTCTCTGTGGCCTGTCTGATTAGGACACATATTTTGAATATTTGAGATTCTGCTGAAATCCTTAGATGTTTGGGGCTGGCAAAAGACAGAATAGCTGGATTTTATAATATACCTGGACCATCTCTCCTACAGCAAATAGACTGGTGCTGCTTTTTAAATCTACTGCAGCCATTTTTATACTACCTCAGCAAATAATAAAAAAGGAGCCGTGGTTTACATAACCAATTTACCCATGAATGTTATAGAAAAACTAAGAGGCTCTGAAGGAATATATATTATTTTGAGGATCAGTCTCCCAGAAGGCAAATTTTACATACTACAGAACTTTTTTAATGATTTTTTTCCAATCCCTATTAGATTTTCCAAAGAGATAATGATCTTTGGTGTCATGAATGATGTAATGGTTAAAAAAAGCTAAAAAAAACCCCCTTCAAAATGTGTTTAGTTACATGGATATACATTCTTTTCTGACAGACACCAGACATATTCAATTACTGATATGTGCTGGATATCAAAAACCTTAGTTATCAATATAGATAGTGCAAAGATGCAACCAAAGCCTTTGCAGATCACAATATGTTAGTAGTAACTTGGCAACAGAACAAAGGCAGAAGGAGATGATAGTGATTAACTGATAACCTTTTATTACAAAAAGACACAGTAAAATGTAGAAAAGATATAAAAGAGTTTTTTTTAGATTAAAACAACACACAGCTGAAATCCCCAATGCAACTGTTTGGGATACCAGTAAGGCTTATACGAGACAATACTTAGTAGCCATAGCTTCAAAAAGAAAGAGAGAGAGAGAGAGAGAGAGAGAGAGAGAGAGAGAGAGAAAGAAAGAAAGAAAGAAAGAAAGAAAGAAAGAAAGAAAGAAAGAAAGAAAGAAAGAAAGAAAGAAAGTTGCACACAGGAGCAAACCAAGAACATAATGGAGATAATTCAAATGCTGGAGAAACAGCATAAAATTACCTTAGTAAAGCAACTTTACCTGTCATTAAACAATTAAGAAACCAATTAGATATGCTTGAAACTGGAGAAACAAGGATACTTAAAAATAAATTCTGGATAAAAATATAGCCTTGTTTGAGAAGTGAATGAGAAATATTCCATCGCTCTTTTTTTCTGTTTCTACAGTTTTGTACAGAGTACTAAGTGTGAACTGTTTGATTCAGCTTTCAGTTACTTCATTTTGTTAATGATTCCCTGATCCCACTAATGACAAGCACATTGATAAACACATTGCAAAAAAGCAGTCTTGATGTAATCTTATGTGAAATTGCATCACAATGCATTTTGTGTATCATTTTACCGATGAGGGAAAAGAAAATGCCAATGAACTGTAATCTGGAAAACTCTTCATATCTTTATATAAATAAAAACAAAATGAAGTTAACAAATAATTTATGCTCCTGGATATTAGAAAATTAGTTAGTTAGCAATCCACCATGATAGATAAATTAAGATGCATGTTATATTTTAAAAGCACAGTGGTTACTAACAAATGTCATGAATTTGGAAGTCAGGTGCATACTTTTAACAGTATCACAGATTCTGCTGTACTTTAACATTTCTTTTTCTTTGTTTCTCTCCAGTTAACTTCTCCTCTGTCTACCTCTGGTCATCTTTCCCATAAATCACCTGTTGTCAATTCACTTTCTCCAACTAACCTAAAAATTGAACCTGATCTGGCTTCTACTGTTCATCAAGCCTCTTCTGTACAAGAATCCCACAGCCAATGGCAGTCTGCAAATGGATCCACTACGCATCAGTCCTCTACTTATTTACAGTCCACTGCTTCTTTCAGTGTCCCAGTTTCCATATTGAAAAGACCCCTTTTCCCATTTAACAGCCTTTCAGACAGTGTTCAGTCACCCTGTGACATCCAAGCTAGCAATCTTCAGAAAATGGCTGAATCCACCACTTCTTCTCTACCAAGCAAATATCTGCCTCCCACTTCCCAGATTTCCAGTTCATCAGATACTCTTCCAAGCTCATCCCCTCACACCCTGTCTCCTCCTCCCTCCAAAAGATTTAATACATTGGCTTCACTTCCAATCCAAATAACAACACACTTATTATCTCCTAGTCCAAAGCCTCTTTCTTCCCCATTTCATGGTTCCTCCTCAGCTATAAGTAGTGTAAACAATCTCTACAGCCAAATACCTTCCAAGGAAAAGTCTGAAATTAGATCCACTCTACCAACTAGGCTGTCTGTTTTGACTGCTATTCTGAAGTCTGGATCTTCTCCAAAGAGACCCTTTTCTCCTGCATCTTGTCCTGCCACATTTTCTCCCAGTTCACTAGGCTCTTCAACACTCACAATAGACCAGAAATGTAAAACAACACCTTCAACTCCCAAAAAATTGCCTTCAAATTATTCTGTGTGGTCTGATAAATCAGGCCAAGATGAATATGTCCTTTCAGTGTTTACTAATGTACCAAATCACATGACTTCAAAGTCCAGTCCTACTTTTCGAGCCAGATCTACATCCCCTAAAAGTTATCTTGATGCTGACCTTCCTCCTGAGAAATTACGTCCTTTATCCCCCACCATTTCTACCTACAGAAAAACAGTTGTCTCTCCACTATTGCATCCAACGATATGCAATTCTTTGCCTCCTCATGTCCCAAGAAACACTTCTCAAATTACTTCAAAGGGGGCACATTCTCCTGCTCACAGAAACCGAGGGCCTGAAAAGTCCAAAAAGGTTCATACTTACTCTCCCACCTTTACCACCAAGTCTTATCCAGTATCTACCCCTGCTAATAGCCAACAGGGCATGTTTTCAACCCCTTCAGAAAAACACTCTCCTCTCTCTCTGAACTTTTTGCAGCCTTCTTGTAAATCAAAATTGCCACAAGTTTCTGCAAAGAATCTAAAAAGCCATTCACCAGTTCCTTCCCCACACTGGCCTTTATCTCTTAAAGATTCTACTTCATCTATTTCTACAGACGATAGTGTTAGTACCCCTTCAATACAAATTAATTCCTCCTCCATTCATGCAAGCTACAGAGCTTGCCCCTCATTTTCAAGACCTAGGGCACCATTAATGCAATCTAGATCACCTACCAGGGTCCGTTCACCATGTTCACTGCTGTCATCATCCAGGGAATTGACTTCACCCCTGCCTTCTGACTCTAAGGTTACCCAGGTACTCTACTTGTTTGCTAACTTATGTTCTTTTATTTCTCCTTCCATGCATCTGTTCATGAAGTGGTGCATTTTTAGTTTCGGTCAGTAAAGAAAGGGGGGAAACCTATGAAAGCATGACTATACCTGTTTAAAACGGGGGTGCTCCAGTGTATTCAGGAGCCCCTCTGTCCAGAATGGCTTTCCCATTGATTTCAGGCATGCCTTCAGTTAAATTACTGGGGATTCTAATAGATGCATCTGAGTACCCATGGTTAACATTGTGTGCTAGATTGTTTTAAAAGTTTTAGCCAAATCACTTAACATGAAAATCATGCCTGAGGAGCTTTGAAAACACAAGCCTTTAACTACACTCAATTCAGGCAAACTAAGGCCATTTCCGCACGGCCGTCGAGGCGCCTCCACGCCGGCAAGAATTCTGCTGGCGTGGAGGCGGAGGCCATTCGCATGCAAGCATGCGGGCGGCCTCCGGAGAGGCCGGCAGACGGCGAGCAGCTCCCGCGATGGAGACAGCCTGTACATTCCCTCACCTTGTCCTGTCTTCCCGGCCTGCTGGCCGTCGAAGCCCCGCTTCACGCTGCCCTCCGACCTCCAGGGGTCGGGTGGAGGACAGCGATGCATGGGCTTCGAAGCAACGGGCAACAGCAGGCCGCACGACGGGGACAAGGTGAGTGGGACGGAAATATGCGTGTTCCCGGCGGTGCTGTTCGCACCGCGCCGCCGGGAACACGCTGTCGGGGGAAAAACAACCCTTTAAAGGGTTGTTTTTCAGGGCGGCCTGACGCCGCCCTGGGGGAGGGGGAGCGACGCCAGGTCGGCGCTGCTGCTTAGCAGCAGCGCCGCCTGTGCAAATGGCTCCCTGGGGACGGCCTTTATCCCGTCCCCAGGGCGCCATTAAAGGGCCGTGTGGAAACGGCTTTAGACTGTAGGGGTGCTTTTTCATTTAAAAAAGTATTAATATCATGACCTATATTTGTTAGTTAGAAAAAAGAACTAAGATAGAGGCAACTTCTGTATTTGGAAAATATTATTTTGTGTTTGTATCTGAGTTTTTTGAAGCACATAGTATGGCAGCTACAGTCCTGCATTTCAGACCCATTGATTGAAGTATGTTTTAAGATCTGTTAAGAATGGGAGGGTTTGCAGACCACGTTAATGAATAACAATTACTGCTGCTGTGGATTGCTTTGTGGTTGGGTGCATTGAAATTATTCTAATTATATAATATATTCAATATAAAGTGCTGGAATTAGTTGTAAATATTTACATAGAGTCAGTTCTCCTATAAAACTCCTTTTTTTGTGCTTGTGTCTTCCGCTTGTAAAAGCACTCCAACCAGTGGTGGGATCCAAAAATTTTAATAACAGGTTCCGATGGTGGTGGGATTCAAAGAGTGGCGCCGCTGCACACATGCACCTCCAGTCCCTATTGGGCAGGGAGGTTGCTTTAGTAACCCCTTCTCGGCACTCAGAAAAAATTAGTAATCACTTCTAGAGAAGTGGTGAGAACTGGTTGGATCCCACCTCTGATTCCAACCCCTGGCAAGTACACATTTTGTTAAATATTACTGATAATATTTGCTGTTCATGCTGAATCTTTCCCATTGTTTAAGGAATGTGGAACTGGGCATGATGGTATACAATTTGCGCATATTTTAATAGATTCTGTAGAAACAAGGACAGGAATTATTCTCACATACATAATGTACACTATAAATGCTATACCGAGCTCTCTCCTGTAGCTATATATGTCTCAGGGGTAGGGAACCTGCGGCTCTCCAGATGTTCAGGAACTACAATTCCCATCAGCCCCTTTCAGCATGGCCAATTGGCCATGCTGGCAGGGGCTGATGTGAATTGTAGTTCCTGAACATCTGGAGAGCCGCAGGTTCCCTACCCCAGGTCTATATAAAGCTTCCTTGTGTTGAGTCATACCATTAGACCAGTGATGGCGAACCTTTTCGAGGCCGAGTGACCAACTGCAACCCAAAACCCACTTATTTATTGCAAATTTAACCTAAATACTGAGATTTTAGTTTATACTGGGGCGCACGTTACTCAAGAATAAGCTTGGTGGTAGTCGGTGGCTTTGCTTTGAAGCAACCGTGCAACTCTTCCAACGGGTGAATCACTACCCTAGGAGGGTTTACTCAGAAGCAAGCCCCATTGCCAGCAACCGAGCTTACTCCCAGGTAAAGGATCGCGCTTTGGTTCTTTGCATGAAAATCAGTGGGGTTTAACAGTGCTTAACAGGGTTACCTACACTGCTTCCCCAAAACTAGGGCTCACTCCGCACATGCAGAATAATGCACTTTGAAACTGCTTTCAGTGCTCTTTGAAGCTGTGCAGAATGGCAAAATCCACTTGCAAACAGTTGTGAAAGTGGTTTGAAAGCGCATTATTTTGCTTGTGCAGAAGGGGCCTAGGTCTTAGGTTTAATGCTAATAATCAAGCCCAGCGGCCCAGGCCAGCCTAGATGTGTGTGGGAGGGTGGGGGCAACTCAGTTTGCGCGTGCCCACAGAGAGAGCTCTGAGTGCCATTTCTGACACCTGTGCCATAGGTTCACCACCACTGCATTAGACCATTGAGCTCAGTAGTGTCTGTCCAAGGTTCTTGGGCACAGAGAGTTCTTTCTCAATATCTACAATGTGGTATCCATTGATGGAGATGCCAGTATTGAACCACTGACTTAATGTTCCATAATCCTGACACTATGTCACAGCCTCTGCCCAGATCTACATCTTCTAGGTGACTATAGAGCCTGGATTAGAACCTAGTGATCTAGGAACTTAAAACCCAGCCTCTTTGAAGGATAGTTCCAGTTGCCAACCTAGAGATAAAAGAAGGATGTGGAGGGGTGGCAGTTACAGTCATGTGACTTGTTGGCACACCAGTTTCAAAACAGCATGATGGAGTGTTACATTTTTAAAGTTACTTTTGCTTGCTTGTTGTGCACAGGGATAGTTAGTTAGTGAAAGGATTGTATGCAATGTGAAAGATTTGAATGTTGCCAGATATGTTCTGAAATTAAACAAACAAAGCTATAAAATCTATTGGGCAGATGTAATTTTCAGCAACAAATACTTTATGGACCATTGATTTGATATAAATTTCTTCATATTTTATTTTATTTACTATCAAGTCACAGATGACTTCTGGTGATCCCGTAGGATTTACAAGGCAAGAGACATTCAAAAATGGTTTGCCATTGCCTGCCTCCATGTTATATCCTTAGTATTTCTTGGAGGGCTCCCATTTGAATATTAGCCAGGTTGGAGGCTGAGAATGTGTGACTGGCCTATGGTCATCCAGCAAGTTTCCATGGCTGTCAGGATTTGAACTTGAATATTTTCTCCATTTAGTGGATCTAATATTTACATTGTTAAAGACTGAACATATGTGAGCATAGGACATACCAAACTGTCTTATACTGAATCAGACCATTGACCCATCAAAGTCAGTATTATCTATTCAGGCTAGCAGCAGCTGTCTAGGGGCTGAGGTTAGAGGTTTTGGAACAGGAACCTTCCTGGACAGACTTTCTATCCCAGCCAGCTGACTGGAGATTTGGCAGCAGGAAAGTTAGAGAACAAGAAAGAGATGACAAAGAGGAAAAGTGGGAAATAGGATGGAAAGGAGAATGGAGGTCAGTGTGGGGAGAATGAGATTTCTGTCCCCTACCTTGCAGGTAGAGGTGTAGCAAGGGGGCGTCCTCCGCCCCTGCCCCACCCCACCCCGCCCTGCCCCACCCCAGAACATCCCTGCCCCAGAACGCCCCTGCCACACCCCAACTCACCCCGGAACACCCTTATCACACCCCCACAGGGGCGCGTACCCAGTCCATCATGCCCCCCCCCCTACTCCCTTGGAGCTATGCCTCTGCTTGCAGGTCCTCAACCTGTTGTATTCTAAAGGTATAACAACAATACATTCGCCTGTCATGTAATTCCCTGTAATATTTGTAACATTTATAGTGAGACCAATGGGGTTTATTTTGTCACATTAATTTCTCTCCTTTTGGGTTCTGATTTGTAGCCACACAAGATCAAGGCAAGCTACAAGGCATTTGCAGCAATCCCGACAAACACATTGCTTCTGGAGCAGAAGGTCTGTCTTGTTCAAACCTTTGCAAACTTCACAGTTTAGTCAAGTTTATTTCGAAATAAGAATTATCTGATTTTTAACAGTAATACATCTAAAGCTGTAGGCTTTAGACTTAGTGCTGTCTTAGACATACAGAAACTTGTGACTTACCAAGATGAATGCTATGCACAAACCAGGATTGATTTAAATGTTGCCTGAGAGCTTATATGGCATGCATCTTGCCAAAAGCAGAAGGAACTTCATGATCAAGGAGGCTTCCTGCAAATTAAGTGGCTATTTCATTGATTTGATCTGTGTATATGCATTATGTGCAGTCACTCCCAATTTATGGCAACTCTGTGAGCTAATGACCTCCAAAACAGCCTTGCTCGGGTCTTGCAAACAGAGGGCCATGGCGTCCTTGATAGAGTCAATCCATCTCATATTGTGTCTTACTCTTGGAATGCTTCCTTGCACTTTCCTAGCTTTATTGTCTTTTCTTGTGAGAAGGTATTTCAGAAGTAAACTTGTCTGAAGATCTCACTGACTAGAATGTTATTAAAGATTTGCCATGGAGTCTGAGCAAGGAAGAGGGGATAGATGTAAGATTAGGTGTGGTTTATCTACGCACCTCGATATTTACCTTGGGCATGCTAGTCACCAGTCATACATTTTGGATATTCCTGTGTGAGAATGAGAAAGATGTTGGTTGTTCAGATCTGTAGAAGACTTTGTCTTTCAATCTCCATACCTTCAGCAGAATGGTGAGACAAGAACACTTTGGCAAGATGGGACCTATTTTCTCCACACTATTCCTGGTTCATCATACTGTCTAACCATTATCTAAGCTGGTGGAATGGAATCATTTTTCTATGATCTTTCTGCTAAAACTGAAATTGTTTGTTTTAATCATCAGCCCAGAGGTGAAACAGCTTGTACTTCTTTATCAATGTAGTATTTTTAAGATACTGCTCTTCCTCCAAGGAGCTCAGGGTGGCATCCTTCATTTTTCACTTCTCCATTTCATCCTGTGAGGTACATTAATCTGAGAACATGTGGCTGGCTCAAGTTCCATCAGCAAGCTTCCATGGCAGAGTAGAGATCTGAACCTGGGCCTTCCAGATCCAAGTCCAGTATTCTGCCACCAGACTATTTAAGAGGGTGAATTCATAGATGATACATGGATAAAATAATGTAGAAGAAGAAGAAGAGTTTGGATTTATATCTCCCCTTTCTCTCCTGTAGGAGATTCAAAGGGGTTTACAATCTCCTTGCCCTTCCCCCCTCACAACAAACACCCTGTGAGGTAGGTGGGGCTGAGAGAGGTCAGAAGAACTGTGACTAGCCCAAGGTCACCCAGCTGGCGTGTGTGGGGGTGCACAGGCTAATCTGAATTCCCCAGATAAGCCTCCACAGCTCAGGCGGCAGAGCTGGGAATCAAACCCAGTTCCTCCAGATTAGATACACGAGCTCTTAACCTCCCACTCCACTGCTGCTCCTACGCCACTCTTAACCTCCTACGCCACTGCTGTAAAGGTGTAATTATTCATCAAAAATTCATAGGAGGACAAAAGTAAAAAAAAAACACCACCCATATTATATACACATTTTTCTTTATATATACATATATAACCAACGTTTATAATCTGCATACTGAACAACTGGGTTAAACCATAGAATCAATTGTGTTGAATTCCATTAATTGTTGATGAAGGCCCATGTTCAGATCTCTACTCTGCTTTTTTTTAAACGGTGTAGATCTAGCCCTGGGGAAGGTCCCATCAGAGTGAAGGAACACTTCAAGATTTGCTCAATAGTGTGGTTATAGATCTGCCAATACGTAGGCAGTAGATTCCAAGACCACCAAGGGCCCCAATGCAAAGATTCCCTTTGGTTTCCCCTCTCACACCACCCAAGCCCAGCCCAAACACCATCTGAAAATAAATTACATGAGCCCCTAGAATTTTTTTTCCAAAGTCCACTTCCCATCTCAGCAGCCCTTGCTTTGTCAAACATTATGGTGTCCTAGCATGTAAACATGACTATGTTTTTCAGAGCAAAACTCTGCAATATTAATTTGAAATGGTTATGCATTTGTTTATCTTTTTTCCCATAAAGGAATTTTCCAAGAGTGATTTTGCAGGCATGCCGAGGAATTAAATTCGGATGACCTAGAAACTGCTGTGGCTTTAGAATCACTGTGTTCCATAGTAGATTATCCCCATTCACTGAAATATGTCTGCTTGATGAGGTCACAAGTAATTATATTTTAATAGAGTAACCCCCAGTTGACCCATTTCAATGACAGATGAGTCCATTGTATATTGTCATATAGTTTTTCGGCTATTTTTGTTGCCGTCCAACCTGGGTTTCTTTTGACTAAGTATCCTACAACAAGCAAAGGAAGAAAAGAAGTGAATTTATTGTAGCAAAGGTTGTGTTTATGCAGAAAGAAAGCTTAGTTAACTGTGAAGGTTTAAAATACCAATTATTTCCAGTGCAGCCAGAACAATTGTATAAGGTGTTAGAATTATTCTGAAGAGATAGTGTGCTGTCTTGCTGTTTTGTGGTTTCTTTACAGTCTTGGAAGGCTTTTGTCTAGCTGTAGTGCTTATCAGGAGCTACTGATCGGGAACTGTTCTCAATAGGTGACAAGAGATCTGTTGTGCAGGGTTTTTTGTTGCATGTTAATGGGCATAAACATTACCTTAATAGAACACTCATCCTTTGTGTTGGTATGGCAGGCTCATTTCAGCTTTATAACAATTAAGTTACACTGAATAGGGAACAAGATCTTTTATGTAGATGTTTCTGGGCTTTTTAAAAGCTGAACTGAGATGCCAAAGCTATTTGTAATAAACGATAACATTGAAAGTTAAGTGCTTTCATGACAAAACATTGAATTTAGAACATAAATAAAGATAGAATGCCACACAAACTTGCTTGGACGGATTCACCAACTTCTTGCTGTTTTGAAGCTTCAGGAAGTGGGCCATTAATCTTGATATGGCAAAATAAAATGGAATAAAAACACAAAAACCCATGACAAGATTAAATCCAGGGTCAGAGTTGCAATGGGGACATCTGGGGTGGCTTGCCCCAGGCACCGCCATTGCAGTCACGTATCAGGGCGGGGGCATGTCGGGGGCAGGGTAGTGTGTGGCATGGGTGGGAGGGGCGCATGGACAGTTCATGTCCCGGGCGCAGTTTCCCCTCCCTTCATCACTGTTTAAACCTGAATTTTGGTGGTGGAAAGTGCCATCAAGTGGTAACTGGTTTATGGTGACCCTGGAGGTTTTGAAGACAAGAGACATTCAGAGGTGATTTGCCATTGTCTGCCTCTGGGTAGTTACTCTGGACTTTCTTGGTGGCCTCCCATCCAAATACTAAGTAGGACCACCACACTTAGCTTCTGAGATCAGATGAAACTGAGCTAGCCTGGGCCATGCAGGTCAAGGCATACTTGGATCTTACAAAGGATAAGGAAGGGACTTTAGCAGCGTTAACCTGAGTAAAGTAGGCTGGAAAACTGTGCTGAAGATAATGAAATTAATTTCAATGAAAATAAATGGGTATGAAAAATCAAATGTGCCCCCCTGGCCTCTAGAGGGGACACACACACTGTGCTGTAGTTTGATCCACCTTGTGAATTATTCCTGTTAATTTCTAGTGTCAACACAGCCCACCTTTTTACCTTAGTGCATTTGGGTATGAAAAATCAATTGTCTAATTATAGGATGGGGGAGGCTTGTCTTGGCAATAGTATATGCAAAAAAGCTCTAAGGGTCTTAGTGGAGCATACGCTGAACATGAGTCAGTAGTGTGATGCAGTAGCTAAAAAGGCAAATGCAAGTTTGGGCTGTATCAACAGAAGTATTGTACCCAGATCACGTGAAGTGATGGTATTGTTTTTCTCTTCTACATTTACCTACAGTAAATGTGTTCATTTTGGGCACTATAATTTAAGAAGGATGTAGACAAGCTGCAACATGTTCCAATGGGGGGCAATGAAGATGGTGAGGAGTGTGGAGATCAAGTCATATGGGAAAATAGTGATGGAGCTCAGTGTATTTAGCCTGAAGAGGAGACAACTGAGAGGTGATATGATAACTATATTCAAGTATTTGAAGAGCTGTCATATGGACAACAGTGTGGGGTTGTTTTCTGTTGTCCCAGAAAGTTGGAGTAGAATCAGAGGGTTGAAATTTAAAAAGTTTTCATCTAAACATTAGGACAAACTTCCTGACAAATTCTTCAGTGGAACAGGCTTCCTCTGGAGTTGGTGGCCTTTCTTTCTTTGAAGGTTTTTAAGCAAAGGCTAGGTGGCCATCTGACAGCAATGCTGTGACCGCTGTGTGTTCTGTGAACTTAGGCAGATCATCAGAGGGTGGGCTGGAATGGTTGCGTCAGTGCTTAGCTCTTGTGACCCTTTCTTACATACCCAGGATAATGCTGATGATAGCCACTTCGGGCCCAGGAAGGAATTTTCTTCCAGGGCAGATTGGCCAGGGATCCTGGAGGACCTTTTGCCATCTTCTGGGCATGGGGCAAGGGTCACTGGGGGTGTGGGAACAGTAGTTATGAATTTCTTGCATTGTGTGTGGGGGGATGGATTAGATGACCCTGGAGGTCCCTTCAACTCCATGATTCTATGAAGCAACATCTCAGTTGGGCTCTGCTGGACTCCTGAAGACTTTGCCTCTTCTCAATGGTGTTTGACTGCAAACTATTGCCTAGCGAGAACTCAGAAACTGTCAGCATGTGGCAGGAACTGAAACAGTCAGTTTGAGTGCCAAGCCTTACAATTTATTGACAGTTCAAGACATAACTAATCAAAGGCAATAATGTGCCAGTCTGACTGATTTTGACTAATTAACCTCTGGCTAGTAGTAAAAACTGGTAGTAAGGTAGGCTGTGTTAACACTAGAAATCAACAGGAATAATTCACAAAGTGGATCAAACTACAGCACAGTGTGTGTGCCCCCTCTAGAGGCCAGGGGGGCACATTTCACTAGAAACTCAGCGTGACCAAGCTTTTAGGTTTCATAACATCTCTTGATTGAGGTCCCCGGTGTAAAAATTAGTTTAGCATAAAACAAAGGTCTGAACTCTCCAAGAATCATTTAAGAGAAAGCTGCATATATGCCATTAAAGGTTAAATTGAATTGAGAAAGCTACATACCATGAAAGTCATGCTACAAGGTTATTCTGTTTAACGAGACTAATAAAATATGATTCTCTTGTACCAGAAGTCATTTTCCCCCTTTCAATATGACACTTGAATCTAATGAGAGATCATTTTGTTGGTTGCTTGATTTTTATTTTGGGCATCATGTGCTGGCCTCATTGAATCATTAGGATTATAATGAAGGAAATGAATTCATAAGTAAAATAGCAAACTGTATTATGGTCCAATCCAATGGGGGAGGCAAAGTAACTTTTGGAAGCGGCATGAAACTGCATGGGTGGAGTTGCCCTCCGTACACATAGTAGGGGTATTCCAGAGGCATGGATGGAATGGAGCTGATGTTAGTCAGCTTCCATCTGGGCTTTGCCTTCTGGAACATGGGTGCCCGGGGCTTGAACTTATGCCAACCCTTTTGGTTGTCATAAGTCCATTAAGTCCTATGGAGGGTTTTTTGTCGCATGGGGAGGTTTTTGTATTTTTTGCCTCTCCGTGCCACCCAAAAAAGCTCTTGGAGGTGGTACACTAGGCCTAGGGCAGTGCTATTCACTCGGGTCTCTGCATTTCGCACTGTTGGTATTCTATTATCATTTTTAATTTTTCTCAATCCTGTCTTAATTTCAAAATAATTTGAATTAACCTCTAGGCCCTTAATGAACCAGAAAGTGAAGAAAGCTCTTCAGACACACATTCAGAGGTGACTATGATTATTTCTTCATCTTTAATAATACTTCTGTTTAAATAATCACTTTCATCCTATCTCTACTAAATTCACGGATTTTTTTCTCATTATCTCCATTTGTAATATTCTTTATTTATTCAGAATTGTTGGTCACTAAATAAATGTTTGTGTTTTTACGCAACTGTGGGGTCCCACAAGATATATGCTGTCCCAAACTGTATGGGCAGGTTGGTGTTCACTTTTGTTAACTTTAAAAAACTATTATACTGGAGCAAAGATGTCAAAGGAACGGGGGAAATCATCTTGCTAGCGTTTCAGTCAAGACCTGGGACGTTAGCGAGAGCATCTGCATATGTGAACATGTGAAGCTGCCTTCTACCAAATCCAGACTGCTCTCTAAGCTCAGTACTTTTCAGTACTGGTTGGCAGCAGAAAGATCATTCCCATGACACTTAAGCAAAACCCCCCAAAAACTGGTAAAATTCAGGTTTGGGTTATTTTGGCTTTAAAATTATTGGGAAAGATAAAACCTTAAATTACACCCCCCCCCCAAAAAAAATGAAAAAATGTGGCTCCATTTGAACCTGTGGAGAATGTCTTAATTTCAAAATAATTTGAATTAACTTCTAGGCCCATTAGAACTTCTCCCATTAGAAGCAATTAACTTCTAAGCCCAAAGAATTAACTTCTAGGCCCATTAGAATTAACTTCTCCCATTAGAAGCAATTGGAAACAATGGGAGATGCGAACGGTTTCTACATGCAACGCGCCTACCATTTTTCAGCTGTAGGGTAGTCTCTGCCACCTCTGATAATGGAGGCAGAGAGAAGCTTCCCACCGGATCATAGAATCTGACCTCCTGAACAAAACCAGACCTGCATGATCTTATTAGGAGAGTGTCCCAATGTTTGATGCCCCTACCTTGAAGAATGCTCCCCATGGACACCCCCAGAAATTTCTCATAGGTTACAATGGAGCCTTTTCAATTCAAATGGGACAGTCTCTGTGGAAACAGGTCCTTTAAAGTTTAAATAGCCAAAATCTGGTCGGGTCATCAGGGTTTTTTTTACTGGGTTGGGGTTTTTACCTGGGTCTTGTATTTGTTCCCAACCCACCCCCTCTCGGAAAAGCTGAATGGGGCCTAACATCCTTCTGATATGTTTTGACACTGCAGAAACCAGTGATTGAATACTTTCTACATGCAACGCACAGATTATCTCTGAGCACTTGCTCCTTCCTCATTGGGAGGATATCGCAGACAAACAGGCCATGAGAAAAATGAACTTAAAGGGATGAAAGGATAAAACTACAGAAAATAAAGGAACAAAGAATCAAGGAAGGATGAAAAATCATTTCACCTTTTCAAGATCAGTGCAACTAATAATGTGGGGTGGGGTTTACATATGTTAACCTCTATAAAGAGATGTTAAGAACAAGCAGAGGAAAGGAATCCAGAAGGGACTGGGTAGTCAAGACACAAAATTTATGTATCACAAACTAATTCCAGTAACTAAAGAAGCAGTTCATGTGACAGAGTGATGCATGGAGCTAATGATGTCTTTGAAAACATCACCTTAGATCTGTTCCCCAGCCCAGCTGAGACAACAGACTGAAGAGCTGTGTGCAGCAATTGATGAAGTCTTACAGGAGCCACTGTCTAAGGTACAGCAACATCTAAAATCTCAGACCGTTTCCGCACAGGCCAAAAAAGCCGGTAAGTTTGCATGGCTGCCGCTGTAGAAATGATGCTGCAGCAATGCAGCAACACTCCAGCAGCCCCACAACTGTGTATTTGAAAATCGCTCAACGAGTGAGTCTTTTCAACAATGGCACTCTGCAGCCAGCATTGTGTGAAGCGCCTGGCAGGAATTGGTGCCGCAGAGCTTGCCTCCCACAGTGGCAGCCCACACTGGCCAATCCTGGTGCCAAATGCCCGTGACGTCTACACTGGGGAAAAAAGAATGCCATTTGCAAAGCACAGCCATGTGAAGCGCCACAGTTCAGCTGATGCGAACGCTCTGTTGCTGCAGCGTTGCCAATAACACCATCCCAATGCTGTAATTGGCTTTGCAGAAATGGCTTCAGTTTCCACCCTTTTGGTTTGTGTACTTCAGTAACTTATTTAAAACTCATCTTTTTCAGCAACAACATGATTCTTCTCCAAGCTCCTTGCAGAAGCTGCTGATTTCAGATGTAGGCAAAGTAAGTGACTCATTTTTACCATATCTATCATGTTGCATGACCAGGCATAAGGATCGGTATCTTTCTTTGATGGGAAAACTAGTATATGTTGTTTGTAAAGGTCCTCAAGTTAGTTGGTCAAAAAACTGAAATTGGACCCTTCCCACATCCTTTTAGCTGGAGTTACAAAAAAGCTGCATGAAGGAGGGAAGAGGTATTGGAAGAAGGAAGGAAGAAAGGTCAATTGGGAAAAACCAGGCAGAATATTCTGAATGCTGCCATAGGGAGGGAGGGAGGGAGGTGGAGGGAGGGAGAGAGATTAGTTCTGACACATTGGAAACTCTATGAAGTTCTCCATAGAAAAGAGCCAAACTTTTGGGGGTTTCCAGGAGGTGACAGAGAAGGCAGAGAATATGAGGAAGCCAGCCTGGAAGCAGCAGTTAGTTGGTGTCTCTTTTCCCATTAAAATCTCCACAGAGAAGCTAACTGTTAATAGTCAAGCAGGCTTGGTGTCCACTTTTGAGCCTCCAAATATTAAAAGGGAAATGACAAAACTGGTCCCAGACTTATCATGCTACCATTGTTCCCGCTGGAAGCTTTTCTCAACCACCACCAGCAGACATAGCAGAACCCACCACAAACATCTGAAAAATGGTCAGAAAACTGTAGACTCCTGGATTCCCATGAGGCTTGGCTGTCATGAAGGCCATTTCTTCCCTCTGCAACTGGGGAGCATTTATTTTTTTTAATCAATAATTGAATAGCATTGTATCAATGTAATAGTAAAGCAACATGTGTATCAGGTGATACATTTCTTGCTTTCATTTAAATAAAGTAAGTTGCTAGGCACTTCTGTTGTGAAGCTATAAAAGAAAAAGCATATCTCCATAACAAGTCAGGCTAGGGACTTGTTTAAAAAAGAAAGCTACCCAGGTGATGGATGAGATTCCCAGGTGATGGATGAGGAAATGGCCATTGTGACAGTTAAGTTGTGGTGTCCAGAAGAGCACCTACCATTTTTCAGCAGTAGGGTAGGCTCTGCCACCTCTGATAATGGAGGCAGAGAGAAGCCTCCCACAGGATCAAACCTGGATTAGTAACACTAGGAATAGTTGCCTCTCCTTCCATTCTGTCTTCCTCACTCTTGCTCCCTCAAGGTGAGGGAGGGAAAGGATAAAAATAATTGTCCCAAATTTTGGGGACCTGAAAAAAATGCCCCTTAATCCCAAACCAGTAATAACACTCTTGAAAAATCTGGATAGTAAAAAATAATGTTATATTTAAAATCTGGACCCAAAATTAATATAAAGCTTTTAGACGTATGTAGTCCTAGCTTTCAGCTTTGATGTGGTAAGCTTCATATCTCAAACAAATTGTGAGTCATGTGTGTCTTACTGTAGCTTAACACATTTTGAATACATTTTTAACTGTTAATTGAATAAATATGCACATTACCTATGTTACTGTATAAATAATAAAATAACAGTAATTTCCCTAAAAATATCAACAGAATGGTAAAATGTACCTGTTATTTGTTGCTGCAATGTTAATCTTTTGATTGATTTTTTGCTTACAGACACCTATAACTTTACAGAGACCAGCTGGACGAGAAACAAGATTTGTAAGTATTATCATAGTTTTCTATGCTATGCTTAATCTGTTTTCTATGCTAGGGCTTAATCATACGACACTAGACTAGGACAAAGATTCTGAGCAGGTGCAGACTGTATTTCCATCATCACTGAGTGACAGGATAGATTTTAACATATCAAAGATGGGGGGAAAATGTTTTCCCATACTGGCATTTCCAGACAAATTTGAACCCATGTGCCTCTTTTTCCTAGAAATTAAGTTTAGGTTTTTTTTTGGCAAGAAGAATGTCCTACACAGAAATCATATTACCTATTATAATATCAACAGCACTTATGTCTAACGAACAGGATGTCATCTTAAGGGTGTGAAGATCAATGGCTGGAGGGCATTAGTAATGGAAACATTAAACCTTACCACTCAGCTCTATACTGACGAGAATTCCAGTCAGAGCCCTTCAGAAAAAATATGCCTGTATTTTCAAATGTAAGCAGGGCTTTTAAACAATTAGATATCGACAAATTTTTGTGTGAAACTGTTCCACAGATACAGAGAACAGGTGACAAATTATGGTTCTCCATCTTACGTTGAAACTATTCTTCAAAACCTCACATTATAAATAGGACCAATTACCCCTTAAACTTAACAAGAAAATTTCCAGTGTCTAATGCCCTGAATGAACCCATCTGGTTAGTGATAGGCTGAGCCAAGCAGCCCCTGCAGTGCTGGCAAGACAACAGTGACAACATAGGTGCTGGCATGCCACCAAAGGGGCCTCTTGACTCCACTTGCTCCAGTGCTCTTTTAACATTCCAGTTCATTTCTGATTATAAATTAGAGAGGGAATTCTATTACCTTGGGAATAATTATACCACCACTGAGGTAATAGAATTTCCTCTCTGGAGCTTTGCCTCCTGTTTTGCCCCGTACTAATAGCTCTGGAGATTTCCGAAGGAATAGAATAGTATAGTTAGCAAAGATGGGAAAAAACCAGACTGGATATGTTCCTTTGGGTATGCATGGTAACTTTGGGTAATGTTATAAGGAATTGTTTTGTATGTGTTTGCCATGTCCAGACACATGGACTGGGACCACAAAATACTAGCACCTTTTAATCCCGATCTGTCCCTACCCACCGCAGCCGGGATCAAAACGTCCACCTCCTTTTCACAAGCCCAGGATCAGCTCAGCAGCTCTTTTGATGCTAGTTCTCTGATTGGCTGTTTCTTTGGGGTGGGAACGTGAATGAGCGTTCCCTTTTTTTGTTTTTTTCTGTCATAGCTACAAAGCTACGTCATCACAAAGCATAGAGCTTCATGGCCAAGAACAGCACACAAAAAAGGCATGTTCCAGTTTTTTCCTTTGCATGGTCATAGCTTAGAATCCAAGAAAACATAAAAAGGTGCATTCCTGTCCACCTTGAGTCAACCATTCTGAGCATGCCCAGGGCACTGTGTGCTGTGATTGGCTGACAGCTCAAACAGAGACTCGGGGTGGGAAAAATAGCCCGGGATAATGGTGGACGATTACCTACAATAATGGCCCCATCCTGGGATCATCAGAAAAGATCCTCCTTCCTGGCGATTTTTGAAAACCCTGGGATGAGGAGGATATTGCAGGGCAGAGTCGGGACAGAACCGAATTTGGCTCAGGAACCTTGGGGAGTCCCTCCTTGAACTGGGATGTCTACCGTGAGTATCCCAAGATATTTCCCCGATGGGGAATCAACCATAGATAATTAGGTATATCGGGTTATATTTTGAAAACAGGATTTGGACAGTTAAGACCATCTATCAGTAAAGGGAGATTTAAAATTCCCAGAAGATAAAGTTAGCCCACTATTAATTTCTTCTGCCATGTCACAAATTTATTTATTACCTTTATATCCTGCCTTTCTTCCATCATGGAGTACAGCGCAGCTTCCACAGGATTCCCCAGAGTGTCTCCTGTTCAATCACTAATGAGACCCAGCCACACGTACCTTCAGTGAGGCTGCTGTATCTTGAGATACCCAGACATACACAGGGGCCACAGTTAGTTTTGTTTATGCTATGTTGACAAGGTGCAGAGGCATGGAAATTAGTTCAGCTACTCATGGGTTGCGCACACTCGTTTGGAGAAGGCAGAGAGAAGCAACATACATTCTCTGGGTAATGTTAAAGCAGTTAATTTTGTTGTTTTGTTAATAAAAGGATGTTCTCCTTTTAGCTAATGAAAGCAAAAACCTGAATGTGACTCATCCTGCCACCCACCCCTTGTCTGTTCGTTTGGCTACAAAGTTGTTGCCTTGACCTTTCTAGTGGCTTATTTCAAAAAATATTTGCTCAGCTAGAAAGCAATAAAAGCCTCTAGTTTATATTTCATCTGTATTGTTAGTCAATAGCACTAGGAAGCTAGCCAGAGAGAGGTACTTGGGGGATTTGATGAGCTGGGCTATGTGTGCCCATAATTATATGAAGAAAGTATGATCATCCTCTCTACTGTTTTGCAATAGTGAAACTATAAAACAAGATTCAGGACAGGGTTGCAGTGCTTCTTTGAATGCTTGCTTTCTGTAGGCCAGCTGACATGGTGTTGCATATCCTAATGAAGTCATATCTTGGTGCCCAAGACCTTCTAGGAGCCAAATTACTTTCCTTGGGTAATCTTGTTCTTGAGAAGGCACCTCTTTGTTTTCTTAAAAACCTTAGTTATTGCCCATCACTGCCTGCTAGCTTTTGCCCCTGTTGCATTGAGAGATAAACTGTGATGAGTTGCACATGGCAATCATTTTGCCATGTTTCCCACAGCAAATAGAAATTAAGGGCAGACTTGCAGACATGGGCAAATGATCCCCAGGTGGATCCCACTATGTATCTGCTGAGTGTTATTAAGTGATAGTTGTCTCTGTTAATTGCAGAAAGCGCTAGAGCAGTTTAAAGAAAAATGAGGTACATGTGACTGAAACCTGACATGAAAACATGTTTGAGAAGAATGCATCTTGGTAGATTTGAGCAATTAAGAAGGTATATGCTAGTGTCATGATTTCCTTCTTCCCCCTTTTCCAAGTTAGAGATAAAATGGGGTGCAAAGAGCAAAACAAAGAATCTAACTGCTGTGTATATGAAGGTTTGAGATTCTTCATTTACCTTTTTAAAGCCAAAGCTTATCTGAGCTAAGAACAGGAAAAATTGCTTTCCACAGTCATTTTCTAGCTCAAAATCATCCTCCCAAACAAAGCTGTGTTTTCATTTGCTGGGAAAGATGTAGGATTTCTGTAGCTTCCTGTTTCCACCAGATTTGAGTTGGAAAAGAACCAGAGGAGAACAGGGCCAGTGGCATACATCTGACAGACTTCCTCAGCTAATCTCAAAGCCTGTGTGGCTACTTCAGATTAAACAAATGTAGAAAATGTACTTTGAATCAAAGACTCAGGCTTGGTATTCTGCATTACTGGAGGATGCCAAGGGGGTTGAGGGGGGAACACTCTGATGGACCTACTTGATTTCAGTTTGCCATTCACAACTGCAAATGCCAGTTTGTGGATATTCCATATGGACCAGAACTGTGGACAGCACTCTTGTGTATATTCTGACCTTCCATAATTATAGCATTTGGAGTTGGGTGTAACATTCTTCGCAAGCTAATGCTTAAACTGATTAATAGTTAATAACTCACATGGATTATTCACCCTGGATTACAATGGTTAACAAAGGGAAAAATGAATATTTTATCCTTTATGCTTTTCTGCTGGATGTATTTTTTTTAATGTGAGGCTGTCAAAAATAGTAATAAGAGGCAGAAGTGAGAAATGTGACTCAACTCAACTGCCATTAATAGGTATGAATTCAAGTAATAGATTATTCTACCTGACCTGATAATGTACTTATTTTGTTTTAGGCTAACCTCAACTTACGAACGCCTACAGTAAATGAGAGTAAAAAGGTATGCTTTCAGCCTGCACTGAAATAACTTTTTCTGAAAGGGTTATGATCTCTGAAGCAGTAGCTAAATTTATTAATTTGAAAATATTAGGCTCCAAGCAGCTTAGATAAAAATGCAGTAAAAATTTACAGCAGTAGTTCAGTCAATAAACAGCAAAAACCTCACAATCAGCCTGTTATTCGGAGTAATGGATTATTCGCTACCTAAAAGGAATCCTATAAAAATGCTGTTTAGATCAAGAAGTTTCCGTCCCTCATTCAAGCTGAAATTAACTCATTGGGCCTATAGTCAAACTAAAGGGCACACAACAGATCCCATTAGAGAGTCTAGACCAGGGATCCCCAACATTTTTGAGCCAGCAGACTCCTTTGGAATTCTGACCCAGGGTTGTGAGTGTAACCTCAAAATGGCTGCTGCAGGAGCTGGAGCCAGCCATAAAATGTCAGAGGCCTAGGTTATGCATAATTCTGATAGTAACACTTCAACATTTCAGTCAAAAGCTCTGTTTAACAGGATGTCTTTTAAAATGAACATATTGTTTAATAGATCAATAAGGAACAATTGGCCATCCTACCAAAAGTGGGACTCATATAGGTGACAGGGTGATTCAGCATGGACCAAGTAAAATGGGTTGAAGTCCTTTTTAAAAGCGTTTTTTGGGGGATTTCCCACAGAACTCGTCCCCCCCCCCCAAAGCTGCTAACCCGTTTTATTGGCCAAAACAAGGGTTAAATGAAAATTGCTACTTTAGCTACTTTTTTCATTAACCCGAGTTGCAAATGCTTCCTGCTTACCTGTGTGTACTAGGACAAGCAGGGAGCAGTCAATCTCCTCCCCCTTCCATCCACCATTATGGTGGACCCCCCCTCCCGGCAGCTGCCATTAGAGGGCATACTTTAATAGGCCGCCATCGTACCATGCAAGGAGGTGGGGGGGATTCTCAGTTGGGGAGGGATTCTTGGGGGAGGATTCTTGGGGGTGGATTCTCAGCTGTGTGATGTGCATGGAAACACTGTGTTTCCGTGTGAACCATGCTGCCTCCTGCCTCTGGGATTCCAGTGATCCTGACTGATCCATACAGTTGCCATGCAAATGGTGGCAGAGGCAGTGGAAATGGGTTCCATGAACCCATTGCTGCCTGTGCAGAATCAGCTACAGAGCATGTTGATATTTGACTGTGTTTTCTTGAAGTCTAAGTGCTGACCCAGTCAAAATCTCTGCCATGCACAGCATTATCCACAGCACCAGACAGTGCTCCCATGAAAAGGTTTCAAAAACTCTGTACAAATGTTCACCTTGCAGATTCTGTGAATGGGTATGAACGCTTCATTATTAATAAATAAAACGCAATGCATTGCCTAAGGCATGAGGAAGATATGGAAGTAACTTGTTTCATGGAATCACTGTGATGTTCCTTGTTTGCAGTCTGCCACCAGGTTCCATAAGATTGCTTGTTGTAAACCAAAATTCAGCAGTATATTTCTGTCTAATAAAGGAAGCAGAGAGGCATTGCCTGTGGAGCTCTAATGTAACTAAGTGCTGGCAGGATTTAAAAATAATACTTCTTCCTGGCATATCTAACACTGAGCACTTATAATGCATTATCTTGTTATTCTTTTTTAAAAGCCCTTTAGCATTGGACAGTGTTATTAATTCTGAAGGACAAAGGGAGAAAGTGGCAATTTTCAGCCATCCTATTGTGATTATGGACAAAGCAAGTTTTGAGCCTCCCAGATCACATCTCGTTCGTTTAATTACTACACTAAACAGACTCCCAAAAGCTTTGAACAGCATCTTACTAAGATGCATCTTGGACTTCTAGCCTTGCCATTTGCCTGCCTATGGCAGGTAAACCCCTGGTGCCAGCCCCAATCTCCTGCCTCTCAAGAAGTTCAGGAGAAGGAGAAAAAATTCCAGCAAATGGCCAACATAGTGACACATTAGCAATTTCCCCATGTCTCTAGGGTCTTCTCCGTGGAGATAAGGGAAATTCCTAAAGTATCATCCAGAAGTAATGTTACACCCTCTCCAAACTCTACCTTCTGCAGGCACTGCCCTAAAAATTTCCTGGCATTTGCCAGGACAGTGGTGACAATCTTACATACTTCAAAGCACTGTAGACCAGAAAGAAGCATGAAGAGTTAGGCCTTTGGGAAGTATAACCACTAAGGCCCCTTCCGCACCTGCAGAATAATGAACTCTCAATCCACTTTCAGTGCATTTTGAAGCTGTGTGGAGTAGCAAAATTCACTTGCAAACAGTTGTGAAAGTGGATTGAAAGTGCATTATTCTGCATGTGCGGAAGGGGCCTAAGACTTGGCCCAAACAAATAAGTTAAAAGGGGAGAAAAGCATCCTAAGAATCTCAGTGCCTTCCCTCAGAAGCAAACTTGCGGTTCTTATGACTGTTTAAAATAGGTTTTGAAAGTGTTTTGACAAATGTGAATCTCAAGCTAAGCTCCACACAGAGAGAGCTGCATTGCATTAAGCCTTTGTTGCAACAACAAAATGAACATAACCACAAAGCAAGAAAGAAACTGCAGCAAGCAGGTGTGAACACATTTACAGCCATTTACAACTTGTGGTCTCGCGCTGAGCATACATTCCCTTTGGGTTTGATTCTCAGTTACGTAATGTTTCTCCCTCTTTGGAACTCACCGTGCTCTCACATCAGAGAATCCCCACAGTTTCCAAAACCTGTTAAAGTATTACTTTTTCCTCCTTTTGCAGGGAAAGCGAAGGAGATCACTATGATTAACCTTTATTCTGGTTTTATTGCTCCTCCCTGCCTCCCCCCCCAACAACAGCAGTTTCTCCAACTCTTTGGACCGCCATGTCAAAACAATCTTTAAAAAATTTCTTACAGTAATGTTGCTTGATGCAGGAGTTGTTTTGGCTTCCAGTTGAGTTGGTGGTGCTCAGCTGTAGAAATGCAGACTGAGACACTTTGAACTGCTGCTTCGATATGTAACTGCACAGTAATGTTGGAGTGCCTGTGCAAAAGAAAAAAGGGGGAGGGTTATTATTCTGTGTCACAAATTACATCCTACCATTATCAAGAATACCTACTTCCTTCCCCTTTCTCCCTACTCCGTACCCCTTCCCGCAGGTGAGTGGGTGATGACCAGATGATGGGCCTCTCCCCCTCCTTTTCTTTCCCTCCCCCTAAAATGAACAAACATGCCCTTACCTTTCAATTTCTTCAAATCCAGACAAGGCCTGGTGTTATCCGTCCAACAACTGTGAAAGCAAAAATAATTTTTAAAAAGGAGGATCCCATCCAACCAAACCCATTCAAAAAGTACCTGGAAGAAACCACAGAATCCCAAACTGAACAGGTAAGGTTTTTTAAATTAAACACCGGTTTTCAGGATTTCATTTGATTTTTAACAGTTGAATTTTATTAATAGATTTCACAGGCAATGAAAAATATGCCAGTGAATATTCTTTAGACACTGCAGACAAAAGTGGTATACTCGTTGGCATGGAAGCTGCTTATAGTCCCAGTGCTCAAGGAAGTTAGGAACATGTCAGCTCTCAAGTTTTCTTAGTTGCAGGTCATCTATCGCATTCTCCCTCAAACATCTTACATATCACCCTTACATTATGCTTTGGGAATTTAGATATTTGGTCAAATCAATGGCTGCTATTGACACAGTTATGATTGGGAAATTGGAGGTTTGATTTCCAGATGCTTTGATTTGGAATCGTCTGGAACTGTGGGAGAAAGGCATTCAACCCTTTCTGAGCCCCATTTTCCCAAGCTATATCACCCCAACAAAACCCTAATTTATTTGTTCGTTTATTGTCTCTTTTGCTCAGCAAATCTAACAGAAACTTTGAAGAACTGATAAGGGGGAGGGAAAAGTTAAAATCTGCCTCTGTTCTGATCCAGTTGCTAGTCTCCTTCGTCAAAAAAAAATCCCATGTCTATTTGTTTTGACCTTCAGCCATCAAGCCTGGGTGACTTGAATACACTCCCACTCCAATGTACCTTAAAACATAACTGTGCATATAAACAAGTTGCAAAAAACCCCACCCTGCTGAATCTGTATCAATTTTGACTTTACCTTAGCAAGCAGGATCAGATAGTGGAGTGCGTGGTGCCAATTTTTGCAGCTGTTTGGTATACTTGTCAGTTTATTCAGTCTGAGGATGTAGGCAGGGCCCTTGGAGGTTTGAGGACTACCACTTGCTTATATAACCTTTGACTTTCTGGGAGAGGGGCTGATACACTGGGTCCAAGAGGTAGCTAATGCTGCCTTGACAGAGGGGGTGGTCACCCCGGGTTGAAACAGGCTGAGGTTTGTCCACTACCAAAGAAGCCTACCCAGGAAATTTCAGCCATTAAAAGCCAAACTCATTTCTTGAGCGAAGTGGTTGAATGTATGGTAGCTGGACAATTTCAAGCTTTGCTTGTCGAAATGGATTGTTTGGATCCTTTCCAATCTTGTTTTGAGCCTGGTTATGGGACTGAACCCGCTTTCGTCACCCTGATGGATTACCTGCACTGGGAGTCTGGCAGATGGACTGTGACTCTGTTGATTCTCCTGGAACTCTCAGTGGCTTTCATTACCACTGATCAGAGTATCCTTTTGGAATGTCTTCCTGACCTGGAACTAGGGAGGCACTATTTTGTGATAGTTCTTGTCCTACCTGGAGAACAGGTTTCAGAAGGTGGTGGTGGAGGACTGCTGCTCAGCCCCATGGACCTTAGCCTGAGGGGTCCTGTAAGGCTCCATCTTGTCCACTGTACTTTTCAACATCTACATGAAAACTCTGGTGAGATCATCTGGAGGTCTAGTCTGGATTGTCACCAATGTGCAGATGATACTTAGCACTCTCACCTGCTTAGGCATATAGGCTGTAGAAACTCACCTTCCAAGTTTAGGGGGGTAGCAGTCTGGGAGAGAGTGTTCTCAGTCATGGAACTAGAACTCCGGATGTCTCTTCCCACAGAAACTCTTTCCCCCACGTACCAAGATACCTAACAAGAAATCCCATGAACTTAGAAAATACAATTGAAGTATGTTAATAGGTTATCAGCAAGATTTTTTAAAAGGCATCTTCTCAAATCATAATTTTTCCATCCATAATCTGCTACATATTAACTGTATTAATGTCAGTCAAATCATACTCTTCACACTTAGTAAACCAGCTAATTATGACTCTTCTTCTGAAATGCAAGTGAATCTGCATGTATATTTCATCCACTAATCAATCCCTTTGTCTACTTCTTTTTCTTCTAGGATTCAACTCTTTCCAATCCTTTTTTTCATACTAAACTTAACTGCCCTGACTGTCCACATTAAACCCACAGGTCATTTCTCATGCTGATTTGCTAACTCCTGGACCCTTCAGTCATTTGGGTTCCATCTTTGCTGAGACTTATGATAATTCCTATAGTCCTTACCGTCACAATACTTTGTATAATAAGGTGAGAGAACTATCCTTCCTGTGGGTCTATTGTGGGGAAAAAGCAATATTTGAGAAATAAAAATGCTGGAAGATCTATTACTTCTATTAATGAAGTCACGGGTATGGTTTGGTTCCTAATAATAGGAAAATGTTTTAGAATCCCTATTTGTATTGCTTGAGGCTGAAATATCGCAGCTTCCAAAGGCCAGTCACTGGATGTCAAGGTATGGCAAAGGATTTGAGATAGTCTCCCTGATAACAGAAGTTACAGATGTAACAGTCAACCCTGGAATACAGCCCCAAAATAGCAAGGGCTTTGCTGTCCCATAATATTTAACAGTGCCACTGTAAGAATCAATATCAGTTCCTTTTTCTGTGCATGTTCCATGTCACTGGCTGATGTTCCTGGGTATGGGAGAAAACTCAGTGATGGTGCTGTATCATATAATGACCATTCTTAAATCATATAATGATTAAATAATATAATGACCATTCTTAAATCGAAGTCCAGGGTTGTTCAGTAGTTAAAGGGCAAAAATACATATATTGAAGATATAAAATGCAGGTCTCAGTTCTGTGCAACCTCAATTTGTCCTGGGGCCATGCAGGAGAAAATGAGAATTTAACCCTTCATCCTCCACTTATTTGCACTCAAGCTCCCTGCATTTGAAAATAAGAGAAAGAGGGGAAAACATGTTTTTAAGGGCACATTTTCATCCTTTAAAATGCTAACAGAACAAGAAACCTGTTTTTGATTAATGCAACTAGCAGAGATTGAAAAGCTTCCCTCCTTCTCACCTGCAAGGCGCTGATACAAAAGGAAGGCTTCGCAAGCCTACAGTTTCCAACTTCTAGTCAGACGGAGACATAGCATCATCATCATATCTGTTTTTGTTTTCTAGAAGAGCAGATACTGATCTCCATTCTTCAAGCTGACTAGGGAATCAGGCTGTCAGACAGGGCTGTGGCTCACCAATCTCATAAGGTTGTACACAGATAAAATTGAAAAATAGGAAACCATGTGTACCTCCCTGAGTAGGTTGGTGGAAGTCCAGCTATAGATGTAGTAGATTTGGGGAAGAGGGAAAATATGCTGGGGACAGGTGTTTTGTCATTTCAACAATATCCCTGTTGTAAGTAAGTAATCTTCTTCCACTCTAATTCCATTATTGGATCATGAAGGCTAAAATGAAAGATTATACTGAGGACAGATGCATATAAATATAATTGTGAAATTAACGATACACGTTTAACTTCCTTCTGAATTATCTTTTCTGTTTTGAAAACATTTAAACATCTTTGTGCTACAGAACTAACAACTGTACCATTCTGCTTTATGACCATCTCATTTTCAAAACTTTTATTCATTTTAGAAAGAATTAGATCATCAGCATCAGTAAAATACAGCCAGAAATCATTTCATTCACAGTTACTACCTCACATTTAACCATAAATGAATCTCTGAGTTAATTGCTTTTGAACAAAAAAGGATTCCTCTCTCCGAAAGCTTATTTTCAATGGTTCTCCCAAGAAAGCATTGTGGATTAACCTTGTGAAAAAACAGTGTCTCTGGAAATGCCAAGGCTTGAACATGGAACTGTCTGCACACAAAGCAGATGCTTTCCCACTGTAGTGCATCCCCGCTGCTAAATTGAACTTATTACTGCCAGGAGTATTTCCCACTTTTTTCAGTCCTTTCACCATCTTTGAATCATCATGTAAGCTCCAGGTAATGCTACGTATACAGTGTTAATGTTGAGGCTGGTACAAAAGAGAATAGCAAGTTTCCAGTCTTCTATCCTATGTAAGCTTAAACAATATTGCTAGTCCTGAAATATGTTCCTGCTTGTAAGTTGGGAGCATATAAGGATATTAGGGCAAGGTATAACAAACTGGATTCATTCCATGATTCTATTGATACAAGTGAAAGATCCATGAAGACTCATGGGGAAAATCTTATGTTCCTTAACCTATTCTCATTATTTCCCCCCTTCCTTCCCAATCACATCATATACAGCTTAGCTTCTTTTCCAGATTCCTTCCCATCTGTTTCATTCCCCATCTTTCTCATTCCCCATCTGTCTCATTCCCCATGTCACTTTCCTTCCCACTTCCAGCTTTTCTGTTTTTGTTATTTCCTTGACTCTCTCTACTCCCCATTCCCCCCTTTTGGTTTATTTTCTTCCTCCCACATACCCCATATTTCTTCTTGTTTGCATGCCCATTTGTCCTTATTTTTCCATCCCAGTTTCTCCCTACCCACTGCACAATTTTCCCTTGAGAAAATGTGCATTGACCACGGATTCTGGCAACGCGCCCTTCCCCACTAATCCGGGAACTGCTCAGCCACTCTGCCCTGATTGGCTGCCGAGCCGAGATGGGCGGGATTTTTAATTTTTTTTTTGTTACCGGAGGCATGTTGGCATGCGCATGGACGCAATGGAGCAACGTGGAAACAGGGACAACTCCAAGTCCTTTTCCATATAGTCTTGGCCGCCCATGCGCATATGCGCATGGTGTTTAGTTACCCTGCAGACTGTTTTGTTCCCCGCAAATCAGGATAGAGCATGCGCTTGTGCACATGTGCACACGTGGACCCCTCAGAGCAAAATAAAAAAAGGAGGGCTGCACACGCATCGCGCACAGCCCACCTCGCTCCCATTGGCTGGGAGTCGCTGGAATCCCCTATATCACTGCCTACGGTGGGGAAACAAATCTGGCTTCAACATCCGAGATTCTCCACTAGCCTGTTTTGATGCTTGATTTTTGAAAAAGTTGCAGAAACAAGCAGGTTCTGGGAAAACGCAGGAGAAGGTGGAGAACGAGTGCCGGAACCTGTTTGACTTCTGGTTCGGAGACCTGGCCGTGGGTAATTTGTAATAAACACGTGTTTGTTCGCGTGAGTAACACGCAATTTATGGTCCAGGGAAATCGACCAGAATTGGCTAGTCAAAACAAAATGGCTGCAGAGGTCTTGGCATTTTAAAATCTCCCTTTATTGTTTTACGGTGTAAGGGTTTTTCTGCAAACTTTGAGGTTCCCCCACGTTTGTAAAAAACTCCATGGGCATGGTCCTGATCTGCAGATTTAACAATTCATATCTAGGCCCAAGTTTAGAATTGAGTATAAGAAAGATGAAAGCCAGATTTCAACACTCATCCCAACATTCCTTCATATTTTATTGTGACCAAGAAGCCAATTCTAAAATGATCCTGTTAGTTTAGAATTGAGTTTGATTATTGATGACCAAAGTTACCAGGGAGTCACTGCATACACATCCTCACTGGAACTCTGTACCCACAAACTGATTAGCCTAAATACTTTTTTTTTCCTGGTAACATAACTTTTTTCAACATTAGATCATGAAGTTAGATGACAGAAACTTGCTTGCAAAAGCTGAACATTGCATTGGCTTGAATTTCAATATGTCAAAAGTTTTTCATTGTGTTCCAGTTTGGGCAACCTGTGCCCTATGTTAATGTTCATGTAATTTCAATCATTTGCAGCCCACTCATCCAATAGTGCCTATTCCAGAAAATGAAGCACTAAGCTCCAAACAGGTAATGCCATTTCAGTTTCATGTAAATGCATACAAGGTTATAAAAATCAATTTGTTTTTGTTGGTTCACTATAGATGGTAAAACCAGCAGACAAGAAATCAATGATGACAAAAAATCTTTATTTAACAGAGCAGTATGTTTCCCATTCATGTTAAATTATTTCATAGGATTTCACTGTCATTTAAGTATGCCACCTGGTTCTGATATAAGGTAAAATTCTGTATTTTATTCATGTCATCATGGAACAGTGGGAACTTGCTGTCCTGGTCTGCATCAGTCCAGGATCAGCAGAACTTTTTCATGCTAAGAGTTGTTTTTCCTCACTAATCCCCTTTCCTCATGAGGCTGCAAATCAATGGAGGGGTGGTAAAAAAAAGGGCAGATGAGAAGTGCATAACAAAAAGAGAGTGGTGAATGAACTTCTACCTTCCCAGAAGACAAACCCTATGACCTGTGATCTCGAATATGCAAGAGATTGTGTGGGTTGCGCAATGGAAAAGAAACACTGCATATTTGTTTAGAAAATCTCCAGGTTGCCTTTCATTCTAAGGAATTCTCAAGGTAGTTTACAGAATTTTTACAAAAGTACATAATTACATAAATTACATAATTACATAAAAACCATTACATAATTAAGAACATAAGAGCAATCATGCTGTGTCAGACCAAAGCTTCCTGTTTCACAGAGTGGCTTATTAAATGCTCCTGGAAGGGCAACAAGCGGTATGCAGAAGTAAAAACTTCCTTCTGTTACACTGTTCTCCATCAAAACATTTTTCTGCCCAATGAATATGGAGTAGTAGTCATTATGGCTAACAGCCATCAGCAGACTTATCTTCAGTGAATTTGTCTGATTCTTTTTGAAGCCAACAAAACTCGTGGCCATTACTATATCCTCTTTGGGAGAAGTACTTCCTTTTCATCTATTGCTGATCAATAGAGGTAAAGGGAGAAAAAGTTATTTGTATCTGTTTTCTCCACACTAAGTATAATTTTGTAAATCTCTATAATTCCCCTTGCTTGAAATTGGTTTTTCTCTATGGCCGTTTCCGCACGGTCACGCTGTGGGGGTGCGTCGGCATAAATGACACTGACGTACCTCCCCAGGACCATTCGCACAGACTGTTCCAGTAGGGGTGGGGAAGACGGTGCAGCTCTGGGCGCCAGATAAGCGCTATCGAACGCCACCATTCCTCCGGCCTTCCAGTTAAAGCACAGGCCAGGGATTGAGCCCCCCTGCCCTGTGTGACAGCTCTGGAGTCGCAGGGCAGGGAGGGCATGTCCCCTGGCCTGTGTGATGCGTCGGAAGGCTGGAGGGACAGTAAGGCGTTCAGGAAAGGTGGAAAATGGCACTTTCCAGTAAGGCGTTCGCACGGCAGCATTTGGAAGCCGCTGTTTCTGAAAAACCTTGCTCAGGGAGCAAGGTTTGGAAACAGCGGCTTCGCGCCGCTTGGGAGTTACGAGGCCAGGGATGCTTTTTTAAGCATCCCTGGAACACTGTATTTGGCCCGTGCAGAAAGGGCCTATAACTGAAAAGTACCCAACTCTTTAGTCTTTTATTGTGGGAAAATAGTTGCAGCCCCTTGATTGTTCTATCCTTTTCTGCAGCTATTCCAGTGCTACAAGACCGCTGAATTAAAAATCAAAACTAACCAAAATTATTCAGGGATATACGGTCCTTCAGTGTGTATACCTAGCCATACTGGTTTTACCATGTTCCAAGGTTTCACCATGGCTGGTAATGAAAGCAGGTTACAGAACTAATTCCTGTTGAATTCTGAGAAAGCTTCTGAGGGCTATTTACACAGGTCCCTTATTTTCATTGGGCAATGAAAATGAAAGTCTAATAATATTATTTTTCCAAAGTAATGTTTAAAATATCTCTAATTTAGTTTTGCAAAGTCCTAAATGGCCTGGGACCCATGTACCTGCGGAACCATCTCTCCTGGTACAATCCCCAAAGAGTGCTTAGATCTGCAAATAATAGTCTGCTGGTGGTCCCTGGCCCAAAGGACATTCGACTAGCCTCAACCAGGGTCAGAGCTTTTTCAGCCCTGGCTCCAGTCTGGTGAAACACTTTGTCCAATGAGACCAGAGCCTGAGGGATCTTAGGCAGTGCCACAGGGCCTATAAGACAGAATTGTTCCATCAGGCATATAGTTGAGGCAGCTATGATACCATCTGGCCTCCTTCTCGTCCTCCTCCTCCTCCTTCTTTCCACTGTTTTCCATCATCAATCCTTCGAGGGGGTGGGATGTTGCTGATCGCCATCTTGTGATTATTCTAATACATATTTATTGTTGTCGAAGTTTTACTGTTTTAATGTTTATATTGTTTTAGATGTTTTTTAGATTGTATTAATATTATGTGACCTTCCCCAAGCCCTAAAGGGGAGAGGCAACATAGAAATCTAATAAATAAATAAACGAGATTGGCTTGACTTGAACAGTAATTACTTATGATAGGCATTTTCCTGTTTGAATCAGGCTTAAAGGATCATTGTAGGGAACCTATATCAGCACATTAATTTATCAAAGCCGATGAGGAATCTTAGCATGAATACAAGAGTAGATTAGGATCCTGAGTGGAATGTTGTAGTCATCCAGAGTGCAGCAGAATGATCTGGGTTTGCCTGGCTGGGGTGACAGGGATGGTGATGGATTTTCTATCTTAAAGGCATCTTGTGTTTCATTAGAACAGGAAATAAATAGTTGGCAACACTTCTGAGCTTTCTTTGGTGTATCAGAGTTTCTATTTCATGAGGGAAAGATTTGGATAATTCTTCAAGTTTTCTTCTCATGCCGAAGAACCTGATGATTCAGCTTCTCCTTTTCAAATAGACCTGTTTTGGTTGGACAACTCAAGGCCTGTGCCGCTTGAAAGACTGGGGACCATTAAATATGCATAAATGGAACAATTAAATATGCATTTTTGATAACTGAGACAAGTTCTTGGCTCATGTTCTTTGTACCATGACAATTAGAAATTTGTTTTTAAGGAAACCCGATATACCCAATAAACCCAAGTTATATGTTATTCCATATTCCAGTATGAATTCATATTTATTCCCTAATAACACTTCTCTTCATCCCCTCCTTCTACTGCCTACCCTGTCTTGAATGTTATTACTGCAAGGTAGATATCTCTTTTTTGAGTTTGCTCTGTAAAAGGGAATGAACATTAATGACACTAATTATTATTATTTAATGTAGATTTGCGGTCTGCTACATTCCTTGGTCTATTATTGAACAGCCATGTGATAGACCCACTTATCCCAGATTGACTCATGTGCTTTGAACTCCATGAAAACGTGTTGTGTGCTGCTGTACTGTGCCAGCTAGAGTATTCCAGGTGTGGAATATTCCACCAACAAAGAAAAGGGGAAACAGACACAACCCTAATCCAGTATTCATTTTTAAATAAGGGGAATACTCCACTCTCCCACAGCTGTGGGGAAGATACTCTAAGACAGAGATGGCATGATATGTTCATTTCAGCACAAAAATAGCAGGAAAAATGTGATCGACTTATAACCCTATTCATTTTTCCTTGATTGAATTCTGAATGCCAGATTTGCATTTTCAAAAGCAAACAAAAACATCTCCATATTGTGTTCAACATAACAGCATCCTTTTGAAATCCCAATTTTGCAGCTTCACTCTGCTGGAGTACAAAGCCAGACAGACCTGCTAGTCCACCATGAAAACAAAGATGGAAGCAGAGGGAGTTTTGCAGACAATGTACTCCCCCACAGCAGGGATCCTTCCCTACTCAGAGGAGACCCAGGAGATTATCCTGCTAAACCCAACTAAGGTAAAGACATAGTTATTGTTAGTGGTAAGCCTACTGTTGTGTAAACACATCTCTTACATGTACATTCATAAGGAAATGGCATTTGAACCCATGATGTAACTGCCTTATACTGAGTCAGACCATCAATCCACCAAGTTCAGTATTGTCTGCTCAGATTGTCAGCAGAGTCTCTGGTAAAGGTCTTTCACTTACTACTTGATCCTTTTAGCTGTAGAGCCAACTCTTATGTGCTTAATATTTTTCACCCACATTTGTTGTGTTTAATCTTTAGGGTCTGTTGCCCCACAAGGATCCCCCCCCCAATATTTTATTTTATGTACTGCATTGATTTATGTTATTTATAGTCCACCTTTTTCACAAGGACTCAAGGCAGATTACACACAATGAATCAGTACAATCAACAACACAGAACATTCAGTAACTTATACATTAAGATTTTAGAAGTCTAGAATCATCAGAAAGAACTGAAGCATAGCAGAAGTATTCACATGACACATGAAGTGGTACAGAAATTATATACATGGGGTCCTACTTACAGTAAGCTGTACATAATAGTATAGATCACAGTGCCTAATTGTTTATCTAAAGTTTGTAAAACCATTTTGTATAATGCAACCCTATTACCTGAGCAGAAAAGCCCTCTTGAATAATTCAGTTTTGCATAGTTTATGGAGAGCTGGGAGTCAAACCCTTGCTCCATATGGGAGATTCCATACAATGCTGTGCCCAAGCAGGCACAATTCAGGTATCTCCCACAGTTTTCTTCAGTGAGTCATAGAAAAATAAAAACCAAACTTGCTACAGCTCCTGGGAGGAATCTTTGGGGTGGCTGCCAGCACAGCATCTATCTGTCTGTAGCCAATACAGAGAGGGGGTGGAACTAGCCTTCACCTTCAAATTATGATGCTTAGCTCTGCATTTCCTCTTTCGACTCTTTTAAGGCTTTCTTTTCTTTCCCAGCCAAGCTGTGGTGGGACTTTACACCATGGCTCAGTGGGGAGAGAGAAAAGTCACAGGGGAACCCAGTGTAGTGATGGCACCTAGCTTTTGTGGCAACAGCAGAAAGCAGTGGAGGTGGTTTCCCATTCAAGTGCCGACCCTGCTTAGCTCCTGAAATGGGGCTGTTTCATGATACCTTCCCCCAATAAAACACCTAACTGCTGTTATAACATCATACAGCAACAAATTCCGCAAGGTTAATTAGGCACTGTGTTCTTATTTGTCTTAATTTCTTAAATTACCTTTCCTTCATTTGCATTCAATTTGTTAATAAGTAGTGGGCAGCCCAACCCAGATGGGGGTGTGGGGCTAAGTGGCCACTGGAGTCAGCACAGTTGCTCATGAAGATGGGTTTGCCCTCCCAGCTGGCGTAAGTGGTACTTAGGCTAGTTGGGAGGGCAAATAGGGAGGGGGCAGGCAGTGCAGAGCTATGCTGCATTCCATGGCACCCAACTGGCTTCCAGCTGCCACTTTTAGAGTTGCTTTGGCCTACCGTGGGTGCTGATGCAACTGGGGGCAATCCCGACCATCTCCAGGAACTGGATCAGGCTGTTAGAACCATAACTAATGTTACAATCACCTGTTGTATTAATTCACACTACATTTCCCTCCATCTTATTTAGAACCTGAAATTAAAGGGTATAACTCCATTTAGTACTGAATTGTTAGCTAAAGTCCATCAAAGGTTTCTCATGTAATCTTGACAACACCCTTGTAAAGTAGGGCAAGACTGTTACCCCACATTAGAAATGGGGGAGAGCATAATATGTTTTGAGGTTGAGAGAACAGTGGTCATACCATATGCCATGTTCTATGTCTGTGATACGTAATGTGCATTAATTTGTTCCTGCTTTTCTTTTCCAGACATACTTTACGACTCGATGCCAGTTATAAAGAACGCTTATCAGTCTGGCACAATGCTGGCATGAAATCCAATACAGAAATGAACCAAAGTGTTGTGCCTCATGCTTCTCTCTTAATTGCAATGTACGGGTAGCACACAACACTGTTTTGAAATGGCAATCGGAAGCATGGCAGCCCAAGAGCCTCAAAGTTGCAGCAACCCAGGCAAAGATCAATCACCATCTCCCAAAGTGTGTGATAAACTTCTACTGTATTTCGCAAAGTGAAACAGCTGCTTGATTGAGAAAGCCACGTCTAGTCTGAAAAGGAATAAAGTTGAAATATAGTGTAGAACGTGTCTTGTGAATAGTGATGTGAAATCAGTCTGCATAAATTTTCCAGTTCCATCTGAAGGCTGAAACCATCTGCCGACTGACAGGAGTTTTCCATCATTCTCAACAATACCCCCCCCCCACCCTTTTGCTTTATTTCTGGAAAGTATGAAACTTTGTTTAAAATCTGTGGAAAATTGGGTTGGTCCTAATAAATGCTACTGCTTCTTCTAGTGTTTTTAGATTATGCCTACTGAATTCCAGTTTACAAGCATTTTCGGACAGATTGTTGGCAATAGAGATATCTCAGTGGAAATACTAATCTCTATATTACAAATTTATGCTGCTCTTTCTCCAGTTTAAGGCACTTTTAAATGATTCTTTATTCTCAATTTCATTATCACCTAGGTTAGGCTGAAAGACAATGACTGGCCCTAGGCCTCCCAGTGAACTTCATGGTGAAGGATGGATTTCAACGAATCTCTTTGAGAGTCCTCATTTGACTCGATAGGCAAGCTAGCTGCCTGCTAATAGAATGTAACTTGCCATTAGTCTGAATGATGTAAAAGTAGTCATTACTTTTAAGAACCTTTCAGAGAGTCCACAGTAATTGCTGCAAGCTTATGCCAATACCGAAGGAATTTTCTCTTTTCCATACATTATTTATGGGTTATTTTTCCCTGATGGTATCAGAAATGGAAGAGCCACCTTATTCTCCCTAATACACTCAACAGCTTTCCTCCTACCTTATGCTTCAGGTTTCACCTTCAGAATATTTTGTTTCAAGTACCACTACTTGAAATTGCTTCTGATGTTTCAGGCCCTCAGCTTGTTACATGAAAGCATACTTCATTTAAATCAGTGGCATGTAGTCTCAAGTAATGCTATTGACACAAATAGCATGCCCAAAGAACAAATGGTCAGGTCTGGTGTATGCAAGCATATTATGCAAGTTGGAGTAGGGAAGGGGTATTATGCAAGTATTATGCAAGCATATTGTGCAAGTTGGAGTAGAGAAGGGGTCTGAATTTTGTCTTTCATGAAGCAGTGAGCCAGCATGGTTGACAGTGACTGATTGTTGGCTGGAGTCACATCTGCAGGGAGTCCTGTTTTTCATGCTCAACTTGGCTTTCCTCTAATTCAGATCAATAGGTATTTCATTCCCTGTGATGAACACTGTGCAAATGAAAGAATGATAATATGTATAATCTGGATGCTAAACATTTGAGTCTAAAACAGTAAGAAAATGTGGGTTTAACTGATCTTTTGAAAAAAGATATTAAAAGCAAGGGTTAAATAAGAAATATGAACAGCTTGCTCACTGAGTTTTCTAATTTTGCCAAATACATCAAGGAACAGGGTAAGAAAGAGGAGAAAAACAAACCAATAATTTCACAATCACTAGCCCTACATTTTTTTAAAAAAAACTTCCTTTGTATGAATGGAGGAAAAAACTTCCATTGGGACAGTGCGATTGTCACTGGTGGTTAAGTGCAGAGATACATGCAGAGGTGGGATCCAGCAGGTTCTCACAGGTTCCCGAGAGTAGGTTACTAATTATTTGTGTATGCTGAGAGGGGGTTACTAATTGGTGATTTTGCCACGTGATTTTTGCCTTAGTTACACCCCTCTTCTCAGCAGTGGCGCGCAGAACTTGAAGCAGTCTAGCAGGAGGTGCACTGGTGTGCATGGCAGCCTGCGCCTGCGTGAATTCGTTTACCGCCCAAGGACCGGCACAGCAACTGCATCCTTGCCACAGCCCCGCCCAGGAATGCCCCGCCCCCGGAATGCCCGGCCATGCCTCCGTCATGCCCCACCCAGCCCCATTGGCGCTATGCCACAGTTTGAATCCCACCACCATGGGAACCTGTTAGTAAAATGTTTGGATCCTACCACTGGATACATGATTACCCATCAGGTCTGCTCATATCCTGCTCATGGAGAGTGATTGCATGAGCTGAACTCCAGGCTGAGTTTTTCTCAAATGTGTTTGATTGTTTGGCTGTTGTGAGTTTTCCAGCCTGTGTGACCATAGTCTGGTAGTTTTTCTCCACATCTATGGCTGACATTTTCAGAGGCACGTCGTCCCACTGAGAAGACATTGTTTGATTGCTTATTTACAGCTCACAGCTCCCCACCACCAGCATTGCATCTGGCAGTGCTGCTGCTTCTCCAATTAAAAAGGCATAATGTTAAAAGGGAAAGAAAGAAAACTTTTTGTGCTGAGATTTACTCCTGTAGTGTACCTCTGTCCATTACAGGCCCTTTCCAACACAGACACTTTAAAACATTTTGGGGCAGAAAATAAATCTGTTCCTCCAATGAGTTCTGCATTGTTTTACCGCAAAAAGTTTTTGCAGCCTCAAAACGTTTTAAATGCATCTTCATTTCTATCAATTCTTTTGGAAGAAACTAAATATGTCGTGGAAGATCCACAATAGATCTACCATTTTTAAAAAAATGCTAAATGCAGTCAATGGGAATAAGCTGTTTTGGTGAGCCATACAAGAAGAGGAGACAGACTATGCCATTTTCCCCAAGCAAATTTTCCCCCACCCATTGGGAAAAGGTGAAGGAAAAAGTATGAAGCTTTCCTTTTGGCCATGCTATGTGACCTGAAGCTAGATTTATTCCCCAGTGGGGCTTTTCCCATTTCTTTTTAAACCACAGAAGATCCAACATAGATGGATGGCAGGAGATATGATAGATACTCTGATGGTTGAAGCCCAGGGTTACCATGATATGATTGTTTCCAAAATAAAACATTTTAAAGACTATACATCTCAAATATGATTCAATTTATTTGTGAGTAGCAATTTCCTCCAGTATACCTTAAACACAACAACCCTATGAAGCAGGTTAGACTGAGATAGTGACTAGCCCAAGATCACCCAGCAAATTTTCGCAGCAATATTTCCAATATTCTATGGAAAAAATGGTTTTGTATTGTTTCCGGGCTCTGAGTCAGGTTACCATTCCATCCCCAGAGTTTGGTTGCGCATAACAGTTGGGGGGATGAGCTTATTTGAAAAGGGGTTTCAGAGCTGGATCAACAAGACATCCTCCTGTGTGCTGTAGTGGTTAAGAGTGGTGGACTCTCATCTGGAGAACTGGATTTGTTTCCCTGCTCCTATACATGAAGCCTCCTGGGTGACCTTGGGATAGTCAGTTCTTCAGAACTCTTTCAGTCCTGCCCACCTCATAAAAGTGTCAGTCATGGGGAGAGGAAGGGAAGGAGTTTGTAAGCTACTTTGAGACTCCTTATAGGAGAAAAAGGCAGGGTATAAATCCAAACTCTTCTTCTTCTTTAGTGAAGTGAAACAAAATTTCAAAATAGCACTAGTGGTTTTAGAGGCAACCAATTTTATAATTCCCCTGTGGTATTTCCTGTTCAGTATTTCACTAAATATTATGCTGTTTGGGTAACTTTTTACATTCACAATGGTGGGAACAAGAGAACAGCTTGATTCTGAGACTCTCTTATAGTTTGTTAAATATTTAAAAGTCCTCCATATTACCTGACAGGTCTCTTGGAAATCCTCAGGAACTCAATGCTTATGATGCTCCCCTCGACAGATAGCTAAAGCATGTAAATTATTTTTAATTTCACCAAACCAAGGGTGGCTGGTATCTCAGCGTGTTTGGGACTGGTGTAATCAGTCCTGAGCTCAGCATGAGCCTGGAAACTGGAGTAAGCTGTTGGTGATTATCTTGGAGGTGAAATGAGCAAGTGAATCTTGTGCTGAGCCAAGGTGTATCACAACAGGCTTCAACTCTGAGATTGCAAATCTGAGATTGCAAATGCCTCAGCAGACCAGGTGCTCGGGAGCAGCAGCAGCAGAAAGCCATTGCTTTCACATTCCGCATGTGAGCTCCCAAAGGCACCTGGTGGGCCACTGTGAGTAGCAGAGAGCTGGACTAGATGGACTCTGGTCTGATCCAGCAGGCTTGTTCTTATGTTCTTATGTAACTCCCCTGCATGACTATCAAAGTTAGTGTAAATTGCACTGAAGTAGAACACAGCAATAAAATCTTTTGGAGTCTCAGTTTGACCTCTGTTTAGCTTTCTCAGTATTTATACTAAACAGTCCACTTAGCAAAAAATTAAACTTATTCTATAGTTTGAGATTTTGTCACTGGCTATATTGTTGACTTGTTGACTGTATGCTGACTATAGCTCCAAGGAAGTAACTGTCTTTCCATCCTCAAAGCAATACAAGATCTAAGATTATTTTGCAGTGGATAATACTGCAATATATAAGATTCCAACATCCAGTTGGCCAAATCACTCCTGAAGTCCCTTTAAAAACCCCAATCTTAGCAGGATGCAGTGGGGATTGCAATGAGGATTGTGGGTCTTCCTTAAATGATGAAAGAAAACTATTATAGATACTGGTAATTACTGGGGTGTTGTGTGGTTTCCGGGCTGTATGGCCGTGTTCTACTAGCATTTTCTCCTGACATTTTGCCTGCACCTGTGTCTGGCATCTTCTTCAGAGGATTGGCCATGAAAGCCTTCAACAGTATACTGGAAATTCTTTGACAGAGTAATCTCTGAACAGCTAAAACAGTAGGTTTGGTGAAGTTTGGTTTAGGGGATCCAAAGTTATGGACTCCCAAAGAGGGTGCCCTCATCCCCATTGTTTCCAACGGGAGCTAATAGTAGATGGGGCTACCTTTTTGAGGGTCCATATCTTTGGAACCCCTGAATCAAACTTCACTAAACCTAGGTGGTATCATCAGGAGAGTCTCCTAAAAATACACTGAAAGTTTGGTGCTGCTAGCTTAACAATTGCACCCCTGACAGCAGGCACCCTCCAAATTTCCCCGGTAGATCCTGCTTTTAAATCCAAGCACCCCTTGGCCATTCTAAACATTTTCAAAGTGATGCTGTTTCAGGGTGGGGGAGAACCCCCCCAGTGGCGGGATTCAAACAATTTACCAACCAGTTCTGATTCCCATGGAGAATTCTGGAATAATTGTCAACAACTTGGCATTGATGTGGACTTTACAAGCACCATTTTAACAACCAGTTCTGCTGAAGTGGTGTGAACCTGCTGAATGCCACCACTGAATCCACCCCAAAACAGCATCACTTTCAATGTTGTTTTAACTGGGGACCCCAGCTTCTCCCTTTAAGATGGATTTAAAAGGAGAATCTGGGCTCCCTAATTTAAACACCATTGAAAGTGATGCCCCGGGGGGGGGGGGCTCAGATTTTGCACCGGGCTCCATTTTCCCTAGTTACCCCTCTGCCTGGAGGGGAGGGAGAAGGGACAGCCAGCTACCAGCTGGGAGCCCAGCCGGTGGGGGGTGGGGCGGGCAAGGCAGGGGAGTCTGCCGTCCCTGGCCTCGGAGACCTGCTTTTACAAGCACGGAGGCCAGGGGCGGGGCTTGGGGAGGTTTGGCCACGCCCCCAGGACCAGGTGGGGGTGTGGCCTTGCACCCAACCCCCCATAAAAAATCTATACCTACGTCACTGCCTAACACATAGGGACCTTTTTCACTACTCCTGTGAAGGGAGAGAAAAAGTCACACTTGGAAAGCTTTGGGAAAATGTGGGGATTTTCTGATCTGAGTAACACAGTTCCAAAGAAGAAAAAAGGAGCGTGTAACTGAAAATCCAACCTGAAGGGAACATACACGCAATGCAAGGAGATCACAAGTGCATAAATGGCCATAAGCCTAGAAAAGTAACAGCTTACAATCATGAGTGTAACAACACAGAAAGTCTGGTAACACACTTGGTTCATAGCCATATTGCAAATATAGTTTGAGATTTTATCAGTATTTAGGATTACTAACCTGTAGGTGGCACTTGGAGATTTTCTGGAACTGCAATTGATCTCCAGACCAGTGATCAATTTCCCTAGAGAAAATGGCTACTTTGGAGGCAAAAATAAAAGCATCTAGGTAGGACTTGCCTTCAAATTGTTTTAAAAAGATTACAAGGGGATTACAAATTATTACAAAAGGATTACAAAATTTCTTACACATTACACAAGGATACTGAAAAAAAAATGGTAAGGAGAGGTTATGCCATGTGTCCTTCACTGCACTGATACGAGCCTACTGCTTTGGGAAAAAAATAATTCAGCAACATGAACAGCCTAGAGCTAATAGACTACATGAGACCCAATCATAAGATTGATATCTTCAAAAGCATATTCCTTTTTCAGATTTAAGTAGCATATCCTCCAGTGAGGCAAGGAGAAACTACCAGGAGTTCTATATTTTCGAGATGGGATAGTATCAGTAGATAGTGCCCCAGTACTGATCTTCCTTAGATATGTACCTGAAAGGGCAAAGTACTCTGGTATCATTCTTGTGTTTTCCACTTCCATGAGCAGAATCCAGATGGATTTTTGCAGATTCCTTTTCTTCCACTAGAGATCTGCACAAGCACACACACTGCACTTCCTGGCTGTTCCCACTGACAAGTATTGTTTTGGTAGTACAGCTGGATACAGTGGGTAAGGAAGGTCCACTGGTCCTTCTTTGGCCATCTGCCCAAGTTTCCTTCCCACTTCCCCACCTCCAACTTGTGCTAAATAGATTTCATACCTCTGTATATACAGAGCTCAGCTAGTTCATTCCCAAAAAGATGCTTCATAGTTACCTTTTCACATTAGCTTAGTTGTTCAGCTTCAAAGGCTTTAAAATATTTCTGTTGATTTTAATTAAGAATGTGCTTGTACTCTGTTGTCCCAATATACAGGGACTTTTGATCTTACATAAACAATGCCTTTTATAGCATCTGACTAATGTTTAACGTGCAAATGTTTTCCACATCACAGAGAATGTTATTTTTCCAGTTTCTGTTCTGACTGCTTTCTGAATCATGAAGACTTTATAAGGGACACTGCATAGATGCATGTTTTTGTAACATTTCCCTTCAGCTATACATAAAATCCCATACAGAAAACCTGGATGTCATCTGCTGGATATTCAAGAATGTGGTTCAAGATCCAGATTTTGATCTTCTGTTTCTTTGCTGTTGTGGGCTGCATAAAGGAACTGTTTGTCTCCAGAAGTAGTTTTCTGCTAAAAGAATATCCTGCTGAAGATGGCAGTCACTCTGCAAGAGGGCGATTTAAAAGGACAGTATCCAGGGGAGGGTATTGTAGACAACGAGGCTGCTGCCCAGGCAGGAATGATGATTGTGACTTTCAATATAATGCCAGAAATGCTACGTGTTATTGTGATGCCTTCTGTACTTCAGGCTCCCCTGCTTCTATAGACTGCTGCCCTGATTTCTGGGTATCCTGCTATGGACGTCCTACCAGGCAACCAGCACACATAAGAACACTCCCGTTACACCAAGGAGGTAAGTATTAAAAACCTAGCCCAACTGCATTAGTCACAGACTGATGAGACATAAATCTTTTCTGGAAAGTTCTAGAGTAAATGCTACTATGTCATTTTTAAAACTATAGGAGTTTATAAGAACATGAAAAGAAGTGCTGCAAAGGGGATATTTGAGCTTGCAAAAATGCATGGTATTGTGTTGCACTTGTTTTTCTTAGATTCTAGCATGATTTTTAAAAAGATATTCATGTTGCTGTAAACTTTGAAGGAGTTCAGTTTGATTCAAGAAAATGATATCAATTTTCTGCACCCAATGTAGTGTGCTCCCTGCCCCCTGGTAGCTGTGCCTCTGTGAGAAAACTTGGACAGGTGAAAGGGTTTGGAAAAGGACTTTTGGAAAATTGGGTGGGTCCTAGGGAGAACTGGGTGATAGCACAAGTGAGAAAGGGAAGGAAAATATACAATTGGGTGCAAAGGCGTATGGTGGGAAAATGATGCCCGGAGACAGCCATTCTCTGGGCTCTGCCCCCCAGCCTCGCTTCTTATAAAAGCAAAGGAGACAAGGGCAGAGCCTCAGTTGTTTCTTCTCTCCCCAAAGGGGAGAGCAAAAGGGACTGCTGGCTGCCAGGAGGGGGGGTGAGGCTTGGGGGCGGTGTCCTCGGGTTTCCTTAGCCCCGCCCACATCAATTACAATGTGGGTGGGGCCAAGGGCACCCAAAGATGATGAGGCAGCAGGACTTCCTGCTGCCTTGCCATCTTCCTAATGTGGGGGGCCAATTTTGTGCCCCCACGTGACCAGATTAGTGGCACCCAGGACAGAGGGTGCCCTAGATTGGGTGGTATTTCTGAATTACTTCAAAACAATGGAAATGATGGGAGTTGGGATAGGGTGGGTGGGATTTCTCCCCCCTCCAGATTCATAGGTCCTACACTTATAGTTCTCTTTCTTTCCTGAAACCACTGCCAACCACTTTCTGGGGCTATTTTGATTAGTACTCAAAGCAAAGTTGTTAGAATTTATTGCATATTCAGTGATGGTGCAGAACTTTAATTATAATCCATTTGAAAGTAGCTCCATTGTGGTGTGCATTTAAAACATCCTGCATTTGGACATCCTGAGCTTTGGACAGTTTTGAAGGGTGAAAAGAGCTTCACCATCCGGTGATATACTCTCACTTCAACAGTGCTGTTAGAGAAGAGTGTTTGCATTGGACATGATTAATAATCTTTAATTTCTTTCTTGTCACTTTTCATTTTCAAGAACTGGGCTTAATTTTCAGTGAAAGAATTGGATTTTAATTCTTAATTTTGAATTGCAGCATGGAGAAAAGCCTAAAGGTTCAAAATGAATAGCATTAAATAAAAGCTAGTAGGAATTTTTTTTTAGAAATTCAACCTTTCATTTCACTTAGTACTTTCTCAAGGAAGGGTAAGCTTCACTGAGTACAAATTGCTTTTGGCTCTTTTCAGTTAAAAATCAAATGCCGTCATCACACCTTCTCTCTGCTACCAAGATGCCCTCCTTGCCAAGAACAGCCAATAGAAGGTGTTAAACTGTAACCAAAGAAGGGAGAGTTTCTTTAACTGGAGGCAGCACATCTTAGGACAGCCATACCTAGGCTGAAGAATCCAATGAGCAACTTTCCATTCCTGCCGTCTTTTCTTTGTGGAGAGTGGCTTTATTTTACTTACCATTTTTTTTTACAAAATGTATATCCAGTCTTTTGGCCCTCACAAAATGGCTAACAATCTGAAACCTACATTAAAATCTCAATCTAAAACCATCAAAAACAACCCTTTCCAAAACATACACATCATTTAAAAGAATTAAAAACGGGATATGCAAAGTCATTAAAACAGTCATTAAAACATTGGGCAGGGAAGATGGATCACTGAAAGACAAATGCCTTCACCCACTAACAGAAGGTGGCAGCAGAGGGGATCTCCCTGGGGAGAGAATACCACAAGTTTGGTATCAAGACAGAGACGTCCACCCAATCTCAGAACATAGGAGCATGTGAAGCAGAGTTCACCAAGATGACAGCATTGGTCAGACAGTTGGTCCCAAAATATACAGGGCTTTGAAAATCAACAACCCAGAAGCAAATCAGGAGCCACCGTAGATGAGCAGAGATGGGAGTGATAGCAGCCCTCTGATCCACTCCAGTCAACATCCTGGCTGCAGCATTCTGCACCAGTTGAAGTTTCCAAATAATTTCAAGGTCAGCAATGCCCTGAAGCAATCTAACCTACGTGTAACCAGGGAGCATACCACAGTAATCTTTCTTGTCCAGGAAAAACTACAGCTGGCTAACCAGATGAAGCTGCTGAAAGGAACTCGGGGTCACAGCTGCCACCTGCTAATCCAGCAGGAGGGCTGGGTCCAAGAGCAGCCTCCCCTCTCTGCCCCTGCAGAGCAGCTCCCTGACTTGTAAGCCAGCAGGGCAGAGAGCAGGCTCAGTGGTGAGGCTGTCCCTGCAGCCCGAACTGGAATGCAGGCACATGGCTCAGTAATAGGGGAAGGAGGCGACGGTGGTCTGAAATTCTGTGGCAACAGAAAACAATACCACTCCATCTTCTATAGGACACCCTTAAGTACTTCACAACAGTTATCCTATTACCTCTCTGGCATCTTATTTATAGGCTGAATATACTTTGCCCTTTTAACCTTTCCTCATATGACTTGGTGTCAAAAAAGGAGGAAGGATGGGGTGGAGCTGGCAGTGATTGTTGTCTTCCTGGTCTTTTCTACTGATTAGATAAGCAATTATACAACCTTTTTCAACTCTAAACTTCAAAATAAGTCAAACTGTGCTTTCAACTACAGTTTCAGCTGAGAACTTGGCTGCAACCAGCAAATTTGCACTTAAAATAATAATGTGGGTTTTAGGAAATGGAGGTTATCCTCCCCAGCTGCCCAAGACCAGAAGCTACGTAAGTAAATTTAAACAGATAAATTTTGCCATGGCAACCGTATGGAGAGGAGAGCTGAAATGTTTGAACTTTTAACAGACATTGAGCTTACCAACAGATTTTGCATTGCTGGATGAAGACCGGTCTCCCAAATTAGTAAATATTCAGGAGGAAATTGCAACTGAGGATTCTGTTGCTTCCACTCCTGAGGAAATCTCAGATGTGGGAGCTTTATATAAACTAATGCTACTGCACCAGTGAATAAAGAAGCCACTAACATTTCTTTCTCAATGAACATTAGTTCTACAACAATTGAACTATTATCGGAAGAACCTTTTTAATACCCAAAACATTACAAATGTTGGTGGGCAATTCGAAAAACACTGATATCAAACTAGACCTTTTAAACAAACATCTTACCAAATAATTCAAAGATAGAGGTAATAATGACAGAGAAACTATGAATTGCAATGGAAATTTTTCTCACTCGAATGTCTTAAATCAACAACATCCCTACTCATTTAAATGTTTACCAGTCACCTCTGAACTACTCCTTCAGAAGGAAGATCTGGCTATTTATATTGGAGAGTCTCCACTAAATAACAACAGATGGCAAAACTTTATCAACATCAGATTAGCACTGAGCCAACGATTAAAGTGCTTCTTATGTAAGGTGAACCCCAAAAGATTTTAAAGGCCTCTCTGCTGAAGCTTAAACACCTACAGAGAAAAACTTTGAAAAGCATTTTATTTTCTGAAAAGCATTCTTTTTGCAAACATGCTAAGATGCCCTGACCGCAAACTGCTTGCCTTTCAGAGACCAAGCTTATCTATATCCTGTACTAGAGGTGTCAAAACCACGAGGTTTCTCTTAGAAATACTCTTTGATGTTGTGTTCTTGTGATTCTCAGAAAAGCCACCTGCTCTCTTCTCCTCCTGACCCCCTCCCCAGAGAACTTTGCTTCATGGTTATCTGTGACATGTATAGCTAGAGCCAACAAACTGATCACCAACCACGTATACCGGAACGCATCCAAATTTAGACAAGACATAGACAGGAAGAAAGAGGAGGTGAAATACTAATTAGCCAATCATTAATTCAATGCTGCTTGTTGACGTATCATTATAAAAATGAATGTATTGCTAGCAAAATTCGTCCTGGACCCAACTAGATCTAGTTGTAAGAGCTCTGGTAATAAACTTTCACTGATTTTTCAACCATTTGCCTTTTTGCAACTGAATCGCGTGGTCTTGTGACTGACACTCAAGGGGCAGAGTTGTCACTTAGCTAAAACCCAATTGTTTAAATTTACAAGATTGCCAAATGAACGTTATTATAAAAGACTTGTACTTCACTCTCCGGAAATACTTATGCTCCTACTTAGGAAGAGAGAAACATGGTTTAGTAAATATGATATATAGTTGACCCAAGAATGTAAAGATAAAACTATCCATAAATTAACACCAACCAATAATCATACTGATAATTCCACTTAACCCCTCAAATAACCATAGAAGTAAAATCATCCCTAAATTTGACTTCAAATCCATATGGTAAATTACATCAACTGACTAAAGAGCTGATCAATAATACACCAATCGGAAAGGACTCTCATACCTTTGAGTTGTTGGAAGTATGTTAAACCCAGAAGTATGTTGAACCCAGAGAGACAGTTCCAGCCAGAGCAATCCATGCAAAAAAATATAACAGACTTGGAGAAACAGAAGGATGCCACACAAACCAACATGAATCAAACAATACTGATAGATTTAGAAGACAATGATTAAACAAATCAAATCTTCCAACATCTTCATATCAGTGAAATAAATCTGCACCCTGTCCAATTGTCTCACCACCAACCTGAAGAGCTTATTGAAATGGAAATGGACAGGTCTCAGTGGTGCTGAATCTCTTCACAGCCGTTTGGCCTTGACTGAGTTTTCTGGCACGGGCGACGGGCCAGAATCCACAGCAACCACTCTGTTGGAGGGCTTATCTCTTAGAGCGAGATGAGAATTCCGTTCCCATGAGAATGGGACTGGAGACTCCGGGAGGGGGATGGAACGAGGGGGTTATAACCTGTGGTCTGGGCGGGAAGGCCCATTCCTGTCATGTCGTGTGTGTGAGCTTTCTAAGTTGTCTGAATAAATGGTCTTTCAACCAAAAGCCTTTTATTTCTGCCTCGTTGGAATTCCTTACATTATGACAGGAATCAATCGTTATTTTTCTTTTTAAAACTCAGTGGATCTCTGGTGTTGTAACATGCAGAGATTGAATATTCCTGAAACTGTGGAAGGCGCGGTAGCCCCCATAGAGGGTTCCGAGCCTTCTCTTCCTGATTCTGAGGAACCAGCGGGGAACGGGTCTCGCTGGTGACTCACTTCCGCCTTCGTTCCAGCATGGGTCTTCCCCTACTTCGTTGGGATGGGGAATGCGGATGCGACCATGTGGATTTGCACGAGCCGTTTGGGGCGCTGTCTATGGATCGCGCGCCTGTGGATCGGATCTCTCCCCGTGCCCGTGTGGATTACAAACCCCAGATGCAACCTGTCTCAGAAGAGATGGGTCTGACTACACTTCATGCAGTCACCCAGGAGTCGATTGAGCGGTTCCTTGACTCGTACTTCGAGAATGCTCCCAAGGACCTGCCGTGGCACAGCATCGGAGCTCCGCCCCAAATCCACAGTCGAAACCGACGCTGTCGAGATCAGGATCGATTATTGGGAGGGGTTTCGTGTCGGTTCCCAATCCGGATTTCCAGCCCCCGGGCCGGCGGCTACCGATGTGCAAGAGGCGCCCCGTGGAGCTGTCGGAGGAGTGGAGGAGTTACCATCCGGAGGGGGGAATCCGAAGAAGATGCCCATCCAGTTCTGTTTCCTCCCGGCCCAAAGAAATTGTTGGGACGCATGAAGTGGCCAGACTGCGCTGAAGTGCCAAGGAAGCATGGGACCGAGAACGCAGGCTCTGGGAGGAGGAACGCCAACAGCTGCAAAAAAAGATCGGTGGAATGCCTGCAAAAGTGGACCGCAGAACAACAACGCCTGGTAGGCCGCCCAACTCGAAGTTAAACCGGGCCAAGGAGAGGCTGATGCTAAACGGCAGTACCTACAGCATGAACTTATCGATTCATGACAAAGTCCTGATCACTCCAAAGATGGATCTGGAGCCAGCGTGAAAGTTGGGCATTAGGGGCCATCCAAACGCAGGAGCCGCAGCTGACTGGCGCCATTCAGTGGGATGAAGTCAAGCAAACTGGATCGCGGAGAGAAACGGCCCTACATGCGCATCTTCAGGATGCCTTTTTAATCCGCGAAAAGAGAGAGAATTGGCTGCCTTGGAACAGGAGCTGAAGAGGGCAGCTGCAGGGATACTTTGATTTATGACACTGGAACCCGAAGCCTGGTGCTTACAACTTTACCAGGAGCGCCCACCACCGCTTCCCCTGCCATGGGATCGACGCCGTAAGGCTCTTCTACTTCATCCCTCCCCGCCAGCCCTGCTGCCTCCTTTCTTGCCGTGGAGGTGGACGACGCTACCTGGCCCTCGCCTTCTGCCTCCTCGCCGCCAACCAGCGTGTATCTTCAACCTGCTCCTGCTGCTCCCAGCCTTCCACCGCCCCAGCCATTGCAACCATTAACCCCAGCGAAGCTCCAAGAGCTGTTGAAAGAGGGATATTATAGGCCTCCCATCCCTGCTCATTGACGGGTAAAATCACTTCCTAAACTCCCTCCCCTTTTACTTCATTCTGCAACTTTGACGACATATATGGAGGGGAGTTTGGATTATCTGTACCGCTTCTGGAACGCGGAAAAAATAATACGGGATATCGGGTCCGGGCTGGCCTTGGATGGGGTGGCTGCTGACTGGTTTGTGACTCTTTACTTAATTGCAAGCTGGATGATACCGCGACAGTGGCTGCATTTCTTCAAGCCTTTACGTGCCCGCCTTCCAAGATCCGGATGTTGAGAACGGCCATTCGGTAATTTCATAAAGTCCATTCAACAGGGCAACCATTTTGCCTTTTAATTTGCTCCGTGGAATTCTGCAGGCGGCGCAATACTTCAAACTTCCTCCTGACTGGCTCTGAACGCATGAAATGTGAATACTTCTTCGAGGCTATGTAATACCAAACTTCTCGGGAAACAGTACTTTTCATCCGGGCATTCCTCGGGCATTAAACCGCTTAAGCTGGGAGTGGATTGATCTGGGTTCACAAGTTGCGCTGCCCGCCTGGGATTACGCTGCGTGGGGACGCCTCACCAAGACCACTACGGCTGCCCCATCCACTTCGCGAGTAGCTAAGCTTTCCTTCCACCCGCTCTCCTACCGAGACCACTATCTGAGCCGGCCAGCTTCTGGGATTATGCCTCTATTGTGGTGGTCCTGGCCATCTGGCTGCCAACTGCCCTGGCAAGAAATAACAGAAGGCTCACACCGTCCCAGTCTCCCGCACTCGCCGCTGCTAAGCCTCCATCGGAAGTCTGGTCCTCCCCCAACTGGTTCGGCCAAGCGTACGCCATATCGAGGAGGATTTCGGTGAGGGGAAGTGGCGGTATGCCTATCTTCAGTGCCCTTTGGACATGTGGGTCCTATTCCGATTGATCTTCGTGAGTGAAGGCAGCGCGCCCATTACTATTCAAGCCTCTTTTAGCCAACCCTGCCAAGCATACACGTCTCCTAGCCTCCTCGCTAGTTGACTCCGGTTGCTCCCACTGTTTAATGCGACCGCAGGTGGCTGAGGAGCTTTGGCTTAGACTTCAAATTCCTCTAGCGAAGCTTCCATTCCGTATTACACAAATGGATGGTAGCTCCACTCGGGGCTGAGGGTCCAGCTCGGATTCAAAACGCTAACCCGCTTTTCTCCAAGGCGCTTCGGAATTCATTGGGAAAAGATTAGTTTCTGCTCTTGCTCCAGTGGCCAAACACTCCATTGTCTTGGGGCAATGCCATATGGTTGTTATTACACGAGCCAAATATCATTTGGAAAGAGCTTCTAATTATAGAATTAATTGATCCCCCCTGCGGGGAGCATTACATGAAGTGGTAAACTCCACCTCCAAATGACATTGAACCATTGGTTTCCAGCGCAAGATTGCATTGAACGCCGGGTGACTCCTAATCCCAACGTAAAATCCCACAAGCTTATAAAGACTTTGGCCAGGGTGTTTCTAGGAACAGGAATGCGATCATGTTGCTCCCCCCCCATAGGGGATACCTCTCGATTGCAAAAAAAATCATCCTTGCAGCCCGAAGCTCAACTGCCCAAAGGTAGAATTCTATCGCGATGAGCCCTCACCGAAGAAAAAAGTTGAGCTCCTCGCGTTTCTTAGATAAGAATCTGGCTCGAGGATTCATACGACGAGCCACCAAACACACCCACGCCGTGTTCTGTTTGTGAAGAAAAAAAGATGGCTCATTGAGGCTTTGTAGAAAAATCGATTACGCGTGGATTAAAATGCTGTTTCCATGTCTAATAAATATCCCTTTTGCCCTTAATCAAAGACCTCCTAGATGCACTTTCGGGGCAAAGGGCAGGGATTTTACTAAGTTGGATTTTAAGAGAGGCTTATTACAGGGTCAGAATTGCGGAAGGCTATGAACATTTAACAGCTTTTAATACAAAATTTGGACAATATGAATACTTTAATAATGCCATTCGGTTTGGCTGGAGCACCCGGAGCTTTTATGGCCCTTATCAATGAAGTCTTGCAAGATTTATTGTATAAAGGTGTAGTCGTGTACTTAGATGATGTTTTGATTTACTCACAAACTATGGAAGAGCATGAAACCCTGGTTCGTGAGGTATTACAACGTTTGCTTGACAACTCTCTCTTCGTGAAATTGTCAAAGTGCTGTTTTCATCAGTCCTCCATAGACTATTTAGGCTATCGGATCTCACCCGAAGGTTTAAAAATGGATCCTGCAAAAGTAGACGCAGTACTCCAATGGCCGGCCCCCACCAACAGAAAAGAATTGCAGTCCTTCCTTGGCTTTGCCAATTTCTATCGTGATTTTATACCCCAATTTGCCAAACTAGCCCTTCCACTCACGGATCTTTTACACACCAAAGGCAAGGATTCTCAGGCTGCTGCCCGCCTCCCTTGGTCTCAGGAATGTCAAGCCGCATTCCAGCATTTGAAGTCAGCCACTACCGGCCCATTTTGAAACACCCCACCCTGACCTTTCCTTTTCAGAGTTCACGTGGATGCATCGGACAAGGCGCCGGGCGCAGCCCTCTTGCAGAAAAATAAAGATGGAAAACTTGTGCCGTGTGCTTACTTATCCAAAAGTTTTCTGGCCCTGAACTCAACTGGACCGTGGGTGATAAAGAGACTGCGGCTATCAAAGTAGCACTATGCACCTGGCGCCACTGGCTTGAGGGGCTAAACACCCCTTCCAAGTTTGGTCGGATCATAAGAATTTCCTCTCCACCCCTCAAAATGTCCGTTCCTAGCAACTACGTTGGGCTGATTTTTTCTCCCGCTTCTCCTTCACAGTAAATTTTTTTCCTGGGAAACCTCATACACTAGCTGATACGCTGTCTCGTCATCCCGGGAGGGGGGCGGTTCTTCATTACGGGAGATCCCACAAGACCGCTCTCCCTCCCAACTTGGATTAGCTGTCACTCGTTCGCAGACCTCCGCCTTCCTCCCCCTTCGCCTGTTCCGAGCATCGCCTCTTCCTGCGGGAACTCGAGGAGGCGGGTCTCCGCTAACTCCCAGCGGAGGAAAGAGACTCCGCGCGCTTTGAGGATCGCGTTTGGAAACGGGGGGGTGTTGGTATGTGCCTCCCCCCCTCCGTAAGCAGGTTCTCGAAGCCTGCCATGATGCCAGGTCGGCTGGACATTTTGGCTTCCTTAAAACGCTACACCTGGCCCGTCGCCAGTTCTGGTGGCGCGCCATGCGCAAAGACATTGAGGCTTATATTAAGGGATGCTCGGTCTGCACGGAGGCCAAGCCCATCCCGGGAAAACCCCATGGCCTGTTAAAACCTCTCCCCGTCGCCTCCCGGCCCTGGGAGGTTATTTCAATGGATTTTATTATGGATTTGCCGGAAAGCCAGGGAAACACTGTTTTATGGGTGGTGGTAGACCTGTTCTCCAAGCAAGCGCATTTCATCCACTGCACCACCATTCCCTCTGCCCCGAAACTGGCGCGGTTGTTTATCCAACATATCTATCGACTGCACTCCGCCCCCTCCAAGGTGGTGTCAGACCGCGGGCCCCAATTCATTTCCAAATTTTGGAAGGCTTTCCTGGACTTGTTGGGAACCACCCCGGCGGTTGCCGCCCCCTACCACGTTCAAAGTGACGGTGAGTCAGAGAGGACGAACAGAACTCTAGAGCAGTATTTACGTTGTTACACTAACTACCATCAAGACAATTGGTGCGATTTAATTCCATTTGCGGAGTACGCTTACAACAATGCCATTCATAGCAGCACACAGAAGACTCCCTTTGAAATTGTGTCCGGTCGTTCTTTCCCACCACTGCCCCAACTGCCCACAGAGGCGCTGCAACCTCCTGAGTTCAATCAATGGATCTCATCCCTGGCTGAGGGGTGGAAAACGGTCCAGACTGCCCTACAGCAAGCCAAGGACTCTCAAAAGTTTCAGGCAGATAAACATCGTTCTGACTTTCCTTTACGTGTAGGGGCTTGGGTCTATTTGTCTACCAAGAACCTTAGAGACGTTCACAAATATTCAAAGCTAGGCAAGAAATTCGTGGGTCCGTTTAGGATTACAAAAGTGATCAATGATGTTACTGCTCGTTTAGAATTGCCTAATTCCTTAAGTAATATCCATCCCGTCTTTCATTCTAGTTTGCTCAAGGAGGCTCCCGCTGATGCCTGGCACGGCCCTCCGGAGAGACCCTCCGACCATGATTGATGGCCACAAGCACTATGAAAGTGATGCTATTCTGGACTCTCGCGTTAATCGCAGAACGCCACAGTATTTAGTTTCTTGGGTGGGATATTCTTCCGGCCATAATCAATGGGTGTATTCGGAAAATATCGATGCCCCCTCCCTTATTTCTGCTTTTCATCATGCTTTTCCACTGAAACCAGGGGGGGAAGGTTTTTTCTTAGAGGAGGCAGAATGTAAAGATCTCAGTGGTGCTGAATCTCTTCACAGCCGTTTGGCCTTGACTGAGTTTTCTGGCACGGGCGACGGGCCAGAATCCACAGCAACCACTCTGTTGGAGGGCTTATCTCTTAGAGCGAGATGAGAATTCCGTTCCCATGAGAATGGGACTGGAGACTCCGGGAGGGGGATGGAACGAGGGGGTTATAACCTGTGGTCTGGGCGGGAAGGCCCATTCCTGTCATGTCGTGTGTGTGAGCTTTCTAAGTTGTCTGAATAAATGGTCTTTCAACCAAAAGCCTTTTATTTCTGCCTCGTTGGAATTCCTTACAGGCCTCACTAAACATCTTCATACTTATTCCTCAAATGATTTTGGAGGAAAATCTGGAGAATTGTGTTTGATTGCTCCTTCCTCCTCATGAGTGGCAGACTCTTATCTGGTAAACTGAAATTGTTTCCCTGCTGCTACACCAGAAGCCTGCTGGGTTACCTTGGGCTAGTTACTGTTTATTCAGAACTCTCTCATCCCCACCTACCTCACAAGGTGTCTGTTTTGGGGAGAGGAAGGGGAAAGGAGTTTGTAAACTACCTTGAGTCTCCTTACAGAAGAGAAAGGCAGGGTATAAATCCAAAATCTTCTTCTTGTTGCTGTAAGTCATAACTAATGCATGTCTAATTTTATATATTTAGAATTTGCTGGCAACGTTTTTGTTTCATTCAGTGTTTTCAGAGATCTAATGAGGTGTGTATGTTCTATGTAAGTGAAGTGCAGAGCATAAACACTTCAGGCAAACAAACAAAGAAACATTAACACTGTGTAGAAATGTGAATAATTACCGGTATGCTGAAAGAAGACTAGAAAATGATCATTAGAAGGACCATTTGGACATTTATTCTGGAAACCTTTCTGGATTTATACAAACATGATTCATTTATTAATCAGGCTCACAGATGCGGAAAATTAAGAAAAATTGAACAGTGTACTACTTAGGCACAGGGGATTTAAAAATGTTTTTCTTTATCTTTAGGCATATTAGTAGTGAGCTTATTATTATCTACTTTTCATACTTTTATGTATTATGTTGCCAGGTTGTTCTAAAGGTGGTCGGCATTATGGAGAAGGGGCAACCTTTAAAGACAACTGCAACTCCTGGTAATAGCCATGAGACAAAGCAAGGAATCTTCTTCAATTGAAAGAAGCTTGGAAGATAACTCTCATTTGTAACTTATAATGACTTGCATGACAGACATGCACTTAAGGAGATTGCCAGCTCAATTGCCTACAGTGCAGCTACACCAGCATAGCATGTCTTCTGACTATATTTGCGCATGTACAGTTTTGCTAATACAGCCTCAGGATGCTTTGATCTGGGCTAGTGTTGCATGAATATTTACTGCAGGTAGTGCAGGAAGATTTGAGGGATGACCTGTACAGTACCAGATCCTTGAGCCATTTTTGTGAGGCGGTGTGGGATGCTGGATTGTTCTGTGCTGAAGTAATGTTCTGACTTGGTAAACAGCATATGCTGCCTTTTTTAAATATACAAATGATTTGAGTATTTGGCTTTACTTCCTTTCTCTCAATTATCCTTCTTGCAAGACAAGCAAAGGGAGAACTTGCTAGGCAGCCCAGAGGAAAGCATTCATTAACAATTCCTTAATGAAATCCAAGGCATTGTGAAGCAGGGGTCTACACCTTTATCACTACTGGCATCCTGAGTAAACAGCTAGTCATGTCTCCTAGATTTTCTCTTTCTTTTTCTAATAAAGTTTAAAGGGCAGATCATAGATAAGGTGGATAAATAAATGAAAAGCTCCAGTCTGGCTTGTGTGGAAAATAATCCAGGCAGATATAACTGCCACAATACAATAAAACTCAGTAAAAATAGAAAACACTGTACGAGGCAAATTTCAAGTCCCTAATGGTGGTAGGTTTCATAAGAATTTGAAGTCTGACATGATTAATAGTTTTTGTTCGACAAAAAATAAACCAGCCTTTTAAAACTAAAACCACATATTTTTCTGATGTACTGGAAGGAGGCAGCTCCATCCAGACAGTTGCTACCACCTGACTTGCTACCACCTGACCCTGGTACTACACATCTATGATATTTCCATCACCTCATCATGTGGGAATTCAGACCAGGGGCCCATCTAATGACTAACGTTCCTAGGATGATGAGGTAGAGGTTAAACTTATACAGGAAGAGCATTTTCTGAGACAACCTGGAGCCATGCCATTTAAATGTCACAAACAGCACATTTAATTGTACCTAAAACCCCAACCAGAATGAAGTTAAGACTTCTAACACAAAAACAATTTACTTCCTCTGACTAACTTCTATCAGTCAGGACAACTGTGACATTCTGAAACAAAGGAAATGTAAAGACAGTTTTTCAAGATAGTCCTTGCTTAAGGTTACCAACCTATATATAATAAGTTTCTATAAAATAAGTAGCTAAGACTCTGCTTCCAGGAGTGACTTCAGCGGATGATTTGAGTCGACTCCCAAATCAGTCAAAAGCATCCTCTCTTCTTTCCTTCTCTTCCTGCTGATCGAAGTCAGTGCTAAAAATGCTGCTGGTGGGGGTAGTGCTGGAGATGATTTTATGAAAATAAACACCAAGTTGGCAATTTCATGAACAAGCTCTGTTTGTTTGGCATGATTATCTCCATCAATTTAATTCACTGTTCTATTCATTTCAGCAAATGTGTAAATAGTCATTGGATATGTTCAGATGAACCATGCCTTGTGAGGCCCAATTTAATTAAGCAGATCAACAGTGGGAGCTATGGGTAAGAATCTTGTTTGGCGACATTTATAAGATGCAACTAACTCCCATTCTGCTTGTAGGAAAAACAAGTATGTATGTCTTGCATGCTTGTTAGGACATTGTGCTTACTGATAAGCATTTGTACACCTCATTTGAGACATGTGTGTGTTTCCTAACCCTCTAACTCTGGTTTCCCTTCAGATCATATAAATCTTTCACTTTTGAATGTATAGATTTGTGAAAAAGGGTAGCTTCCATGAAGAAAAATACCAAAATACAATAAGTACTTGTTTCGACTTCCGTTTACGGATGGAAAGTATTCGTGTTCTGCAGTTGGATTTAAAAATGAATGCTTCCATGATCAGTGTTTTTTAGCAGACATAGGATATTTATTCCACCAGATATTAATTTATATAGTTTGTCCACAAACTATAAGTACTAAAGTATTATAGGGTGAACACATTCTGAAGATATGATCATTATATCATTATATCCATTTCTCAAGTGTGGCTCCTTTTCTATCTGCCCTGAGACTATTGTAAAGGGTAAGGAATAAACTGAAATAATGGTAGTTCAGTACCTTTCTGAAAAACTGAGATACCACCAATGCCAGTCGATATTCTACAATTAAAAAGAAATAGATAGCTACTATTCTGGCAAAGATATCTTGTGAGAATGTGTCCCAGAGTGTTCTACAGAGGATGTACGATGTATAATTTATCATCTTTGTATCTATTTCTCAAGTGTGACTCCTATCTGCTCCAAGACTATTATAAATGGTGGGGAATAAATGGAAATAAAAGCCACTGCAGTACTTAGAGTTTCAGACTAGGATGTGGGAGACTCAGGTCCAAATTCCCACTCTGCTGTGGAAGCTCACTGTTATAAAGATAAAATGGAGGACAGGAGAATGATGTAGGCTTCTCTGGGTTCCTGTTGTGCAGAAAAGAGAGATATAAATGAAGTAAATGAATAATAAATATATTTGAAGATGCTAGGTTTGTTGTTGGTTGGTGAGTGGGAAGGAGAGAAAGAAGAAGAGAAAGGTAAGGATCTGTTAGTTGCTAGGAGGAGGAAAAGAGGAAATCATTTGGGGAAGGGGTACAGGGAAAAGTAGGATACCCCTCCAAGTCCTTGCAAGCTCTGCACTTGCAACTGGGCCAGGCTCAGCTAGCACTGCACAACTTGGCTCAAGTTTTCCCAGGGAGGCGTTGCTCAGGTGAGGGAAAACTAAGGGGCAGATATAGTTTGGCTAGTGGGTGGAAAGGACAGAAAGAAGCAAAAAAAGAGAAGATGCTATGGAGGTTTTCAGCAAGGGGGAAGAGGAAATAGTGGAGTGGGAAATGGGAGTCTTTGCTGGTCACCCTTTGGACAGAAGCAACTTGTGAGCTAGAACACCCAGGGGTGGATATCCATGGCTATGGTCTCCTGTATCTTCTGTGACCTTTTATCTATATTTCCATGTACTACTAGATCACAAAGTTATATAAATTATACATGACTAACTTTTGACAAGGAAAGTGAGGCTGTTTCCACACGGGCAGAATACAGCGACCCAGGGACGCTAAAAACAGCATCCCTGGGGAGGGTTTCGCACGACCGCTGCATCGCAGCAGCGGCGGCCTCACAACCCCTGAGCGGCACGAAGCCGCTGTTTCTGAACCTCACTCCCTGGGTGAGGTTTTTCAGAAACAGCGGCTTCCAAATGCTGCCGTGCAAACAGCAGCGGCTGGAAGGTGCCATTCTCCCCCTTTCCCGAACGCCTTACCTGCCCTCCAACCTTCCAGTGCATCGCCCAGGCCTGGGGACACGCCCCCCTGCCCTGAGACTCCAGAGCTGTCGCGCAGGGCAGGGGGCGTGTCCCCAGGCCTGGGCAACGTGCCAGAAGGTCGGAGGGAAGGTAAGGCGTTTGGGCGATGGTGCAGCCTCCATGCAGGCTGCGCTGTCTTCCCTGCCCCTACCGGGACTGTTCGTGCAAACGGTCCCAGGGGGGTGCATCGGCATCATGTACACCGACCCACCCCCTGATCGTGGCGGTGTGGAAATGGCCTCAGTGTGGTATAGTGGCTAAGGTGTTTGCCTGGGACCTGGGAAAACCAGATTAGAATCCCCACTCAAGCCATGGGAACTTGCTGAGTGATCTTGGACCAATCACATACTCTCAGCCTTGATCCAGGCTAGTATTGGGATGGAAGACCTCCAAGGAATACTGGAGTAGTGTGGAGACAGGTAACTGCAAGCTACCTCTTAATGTCTCTTGCCTTAAGAACATCACAGGGTTGCCATGAGTCAGCTGTGACTCAATGATAAAAAAGACCCAAACAAACCTATGACAAGATAGTGCAGTGTATTATTCAACACGTGTTTGCTGAAAGGAGGGAAATTACAGTGAGTTTATGTGGGTGATAAAGCAATCACCCCCCTGCCTGCCACACTACTTCATAATTTTAAAGCAACAGATAAAAATAGAACATCAGAGTTCACAAAAGAAAGGAAATAAGAATGATAGAAATCTATTCTAGGTCAAAACAATATTTATGAGGCAATACATTAATTCTTTATTTTAAGAACATGACTCCAATGTGTATGTTTGCTTTTTTGCCCTGAACCAAATCAGTAGAAATGTGTGGGAAGCTAGTACTCTAGGACAGAACTTTCAATTCTATTCTCTACTCATTTGTTTATGTTTATGCCATTTAATCTACAAACTCTCATGGGATGGAGAGAGACATGGAGAGATGAGCAAGAAAATCCTTGGTAGGCCATATTGCACACATTTGCTACACCTTGGTAGCAGAAATTGCACACATTTCAAACTCAGTGATGAGGAAAGACATCTTTTTTGTATGGAAATTTATGTTAGTGAAACTATTAAAATTTTAAACCATATGTCAGGCAAGATCTGTGAACAGGGATAAACGTAAGAACATTTATAGTGTTGGAGCAGTACAACACTAACAGGCCTGCTTTATTTTTATATTTGTGAGGCAGATGGAAGGCAAGTAACTACAGCCAGTTTTGGAAAATGAGCCTGCAGGAAGGTTTCAGTTATCGTCTTGGCACATTTCCCCCGTCTCCTGCCCTACTGAACATGGCACCAGTTGCGGTTGGTTTCCATTTTTCAAATTTTTCAAACAGAAAATTACCTCAGCTGTTCAGGTATAGACGCTAAGGCAACCACTTACCAGTCACTTGCAAAAATAAAGTGCTGGACAGATGCTGCTTGCCTTAAGAACATCAGACCAGTATTTTTAATGATGACCATGGGGCTTTCCCCACTCACCTTTTGCTGCACGCTGCTCTCGCGCCCCCTCAGCGCGCGTCATTCCTGGCACGCTCTTGGGGTTCCCCATGACCCCACGCTCCGCAGGGTCGTCAAAAGGTGCCGTTTCTTCAGCGCCAGGAATGACGCGCGATGAGGTTGTGCAAGAGCGGCAGAGGCGGGGCAGCTGCGTGGTTGCCGCCCTTGCAAGTGGGGAGAGCCGCTGGACCCCACGCTACTTTCCTGGAGTAGCATGCAACAGAAGGTAAGTGGGGAAAGCCCCCATGACTTCCTATTTCTTTTAAGGAATCAAAGTATTACTCAAAAATCAGCCTGTCATTTACCACATCCCATCCATGAAAAGCGTTTCATTTTCTTCTGAAAGGTCCATTCCTGAGCCTTTCTGCTACTCCATTCCTGTGCCTGCTGAGATATGTTTAAAAGAATTCACAGAGTTTTCTTCTGTGTTTTGGTTTGTTGAATGTAATTATATTGCATAAATCCTTCCCAACTCAGGCCCAGATCTTCATGGGACATCACAGAAACTCTTCTTCATCTGCCCCATTGGGGAATAGGAGATCAATGTGCACCTCCCATTTTCCCATTCAACCCTTTCCAGCCCTCCACGAGGTCAAAAAGTAGAAACTGAGACTGCATTGGGATGCCACAATAAACTATGGTGTCATTGGATTCACGTTACTTGTAATATTAGAATCGGCATCAAACTGGGATTTCAAGCACTTGTTTACATTTGATTTATTAACTGCAATTCATGCTAATAGTAGTTTGATGTTGTGAATGAGTTCACAGTCTGTAGTGTAAAACTAGGGTGGATCCAAACATCCTCCAAGGTGTCTTCTTCCAGCCTAAGGAAACTTCCTTCAGCTGAAGTGGTTCTTTCTCCAATGGAGTGTAGGATAGTGGGGTAAGATCCTCCCCACTGACCCTCATGGCCAGCAGGCAATGCAAAAGGCAAGAAGCAGGTAAACAGGGTTTATGCACACCATGCTGACACTTAGTCTTTTGTTGCACAAACAAATGGTTTAAACAAAGCACAGCTTTGTCACAATGTCTGAAACCAACCTTTGTATGACAGGTGTTCACAGGCCCAGACACAACAATGGCCTTGTATGCTTCATGTGCATGTGTGCACTCAGTCACAAGGGCTACACCCTTTGGGGATTCCTCTGCTTGTGGGTATGGCGAATGAACAGAGGGATAGATCATACTCATATCTCACTCTAAACTAAAATGGATAAGGCCAGTGGTGGGATTCAGCCTATTCGCACCTATTCGGTAGAACTGGTAGCTAATTTTTTGTCTAGTTCAAAGAACTGATTGTAATCCTGCCACTGAGTCCTTTCGGAACCGGTTGTTAAATTATTTAAATCCTGCTACTGGATAAGGCATTTTCTCTTCGCTTTTTAAAGGGAAACTTGATGACAGAAACAGATTTTCCTGAACATTTTGTGGCCTGGCACGAATGGCCAGGGTGGATTCATGACCCTCTAGACCAAAAGAACTGTGCTGCATCCTGGGCTTTTTCAACCGCAAGTAATATATTGGTTTCATTATTTTTCATGTTCTCCTCAAAGAGGCCTGCCTTACTAAACCATCCACTAAAAGTTAACTTCTTGTTGCAATTTTTTTTAAAGGGTTAAGAGCTAGGATCAGTAATCTAGTATTTGGGGTTTTGCTTTATTTTACTCCAGAGAAAGTGATTTATGTGTTATTTTAAGGAATTCTAACTGGGAAGGCTTATGAGGGTTTTGAATATATGTACCAGCCTGTGTTAGACTCTGAGGGTGCTATCCATTAGCCAGTTCCATCTGAAAAGTATATGAAACTACCATTTAAGAAACATCTTTAGAACATCTAAGCTGACTGTGAACTGAAACTGAAGAAACTTATTAAGCATGTGCCTGAAAACCAAATACTGAATTTCTGTGCCAAAGCTCGTGTGTGTGTGTGTGTGTGTGTGTGTGTGTGTGTGTGTGTATCTTCTGCTTCATCTATTCCTCCTCTCCAAACTGAAAATTCCTTGCTTGATGTTCTATAGTTTTAATTTCCAACATCAGTTCAGTTCTTTACCATCTCATAGCTTTTTCAGTGAATGCTCATATATTTTTCCTGAAACCAATTGTTTGCAGGCATTTTATGGTCCAACTCTGGAACAGAGAGGTGAATGCCTTCTTGTAATTGATCCAGGCCACCTTCAAATTCATTTTTCAATTCTTGCAGTTCTCCATTATCATTTGTCTATCAGGAATTGATAGGAGTTGTACTCCTGCTCCTCCTTTTGTTCCCTTTTTGCTCCATCAGCAGGATGTTATTCATTTCCAAGAAGTCTATGACGTTATCTGCTATTATGATGGTGAGCAGTTTGAACATCGTAGGTAAGCATGTTTCCAGGTGTTTGTCTTTGGTCAGATCTTTCTGAATCAATTATGTCTTCCCATCAGTTAGCCATTCATCAATTTCATCATTTTGCATTGTTTCACTGAACTGCTTGGACATTGTCGGGTGTAAACTGGTGAAGTATTTGAGCCAGAATTCATGCAGTTAATCATGTTCAGGTGACATCCAAATTTTCACTTTCACTTTAATTTTTTTTATCATATCAGATATTATTTCCAGTTCTTGCACTTGTTTTTTGCCAGCATCTTTCTTAAAATCTTTTATATATTGAGCCTTTTTGTTGTAATCCTTCTGGATCTTTCCAAAACTGAAATATTGCATTTTTCTCCATTTCTTTTTTACTTTTGATATTGTTATTTGTGTTGAGGCTTGGTAGAAACACCTTTGATCTGATCGAAACTGCTGAATTTTCTTGTACTGAATCCTCCTCCTTCCAACAGCCTCAGGGAAGCTTCCAACATAAAAAATACAATAAAATCAACAATTATTAAAACAAAAAATCCTTAACTAACCTAGAAGACTAAAACTCATGGTACAATAAATATAAAAAAAAATAGGAGGGGAAAGGATAGGAAAAGAGAGGGAGAGCAATAGTTGGTAAACCACAGCTGCCTCAACTATAGGCCTAGTGGAACAGCCCCCAAGTAGCTGGCTAAATTATCTGGGGCAGTATCTGGCTGTTCAGTCATCAATAGTTACAGTTGGGTGTCATCAGCATACTAGTACTCTTGTTATTTACAGAAATTTGTATGTTGGTCTAGATTTTTATTTATGAATAAAAGCCTTTGTATCCTTTGTACCTTTCCTATTGATTTGAAGCAGCTTGGATGTAATAATTAATGAATTGGGGATTAACATCAAGTAAAATCAACTCCCCAAATCCCTCTCCCAAAAATGCCCCCATCAAAACCCTGGCAAAGAACCAAGGCCAAGGCTTAGACCAAGTGACTTATTTTAGTAGCATAATGGTTTGGCATAGAATAGTTTGTTGGAGAAGGTATTCTTTGGCCTCCCAGAGAAAAACAGTACCAAGCAGCACCTCAGAGGACCGACCTTCCTTCCTTCCTTCCTTCCTTCCTTCCTTCCTGCCTGCCTGCCTGCCTGCCTGCCTGCCTGCCTGCCTGCCTGCCTGCCTTGCCTGCGGCTACATAAGCAAAGGGAAAACATTTTGGTTCACCAAGCAGAGGGGAAGAAATGCCAGATGTTGCACATTATCCCTCTTAGCAAGGAAGGAGGACTGGTTTTCTCTTTTTAATTTTAAATGTTAACACAATTATAAACTACCCTTCATGAGGGGGTTAAGATATTAAGCACACACACAAAAGTTCCCAAGGAACGGAAATGTGGGCTTTTGTCAGGATTACTTTTGGGAATGGATATGCAAGAATATCAGAACAGATGGTTCCAGGATCACCCCCTGTTATATCCTTTCCTTCTTCAATGTGAAACTTAAGGCTGCAGCATTCATGAACAGGTCTCATTATATCTTCATTTCCCATAAAACAGGTGTTGGCGCAGATCGAATGGCAATTCATTCTGAAGGCCGTTTCACAGACAACCTCTCCCCTCAAAATCTGATCTCTTGTGACACCAGGAATCAACACGGATGTAAAGGAGGCAGCCTAAATGATGCCTGGTCTTATTTAAAAAATTATGGGTAAATATATACATTTCTATATTATTTACAATCATTCTTAAAGCTAATAATTTCAAAAGCAAGAAAAACAAACCAGTGCAAGCAAGATCAAGTCTACAGTTAAGTACAAGTAAAATCATGGAAAGCTGTTACTTAAATGCAGGTATACAAAACTAATGTAATCAGAGACATGGCAGCAATATAAAACTGGCAAAACAAAACAATGACATTTGATATCTATAATATATCTATTATATAAGCAGTAGCTATTTGCATACCCTCATATGTGGCATTTGTATTATACAGACCAGGGTTATCCATGGACACACTGATGACACACACATTGTCTTGACTTAGGGCCAAAAGGGGAGGGATGAACATCATAGATCTCTCTTAGCCAGTGAAAGGTAAGGTGCACATATATTCAGTCCTAGTTTGGATCATAACAACATGGGTAGAGAAGAGGAGATTTAACTTTTCAACCACTATTTAGTTTGCTAATCAAAACCGGGATTTCCATGCTACCAATGCAATTTTAAAGAGGAAAAAAAATGTCCTTAAAACACTGTTTTTTTTTTCATTTAAAAGCTAATAACAAACCAGGAAGCTTTCTCCCCTTCCTATTAACTCTAAACTGAATCATGGGTGCGCACCCAAGCCAATTTACCTTTTATAGACTGAGATCTGTGAGTTTCATCACACCTGTTTTGGATTTTAGTGTTTGATCCGTCAAGTGGAAGGTGGTCCTCTCCCTTCCCCTCTCAATCTCTGCCCCCTTGTGGTGTTGGTAAGCTAAAGATTATAAGGTGATACTTAGAGTCCAAGCTTAATAAATGTCTTGACAGAAAACAATTTTTTGCTCCTTCCAATTCTGTAAGATTCCTTATAAACTTGAGAATCCTTATTGATAAATTGTTCAAATATGCCTTGGGGCATGTTACAGTCATCAGCTTAGGACTCACTAATAACTGGCATAAGAAAATTTGAAATTAGCTTTTAAACAAACTCGGTTTTCCCCTTGCAGCTGAGTGCATGTGCTTGGGCAAAGTGGAGTTTGCTTACTAATACCTATGGGGGGCTTTAAACCCCTGTTTATCCAAGCATCTCCTTTTGGATACTGTGGACAACTGGAGTTTGAAAGCTGAAAGTTTTTGATTGTACGTGCTAAAGGAGGCAGGAGGTCCCTGCTGAGAGTGTGAGTAGGACAAATTGTGTTTCTGCCTGTTGTGACAAACTGGAATTTAGCTGCAGTTGAACTGTGACATATGAACGTGAGGTGAAATCCTCTTCAAAATCCACATGAAGCACATATTCCTACTGTTATACAGATTATCTGCTATATTTTTTCTCTCTGTGTCTCTCCATCTACCAACTCCCTTCATCCAGGAAAAAGATAACTTTTCCTTCAAGAGCAAAATACTTCCATAAAATTTAGATATATTGTCAAGGTGCTTATAAGAATATGGAGAAAAATGTATCAGCAAATCAGGTGGATTATTCCCTCCATCTTTATCTGGGAAATAATAGGCTGCAGCATTTTTACCAGCATTTATTATCAAATCTTGTGATAGTGACAAAAGTTCATGATGCTGGTAATTATCTGTGATGATTTGCCAAGTATTGATTGAACAATAAAACTGATTTTCCAAGAAGAATTTTGCTTGCTTGCTCGTTGTTGTTCAAATGGTTTATTTGATAGGTGATTAAAGTGGAATATTAAGTTCCTGGGAGATGGCAGTAGTTAATGTAGTACTTGATTTGACATTACAAAGGTAGACCAACAACAACAGATGACGGTAAATGGAAGAACGTCTTAGTATCTAAATATATTAAGACAATTTGGAGGGTCACAAAGAATCACTGGGGAAAAGAGAATAAACAATTAGGAAATTTTCCTGACCCTGTCTCTCCATCTAAGATACTCTCTAATCTAATGGATATGAGCAGAACAGTACATTTCTGTTTTTCCTTCCCCCTTCCTTTTAAATTATATTAAATTGTCTGCAATATGCTGTACCCCATCGTAAGAAGGAAGTTGAGTGTGAGGAATCAGCTATGATGAAGAGAGGGATTTCCCCCTGCAGAAGGATTTCCTCCTGCCAGTATTGTTGGTCCTCACTTGTATTTGTGTAAAGCTAACCTCATTTCACTGGCCTATTGATAGGTACTTCACCATGAAATTCAGTATTAGCAGAAGAGGAGTACTAGTTTAGATTTATACCCCCCCCCCTTCACTCCTGTAAGGCATCTCAAAGTGGCTTACAAACTCCTCTTCTTCCTCTCTTCACTACAGATACCTTGTAAGGCAGGTGGGGTTGAGAGAGAGCTCAAAGAACTGAGACTAGTTCAAGATCACACGGCAGGCTTCATGTGTAGGAGCAGAGAACAAATCCACTTCACTAGATAAGAGTCCATTACTCACATGGAGAACTGGGGAATCAACCCAGTTCTCCAGGTTAGAGTTCATTGCTCTTAACTGCTACACCATGCTGGGTCTCAGGAATTATACAGTTCTGCCTACAATGATCTTATTTAACACTATTTTTGTTCTTGGATAAGATAAATTATGGCGGCAAAAGCCCAATCCATTGAACTTCAAGGAGATCCTTTAATCATAAGTGACTTGTGGACTTACAATATAGTTTGTGTTGAACAAAAGTAGGCAAAATCACCTCTAAACTGATCTGAAATGGCCATTGTGTAACAGTTGCTGTCATTAGGTTCATGCTCATGTTAATCATGTCATTAGGTTCAATAGTTCATGTTAATTTAGAACAACCTTTTAAAATAGAGTTTGTTATTTTATTGAAACAGGCTGGTGTCTCATGCTTGTTACCCATTATTCTGGAGCCACCATCCCCATGATACTTGTGCCATTTCAAGTATTATTGATACAGAAGGAAAAAGACATGCCATACAGCCATGTCCAAATAACGTGGAGCCATCCAATCGACTTTATCAATGTAGTTCTCCTTACAGGATCTCCTCAAGGGTAAGTTGAAAAACTGAGGTTCAGGTTTTCAGATCCATTCATTTACTTTTTTTCTGTTTGTCATTTTATGACACACTAGCGGGGCCCGGCCACGCGTTGCTGTGGCAATTGTCCTTCTCATCACAGCCCGCAACCCACACAGGTCCAATGATCCGCAGCATAGCCTTTTGGGGTGGTCAAATGGAATCCCTCTTTCCCTTTTCAATTCACATTGTTATATGGTGGTGTCTTTTTTTTGGTATAAGGTAACCCTTTCCATTCCACAACGGAACTGTCCAGAGTGCGAATCCCACTGTCCATGAGGCTGGTTGACACGCATAGTCCTGGCTTGGGTAAGGCAGAACTGGGGCAAAGAGGCTATCCCAGTCAGGCAGCAGAGGCAGGGTGATCAGGCGCTCAGATCGAGGCCAGCTCCCTGGGTTCTTAAAGGGCCATGTGCAAAAGAAGTGAAGCCAGTAGTGTTGGTTCGCCCCCACCCCGCAGATTTTCTTAGAAGAAAAAGGCAAACTCTAGCTCGCTTTTAGTAAAAGAGAGCTGTGGCGAATATGGGTGAGGAAGTGGGTAAGTGGTGGTTGGATGTGAGGGAGGGCAGAGTGAGGTGTGTGAGGATGAGCTGGATGTGTATTGTGTGGTAGCAGTGGGTGAGGCACAGAGAGTGAAAGTTACCTGCATGTGTGTGTAGGGGGGAAACCCCACTTGACGTCTCACATGGCAAAGTGTGTATGTGTTTCACTTCCACTCATATTACCTAACAGTATTACCTATTTACCATTTTCACTGCTCATCCCTGCCCATCTGCACGAACATTCTAAGCCCTCAGGCCACAGACAGACATGCTGCACGAACATTCTAAGGGTGACAGTTAAACAGAGGCAGCTTCATGGCCTGATGCGCCAGGAAAAAGACATTTTACCTGGCTCAGGTATGGACTTTCGGCGATTTGAAGATCCAATTACCTGCCCAGAACAGGGAGGAACGTCATGTGAAAATTTGGGGGCAATCCGTCCAGCCGTTTCAACGTTAGGGCGTAACTAACAAAGTCACTGCAGCTTTTTATACATATAGATAGATTGGTAGCCTTGCTGTTTCTTTCCACCTAAGGCAGGTGGGTGTGTAAAGTGCCATCAATTTGCAGCCAACTTATGACGACCCTGTAGGATTTTCAAGAGATGTTCAGAGTTTGCCACTGGCTGCCTCTGTGTGAGATAGTTCTAAGAGAACTGTGACTGACCCAAGGTCACCCACGAAGCTTCAAGTGGAGAATTGAACCCAGTTCTCCAGATTAACCACTATGCCACTCTATCTGTTTAGAAGAGTAGATTAACTGTTTGGCTTTGAATGCCCAATTGATCAATATTTACTGTGAAATTCTGCAAAATGACTCATATTTGCTTCATGCTGATCCTTCATAAGTAGTATTTAGTTGTGGATTATCTTAAGAAACTGGATCAATGTTAGAGTTATGCACAGCATAAAAGTGATAATTATATTGGTGTATTACTGATTTTATGATATATGTTGAACATCCGACACTAGATCAGAAACATTTTCTCCATTATACTTGCCTTTAGTTCCGTGATTACCTTCTGCTAGTCTGGCACATTTTTGTGTGATGTTGATTGGCATACCAGCTGGAACACCTAATTCTGATTTGCTGGCACAGTTTTAAATCCAAGCCATTTATACAATGATTAAACATTAACATGCTGTAACATTATTGCACCTAACATATTGTATATGTTCAGAAAAATGTACGCCAAAACAAAGTAAATAATTTCTTTCCCCTCATTTTTAGGAGACTGACATCATGGGAGAAATTAAAGAAAATGGGCCAGTGCAAGGTAAAGGGTAAAAATTGCCCTTATTGTCCCAATTTCAGAGAAAATTCTGCACACATTTTTCTGCTTTTTTATAGTTTTTTCCCATCATTTTTATGATTGGAACTGGTGTCCCTCATCTGATATTATCTTCCCCAGAACATTTGGAAATGTCCATGCCTTTTAGGATTCCCATTTTCACATGAGGAGGGACCATGGCTTAGTGGAAGAGCCGCTGCTTTGCATGCAGAAAGTTCCAGGTTCCATTCCTGGCATCTCTAGTTAAAAGAACCAGGCAGCAGGAGATACGGAAGACATCTGTCAGAGACCTGGGAGAACCACTGTCAGTCTGAGTAGACAGTAGTGACATGGATGGACCAAGTATCTGATTCAGTATAAGGCAGCTATATATGTGTTAATGGGACTGTACTTATGTACACCTTCCCTAGCATCAGTACCTCATCTGACTCCTTTCAACTTTTGTACTTCAGCATCCTTGGAACAATGTGTCTTCCTTCCAATAGTCTTTGATCAGGGATTCTTTTCTATATGAAACAATATCACCTTGATTCTTCTGTACATTTCTCACGTAGGCAAAAAGCAGCTCCAGGGGACATTCATTTTATGAGCTTATTACTTACAGACCATGCTCTCAAAACATCTGCCTGACAGTTTCCAAATAAAAAAATCACACAAGATAATAAAAACAAAGGATCTATTAAAAACCCACAAAGCAACACAGAACAGAATAAGACAACATTGATAAAATGATCTGTTAATTCTGATTTATTCCAGGTATTCCTTTTGTTCTCGTCATTTGTTGACTTTTTCCATTGCCCCTTGCTGTTTCATAAACCAAAGTGCTAAATGGGCTGTGCAAAAACAAATAGGTAACTGGAAGTGACTACGTCAATGACTGCAGTGGGTCATGTTGAAGGTCCACAGATTGACAGGGCCTTCAACATCTGCAATTGGGAAAGCACTATGAGGCACAAGAGTTTATTCTCCATAAATAAGAGTTTATTCTCCATAAATTCAGTCCAGTCTGAATCCCCCTACTTCAAGAGCTGCTATTAACATATGCAAATGCTCAGGGATGTAGGTATAGATTTTTTTTATTGGGGGGGGGGGGGTTCCAGGGGTGTGGTGTTGAAAGTGATGTTGTTTTGGGATGGATTATCCCCCACCCTGAAACAGCATCACTTTCAATGTTTAAACTGGGGACTTCAGATCCTCCCTTTAAATCTATGCCAAAAGGGGTGGATTTAAAAGAAGAATCTGGGAAAATTTGGGGGGTGCCTGCTGTCAGGGGTGAAATAGTTAAGCTAGCAGCACCAAACTTTCAAGGCATCATTAGGATGCTCTCCTAATAACATCACTCAGGTTTGGTGAAGTTTGGTTCAGGGGGTCCAAAGTTATGGATCCTCAAATGTGTAGTCCTCATCTTCTATTAGTTCCCATTGGAAACAATGGGGGAGGGGCAACCCCTTTGGGAGTCCACAGCTTTGGTCCCCCAGGACCAAACTTCACAAAACCTGGGTGGTATCAGTAAGAGACTAATCTGATGATACCTCCCAGGTTTGGTGAAGTTCGGTTCTGGGAGTCCAAAGTTATGCAGCAGCAAGCCTTTATTGGCATAGACAACTGTACAATAGTAAAAAACTGATTAAAAAAACATATACAGTACAGGAAATAAATGTTAAGTGGAAGGAAATCTACTGGCATTTAGTAATTTCCAGAAGAAAGTCTGCCACTATCGTACGGAGAGAAGGATCAGGATTGTCCAGCAAGTAGTGTAATCTAAATAGATCGGGAAGATCGGGTAAATGTAAAGGAGTAAGATTCACATACTTGGATCTGATTTCCTTGAATCTGAAACTGTGTAGTAATTGGTGGGCCAGAGATTCAACTGAGCAATCATTACACGGGCACAATCTATTAGCCTTTTCTTGCTTGTTAAATCTGCCATGTAACAAAGCAGAAGGCATAACATTAAACCTGGCGAGCATTGTGGCTCTCCTTTGAGCAGGGATTATTAAGCAATACAGGTAGTGTGCCAAGTGGCCCTGTTCAAATGGGAGAGAAAAATACAGGGGGAACACGTTTTCTTGGCTGTGGTGATTAGGGTAGAGAACTCTCTATCCAATAGTTGACCTTTTAATTTTCTATAAGCTTTTGAGTAGGACAAAGGGCAAAGTGAATCCACTGACAGTCCAATAGAAGCCATTTTTTCTTTGATTATGGAAAACCAGGGGTTGGAATGGGTGTCAGAGAGCAGACGGTGGACCAGGGAATTACAGTCCAAGAGAAAATGAATTTGCAGCCAGAATCTAAAAGCCCTCAGCCAAGCTGCTGATTCCAAGGAGTTTTGACTCCAGACAAAGGGTTGCACAGGGCACACAATTTGGGAGTCCAGTTATTGTATGAAAAAAATTGGATTGAAGGGAATTCAAGGAGTGGTTAATACCTTGAATCCAAATTGGGTCTCCGTAAAGCAATCTCGAGGCGACTTTGGCATTCAAAAATTTGAGGGTAGGAGGGATAAAGGAATGGCCACAGCTATAAAAGAAACGTAGTAATGCTGACATACTGTTAGATGTATCTAGGAGAGTGGCCTTCCTATGGGTTGCCAATGAAAGGTTATAGGGGAATGAAAGGCCAAGGGTATCAAATTTCAGGGTATCTTCATGAGCGCCTATTGATGATACCACCCAGGTTTGGTGAAGTTTGGTTCAGGGGGTCCAAAGTTATGGATCCTCAAAGGTGTAGCCCCTATCTTCTATTAGCTCCCATTGGAAACAATTGGGGATGGGGCACTCCCTTTGGGAGTCCATAACTTTGAACTCCCTGAACCAAACCTCACCAAACCTGGCTAGTACCATCAGGAGAGTCTCCTAAAACATCCCTGAAATTTTGGTGCTTCTAGCCTAAAAACTGCGCCCCCTGCAGGCCAAAAACCAAAAAATACTAAAAAATTCAAAAAAAACCCCAAACGGGAGGTGGAGCTTCGGACATGTAAGGGGGTGGTGGTGGTTTGAACCCGAGAAAAAATCCCCTTACCTACGTCCTTGCAAATGCTTTGAAGATCCATTTATTGAGTGGCTAACTTGACTATGGCTCTATTCAGACATTGTGCCGAGCCATGATTTAATGAAACTAAATGTGGTTCGTGTGATTGTCTGGATGTAAGCAATTATTTAAATTGTTGGATGGAGTGCATCAGACTAAAATCTGAAGCCAAGATCTGAAGCTGTTTTTGCATGATGTTTGAATGCACACATCCTGGCTTGTTCTTCATCCCAGGTTACAAACAATAGAAAATAAAGCCAACATTTGTTGAGGCAAACTGCCATTTGAGTCATTGTCTGTGAAATGAAACCTGCCTTCACAAATTAACCGAAATTAAAATAAATCACAGTTTTGTATGAAATGTTTAGACAATGGAAATGTAAAAGATGAAAAGGAAAAGTAACAAAATCAACTCTGGGCAAAACTTGATGTGATTATGGGTTTCTGATTGGATCACCTACCATGTTGCATAATCATTGTCCCTAAGTTGAGTCATGATTACAGTGTTTGGGGGAAGTTGTATGATTATCTTCTGCACTGGGTTCCAGAACCAAAAAATTGGACCCTGAAAGGTGGCATAAAAATGTTGTAAACAAACAAATACATAAGGGGGATTTGATTATGGATTCCAAGATCACATCTACTTTGGCTTTGAGATGGAAGTAGATACAATGGGTGCATGAAACTGTGCAAAACAGTATAAGGAGAAGATAGGTGCAATATAGGATGGCATTAGGGAGAACAAGCAAAAGTACATTATATATTAATATGACTTTTGGCTTTTATATTGTAATAATATTGAATTATGAATAATAAAGTTGAACTGAACTGATATGAAATTTGCTTAGGACTAATGGTGACAATTTACATCGATTTATTATTGCTTATGTTTAATGTTAGAGTCATTATACTTTTTGCTAACCAGTGTTCTGCATAGTTAAATGATAACACAGTAATTAAAAACATTTGACAGAACAGTAAAAAAATTACCAGCTTTGCTTCTTTTTGTGTTTAGCTGTCATGCAAGTACATCATGATTTCTTCCTTTACAAAAGTGGGATTTATAAGTGCAGTGGGAATGCAGCAGGCCCACCACAGCTTGATCATCAGAGTAAAACTCATTCTGTCAAAATCGTTGGGTAAGTAAAATCATGGGCATTTTTTACTTTAACCTTTTCATAATCCATAATGGACAAGTAACTGAGGAACCGAAGGAACCGAAGGAACTCTATTGGTAACTTCACTGTTGCTATTATGGTTGGAGAGGAAACTTTGAGATCCAAAATGGTTTCTTGTCATCTTAACTTAAATTCCAGGTAAAGTCTCTTAGATATCATTTGCATGGAAAATGCTTTCTCAGTCTGATGCCTTGTTGGGTGTGTGTGTGTGTGTGTGTGTGTGTGTGTGTGTGTGTGTGTGTGTGTGTGTGTGTGTGTGTGTGTGTGTGTGTGTGGCGGCGCCAGTCTGACTGTACAAGGTTTGACAGAGCAGTGTTCTGACAAGCTTAAATATTTATATGATAAATCTAGTAGGAGGAAGATGTGTACATACATACATATACACAATGTGTGTCAAAATTCTTTGAAAATTCTTTAAAATAATCAAATCTTCACAATTCTTTTTCTAAGTATGCCTGGAAAAACTAAGTCACACTAATTTCTTTGCAAACTTTTTAAAAGAATGCCTGGAAAAATAAAGTCACACTCTTCCTTCTCCCCTTCCAAATAAACACAACCTTGTGAGGAATGGAAGGTGGGGGTGAAGAGAGACTATCAGCAGAGGAGTATCACTTTCTGCCAGGTTGCATGGAATTGTTGGTTTTCTGGACTCTCACAATTCAATATATTTACTCCACAAAAAATAACGAAAACTACGCCTTACATACCTCAATAGGAACTGACACTCCTGATCTGTTAAGAAGAAAACTAAAAACCCTTTCCTTCACCCAGCTGCTTTTTCTGTCACTGGTTCTCTGTTCCTTCACAATGGCAAGTTTGCTCAGGTGGGGGAGGAAACAGGCAAAGAGTTGGCAGGTGGCAGTGACTATGGAAATTTCAGTCATCCTTCAGTCCTCCAAACCTTCAATCATCCAAACAAATTATCTTGCTTTGTTTGTTGAGGTCTAGGCTGTTTGTTGACACACAAGTAAATTTGTTGTGGGGGATTCTGATGTACGCCCATGTAGTCCAATTACAATTCAGTTTTGATGGTTAAATCCACTGTCAGCAGCACCGCTAGTGCTTCCATCATGACTGAGACAGCTTTGTTCGTACAACTCTTATGCGTTCATCTTTATATATTATTTATATACAAAATTTATGTTCCACCTTTCTGCTTTGATTAATTAGGGACACCAAAGCATCCGTAACAGATTTAAAACATAGATAATAAAAACATACCATAACATCTATTAAAACCAAACAACAACATATTATTAAAACATCAAGCTACACTACACAGATATTCCAATAAAATATACCTACATAAAAGCAACATAGGGCAAGAAAAAGGGATCATGGGGAATGCCAGGTGAAACAAAAGGTCTTCACCTGCTGCCAGATGATGGCAACAGAAGGGGATGGGCAAGTCTGTCTACGGAAAGAGTTCTAGAGTTTTGGTGCCATGACCAAGAAGGCTCTCTCCCCAGGTTGCCACCAGCCCAGTTTCAGAAGGCAGGGGAACCTGAAGTAGGACCTTGGAATATGTTTGTATGGTCAGGTAGGTTCATAAGGGAGTAGGCAGTCAATCAGGCATACTAGTCTCAAGCCAAATAATACTTTAAAGGTCAAGCCCAGCATCTTGAATATTGCCTGGAAACAGAAAAGCCAGTGTAGAGCGTTTTCCCACTTACTCATAGCCCCCTATGCCACACGCTACTCTCAGCGCGTGTCATTTCTGGCATGCGCCCGGCCTTCCCCAAGACCCCGTGTTCTGCGCGGGGTCATCAAAAGGTGCCGTTTTGCAGAGCGCCAGGAATGATGCGCGCTGAGGGGGCGCGACAGCGTTGTAGTGGGGAGTGCCAGGGGACCCGGCTACAGTAGCGCAGGGCAGAAGGTAAGTGGGAAAACGCCCATAGATGAGCCAAGAATGAAGTGATATAAGTTTTATACAACCACCAGAATGCAAGCATGAGCTCTGTTTGCATACAAGCTATGCATGTAGGTTTTATCCCTGTGATTGGTTACTGCATCTGATAACAAGGAAAGGAGTCAGAATGTGTATAGTGGTTATACATGTATGTGACCTATCCAGGGTAGACAGAAACAGAACACTGATTTCCTCTCCCGCTCTGCATGTACTCACTCTACCTTGTGTATGTTATCTGTAAAAGGCTACTGAAGCCATTGGTCCATCTAGCTCAGTACTGTCTTCTCAGAAAGCAGTAGATTTCTAATGAAAAGGCTTTCACAATGCCTGCTACCTGAGAAATGCCTGGGGTTGAACTGGGGGAGGGGACCTTCTGCAGGAAAGCTTTATCTCAGTCCCATTTCATTTGGGCAAGACCTTCTATGTACGTAAGTTTCTGCTGTCAGTAGTAAATTCCAGTGGGGTAATTATTACATGTCCCTTTTGCAGACAAATATTGGAGAACTAACATTTCTATGGACTTCCACATGTTGCAGTTAGTGCACTTAGAGCCCCACAGAAGGGGAAATATGGCCCCCAGGGCCTTTTCTACTCAGCAGCTGAATTGGGCCCTGACACACTTAGAGAAATTAGGTCTCTGATGTCTTGTCTATCTGCAAAATCACATAGTTGGATCAGAGAAACCCGAACTCACCTTTTGTCAAAGGTAACATGCAGTTTGGCCCTGAGACAGTTTGTTATAGCAACGCACGAACCTTCAAAGTTTTATGGTTGCACTTAAGTTTTTGTGGACTCAGGTCTACAGGATTAGTGTTATCAGGTTCCCCTTGGCCACTGTCAGGAGATGGGTGGGGTGGGGGGAAACGGGATGACAGAGTTGTCAGATTCAGATCGTTATCTGTTTACCTAAACTCTTGATGTTGATAGTGCTGGTAAGACTGATTGGCTACTTAATCCAATTAAATCTGCATTTCATCATTTTTAATGGAAAGGTATATTCCCCTTTTTTCCTGTGAGGATTCTTCTGCCAGTAAATAGATAAATAGGCTAAATAAATGCTGCAAACGTAATTGACATTTTCAATGATAGGAGGTTAAATAGAGCTTGGCAGATCATTAAACAGACCATGAAATATTAAATTTTACAGCATTAAGTTAAAATACATTTTAATGCAGTTATTCTTCTTTACATTTCCACTGTAATAGTTCAACAAAACCTGCTGCAGTGTTTCATTTCTAATTTATGAAAATGGAGATCCAATTCTGAAGGTAATCCTGTCTGTCCTCTTTAGCTATTGAGGAGGGTTGTGCTCTTGCAGCAAAAATAGCCTTGTGGGCAAGGGCAAGCAGAATAGAAGAGTGCATCATCACGCTTATTTGCTTTCAACTTCTCTTACAACAGTATTTTTAGATGCAAAATTGCAGTTGAGGGATGGAGCCACTCTTGTGCATCTTTGAATGCAAGTGCTGGTGACTTTGCCACCCCATCATCCTAAAATGTACGAATGCCCTGCTGGATCAAGCTGGAGGTCCATCCGATCAGAATCCTGTCATCCAGACTCTTCGGCCTTCCTTCTTGGGGAAAGTGCTCCAACTCCACTAATTATCTTGATTGCTTTCTGCTCCGCTTTTCCCAGCTCTGCAATGTCCGTTTTGAACTGTACACAGCATTCCAAAGGAGGCCTCACCATAGACAGGGATATTATAATATCAGCAGTTTTATTTTCAGTCCCTTTTCCTAATAATTCCCAACCAAGAGTTTGCCTTTTTCATGGCTGCAGAACATTGAGTTGACTTTTTCATTGAGCTAACTATTATGACCCCAAATTGTGCTCCACTCTCAGTCTCAGCAAAGGCAGACCTCATTAATCTATCCTTGAAGTTGAGATTTATGCATCACCTTACACTCACCAACATTGACCTTCAACGTCAATAAGTCAATGCCATCTGCAAGTAGGGTCACGTTACTGTTCACTCCCATCACAGAGACTGCCATTTAGTCCTATTCTCTGTCCTAAGCTCTCAGGTGGGAGTGGGAGAGGCAAGTTTTACTGATAGTTGTTCAATGTACCATAAATGCTTTTTTATCAAACTTATGTGTTTAATAGTGCTCAGAATGGTGGTTCTGATGAAGTCTGCACTTAAAATTGATTCTTTAACGCTCATAGACATTCGGGACTATTTTCACCTGAAGAAACATGAAACTTTCACTTACTCTGCACCATGATTGACTGCAGTTAGAGCTGTTGGTGGAAAAGTGTATACCCAGCTCCCTCAGTCTCTATTTTTGCTGTCTGTAGGGGTTTTTGTGAAGTGATTGTGAAAAGTGCTAGTAGCATCTACTATTGTCCTAGAGCAGTGGTGGCGAACCTATGGCACGGGTGCCAGAGGTGGCACTCAGAGCCCTCTCTGTGGGCACGTGGAAACAGAGTTGTCCCCCCCACGCACATCTAGGCTGGTCTGAGCCACTGGGCTCGATTATTAGCATTAAACTTAAGACCTAGTTTTGGGGAAGCAGTGTAGATAACCCTGTTAAGCGCTGTTAAGCCCCACTGATTTTCATGTGAAGAACTAAAGCATGATCGTTTACCTGGGAGTAAGCTTGGTTGCTGGCAATGGGGCTTGCTTCTGAGTAAACCCTCCTAAGGTCGTGATTCACCTGTTGGAAGAGTTGCATGATTGCTTCAAAGCAAAACCACCGACTACCACCAAGCTTACTCCCAAGTAATGCACATCTTGGAGTCAACTGTTTTTTCTAAACTAAAACCTCAGTATTCAGGTTAAATTGCCGTGTTGGCACTTTGCGATAAATGAGTGGGTTTTGGGTTGCAATTTGGGCACTCAGTCTCAAAAAGGTTCGTCATCACTGTCCTAGAACCCTACCCTGCAATTCTGCCAGCAGCAAAATGTGTGCATTTTTATATTAATATGCTCTTTCCCTGCTGCACTTGCTAAAGTGGGTGTTTATGGCTGACATATCCCCTCAGCTTGAATACTCAGAGTCAAATGCTGAAAGGAACAAGGTCAGGAACACTGATTCCTACAGAAATATAACAATTCAAAGAAGGTCCTTATTATTGTAATAGTAGTAGTAGTAGTAGTAGTAGTAGTAGTAGTAGTAGTAGTAGTAGTAGTATGCTTTCCTAAGCAGAAAAAATGCTGGAGAATTGTAGAGATGCTGTTGGTTATAGTTGTACATCTCCTTCCTTTGCAATAGCGTAAGTGAAAACAAATATTTCAGCTCCTGTAGTGATGTTATTTGCCCGTTTAGTACTATTTAGTACTTGTGCTTTCCCCTCACGCAGTTTTTCTGATCTGAAAATGGCTCCTGGGAGCTGCACTTTAGTCCCCTTGAGGGAACATAAGAACATAAGAGCAAGCCAGCTGGATCAAACCAGAGTCCATCTAGTCCAGCACTCTGCTACTCGCAGTGACCCACCAGGTGCCTTTGAGAGCTCACATGCAGGAGGTGAAAGCAATGGCCTTCTGCAGCTGTTGCTGCTGAGCACCTGGTCTGTTAAGGCATTTGCAATCTCAGATCAAGGAGGATCAAGATTGGTAGCCATAGATCGACTTCTCCTCCATAAATCTGTCCGAGCCCTTTTTAAAGCTATCCAGGTTAGTGGCAGCATCACCACCTCCTGTGGCAGCATATTTGAAACACCAATCACACGTTGCGTGAAGAAGTGTTTCCTTTTATTAGTCCTAATTCTTCCCCCTAGCATTTTCAATGAATGCCCCCTGGTCCTAGTATTGTGAGAAAGAAAGAAAAATTTCTCTCTGTCAACATTTTCTACCCCATGCATAATTTTATAGACTTCAATCATATCCCCCCTCAGACTCTCCTCTCCAAACTAAAGAGTCCTAAACTCTTCAGCCTCTCCTCATAAGGAAAGTGCTCCAATGCCTCAATCATCCTCGTTGCCCTTCTCTGCACTTTTTCTATCTCTTCGATATCCTTTTTGAGATGTGGCAACCAGAACTGAACACAGTACTCCAAGTGCAGTTGCACCACGGCTTTATATAAGGGCATGACAATCTTTGCAGAGGGAACTTGTGTGTAGCTCAATAGTGCATATTTCCCCAACAGGGCAAAAAACATCTCCCTGAGATCATTTCAGATTGGAAACCAATGCTAGAGAGGGAAGGCTTAAGCTCCCTCTCCATCCATACCATCATGCCAGTCCAAATTGGGCCTCCAAATGTCTGAGCATTAAATTTCAAAAATTACTGGGAACTCTGGAAACAAAACTCTCAGATTGCATGAGGTTTGACAGGACCTGTGGTGATCCTAAAAACAATATGTTGTTCTAGCAAAATTCTCTAGGTTGGATCCAAAGACACCATTCCACTAAAAGAGGAGTTTTCCTCTGGTGGAACAAAGCTTCATCTAATGAAACAAGCTTCCCTTCACTGGCCCCGTTTACTAGGTGGAACTTATTGGTCCAGCCCTGATATTTTTCATATAACCCTGCCACTGTACATTCTTGGGTTTTTTAATTTTTTGAAAAAGGTCACTGCATAGAAGGGATCAGTCTGAACTACAGGCCAAGAATAGAAATCTTTGGACATGGTAGAAAAAAATGTAGCTTTGCTGCAGATGGTGAGACTTACTTGGACAATAAATACACCACGACGACAGGCTGGAAAAGGAATGGGCCGCAGCCCGTTTATTGAAATATCAAACATAACAGCAATAACTATATACAAAAGAGCTGGGCGGCAAACGGGTCGCACATCCCATCCCATCATATGGGACTGGCGGGAAGGGAAGCCCCAGAGATAACACTCCTTGCTTCCACCCTCTTCCCGCCCATGCTGAGGAGACGGGCACTGGCTAAGCCCCAAGGCCGCACACAGCCCGTCCTCCTGCCTTGCTTGCTGGGGTCAGCCGAGGGCGCGGCTAAGCCCATGGCAGCCTACCGGCCCGGCCAACCCACTCCCTGGGGTGCCGGGCAGCGGCCCGACCTGCCTGCCTGCCAGCCTGCCCGCACCACCCCGGCCCATAACAGGGCACAGAGCCACAGGAGCCTAGCGGAAGGGCTCGTTCTCTCCCAGATGTGCGACACGTTTGCAAACCCGCCCGCGAGCTGCCCTCCCTCGCAGCTCACCGCCCAAACTCCTCAAGCCTGAGCCTGTCCCTATCTCAACCAGCCGGAGTAAGTTGAATGGACTGAAGCCACATGTCCAAACCCCATTGCAGGTTGGCGGGGTACATGCATCCCGGCTCGAAGAAGTCTCTGTTGTCGGGAGATCACCGGGTGGTCCATACCGCTCCCCAAAGGGAGAGGACCACCTTAGCGGCGCCTTGTTGACCTGCAGGCCTGTCCACGGCAGTGGGATCCACAGCTCCTCCAGTGGACCTGCTGCAGCATCTCAGACCAAACCAAGGTCATACCAGGCCGATGCCTGGCAAAGCTCAGGTGTGGTGGCCATGCGCGCACCGCAGGTCAAGGCCCGACCTGGCAGGGGAGGTCCTCCTCCCCACAAATGAATGACCAATGGGTCGGTGTGGCCGACTGGAAAATATATTCAATTATTTTGGGCTCCAGCTCATGCCACAGCATGTGCCCTGCCCCATCCACACAATCCCTCCCGCGATGCGCCCGAGTCCGAGATGTCGGCCCCAGTCCCGAAGTGCAGGCGTATTCTTCAGCCGCGGTTGGCGGGCTGTGCCCGACCCACACCTGTCGATGAACAGTCGGCATCCCTGGAGGCACTGTGGAAAGAATTAACAAGTCAGGTGTGGGGAGATATGCGCCCGAAAAGGCCCGGACCGCCACCTGCCCAAAGCGCCAAATGTCTTCCCTGCGTCCCACCATCACCAATACGCTGACGTGGCGGCTCCTATCCTGAAGGAGTGCAGGCCGAATTCAGCTGCCGGCAGCCCAGCCTAGGCCAGGCATGCGAACACCCAGGAACTGGAACCTGGTGAGGGGACCCATCCTCATGCACTAAGAGCATGCCACCGACCCGTGGCCTGTGCGAGGAGCCACCACGATGAGTGGAGGGAGGGCAGGAGGCGTCGCCAGTAGGGCTGGCGTAGTGACCCAAGCACCGCGACCCTCCTGAGTCGGTTTTGAAAGAGCCAGCCGCGCGCAGACCATGTCCCCAGACGGGACTAGGTGCTCCCTTACCTTCCCGGTGCTGGAAGGCGATCCCTGGTAGAGGCGACCAGTTCCCGGAGCCTGAAAGCCCCATGGTGTGCCAGGTGGAAGCTGGCTGTGAAGCAAGAACCTTGGCGGCTCATGGCGTGGCGCGCACCTGCCGCCAGCACCCGGTGACACGAGCGCGCACCTCCCCTGGTGACTGGGGCCTGAGATCCCTCTGCCTGGGGCCGACCCTGCGCCAACCAGCCACCAGCCCGGCCTGACGAGCGGCTGGTAGCGTCCGGGAAAACGAGACCCTGCAATAGAAGGCGATGCCCGCCAGCTGCACCCCATGGTGCGGGGTGCATCCTGCCCATGGGGCGGACAAGGTACTCGGGGAGAGGCCATGTCCCACCCGCCACGGTCATCCCTCCCGGTGGTCGCGAAGCTCACGAAGTGCTGCGGCTCGGTCGTTACTGCCTGCATGTGGCGGTGCCAGCGGGATTCAAAACACCTGTGATGACTGCACAGCTGCCAAGGTTCCAGAGGGGCCGGCACTGTCGCGGGAACAGCTCCGCCCGAGGGCCAAGAGCAGCGATCAGCAATCTCATTCCTGCAAACCTGGAGCGAAAGCAGCTTTAGGAAATGTTAAAGGGAGGCAGGTAAGAACCAAATTGCGAACCAAGCGCGCGACCCGTGCAGACTTGGAGGACTGCCTGTTCCAGCTCACGAACCACAGCCTGGTTATCACACCAGAAAAGCACCCTTCAATTTTGCCAAAGGTGGGTGCCAGGCGTGCACATACCAAGATGGAAACAGCTCCAGAAGAAGTGAGATCCCTGGTGATACCCTGTGAGATGCCAGGCCGGGGGGGCCAGAGACCTTGAGGCCCACCGGCCCTGAAAGTAAACCCAAACCAAAGGCACCGAGGCGTCAGAGTGCACCTGCAACTCAAGCCGGGTTCCAGAGGTGCCTGCCACAGAAATGCCGTTGTTGAAGCCCGAAGGAACACCAGCCAGACCTGCAGATCCTCCTTCAGACCCGGGATACCCTGATCACGGTGATCAGGGGCTTGCAGCCGACAAAGGACCTAGCCAGCCGAGAGCAGAGAGCGCCCTGCCAGGCATACCACCTACAAGCCCGAAATAAAGGTGGCCCAGTAGGTTGGACCTGGCGAACCCTGCATGTTTTTTAAAATGGAGCCGCGGATTGCAGCAGGGTGGTGAGGGCCAGGAGCTTATCCGCGGGGGGGCCGAGGAAGATACCTTGAACCGAGTCAGGTGGATGCCCAAATAGCAGAGAACGTTGGAGGGCCCCTCTGTCTTGTTGGGAATAAGGGGACCCCAGCTCAGCCGGCGGGGCCCGGAAAGCCTGCAAAGCAAATCACATTCCCTGGTGCCCTGCCCACCGATGAACAAAAAATCACCCAGATAATGAGTCACCGCCTGCGTTTCCTCTACTGGACGCCCATTCAAGGAGGCGATGCTGAAGTCTCAAAGCTGCACAGGCAAGAAGAGCAGCCCATGGGCATGGCCTTGTCCACAAACCAGCTGCCTTGGAAATGGATGCCCAGCAGCTTCGAAGTCAGGGGAATGGGCAGGAGCGGAAGAAGCAGATTAGATGTCACATTTTGCCAAGAGGGCACCAGGCCTGCCTGCCAAATGGAGGATATAGCCTCGTCCAGGGTGTATACGAGCGAACAGACCGAGGGGTCTGTGAAATGATAGCCAATTAAGCCTGGGGGGTGGGAGAGGTGTTGAATTAAGCGATACTCCCCGGGGCTTTTTGAGCACCATGCCAATTGGGGTGAGACCCTGAGGCTGAGGAGGCGAGGGTGGCTGAGAGGGCCTTCTCACGGCCGACCCTGGTGCAGCAAGTTTGTCAGCCACCACGGGGAGTTCTCGGACCGACTTTTAAGTTGTCGCCTGGTAAAACCTCACGAGGGGCCACCGGTAGGATTGAGAAACCAGGAGGGAGAAACCTTCCCCAGCAGGCCGCAGCGGCAGCATACCTGTCTGGAGTAGCGCTGCAACCACACCAACTGAGCTGAAGAGGCGGAGAACAGGTGTAGAGACCAGCGACTGCAGTTGGAAAAGGCGATCAAAGTTTCTGCGGGGAACACGGCTTTGACCACGGGCTTTGTGTGGGCCCGGTAGCGGAGGCCAGACCCGCCCGCCAAAGAGGAAGCGCCCGCCGACTTAGGGCAGCTTCGCTCTGCCATGACTGCCAGAACAGTTGGAACAAACGCGCCAAACCACTTGGAGCGCTGGCAAGCGCCAGTTGAATTCCCAACAAAGCCCTTTTGCCGCCGCCCGGGGAAAGCTCTGCGGATTTTTGAGGGCAGATGGCAGCGGCCTTTCATGGCGGCTGGGCGGCGACCATCCAGGTTTGAGTGGTGGATGAGAGCCAGCGGAACCCGGCTCTTGTGGGGTAGCGTTCTTCCGGATGGCTTCCGCGTAGGCAATGGCTGCTGGCTCGCCGGCCAGCGCCCGAGCTTCGCAACATTAAGGACATGTGGAGCCGCCAGGTGCCAGGCCCGCGGGTGAAGCGGCCCGGCGAGGGCCAGGAATTCAGTGGAACCCCTGCAGCCAGTTGCTAAAGAGAATGCGGCTTTCGGCTGCCGCCGGTCCCGCCGCTTTCCGTCCGCTTTCCCCCGACAAACCATATCGCCCTCCCGCTGGGGAAACTTGAATGCTCGACATAGTACCGTGCGAGTGCCAGCTCCCGGAGCTTCCTGGGAGGTGGGACCCAGGCGGGTTGCCTTGACCGTCCCTGAGCCCGGGCAGGAGAATTAGCCTCCGCACCCAAGCGCCCTGCGTTTTCGATCAAAATGGGAGAAGCGGGCACGTGTTCCCCAACGGAACCAAAATTCCCCAACCTGGGCATGCGTCGTCCCTCGGAGGACTCACCCGAAGATGAAGAGCTGGGAGACCGTCTGGAGGACCAGGAGCCTGCGGCGGCAGCTTCTCCTCCTGCTCTCTCCCGAGAGCGGAGGGCCAGCGGATCGTCCCACTGAATGTGGACGCTGACTGGCGGCGAGAGCTGGAGACCTCCGCCAGCCCACTGGTGCCAGCCGAGTGCCGGCGAATAGCGCTGACATGGAGGGCTCGGCTCCCCTGCACCCAGCCCGGGGGGACGGAATCGCTAGCCACACCGCTGAGGGGAGCCTGCGAGAGGTGCATCAGCCCGTATCCGCTAAGTTGCATTACCAGGAAAGGATCCAGTGCCAGCGTCGCCCGGCCGGCTCCGTAGAGGCAGCGGAGAGCCCTCCTGCCCGGAAGGGTGCTCCACTGGGCAAGCGGGCCTGCGGCCAATGGGGGACAGACCCAAACGCAGCCGCCAGCGTCGCTGCACCAATCCAGCCAGCCGGGCGCCTTCCGGAGACCCGGGCGGTCTGGACCGAACCCTGGCCCAGAGGGGCACTCGAGCTCTGCCGAAGGTTCTTGCTCTTGACCAGCTTGGGACCCATGCGGTAGCGTGACGGTCACAACCAACAGGAGAAGGAATAAAAGTGAGAACAAGCAAGGTGAGGAAAAGTCGGAAAAAAGGAAAGAAAAGGCAAGTTTAGAGGCCGCAACCAGTCTCCTTCCAGGCCTTATGCGAGGCGCCAACCACACCACCACGCCTTGCTGGGTCTCGCCGCCGGGAAGGCGGGGACGGGGCGTCTATAGCAGAGCTCCTCCCGCCAAAGCGGCTGGGAGCCAATCAATGCACCCGGTTCTGCAGCATGCAATTCCTACCTTGCAACCCCTTATTTTGCTGCGCTGCTCACCCCATCAATGGCTGCCCCTGGTTATTCAGGTGCATCTTATTTGCTGAAACTGTGTGTTCCATTCCCACTACCACCTTCATTGGATTTATTTTAGTAGGAATTCATTAGCCTAATTACTGCAGAAATCCCAGCTTTGCATGCATAGCTCACTTTCTGAAGTTTCATCACCCTTCAGTCAAAAGTTACAGTAAGACCTGAGTTTCATCTCAATAGAAGTTGGTTTCAAGGTTGACTCAGCCTTTCATCCTTCCAAGGTCAGTAAAATGACTGCCCAGTTCCCTGGGAGTAAAGTATAGATGACGGGGAAGGCAGTGTCAAACCACCCTGTGAACAAAGCCTGCCTAGCAGATAGCATGATGTGACATCATCCCATGGGTCAGTAATGACTTAGTGCTTACACTTTACCTTTACGATCTATTATAGGCATCTCCGAAAATAAGACAGTGTCTTATATTAATTTTTGCTCCCAAAGATGCGCTATGTCTTATTTTCAGGGGATGTCTTATTTATCCGCTCCACAGCTGCATGCTCTGGTGTTCTGTTCAACGGGCATGCTTCCAAACAAAAACTTTGCTACATCTTACTTTCGGGAGATGTTTTATATTTAGCACTTCAGCAAAACCTCTACTATGTCTTATTCTCAGGGGATGTCTTATGTTCAGAGAAACAGGGTAATAGCTGTAGTCCCAATTCTGCCAATTAAGTTCTGAGCATAATAAGAGGTAGTTTAGAATTAAAGTAAACATGTTGTCAAAAAGCTTGGAGGAAATATGTTTCTTTTATTTAGCCTCACTCCAGTTTGCTCAACGACTGGCAGCCTTCCCACAAAAGAAAATCCATTAAGGAATAGATTAGGTGTTTTAGTGACAGGCAGGAGATGTCTCAATAGTGTGCACCATATTCGATGTTGACACTGAAAATGCACTTCTCAGTCAGCATAGCAGAGACATCCTCCAAAGGCTTTAACACTTGCACTTCTGCTTGTTATGGTGCATATTGGTTGTTTACAGGAAAAACAACATTCATTGAAATTCTCTCGTTTATGTTAGTTTTGCTTGTGTTCTTCCCCACGCCCTGTAAATATAAAACTATTAAATGTAGCATATTTCACTAATGCCAACTCTTTGAATAGGTGGGGTGTGTTACAAGATGCAGAAGAGCAAAGGCAGAAATATTGGGTAAGTCAAGCTTTGCAACCGAGAAGAGTTGTGATAAAACCTCATTGAAACCAATAAAAAAGGTGGTTGCAGCCAACATGAGCAAAATAGATTTAGATGGATTTTAAAGAATACTACATTCTTCCAGACTGTTAGAGCTCCTCCATTACCCCATTCCTCACTTTGTTTCTTCCATGGCAGGACCATATTCCCACACATAGTTCCTGGATTAGCATCAATGAGAGTTTCTCTCAGAATCTTTTTGCCTTCTCCCTGTGTTAGCAAAGGCATGGTCACTTTTAGTCCATGAAATCTACTGAACAAATGAAAATTCTGATGAGGGTACCAAGTGACTCAGTGCCAGGGTGAGGCTCAAATGACATATTATGTGGATCTCTATGCTTTGTCCACAGTGGGTTTTATTTAAAAGCCAAATGAGAGGCTGCTACTCCTTCCTGTGTGGTCCTTTTATTACTTAAAGTCACCTTTCTTGTATTTTTGCCCATGGGTAAAAGAATACAGGGTTAAATTTTTCTTCTCCTTTTAGTAAAAAAGGAAAGCAACTTGCACAGATTGATTTTGCTCAAGAGCCAGCGTGGTGTAGTGGTTAAGAGCAGGTGGATTCTAATCTGTGGAGAACTGGGTTTGATTCCCTGCTGTGCCACTTGAGTTGTGGAGGCTTATCTGGTGAACCAGATGTGTTTCTGCACTCCTACATTCCTGCTGGGTGATTTTGTGCTAGTCACAGTTCTTTGGAACTCTCATAACCCCACGTACCTCACAAGGTGTCTGTTGTGGAGAGAGGAAGGGAAAGGAACTTGTAAGCCACCTTGAGTCAACTTGCAGGAGAAAGGTGGGAAATAAATCCAAACTCTTCTTCTTTTTCTTCTCTGAAACATCAGGGGAAGAAGGTAAATGCCCACTCTCCACCTACCCTTCTTCAGCTTTATATAACTGCCTGCACAGGCTGATTAACGGTGGGAACCTATTTCTCTTGTACACTTGCTTTATGCCATTGGTCAGTTGCAGGTAAATACTTTGAAAATGTACTACATATTTCTACTTGACGTCAAGGAAAGCAGCACAGTGGTGGCATCTTTTAAAGTCTAACTTGCTGTCAAGGTAGATGGTTCTGTAGACTAGATGTTCTACTAGTCAGGCATATTGTAAAGTAGTTTCCTGTAAGACGCATGGGAAAGTGCTGACCAATTTGGAGGACTCCACTATCTTATCTTTAGGTTGTGGATGTATCCTGTCTTTTTTTTTCATTGTGATGTTACAATTTGAACACTGACATCCAGTGTAGTATAGAGACTAGAGTATTGGTCTAGAGTAGACTGTAGAATGTAGCAGATGGTGCTTGGTGTCCCTCCTCTCCTATGGAAGCTGACTGGAACACCTGGACTGGTCATATTCTAACCTACTTATAGAATTGTTGTGAAGATTAATTGGAGGAAGGGAGAACAAGGTAGAAAGCTGCATTGAATGGGGTATAAATATGTAACTAAATAATGTGTTATGTCTCTTTTTCCTACCTCCCTAGATTGTTGCAAATTCCTGGGGAACGACCTGGGGAGAAAATGGCTACTTCAAGATTTTACGTGGACAAAATGAATGTGATATTGAAAAACTGATTATAGCTACCAAGTGTCATCTTTAGAAAGTTTTCCTCTGTGACATTTCTAACAATGTAATGTACAGTCCATCATCCACACGTACACTTGTGATGGGACACTGTCATTATTTTATCTAAGGCCCTTTCCGCACATGCAAAATAATGCGTTTTCAAACCACTTTCACAACTGTTTGAAAGTGGATTTTGCCATTCCACACAGCTTCAAAGAGCACTGAAAGCGGTTTGAAAGTGCATTATTCTGCATGTGCGGAATGAGCCTTAGTGAAATGTCTGTTGTGGTAGAAATTAAAACATAAAAATTCATCCAGAAGTATCCAGCTATATTACTTTTCTTTCTTTCTGGTCACATTTTTTGTAAATTACTGACACAGTCCAAATGTTAGTAGGTATGCATAACATTTAGTTCTCATTAAAAAAAATTTAAAGACAGTGTGCTAAACTTTAACTGCATTGCTACATATTGAGCTACATACCTTTGCCATGCATAAAACCAAATTAAGTCACATTCATTTTGGAGAAATGAGAACTTTTGGCATATAACCTTTTTTCCTGGGTGGCGACTATTGAATCTAATCCAGCTCGGATGAGTTTCTAATTGTATGTAATGCTTGGCCGCTTTAGAAACAGAATCCAGGCAGCTCAACAATGGGAATGGGTCCAGATGGACATTTGCATCTGCCAAGCTTTCAGAATGCTATTTTTTTTCACAAGACTCTCTCTTGCTGCGAGAGGGTAGGTTGTTTTGTGCATTTAAAGCTTTGGAGACATCAAATGATTAAATACTCTTCTCTATATATACCATTTAGCATTCTAAGCATACTGAGGACTCTGGAACATTTCAGAAGAAGACATTTTTCATGCACATCTTCTGGCGAAGATGACTGTAATCGTTACTGACACTTATACAAAGATGGATAATTTATATGCATGAGCCCTGCAATTTTTGAATGAAGCAGAAATACACCCTTAGAGTAACCTATGCAAAAGACTGTTTGAATGCACAGTCTTTGTGTTCAACAGTAAAATGACATAATGGATGGTTATTTCCTTTGCCTGCACTTGAGTGAAAAGGTGATATAAAGGAGGGAGCAAACTTATGTTTCAAAGACCGAGGCTATCTTTTATGGAGCAATAAGTTGCCTGTTATTCCTCCACTGAAGAAGAGTGTCATGCATACATAATGTTGATACAGAGTTATATCATTTTGACACAACAACAGAACCCTTCCTTTGTGTGGCATTTCTGATAACCTTTCTGTTGTCACATTTAGGATCATATCATACAAACACCTGTGCCAAATTGCGGTTAAATGCCATGCAGTTCGCCATGTAGCAAAACACACATTTATCAGGACTAAGGGCAGCTTGCATCATTTGTATTACTGCAGCATGGACAATTATCCTATGATATTAACCAATATATGTTCAAATAGGGAAGAAAAGAATGGTAACTAAGTGCTAACCCTTATTCAAATTACGAATCACTGAACAAGAGAGATCTGGGATTCCATTTGAGAATATATATTTTTTGCCATACATCTGTGAACAAACATAAAGTCTTCTGGAGCCAAAGCAGATGCTGGATATCCTGTTGGCCTGTAGCTCTCCCCTATATAATGCTAGCATGGAAAGGCCATCAGCCAAATAATTTTTTTAAATTCATGTTCTACTAAAATTATGAATAACAATATATATGTTTAAATACGTACAGAGATAGCAATATATACATTCTCAAAGACTCAGCAAACAATGTTCAGTTTTTAACAAAGGTGATATCCCCCTGCCGATTAATCCCGGGATACTCACCCGAAATATCCAGGTTTCACAAAGAACTCCCCATAGCTGAACCGCCGAACACAGATTCATTGTGGTTCTGGTGCTCCCCCCCTTCCCCATCTCATGTTTTTTCCCGAACCTGCATGAACGTGAACCTTTAAAAAAAACACATCTCCAATCCAGATCAGTGGGGAGATTCAGGGGTCTAATGTGGTCTAATTTCCTGCCATACAGAGTGACGCAAATGCCTTACAGCCAATTTTTTTGATTCGCTTGGCTTTTTCTGTTTCGCTCGGCTGAGGCTATTGTTGAAACATGTGGACGAGGGAGCGCAAGCTGCTCTAATGTGGGCAGAAGAGAATGGGAACTGGTAAAACATGGACACAAGGGGTCAATCAGAAAAAAAGCTGCGTATCACACATACATGTTTATGTGCTCACAAAAAAAGTTCCTGCTCCTACACAGCATGACAACCAATCAGGATAGACCCTCCAAGCCGATCGCGTGTAAGTGGGCATTGTCACATTCTTTGAAACCGAGATAGGCATAGATGCTTTCACTAGAAACATGCTGTAGTGGAGAGGTTGAAATCCAGAAGCATAGCAAGGGGTGAAAGTGCCCGGTGCGCTGGTGCATCCTCTGCCCCTGTCCTGCCCCGGAACGCCCCCACCTTGGAACACCCCCACCTCAGAACACCCCTGCCACACCCCTGGAATGCAGTGGCGTAACTAGGCAAACTGGAGCCCTGGGCAAAACTTGCGTTTGATGCCCCCCCAGGCGCGTGCCCAATGGAACACACACACACACCCTTGTAGCTACGCCCAGTGGCGTATCTAGGCAAACTGGAGTTTGGCATCTCCCCATGGGCAGCCACCCTCCCCCACTGTGACCAAGCAATGATTTTTTACACCAGGTTGTTTCAAAGTCACCATCACATTATAGAACATGCCCCAACTCACAAATCTGAACACAGCAATAAGCCATGCCACACAGCAGAAATATTTTTTGAAAACATTTTGAAACATACTGCTATGAAAACATTTTATGGTTTTGTATTCAGTCCCCCCAATTGGGGGAAACAGTATCACTTTCAATGTTATTTAACTGGGGACCCCGGATACTCCCTTTAAGGTGGATTTAAAAGGAGAATCTGGGCTCCTTAGTTTAAACAAGTGATGCTGGAATCCACCCCCAGACAGCATCATTTTCAATGGTGTTTAAACTAGGGAGCCCAGATTCTCCTTTTAGATCCACCTTAAAGGGAGAAAATGGGGTTCCCAGTTTAAACAACATTGAAAGTGATGCTATTTTGGGGTTGATTTTCCCCCACCCTCAAACAGCATCACCTTCAATGTTAAAACTGGGGACCACAGATTCTCCCTTTAAATCCATGTCAAAGGGGGGGGGATTTAAAAGGAAAATCTGGGGAAATTTGAAGAGTGCCTGCTGTCAGGGGTGCAATTGTTAAGCTATCAGCACCAAACTTTCAGGATATCTTTAGGAGACTCTCCTAATGATACCACCCAGGTTTGGTGAAGTTTGGTTCAGGGGTTCCAAAGTTATGGACCCTCAAAGGTGTAGCCCCATCTTCTGTTAGCTCCCATTGGAAACAATGGATGATGGGGCACTCCCTTTGGGAGTCCATAGCTTTGGACCCCTTGGACCAAACTTCACAAAACCTGGGTGGTATCTGTAAAAGACTCTCCTGATGATACCTCCCAGGTTTGGTGAAGTTTGGTTCAGGGGGTCCAAAGTTATCGACCTACAAAGGTGTAGCTTCACCTCCTATTAGCTCCCATTGGAAACAATGGGGGATGGGGCACCCCCTTTGAGAGTCCATAACTTTGGACTCCCAAAACCAAACCTCACCAAACCTGGGTGATAGCATCAGGAGAGTCTCCCAAAACATCCCTGAAATGTTGGAGTTGCTAGCCTAAAAACTGCGCCCTCTGCAGGCCAAAAATGGAAAAACACTGAAAATACAAAAAATTCCACAAACGAACCTGCAGTTTTTGCGCCCCCCACAGGGCTGCGCCCTGGGCAACTGCCCACTTTGCCCAATGGGAGGAACGCCTCTGCCGGAATGCCCTCACCACACCCCACAGGGGCGCACGCCTGGTGCATCGCACCCCCCCATCCCCTTGGAGCTATGCCTCTGTTGAAACCTCAATGAAAAGGTGCAGTTTATTTTGAAACCTGGTTGTATCTGTATTTAATTTTCAGTAGGGATTCAGCCAAATTTATTTGATTGGGATTCTCTTCTCTTCTGTAATAAGTTAATTTAGTTGTACCAATCAATAAATGCTGGTGCAGCTTTAGATTTCCACACATGGAATGCACACAACTTTCTCACTGTTATTATTAACAATTCTCTACCACCCAGTCTGACTCACTATTTTGAAACCCAAGTAACAATACTTTAGGGTCTATTCATGTCTCATAACTCATATTATTTGTAATCATTGTCCATTTGTAATCATTTGGGGGTCAAGAACAATCCTAATCCTGCGTGATGGCTCTTCTGCTGTTGTTGAGAGTGCAATTATCAAAGTTGGAGTGTAGCAGTCTGAAGAGGAGGGATGTGTTCCTTTAGACAGGACCCCTTCCTTGAGTGATGGGCCAATATTCTCTCATATCAAGGATATCCCTCTAAGGTTGGGGAGAAGTGGGCATTTGGTAGTGGGTGATTGGATTATTAGGAATATAGACAGTGGGATATATAACCAGCACTTTGATTACGTGCTACTTGCCTGCCTGGTGTGAAAGTTGTGTACATCACATGCTGCTTAGATAGGTTGATAGATAGTGCTAGAGGCGGGGGAGTTCAGTTAGTCATAATCACATTGGCACCAATGACACTTGGAAATGTAGTTGTGTTGTCCTGGACGAAAAATTTAGGTTCCTAGAAAGAAAGTTAAAGGACAGAACCTCAATGGTACCAATTCTCAAAAGTGCTACTGATTCTACACACAGGGCCAGTAAGGCAGGCAGAAATCAAGGGTCTAACTGTGGTGATGGGAGGAAGGCTTTAGATTTGTCAGGCACTGGGGAATTTTCTAGAAACAACTGGCCAATACCATCAGTAAAAATTGTTATGAATTTTAACTTTACCTGTCAAATTCCTCTCCTGTTATAACTAAGTTGGTGTTTTCTTTTTTGCCCATGGTGAAAAATGTACAAGCTACTCTTCCTTTTCTGTTCTTTATTATAACTGTCAAAAGTCAGACTCATAGAAAGTAAATAATTATAGATTCATAAAGGAATCAAACATTGAGAAGAGATTGTGGCTCAGTCTTATAATTCATCATTAGTATGCAGAAGGTCCAAGAGGGTTTGAATTGCCAAGGAATGGATTCACAGTGGTTAGAGTTGCCATCTCTAGGTTGGGAAATAGGGGTGGGAGCTTGGAGAGGGTGGGGTCTGGGAAGGTGGATGGTATTATGCCTCAGAGAGGTATAATGTTATGGAGTCCACCTGCCAAGGTTGCCATTTTCTTTAGGGGAACTTATCTCTGATGATTGGAGGCCAGCTGTAATTCCGAGAGATTCCCAACCACTACTGGGGGTTAGCAACCTTAATGGTGGTTAGGATTATGATGAGAGATTTCCCACATCTAAGCTTATTTTCTTCCTGCCTTACTTCTCAGGCTTGGCCTTTCCTCCTAAAACAGCAGATAAGAAATAGAAACAACTTATTCTGGCCATTTATGCATGCACTACTTACTCTGCAGCTGTTTGCTTGGCGGTGGGCTCCCCCACCCTTTTGTTCACACATGGTTTCTCCCTCTGAGAAGCATCCCTGGGTGATCTGATGTACCATTTTGTCTGCCTGCCACATCCTGGTTCTTTCCATGCAGCACCTATTTGGGGCAATTGCCCCCTGCCAACTTTAATCTAACATTAGCTTGCTAGATCATGTCCATTTCTTGTCAATTTCACTGAGTCTATCACTCTTGTGATAAATGTTTAGCATGATTTTTTTTAAAAAAAAAGAAAAGCTCTTCTGATCCTTCTGAAATAGTGGCCCGAAGAGAGGGGGGAACTTCTATGGTGTGGGGAAAGGGAAGGTAGGGAGGAATGAGAAAATTCAAAGAAAGCTAAACACTTACTGATCTGTTTTGCTTTTCCTGAGAAGGGAGAGGAAAAGTAACACTTTCAGAGCTTTGGGAAACCACAGGGATTTTCTGATCTGAAGATGGAATGACTGCCGAAGTGGGGGAAACGTGTGTAACTAAGAATCAAACATGGGGTGGGGGGTGGGAATGTATGCTCAATGCAAAGAAGACCACAAGCAGAGGTGGGATCCAGCAGGCTCTCAAAGGTTCCCGAGAGTAGGTTACTAATTATTTGTGTGTCCCGAGAGGGGGTTACTAATTGGTGATTTTGCCACGTGATTTTTGTGTTAGTTATGCCCCTCCTCTCAGCAGTAGCATGCAGAACTTGAAGCAGTCTAGCAGGAGGTGCACCGGCGTGCGTGGCAGCCTGCAGCTGTGTGCATTCGTTTCCCATCCAAGGACCGGCGCAGCGGCTGCATCCTTGCCATAGCCCCGCCCAGGAATGCCCCGCCCCTGGAATGCCCGGCCACGCCCTGTCGTGCCCCGCCCAGCCCCATTGGTGCTACGCCAGAGTTTGAATCCCACCACCATGGGAACCTGTTACTAAAATTTTTGGATCCCACCACTGAAATTGTTTAAATTGCCTGTTTCTTCCCCGCCCTTAATACATATGCATAGTGTAGTGAATTGGGAATGGCTGCAGAAGAAAAAACATTGGAATATTTATTCAGTGTTGTTGATCTAATTCTATTTAAATAGTATCCCCGGCAGCATGAGGTGAAGTCTGACAATTATCAGTCTGAGGCAAGCTTTGCTGAAGTTTTAAATTGCTTGAAATCAAATGGTCTCAATATCCCGATGCTATTTTCTCACCCAATTACATTGTCAAACTTTCTTTGGTACTTTATTTGATGTCCTTTATGAGTAAAACATTGAATGTGTTTCAAGAATAAATGTGAAACATATCATGAGAATACCAACAATGCTAATAAAATTAATTTGCAAGTCTATTTAGAATGCATGAAAGAGAGAATTGACAACATATCAGGATTTCAAGAACACTGATAAAAATATCCATCCGGGGCTGGATCTTCAATTGATTGTTAAACTATTACAAATATGTGCAAAATCAACTGCCCAATCCAGATGGCTTCCAGGTGGTGTAAGAAGGGAGCAAACTCCAAAAAATCCCCAGCTGCATGAAAGCCTCCATAGGGCAAAAAGGACTTATGCCGCCTGAATCTGAGACCTGCACTGGGGGCATTCCCCACTCAAAAGCCAACTAAAATCAACTCCACCCCCCAAAACACCCCTTGCCCCAGTCATGCCAGCATCCAGTTTTAGGGTGGTGTAGCTCTGCAGGGCACAGGCTTTCCTGGGTTGGGTTCAGTGGAGCTCCACAGCATCCACCCACATCCCAAATTGTTCTCCCCACTGGTGTCAGCACCACTTAAGCTGGCAGCAGAGGCTTAGCTCCAAGGGGATACAAGGGGTGCTATGCACCGGACATGTGCCCCTGTGGGGATGTGGTGAGGGCATTCTAGTCTGTGAACATACATACTGAAACTTTTTATAATGAGAACAAAGGGAAAGCAAAGAAGATAGGATGGAGAAAGGGAAGTACAAAGGAAGAAAAAGGAAGAACAAAATCTCTGCCATACCTTTGTTAGGACCAACTTATACAAATCATATGTAAGTTTTGGAACTCATGAAAATTCTTAATCAGGCTGGATAAAACAAAAGTTAAAATTAAAAAGGAATGGGAGGACAGACAAGATGAAGAATGATGATATGCCCAAGGAAAGAAGAGAAAATGTCAGTGAAAGCTGTCATTTTCATTTTCTTTTATTATCTTTTCCCTTATTTTTGTGAAAGAAAACAGTTCCTTATTTAAACTCTCTATGCCCATGTCCAGGGTCAGACCTCCCACCCACACACTTATCTCTAAGGAGACAGATGTTTTCACACTGTGACGGGAGTGCCCTCAAAAGAGGACTGCAGAAACCCATCTTGACACTGCTGGAGCAGCTCCCAACTCCCTCAAGGCCCAGAGATGATGGGCAGGCCAGGGGTCAACCAGCAGACCACCCCTGAGGGCAGAGGCAGAGGGAAACAAGTGTGGCAGAGGAGCCATGGAACCTGCCACAGCTGATGGCTTGTTCCTCACTGCTTGTGGGAACCAGGAAGGGCAAAGGGCGGAATAGGCTTTAGTGACTTTTTGAGGCCAGCAGGAAAGGAACACTATAATGCTTGATGTGGGGAGGGTCAGGGTAAGTAGGGTCTTGGGCAGGCAGCAACCCATTGGTCCTAAAACTCCCCTCCCCTAAGCCCATCCCCAGTGATAGAGGGAGTGGGTGAGGCTGGAGTTGTCCCACCCCAAGCCGCCTCTCCTCCTCCTCCTCCTCCTCCTCCTCCTCCTCCTCCTCTTCTATATTTCCAGTTAATTTCTGGAGTCTGGCATAATGATTCAGAAACAGAAAAGGGCCACATGCGATGGTAAAGCAATAGTGTGAGAAAAATACACTATTTATTATAGGCTCATTGTGAAATTGATATTTCAACAGAGAATATACACCCTTGGGGCTTGAACTTGATACCCTTCCCTGGTTCTTCTCACTTCCTAGGTTCTCCAAAGATAATAACTCAAATATAGCTGGGAAAGAGCTAATTTCTTTTGCCATACAGAACAATCTATGCATATTAAATGGACTTACTCAATTTAGTAGCTCTGGAGAGGTCACCTTTGCCATTAGGAAGGGGAGTAGTGTGGTTGATTATATTTTAATATCCCCCAACCTTTTTGAATATGTAGGTGAATTCCAGGTATTATTCCACCATTTAAGTGACCATCTGCCTCTTTCAGTTATATTAAAATATAAAACTCCTCCCCATCCCCAGCCGACAGTTGAAGTGAGTTTGCCAAATCACTTACTTCCTAGAGTTAGATGGTCTGAGGCATTGGAGTACAAAATTACACAGCTTCTCAGCTCTCAAGAGCTGAAGCAACTGAGGTTGGATATGCTAAGTGCTCCATCCCCGGATGAGATGGTTTTAAAATTTGATGACATCACCAAAAAAATTAAGGATTTAATCCAACAGTCCCAACGCAAGAATGTATCCTTGCCCAATAAATCTCCACGCAGGTTGGAATTCTGCTCTAGGAGTATGGCCATAAAACACTCACTGCGGGAAATTTACAAAAACTATAAAAGCCAAAAATGGGATAGCCTGCCCACATCCTACTTTACGTTAAAAAGCATAATTAGCATTGCAACTACGGACTAATCAACAAGAGGCAATTGATCGTTGCTGGAATTCCTTGATTCAATCAGTACAGGACAACGACTCTAGAAGATTCTGGAAAATAGTCACTGGTGGGCTTAGAGATAGCAGTATCCTTTCTTCTAGTATCTCAAGATCACAATGGTATGAGTTTTTTTTGGAAACAATGGGGGAGTGCCAGAATTCTCATTCCACCCTGGTTCATGTTCTACCTTCTGACAACCCCTGGCCTCCCGTGTCCTCTCTTGAGATTGGGAAACTTATAAGCCAACTTAAACGAGGTAAAGCTGCTGGTCCTGACACTCTTCTTCCAGAGTTGTTTATAGTATTTAGGGAATGGTGGTCCCTTATATTGGCACGATTGTTTAACATGGTTAACCAAACAGGCATAATTCCCACTGTGTGGAGCTACTCAATTATCATCCTTATCTATAAGAAGGGTGACCCTAACAGTCCATCTAATTATAGACCAATCAGTCTTCTCTCGGTCTTGGGAAAACTTTATGCCAAATACCTCCTTGGGAAATTAACTGATTGGATTGTTGATAAAAATGTCATTGGGAAGGAACAAATTGGATTCCAAAGGGGTAAGTCAACCCTCGACCACTGCCTGGTGTTAAGTTGCTTGATAACTAAATATAAGAGGAAAAAGAGCCCCTTGTATGCAGCCTTTATCGATCTCCGGGGCACATTTGATTCTGTTAATAGAGAGATTCTCTGGAAGAAACTCAGCAGCCAAGGTGTAGAGCCAAGGTTGCTTGAATTAATTAAGATCCTGCACACAAACACCTATTGCCACGTGAGATGTAACATGGAGGTTGTTAACCCCAAAAATTCAAGTTACTAAAGGGGTCAAACAAGGTTGCATATTGGCCCCTACACTCTTTAAGCTCTTTATTAATGATCTAGCTTCCACACTAAGTGAGGCCCAAGTACATAGTCCAACTCTGGACTCAACTTCCATACCCCCGCTTCTGTTTGCTGATGGCGCTTGGTTGTACTCCAGCTCACGAGTCGGACTAAGGAGAGCTTTAGAGTGTTGTATAGAGATACTGCACACTCAACGATTTGCAACTTAACTTAGATAAATCCAAAATTGTGGTATTTACCCATAAATGGAAAGCCACCAATTGGCCCGGATAGGCCACAGTAGTTTCGAGCAGGTGAAGTCATATAAATACCTAGGGCTTACCTACCATCATAGGGCCTCCTGGACACTACATAGGAACCGGGCCATCTCAGCAGCTAAATTAAGTGCCTCAGCCATTATACGCTTCCTCTATGGGAAAGGCCGAGGATACATCCCTGCAGCGTTGAGAGCATTTAATGCCAAAGTGAGTCAACAAATCCTTTATGGGATCCCCATCTGGATAGGGGCATGGAGCAGAGAGGTTGAAAGGGTCCAGTCATACTTTCTGTATAAAATCCTTGGCTTGCCCCATTCTGTTCCCTATGCGGCCCTGTGCTTAGAAACAGGCCAGCATCGGCTGGAACCTCTGGCCTGGTCCACTACATTCAAGTTTTGGGCCAGGATTTGTTTTAATCGAGATGAACTGGACTATACATCCCAGGGACGCTCCATCCTCCACACAACCCAGTGGTGGGTTAAAATCGAAGCCAAACTTAATGAGTTGGGCATTTCCTTGGAGGACCTGCTAATGCTAACAGAGCAGGAGGTCTATGGGGCTATCAAGAAGAGACTTTTTGACAGAGAGTTTCAACAGATGATAGAGGAAGCTAATAAAACCTGTTCCCCGATCTCTCTGGGAATACCTATGGATAGACTAATTGCAGCCCAGTACCTTTATCTCCTGGTTGAGGCCCGGTGGCGTAGAGCAATCACCTTAGCTAGGTGTAATGCCCTGCCTTCTTCCTTTAGCCTTGGACGCCACCTTGGAATCCCACATAAAGAAAGGAAATGCCCGTGTGGCATGGGTTCTGTGGAAACAGTATCTCATATGCTGTTGGATTGTCCCTTTTATGAGATAGGTAGGAAGAAGCACATAATCCCCTTCCTGCATGGAAGTGAAGGCATTACAGATAAACAGAAGGTTATATATCTTTTAAACAGCCACAACTACGAGCTGTTGGAAGCGGTGGCTAAATTTTTAAATGGTGTTATTTTAACTCGTCAGAAATTGTAAAGTTGTAAAGGCTGTTATTATCTTGCTAAGCTAATCTTAAACAATCTATATGCCATTAAAGGTATTCGAAATCGAATCAACAGAGAATAAAGCAAAGACATAAAAGAATCAGTAAATAAAGCAAAGACAAACAATTAAATACAGCAGGTACAAACTTTGAAATAATATAAGGAAACTACTGAAGCAGTTTAACTTCAAGGGCACAATTACTTTGAAAACTTAAAACATCTGCTCTTGAAGGTAATAATACTCATAAAGCCAAGTAAATAAGGAAGATGATTTTAGAAGACACGAATATTAAATCTGCATGGCCGTTTTTCTTCAAGAGAAAGCACAAAGCTTTACTGAACACAATAAAACAGATGCTGAGTATATGCAACTGATTCTATTTTATAGATTTATAGCTATTCTTAATTGTTTCTTGTAGAAGTTTGATGCCTATCCAGCAGTATTACAAAACACTACTATGGTGTTCTGAGCTCCTAATAATTCAGTACTGCTCAAAGTCAATTGCCTTGAAGCATGACATTAACATTTAGTAGCAGATCATTGGAAAGATAATTAAGCACTGGTTGTGGTGAGTTTTCCGGGCTGTGTGGCCATGATCTGGTAGATCTTGTTGCTAACGTTTTGCCTGCATCTGTGGCTGGCATCTTCAGAGGTGTCAGCCAATTAGCAAAGACGCGTTGCATCAACCGCTTTATGTGCTCGAAAAGTGTAATGTTGCATCAATTGACTGACTGATCTTCAGAGGTGTATCATAGAGAGAAGTCTGTTCTCTCTGTGATACACCTCTGAAGATGCCAACCACAGATGCAGGCGAAACATTAGAAACAAGATCTACCAGACCATGGCCACACAGCCCAGAAAACCCTCCACAACCAGTTGAATCTGGCCATGAAAGCCTTCGACAATACATAATTAAGCTTTTAGATGGAACTGCATAGAATTCCATGGACTAAGAAGCAGAAGTACTGTGACATTATTTATCATTACATGAACTGTAGAGCTGAAAATACCTCAGCATAACCATTGCATTTATTAATCAAGGACATTATACATGTGAAATGGAATCAAATAATGGGTGCAAAGTTTTATATTCAGGCAAGTGTCTGCTAAAAGTCTTTCTCCAGGAGTGCAACAAAAGAGACAAGTCATGATTTGAAAGAAACAGTATTCCTTATATTAAACATACTTTATATTATAACTTGAAATAAAACCTGTTGTTCAAACAAATACAAAAGAAGCTAGAAAAATGTTGGTGGGTTAATGGCACCCACTGAGGGGGGCAACCTCTCCTGCCTTTCCTCCCCCCTTGCTCCTATGTCACCAGCTCCCGCCTCCTCCGCCTCCTGTTCCTGAATACCTGCCCCTCTTCCCAGATGCCTGTATCCAGTGCTGGGATTCAGCTGGTTCGCACCACTTCGGCAAAACTGGTTGTTAAAATAGCGCTTGTAAACAAAACAGTGGTTAAACTATTTGAATCCCGCCACCAGAACCGGTTGTTAAATTATTTGAATCTCACCACTGCCTGTATCGCCGTGCAACAGTTAACGGCACAGTTGCGGTCACCAGAAGTCATGACCCTCACACAGGGAGTGGCCAATGCCTTGGCCTGCTACTCCTTAGGCAGCTATAGATGATACAGTGACTATAATTATTCATCATTGGGGGAAAAGGGAAAACTCACAAGAGTGTGATTAACTCCACATTCTGCTGTTGTGTTTGCATCTTTTAAAAACTGTTTTGTGTAAGCCCTGCCCCAAGCCATATGTGCGCTTCAATTGGATGGAAATGAGTCATTCATGGTGATTGACTGTAATTGAGTAGTCACCACTGCCATGGCTACCCTTTCACATGGTAGGATATGTGTCTATAGAGTCCAATATCCCCACACCCAAGTAAACACTTATTAAAACCTTACAGAATGTCAACAGTTTTAATCAAACTGGGTAGAATAATTTAGCATTCACTTGGAAAATTTCTCACAGTTTTTTTTGTAAACAATGCATTTACATGCTATTATATGAGAGAATTTGCATGTCTGTGTAAATGAAAAGGTATAAATTATGGGTAGCAATTAATAGGGGAGCAGACAGAAATAGTAGGAACAGCAGTGGCGTAGGAGGTTAAGAGCTCGCGTATCTAATCTGGAGGAACCGGGTTTGATTCCCAGCTCTGCCGCCTGAGCTGTGGAGGCTTATCTGGGGAATTCAGATTAGCCTATACTCTCCCACACACGCCAGCTGGGTGACCTTGGGTAGTCACAGCTTCTCGGAGCTCTCTCAGCCCCACCTGCCTCACAGGGTGTTTGTTGTGAGGGGGGAAGGGCAAGAAGATTGTAAGCCCCTTTGTGTCTCCTGTAGGAGAGAAAGGAGGGATATAAATCCAAACTCCTCCTCCTCCTCTAGTAATTTGGGAAATAGTAATTTAGAGAAAAAGCTTTAATTTATCTATGAGCTTTGAAGAGCAGCTGGTATCATTTCCTATTTTCTAGTGACCTGGGAAGAGGGATTGCATGAAATTCAAGTGTTGCTATCAGTGTGTCAACTTTTGAAACTATGTGCTTGGTAACTTATTAAGATAAATGATTGAGGCTTGTGGCCTTTACTTTTCTTTATTTTAGACCAGAAGCAAAGTCCATCACGGGGGAGATGGATTCAGACTTCTGATACTCAAATGCATTAGTTATTGAACATCCCAATTTTGTTGATTGTATGCACTCACTATATGTAATCCTCCTTAAGTCTCTCTGTGAAAGGCAGACTATAAATAATGTAAATAAATAATGCTTAAAAGTTTTCTTACTGTATGGATTACGGACTGGTAAACCTGAATATAGTGAAAATACCCTGAAATGTTTCAGCCTTCTTTTGTTTGTATGTGCATTATCAGTAGCAGGTGGAAAACGTTGAAATGAAAGCAAGAAAATCAAAAACAAATACCTCACAACATTTTTTGTTATACAAGTTTTTATTGTTTGCCTTTTGGCTGTGCACTAACATAAGATGAAAGAGTTCACTTTTCTAGTTCTCATTATGTGAAAGTGGAATGTGAAATAGTTTGTTATAATTGTGAGTCACTCTACAAACAAGGCAAGAGATACAAAGAATTTGTTCAAAAAGTTATTGGCCTTTATTCAAAAATGTTTGGATAAATGTTCAAAGTGCATTGGAAGTGAATCGAAAGTACATTATTCTGCATGTGTGGAAGGGGCCCAACTCTCTATCAAGTAGTCTGCTTTTTTGCACCTTTAAAGCCTCACCTCTGGAAAAGGGAAGGGTGTAAAACCCCTGGAAATGATGCCATGCGATCAACTTGAGTGCCATTTTAAATGTTATTTTCTCTTGCTGCTGCTTGGAGAGGTAGCAGGAACTGGCAACTGGGTGATGGGTCATGGCTGCCCAAATGACTAAATATCCTGCCCGTGGGGGATTCTGCTAATTTCCAGAGACATCAATCAATGGGAGCCCTAGAACCTCCGTTAGAGCAGAAGGAATTGTGGAAGCAGAGAAAAGCCGTCAGTGCCTCACTAGCTACAACTAGAACAATCCTCAGTTGGCACAGTTATTTCTTTTTTCTTGTTAATTTTATTTCTAAGCATGCCTAAATGAAGGTAAGCTTTGCATATTGTACTTTGACACTGTGAATTTGTTTGCATCAATTGAGTCTACTTATAAAACTGAACATAAATTATGTACCACGGGGAAGTAACTTTTCAAAAAAATATTTCATCCAATTCCAGTATCATTTTATCAAAGATGTTTTGCTTGTCTGCTGGTGTTAAGCAATAAAATTAGCACCTGGGGTAATATTGATACAATTAGGCTGTCTTTGATCTACCTTATTTACGGCCCTGGGCAAAAAAATGCAACTTTAAGGCTTCCACACGAATTTAATCTGTCTTGCTGAGAAACCTTTCATTATTTGCTTTCATTGCAGTAGCCAGTCTGTAATTTTCAGCTGTATGCCTCCAGGGTAATTTTTAAAAGATGACAATGGTGTTACGCTGGCTAGTTCCCAAATCCCTTGGGCAATTTTTGAACAGTTTAAGAATGAAAAATTGTAATTAAACCTGAAGTTGTGAAACACACCAATTATATGTGACTGCACTTTATTTCATGTATTGAATCTGTATTCCAGATGCAGTCCTTTATATGCAGAGTCTGAAACGTTTTGCATTGTGTCAAAGCAGTACACTCTGTTTTGCAAGACATTTGAGTTAATGGCTTGTAAACTTTCCGCAAAGGGAAAGCAATAATGTGAGGCCGTATACATTTAGTGATGTCTTGGCAGAAAGAGTCTGAGACCTGATGCCTGGTTAAATTAAGCTACAAATCAGGAAGTCCCAGTTCAAATGTTCTATTGACTGTGACCTCAAAGACAGGACCTATACAAGCCATTTCATTTCCCCTCCCCAGCTTAGAAAAAGCACTCCACAGATTTGATGCATTAATTATTATTTTGGAGGATTAATAATTAGCCAAACCTAAAAGAGATCCACTCTGTATTGTTTGTACATAGATATCTAGAATAGAGAAAATGTATAAATTTGTCAAAAGGATATAGGAGTGATTTATAATTTGTAATTAGACACTGACTAAAAGGTTTGTGCATTGTTTCACAGGAGGTCATCTCCATGTGCTATTCTTAATGTGTTCTTGTTTCCACAGCAATGGACTCATTGTACTGTCGAAGGCTTTCACGGCCAGAATCACTGGGGTGCTGTGTGGTTTCCGGGATGTATGGCCGTGTTCTAGCAGCATTCTCTCCTGATGTTTCGCTTGCATCTGTGGCTGGCATATTCAGAGGATCTGATGGTAGGAATGGAAAGCAAGTGGAGTATATATACTATGAGGTCAAAAGGTGAGGCCATCTGAATAGAGTAGCCTGGCATGTGAGTCACAAAGAAGTCTGTAGCACCCAAACACAGGACAACTAAAGACAATAGCAATCTAAGGGAACAAAGACCAGGATACTTCTATTCAGATGAATTCACCTATTGACCTTGCTATCTTCATTGTTACTCACATGCTATTAACTGAAGTCACTGTATGAAATTAACTGTCGCATTTTGCTCCATGATATCCATATGGACTAGCATTGTGTTTCACTAAATCGGTTTGTTTCATAACTGTAATGTTTTTAATATGCCATTAAAGGCGTTGTTGTTGTTGTTGTTTTTGTATTTTGATCTCTATTGCTACCTTATAGTTGTCATGTTACAAAAACAAATCAGTATCAAGGACCTAGCAGGATACCATACATGGTAGATAATCTGCATTCAGCTTGATTGGAGGAAAGTTGTGCAGACATATCTTAGACTGTAGATCTAACAAACCTGTGTCCTCTTGGCTACCTAGCCCACATTCCTCAGTCCTTCAAACATTTCTTGTCTACCTCTTTCTTGTCAATAAAGTGTAGTTCCTCTTTTCCTAGAGCCAGCATGATAAATTAAGAGCAGGTGAACTCTAATCTGGAAAACTGGGCTTGATTCCCCACTCTTCTACTTGAGAGACAGAGTCTTATTTGTTGAATTAAATTTGTTTCCCCACTCCTGCATTCTTGATGAGTGACATTGGGTTAGTCACAGTTTATTCAGAACTCTCTCAGCCCCACCTACCTCACAAGGTGTCTGTCAGGGAGAGGGGAAGGGAAAGGAGTTTGTATATCGTCTTGAGTCTCTTTACAGGAGAGAAAGGTGGGATATAAATCCAAACTCCTCCTCCTCCTCCTCTTCTTGTATGGTGTAAAGTTTCTTCACAGTCCTACTTTCTCTAGAAATATTTGTATCTAATACAGCTAAATTCAATGTGGCCAGAGATCACCACGCTAGAACTGGGGAGACAAAGATTTAAATATATTTCCAATCATGAAGTGACCTTGAGTCAATTAAATCTACTGTACAGGGTTGTTGTGATGATAAAATGGGTGAGAGAACCATGCATGTCACCCTAAGCATCTTGGAAGAATATCAGGAAGGAAATGTTATGCTGAAAGCTCACTATTAGGGTGTGACATATAAAAGTTCATATTGACTTATTCAACTCTTAAAGATTATTATGCGGATGTTAATATTACAGGACAATAAATTGCTTGTCATTACCTATATCACAATAATAACAATAGATCCCCATGACCATTTCTCACATTAAATACATACAAAATTATTTACAGAATTAATATATAAAAAACAAAACCATAACTTGTACTTCAGGGAAAAGAGGGAAGAAATAATGCCAGTAAGGACAGTGACATTCGGAGAATTAGAACAGTCTGACCTTTAAACCTCCTGGTGATAATGAAATGTTCAGCTTTGTCTTTGATGTATGTACTCAGAAAACAGAGGAGGTTATGACCATTTATTATGGTCATAAACCGGCAGAGCAAAACATATTTGCACTGGGTGGCTACAAAAACAGATATACACAATCTTACACGTACACATGCTCACACACATTTTTAAAGTCAACACTCACTGAATCAACACTGAGCCTCAATAGAGTCTGGCAATTGCACAGAATCTGACAACTTTGTCCAAGGTTTCAGATTCAAGGTCTGCTCGAAGAAAGGAAGTATGTAATTCCTCTGGTATTCCCAGGGATTTTTGGAGGGTAAGTATAATAAACATTATCTCAGGTCATTCAAGAAGGGACTTAGTAGCACCTCTTGTCCGACTGTTTCAATTTCCCCAGTAGTGCAAGGGCATAAACGCTTCTGAAATGGTCCACCAAGGTGGTCCCTTCTAATAAAGCAGATGGAAGAATATTGAGATGGGCCAGAGTGACAGCTATCCTGTGGTAGGAAATTAGATAGAAGGTTTGACAGCATCAGTTTCTGGTCCTTGAAGTGATGATATTTTGTGGCAGAACTTAAATGGTATTGATATTTGATGTCCCAAATATTTTGCTTAATTTCAGATTTAGTTTGGGAATTACCCAAGGCTATTAAACTACTAGAGGGGTATCCAATGGATTGTAAATTCTATGTTAAAGATCTTTTCAATTTTGACTGAAAAAAAGTGTTGGTTAGTGTTAAAAGCATAAGACCCATAGGAAAGAATACAAGCTTCAGTCAGTAATTCATCCTTTGCATCTATAAACAAAATTCCAGAGAAATTATACTCCCTTCTAGATACAAAACTGTATTAGAAACACAGCAAGGGACTGCAAGGATGGGTCTCAGGAATTTCATCTGAATGATTCTAGAAAAAAATCACTTTCACAAAAGGAGGATTTGGAAGTGTATTGAATTTCCACGGGAAATCACATAAACTCAAAGTATCGACTATCTTCATGAATTTCTGTAAGAATCAAAAATCATTCCATCACAAAGAATATTTTTTTCTTTTTCAATTAAAGGAAAAGGGGATTTGTATGAAAATGCAGGTATAAAGGCAACAAGGTAGCATTTAACAACATCCTAACAAAGACTCATGGATATTACCCAATAAAGAAATCAAACTTATAAATCTTTCTTGATCCTCTGGCTTGGATTTCTACCTGCAAAATATTTTATTTTTTATTTTTTTATTTATTGTTATATTTATAAACCGCCCTCCCTCGAAGGGCTCAGGGCGGTGTACAGATAAATAGGTAGAGCACATTAAAACTGGTAAAACCAAATTCCAATAAACATTAAATAATGGCTCTATATTATTAAAACCAACCCCATTAAAATGCAGCGTTCTGACAGCAAATATATCAATGGCGTCCATCTGCTAATCCCCTTGGAGGAAGAAGGAAGGGGAAGGGACGGTATGAACCATAGATGACATAGAAACAGGGAAACCCAAATATGAGTTTCTCACCTCCACTGCAGCCCAAAATGTCCCCTCCCCCATACTGGTTTTAGAGGACAGGGGATCCCCAGGAGCTACATTTCAGAGGGCAATTTGGGCTGCAATGGGAGGCAAGAAAGTTGTATTCCACAGGCAAAAATCCTTCAGTAATGTTCCAATAAATCTAAACCTGATAGAAGGACTGAAGCTGGAGCCACTCAGCTTCTTAGCAGAGCAAAATAATAAGTGCACCAGAGTTGCTTAAGAAAGTTACTCCTTTATAGACTTTAAAAATAAAGCAGGCTACATAAAAACATATTTACAAAAGAAAGAAGTCAAAACATAAGTGCACAAGCACTGGCTGATAACATACAGCAACAATTTCACAGAGACAGAACGTACATGTGAATAGAAGAGAGAGGGACTGTAGAAGCCACACCACTGGTAAGCAGGTGGTAAAGGTCATCCTCATTAACCAGCTGCCCAGCATCAACTTACAATTAAACCCAATGGTGCAACTGGCATTGCTCCTACAAACACTTAGCACATATTGCCAAATACTCTAACAAACCATCATATGCTTATAAAACAATGTACTTTTAATTTTGTTCTGTCAAATTGTTTTCATGCTTGTAATTTTGTCATTTTTGCTTTCATTTTTAAAGTAATTCACTTAATTGCATTATTCATCATATTTTATTCTTTCATTTCTATTCTTTCTCTTATTTTTGTTTCTATTTTTTTAAACTGGAAACACTCTGTAGCTTTTTGGTTTCTGTCTAACTCAGAAGGTAAAAGAATGAACCCAAACACACGTATACCAAATTAAATAACTGGCACAGCTCAGTTAGCCCTGCTTGATGTCACAATGCCCTTTTCAATGTATATTGAAGTACATATTTGGGCAGGTGCATGCACTGTGTTGTGCTGCTTTGATGTGCAGTAATAAAACAGGAAATGTTTGCTGGTTGCCAAGACGACGAGTTTATTCGCTCCCTGCAATCACCTTTGTTTTCTCTTGAAGGGAAAAATTGGCAACATGGGAAAAATTTTCAAGAGGTAAAAGCTTCCTGCCCTAGCTCTGTTCAAAATAATATCATTAATTATGGGAAGTCGTTTAGTGGCACATAAGAAAAACTGTTCAGCATTAACAGAACCTTGTTATTGTTGCGTATATAAAGGATAACTCAGCAGGCATTCACATTCTGTATTAAGACTTCTATTTCACGCTTGAATTGTTTTCCTATTGTTAAGTTCTAGAGACATGAGATCTAATGAGTCAGGTTCATAATTCAAACTGAAGTTCAGTTTTCCAACTCCCTACTAACTTCATCATTGGCCTACTATTCATTCTCTAACTTGAGGGCCATAACTTCCAATAATCTTTCCTTTCACATCAAAAAGTCAGGTCTCCAATTCCTAAGGCATGTGTTTTCCTTCTTTCACTTTTGTTTTCTTTCTTTGCTTTGCTTCTTTCACTTTCACTATGTGTCTTCCTTTTATTCTACTTTTAGCTGTCCGTCAGCTCTGTTTTCCTCTCATAGATGTCATAATCCCTATGGTCCCCTTTTCCATCTTTCCCGCTTGCCAGTGGTTTGAATCCAGCAATGTACAACCAGAACTATAAAGGACCACACAATTCCCCTTGCACAAGATTGTATGAACTACTCATCACTTTCCTCCCTTTTTTTGGCACCTGACTCATGGCAACCCTGTAGGGTTTGCAAAGCAAGCGATTTCAGAGGTGGTTTGTCATTTCCTGCTTCTGCTTTGGAACCAAATACTAACCATGGTCAGGGCTGGGAGTGTGTGATGCCAAAAGGTCACCCAGCAAGCTTCCATAGCATGAGTGGGGATGTAAACCTGGGTTTCCCAGGTCCTAGACCTACTGTTATACCAAACTGGTTCTTTTCCTTGTATATTGAAGTGCCTAAAAATTAGTTGCACAAGAAGAAATGCAAGTGGGGATTCAGTGCATTCGATCTAGTGCAAGTGGCTATGTTGGGGTTTTTTTTGGCCTTTCTACTTGTGCAAGTCTGTACCAAAAGTGGCAGTTTTGCACTTGATCCAACCCTGTATCACTTGACAGCATCTGTTTGGACTTGTAGTGAGTCAATGAGTTGTCATGAGTTTGGACTTGTAGTGCAAAGAACACATTTTAAAATAAAATGTATCCTATACAACTCTTGTGAAAACAATGATTTGTTAACAGTCAAAAAGGAGCAGTACTTTGAGTTATTTTATGCTGGTGTAGTTGATAGCATCGCAACATGGAAGTAGTCACTTGTTAGCATATGCAGGCTCACAATTTAGTTCCTTGCTTGGATTATGCATGTCCCAGAATCTTCATGGGCATATCCATATCACTTAAAATCAGCTACATTTTAAATATATGTGCTGGTTTTTTGCTGGTGCTGTCAGTAACATTCATCCCTCTTGACCCGTGTTCTGAACTCACTGGATTGAACCAGTTCCAGTAGGGTTGCCAACTTCCAAGGGTTAGCTGGAGATCCTCCACGGTTACAACTGATTTTCAAGCGGCAGAGATCAGCTCACCTGGACAAAATGGCAACTTTTGAAGGTGGACTCTATGGCACCACACCCCATTGAAACCCCTTCCTCCCCATAACCCTACCCTCCTCAGGCTCAGCTCTCTAAATCTCCAAGGACAAAACAGAAGCCACATAATCAGAGATAAATTGTTCAAAATGTGGGAATCTATATGAAAAATAGCCCCCCCCAAACAGTGGTGGGATCCAAAAATTTTAGTAATAGGTTCCCTCACCAGCCCCCCCCCCCCCAGCAAAGGGGGCAGAGGCGTATCTAGGCAAACCTGAGTCCTGGGCAAAACCTGAGTCGGATGCCCCCCCATGGGCAGTCACGTCATCATGACCCCCCCAAATTTTTTTGCACCAGGTCATTTCTAAATCATCATTACATTACAGAAAATGCCCCAACTCACAAATCTGAACACAGGAATGGTGAAGCGCACAGGTTCTTTGATAGAGACTGGTGAGATAAAAGGTATGAAAGGCTGAGAATCAATGAATTGCAGTACCTGAAAGGGACTAACCCAGTTCAGGGAGTTACATTATTAGTCGCAATTGCTATATGGAACCTTCATGTTCAAAGGCAGTATTGCCTCTCGGGGAGGCGAGGGTGTGGAGATGGAAAAGCGGACCCAATTAGTAACCCCCTCTTGGCACACACAAATAATTAGTAACCCACTCTTGGGAACTGGTGAGAACCTGCTGGATCCCACCTCTGCCCCAAATGTTCACTAATGTCAGCTAAAGAGGCTTATTGTGATAAGAATGTGGTGAGTTTATAACATATGGAGATATAATAAATGCTCAAAGAGAAATTTAGATTTGGCAAAAAAATAGAAGTAAGAAGAGTTTGTATTTATACCCCACTTTTCTCAACTTTTTCTCAACTCAAGAGAACTGGGAAAATAAACTAGTGGAATGTACAACAATGGCAAAACTAATGAACTCTGGGACTGGGAATACGCGACCAATTACACTATGCCCACATTAAAGGAAAAAACTGAATGTTGGTATATACTCATGTCTTTGTTTGACAAAAATAAACAGCAGTAGTGCACTAGAAGAGTCAGAAACATCCCATATATTTTATTTTCTTCATTTTCCATGCCCTTCTCACTGAGGAAAAAAAATCCCCAAAGATATTTTCATTTACTTTACTGTGTCATTTTCAAGGATATAACATTCACCAAGAATAAACCTTCTAACACAAAAATCAACAAGTTAATACATACATTTTGGACAATGCAATTTGGACAAAGGTATTCTCCTAAGGTCAGAGCCCCTAGCAAATCTCAGTTTAAAGGCATTTTTCAGTGTTGAAACTGAGATTTTCTTGGTGTATGTATTTACTCTCCAAAGATACAGGTAAAAGGTGAGTTTTTCTACAAAAAGTGCAATTATTAATACCACTTATATATTTCTACTGCCAATATTTAAAATTCAATGAATGAACAATCACATGTAAATGTTAAAATTACAGGTTGTGAATTTGAAAAAAAAATCAGAGATGTTCTACTAAATGTTGAAAGACACAGTCAGTGTGATTGTCAGTCTTCACTGATATATATGCTTACAAATAGTCACAAAATTCATTTTCATTATTTAGATGGGGATGTTGATCTCCCCAAATTTTCACTATCCAGTGTATCATAAACATCAGTGGCATTGTTAGGGGATTAGTAGCAAGTCACTTCGTGGTCACTAGAGGGCTGTACAGTTAAAAGTGTTTCATACAAACAGTTCTACGGTGCTAGTCCTGCAACCTTTCATCAGAGTTTCATTTCCACACCTACTTCGATAACCTTAAGGCTTTTTTAAATAAACCAACCATACCAAATGATCAAAAAAGAACAAAGTGGCAAAAAGAGTTTGTCACTACAGCTTGAAAGGTGGGACTCAATAAGCGCTATCCATTGATAAAACCTTATTTCAGTGGTGATCTTGAAATTGTTTGCAGTAAGATAAAGCTTCCACAGGCAGTGGCAAACAAACAAAACCTTGGGATCAAGGACTTAATTATTAGGCAGGATAATGTGGAAGAAAGTAGTGTTTCAGATGCTTTTCTCCTAAGTCAAAGAGAACCAACCAAGGCTTTGAACTAGCGTTCTGTGGAATGTGCTCCTGTAAGAAATGAGAGGGGTCCCTCCCTTCCTTGGAGATCTTCAGGAGGCAATGCAAAGCCTGCCTGTTTTCCAATACTTTGAGAGGGTCTGAATGGCAAGCATCTTTTACAGGGAGGGATTTGACACTTGCTATTTTATCTTTGGATTTAGCTGGGAATGTTTTAACTATAATTGTAAGCCACCATATATGTGTGTGTGTGTCTGAGTGTTTGTGTATGAAATACATAAATATATAAACAAACTATCCCCCCAAACAAATAAGCCACTAGAATAGGTTTTACAGCGAGAGACTGATCTGTGCTCTGTAATCAATGTCCAACAACAGCCAGGTTTCCAGCCTTTAAAGACAGCCTAACATAAACTGGCTACGAATGTGACAAAGTTTCAATTCTCAGCTTACCTGTCAGGATTTGTAAAAGCCTCTATATATCACAAAATAGGCCCAGACTGAAAATATCATTCTACGAACCTGCACTCTTAAGAAAAATTTTACACTCCCCAGAACAGGCTGACTCCTTATTCTCTGACTTGTTCTATCAGTGACCAAAAAAATCTCAGCCTTTCCTGGAGTGAGATTTACAGTGCAATTCTAAGGGGTGTGTGTGTGTGGGGGGGGGGGGCAGAACCACTCAGGAGGCAGTGTGACCCCGATGCCAGTGTAAAAGCCACCTGTGCCAGAGTAAGGGACATTTGTGCTGGTGCAAAAGCACTTATGGTGGAGCTGGGGAGTACTGCAGGAGCACAGTACCCCTGTCCAAATATCTGACCCATAGTGTTGGCATATCTCTTTGGTACCCACCATGAGGGCTGGCTCTCCTGCTGGCCAGCCATACACCTTGTTGCTGGCTCAGGGTGGCAGCAGCCTCTTCCTGAAGCCTGGCTCAGCATGGGAAGGCACAGCACCACCAGTGGCTGAGTGGTGATGAGAGGCCAGGCAGCAGATGGAATGAGGCAACGTGCACAGATGTTATGGGTGGAACAGGCAGGAAGGGATGGTGTGCCACTTCAAGGGGCACCTACAATACATGCCATACCTACCATACTCTAGATACTCTATTGGTGATGGGGTGCAATCAGTTACTTATGACTATAAACATACGGATAGGGAAAGTTCTGGAAAATTTGTTTGTTATGTAATGCCCATTTGACAATTTAAGATCATTAGGGACTCCCACAAATAAGATTAATTAAAATGAAAATATGTTGGACAGTAGCAGTGTTTCAAAATTCATATAATCTCCTTGTGGGCATCATGAACAGCAGCAAATTTACTGAAACAAACAATGAGTGTTTGATTTCATTCCGCAGAGTTGTACCGCAAGAACTTTTGGAAGGATTTTTTTTGTTCTGAATTCAACATGTCAATCAAAGGCTGGTTTATGTGACTTCAATTAGACTGGGATTGCTAGGAGCTTGTGTATCACAGTCAACAGAAAGGGGAGGTGCTTATTTCCAGAACAGAATGCCAGTCTTTTGAAACTGCAATGAAATTAAAGCAGGGCAAGCCCAATGTTACCTAGCTTGGGGATACTGAGACAGTAGCCAGACTAGTCAAACCTGTCTGCTTTCCCATACTGTTGGGATTCATTTGGTAGCAAGCTGTGTAGAAGCACTGCCACATCAAAGAGAAGCCTGCATTCACTATTATTCACTGACTATTTTAAAAGCGCCAGCAATTGCATCTTGATCATTCATTGCTCTGTTTCACAGCTAGAAATGGTGTTGCAAAGTATTTTCTATTAAAAATCAATTTTATTATTAGTAATATAAACAGAGAGAATAGTCAAGAACTGCACTGAGGCTTGCATGAATTATTCCTTGTGTGAGAGAACAGGAAATGCCACTTCTAAAATTATACCAGCTGCAAAAAAACCCAAGTCCATTCTTCTGAAAGAAGTATATTAACAAAACCAGTGACTGGCACCTTCAAAATATAAAGGAATCAAAATATAAAGGACAGCTCCGCTACGCAACACTCCACCCCAAATTACACTCACCCTTAAACAAGACCCTTTGAAGAAAAATCTTATAAAATATATGATGTCATACAGTGTACAGTAGCACAGTAGTTATCCCAGGCCACTCTGCCTCAATCTAATCCCAGCATCGTTCTTACATACAGTGGAGGAAGGGAGATTCATGGTTGCCACACTAAACTCTTTGAAGGAAGGTTGGGATAAAAAAGGAATAGATCAAGAGATCCAGCACAAAGATGCATTATGACAGTTTAATTTTATGTGCTGTTAGTATTTATTGGTCATCAGTACCAATATATAAACAGCTATTCTGTCTGAAAGCTGTCTCTGTGGCTTTGCCAGTACTATAGCAGTAAATGCACCCAAGCATATAAATGATAAAAAGGGCTTATATGCTATAATAAATTGGAAATGTTTAAAGTTAGAGGTTAAAAATCTATAATTTTGGTAATAGCTGTGAAACAATATTTGGTTTGTAATGAAAGACTATTTTAATTATATTGGGTTTTTTATTTTGATTATTATTGTGCAACCTCATAAACACTCAGCTGTTAGATTTAACCACGAAGTTTCAATATTTTAAAAAGTTGGCAAATGAAAATTGAGAAGGTCTCAGGGAAGGGTGCAACTTAAGAGTCCCATTCAAAGAAGTAAGCCTCTCTCTCTCTCTCTCTCTCTCTCTCTCTCTCTCTCTCTCTCTCTCTGTGTGTGTGTGTGTGTGTGTGTGTGTGTATCCTCTTCAGAGAGTGGCAGGGCTGCCACATCAGCGGATATGCCCACTCTGGAGCACTTACCCCATCAGAGGGGCAAAATCACCACAGTGCGGAACCCCCCCCCCCCAGCAGTGGAATTTGAGCAGGATGCTTCCGCAGTGTCCCTGTGCCTCTGATGCCACTGCCAGCATAGCAGGGGGCAAGCCAGGGGAGAAGCTCATATTAGTTTGCTCTCTCCTGACCTTTGCCAGTGGGCCACCAGTACACTCTGCACTTAAGTCAGCCTTTGGGCTGGCATAAGTGCAGTGTGGCCCATTGGGGCTTCTTGGTGGTGGGGAGGCTTTTTGACCTCTCTACGCCATCAGGAAGCCTCTTTGCGGGTGGCAGTCAAGCACAGTCGTGGCACTGCAGCTAGGTACCTGGGCTTGTGGATGGGACTGGCCAACTCACAAAAGTCATAAAATCCAGTACAACCCAAAAAACAATTACAACATGTAACAATAAAGCCTGTTTAAAATGCATAAAACCTAATAAAATTCATATTACCAGACGGGGGAAAGCATTTCTTCAGCCAAAGGCCAGGGAAAATTGGTACGTAATTACCAATATTTTAAATGCACGTACCGAAGATGCTTGACATATCTCAGGGGGAGATTGTTCCACAGGCTCAGGGTCACCACGGAAAAAGCCCTGTCTTGGATCCCCACCTTTTTACCACTGAAGGTGGTGGTACAACCAGAAGGGCTTCATCTGCTGATCTCAGGGCATGGGTGAGTCTTATGGGAGAAGGCGTTCCTTTAGATATTTGGGCCCAAGGTACAACCACTCCATGGAAATCAGACATACCTTTTAAAGTACTGGCTACTTCATTAAATTTTTTTAAAAAAATCTGTCCCTTTCACACCACCAGACTCCTATTCAAGTGATTATTAATATTTGTTCCACATTCAGACTCAATATATTCGTTTCCTACTGCAGATTGTTTTTGTTTGGTAGTTTGATGCATTGTTAAATATGTGTATCCCAAGTGACTAAACTTCACAGAAGAAGGAAATAAATTATCTGCCTCTCCTTGCTGATGCTAAATTAGTTTATCAATTAAAGAGAATGAAAAGATGAAATTTTGCTGTATAATTCTCATTGGCCCCAATCTATACCTGCTAGCATGGTGTTGTGGTTAGCATCATATGAGTGGGAGGCACAGGTTTGAACCCCTATTCTGCCATGAAAACGTGCTGGGTGACTTTGGGTGAGTCACACTCTCATCTTACTTACTTCATGGGGTTATTATGAAGATAAAATGGATGAGGAGAGAATGAAGTAAGTCACTGAGGAGAAAGGCAGGGTAAATAAAATCTGTACACTCCCAACTGGCCTGTTCAGTGATGATGGATGATTAGTGGCAGCCAGGTACTGGAAAGGAAGAACCTTGGTTGTTGGTCAACTGTACATCATGTACTCAGCTGCTGCAAAAAGATCAGCCAGGCTGAGTACAGAGGCACAACTCAGTGGCCAAGATGATCAGCTGGAATTTAGGCAAGAATTACAACATTAGGACAGCTAAAAACTGGTGGGAACATTGTCCAGACAAGATCGTGGAAAATGAGAAGGTCAAGATCTTGTGGGACTTTTGAATCCAAATGGAAAAAGTACTGACACATAATCCACTGGACATCACAGATAATAAAGGGACCATTGTCAACATACCTGGAGACAGCAGGATCATAGAAAAAGAACATGACAAGGTCACTAAATACCACAATTGAAAAATCAAGATTCAGCAATTATGGCACATACCAGTTGAGTTTTCCCAGTGGTAATCCACCATACTAAAAACACTAGGCAGCACTTAAAACATCTTCAAATTGACAAAATCAACATCTGTCAGATTCAGAAGGTAGCCCTGCTGGGATCTGCACGAATACTCTGCCTATACATTATAATATCCTAGGTCTCTGGGTGAGACTCGAGTTGTAATGAAAGGCCAACAACCAGCAAAAGAACTGCCTGGTGTGATATTAAACAAAATTAAATAATGATAATATTCTCATTATAGTCAGGATCGAGGAACTGTTGTATTAGAGCTTATAGAAAGTCATCCTGCTTGGAATAAGGCTGGAGCAGGGGGAGGGGGGGGAGACAGGAACAGACAGGTATAGAGTATCAAAATGATATTATGGGAGTTCTAGCAAAATGTGCAACCCACTTTCATCACTGAATAAGTCACAACATGTAACAGCTTTGCTATTAACAGAGAATGAACCGCTTGGCAGTGTAAAGCAATTTACAATTCAATCTATAGAATGCAACACTTGAAAGAAATGAACAGGAGTTTTTGTTTGTTTTTGGAAGTTTTCATTGGTTGCATGATCAGTAGCAAGTCACCACTGTCTTCTTGTATTTCAAACTATTTTTAGCCTTATGATTAATAAGTATGTGCCATATCGTCAGGGATGGCACCTGGTTGATTGAGGTACATTCCTAACCCCGGGTTAGAGCCATATAAAATGGAGACAGTGATGTATCAGTTGATTGAGATGCATCCCTGTCATTGTAACTGCTTCTAGATATATATACTCTGCCTGATAATGTAACCACTGTGTTAATGGATCATTCTTGCCTTGATCTGTTTCACATGCTTGGTAGATAACTAGGCTTGTTCCTGACACCCATTTACTCCCAGGAGAAGCGGGATGTTTCCATTACTCCTAGGGGTCCAGGTGGCTTTATCGCTTTCTGTCACTGACCTTGGGAGCCCACCTAGGTTCTAATCAGTGTCAACAAAATCATGCTAGAGAAAAGCAGTTCCCACCTCCCCGTCTCACTGCAGGAAATTATTAGTCCAATACCACTGAATTAGATATGCCTGGTTTGGCTCCTTTTTTCCTGCCATTCTTCCTTTTTCAAAACCTTTGATAATTTATCATATGCAGTTTTCTTCTGATTCTCTCCTAATATAAAGGGGTAAAGGTAGTTCCCTGTGCAAACACCGAGTCATTACTTACCCATGGGGTGACATCATGTCATGATGTTTACTAGGCAGACTATGTTTACAGGGTTGTTTGCTGTTGCAGTCATCTACATTTTACCCCCAACAAGCTGGGTGTTCATTTTACCTGGGCCGTTTCCACACGGCCATGCTGGGGGTTGGGTCGGCATACATGACGCCGACCCAACCCCCCCAGGACCGTTCGCACGAACGGTCCTGGTTGCGGTGGGGAAGACGGCGCAGCCTCCGCGCAGGCTGCGCCATCCCCCAAACACCTTACCGTGTCCTCCGGCCTCCGGTGCATCGCACAGGCCAGGGGACACGCCCCCCCCTGCCCTGCGCGACAGCTCAGAAGTCGCAGGGCAGGGAGGCATGGTAAGGCGTTTGGGAAAGGGGGGGAATGGCACCTTCCAGCCGCTGCCATTTGGACGGCAGCAGTTGGAAGCCGCTGTTTCCCAAAAACCTAGCTTGGGGAGCGAGGTTGGGAAACAGCAGCTTTGCGCCGCTGGGGGGGAGCGAGGGCGGCACGGCTGCGATGCAGCTGCGCCCCCCATGCGAACAGCTCCGTAGGGATGGCGTTTTTGCCGTCCCTAGGGTGCTGTTATTGGCCCGTGCGGAAAGGGCCCAACCTCAGAAGGAAGGAAGGCTGAGACAACTTTGAGCCAGCTACCTGAAATTGACTTCAGGATCCAACTCAGGTCATGAACAGAGCTTATGACTGCATTACTGCAGCGTTACTACTCTGCAGCACAAGGTTCCTACTACTGATATAACACATCCAATATATCAGGCTATAGCAACAGAGTGTACAAAATTCTTTAGGACCTTCAATCTAGCTTGTTCGCACATACATATAATGGAGCCATGACCTTCCTGTGCTAGTGGGCATGTCCATTAATCCACATTTTTGTGTTCCTGACATCTTTAATGGTAACTATAGCCAACAGAAGCAGTCATACTTCTGTATAGGCTGCTGACTGATAACACCATATGCCCTGTGCTGCTGAAGACACAGGAGGGCATGATAAAATCTCTAACGCTGGAAAACCAGAATTTTGATCAATGTGGCTTTAATTTAAACGGTTAATATTTACTGTATTTGATCATCCATATGTTGTATCATCATTCAAGCTTTCCTGTATTATGATTCAAGCTTTCCTATGACAGACAAAACATAATCAATACAGGCTGCTGTCCAATTAGCAGAGGAGAAAGTAACGCCTACTTCACTACTGACATTCCTATTTCTCATCTCTTTCCCAGGTGACTTAACCTATGGAAGTGTTCACTACTCCTACACAAAGTACTGTTTTTCATCTTTCTTTCCTTCCACGTGGATTTGTCAATGGCTGAAAAATGGGCTTTGGATTGTTTTATAGGGAGAACACAGTCTAATAAACACACACTGTTTGCAGTTAAATCCTTATTTATTCCTGAACGGTAATGCCGACTTCACAGAAATACTGATTGCAACAGCAAGTAGTTTTGCATTATTGGGACATTTAAAAAATAGACTATGAAAACAAGTTTAATAAATCTTTGTAAACAGCCTAATACTATAATTCATTGTACTAGCAATTTTTTTTTTGCTAGGAGGATCTTTACGAACTACAGGGCACTGTGCCAAACAGGCACCATGAACCACACCTATGAAAATATATTGTACTTATTTTTCATTGTAACTGTTGACATTTCTTCTTTTACTAAAGTAGCTTTAGATTTCCATTTGAAATTGTACATTATCTGGTGATAAAAGGCAATGGTTTGTTTGGAACATGGTTAATAACTAAGCTCCTACAGATACAGCAAGTCTCTACAGGCCGACTCCAGCACTGAGCTCCTATAAAATCAGTTGGATCTCTCTGCAGTGAGTGGCTTTCACCCTAAAGGACCTCAGAACAAAACTTAGACCACTGTTTCTGGGGCCCTTAGAAGTAAACATGTTTACCACAACGAACTACTTTACAAATTTATGGAGAATTCTTGGATTCTTTAAGGTCTATCTTAAAAAATGTACTTTGTTACTTAATTTTTTCTTATCTTTTGGTAAAATCTCAAATGTGTAACAATTGGAAAGATTTTGAAATCATTGATAGTTTTATTGACTATTTATTTACAGTTTGCCTTTCTATTCATGAAGGATCACAACTGAAAACAACGCAGCATTTGAAATTTGCTTCGAGGGAGGCACATGGCTTCATACATTAATTTTGCGCTTTAAGCGAGGTTTTGGTCAAAATTAGGAAATGCAGTGTTTGGAATCTAATCTAAAACGTATGGTTTTAGTCAACTAAAGGAAAGGGGAGGGCTGCCACAGGTTTTTTTATATGATTATTCAGTAAATGTATGAGATTAAACACACCAAAAAAAGATTGTGGGAAAATTGCGTATTGAGTGGGTAAGCCATATTTGTAACACTACAAAGACAAGCTTGAACCTTTTGCTAGACATTTGTGTCATAGAAGCTACGTGTCTAAGTTGGAAATTGTTTATACTCCTTTATAAAAGAACTGTTTGAATTATTCTTCAGCCTTCCAAAATAAACCGAGACAGGATCTTCACATAAATGAAGTGTTCAAATAATAAATGAGGTATGAAGTACACTGTACAGACAATTTGTTTTCCCGGTCATAGTACAGCTATTTCTACTGGAGGTAGGACTTGTTCTATATTAAATTTTTACAAGTGAGAAACTTGCAAATACTTGTTTCTCCCTGTATCCTCATTCCCACTATCTCTCCTTTACCATCCTTGTAGCCCCCATAGACTGTCCTCTTTTCTTGCTTCCTTTTCTCCAGCCAGTCTACCCTTATGTGCTCCCTGTTTTCAGTTTTCCTTCTGCGGCCCAGCTGGGCTTTGAGGTGGCTGCCAGCATGGCCCTGGATCAAGTTGTGTGGGTAGTGAGTCTCTAGTGGCTGCATCTCTTGCTGACCCCAGCAAGTCAGGAGACACGACACAGGAGGATAATGGGACATTTCCAGGGTTGTTTTGGCCTCTAAGCGCACTCATGCCTTTCTGCCATGACTTTGCTTTACAGAAATCAAGGCTTGAAATCTCTTGGCATCAGCAATGGAGGCGAGTGGGGCATATGCTCAAGACCTGCCCTGTTGCATAATAATTCTGCGTGTTTTTCCCTCACACTGTTACCCTAAATAGGCTGCCTCAACTTTAGTTGGAGAATGGGTATATAAACTGTTGAAAATGTGTAGTTTACTCATGAGAGCTGAACTAGAAGCTTTAACACAGAACTTGTTTTTCCTACCATACCATGATCTCTACAATGAGACTCTTGCATAGAGACTCATGCAAATATGGTGTGTTAATGGCTTAATAGTGCCATCTGGGCAGCCCATTCCTGGGGGAGTGTAGATGAATGGAAGCAGGGCATGGTTCAGCCCCTCCCCCTCCAAAGAGGATTGTGGAGGTGCGAGGAGCAAAAAAAGAAAGAATAATTACTGAGGGTCAGTGAAAAGTCCCTATGCACACCAATGTGCTGCATGATGCATCACCATTTTTTTTGCTGGAGTTGGATTACAGCAGGAAAAGGTGTGCACGGGATGTGTGTTTGTGTCCTGGGCTGAAAGTACATAGAAAGCTCCATTCCCCAGGAACATCCCCAGCAGCTCCAGTGTGGGTTCCTATGCCAGAGAAGTGCCGGTGCTGCTTTGGCTCTTGGGCGTCATGTCCCTCGCTGCTCCCCAGTGCCAAAGTAAGCATCCCTACCCAGGTGTGGAAGCCACTTGTGCCACATCTATGCTGGTGTAGGGATCATGCTGCACCTTGATCTCTTTTGTCCCCCAGCCCCAGGATTCCACTATAGGAAGAGTTACACCCTTGTAAGGCTGTTGACTTGAATAGGTTTAAAAGTATATAAGTATGCTAAGGATGGCACTGCAAATGAGAGAACTATTCATTCGCAATTGCAGGAAAGAAGGATCATATGGCTATTTAGTTAAAAGGATTACTCATGGCTAGAACATATTTAATATGAATGAGCTGTTAAAACACATGTTATTAAACTGGTCTGTAGTCATCTTTGCCTTTGGGTATTCAGATAGAAAATTTCACAGCGTGTAAAAGTAAAAGATGCCTGGCAACTGCATGACTGGATGATGAATGGTTAGTTAAATGTAGTTCAGGAAATATTGGGAACAGAAAAGGTCATTTAAGAACCAGACTTATTACCATGCAATTATATCTTGTTGATATAAATCAGGTCATTTTTTTTTAAAGCCTGGAAACCAGACAAAGATCTTGTTAGTGACTGTAGTCTTTTCTGTCCTTTGCAGCTGCATGGTATGCATGCGAAATAGTAATGCCAACCTGAATTACAGGATTCTGTCTCTGTACAACTAAATAGTTCTGGTCTATTTTATGGAGACCTAGGGCCTTTCCCCACTTACCTTAAGCCCCACGCTACTCTCCGAAAGTAGCGCGGTGTCCCCCGGCACTCCCCACGACAGGGGCGGCGACAGCGCAGCCGCCCCAACGCTGCCGCTGTCGCGCCCCCTCAGCCCGCGGCATCCCTGCCGCTCTTTTAAACGGCACCTTGTGATGACCCCACGCAGAGCACGGGGTCGTGGGGATGCCCGGGCGTGCGCCAGGGATGCCGCATGCTGAGAGCAGCGCGCAGCATGGGGGGTGGATTAAGGGGGGATTAAGGTAAGTGGGAAAACGCCCATAGTCTCCCAATATTATTTTCTAGCAATATTGATTGTTCAATTTTGAACAGAAATTTATTCACATTTAAAATTAAATCAAAAGGCAAAACGTCCCCACTAATCCCCAGAAATCTGATAAAACCAGGGATGAACATTGATGGACTCACATTTCAGCAAGAAAGGGACTACCGTAATCCAATGAGAGGAAAAGCAGCCACTGCTTGCACAGTGGATTAAGTTGGTATACTTAGAATCTGGGCCCCTCAACCACTTTCTGAATTGGTAATATGGCAGAATGCACAAGGGCCGGCTATAATATGTGCTGCAAATCCCATCCAATCTCTGTTTGTGCCAGAAAGAAAATTTCACAGAGCTTTTTTTAATCTGTTCAAACTAATATACTTCATTTATTGTAAAAAAAAAAACCCAAACCTTCAGTTTCTGGATAGGATAAATATATTTTCCTAATTCAGTCTTAGCAGTGCTAACCAGGGTTAGCTGAAACAGCACTGCTGTTTCTACAAAAGATCCTTCACCAACTGTGGCTGCCCAAGATTCCTCCACCCACCCATCACCATTGGAACTATCCCTTTCCTTCTGCTGATGTGATTATTGCTCCATGGAGGGAGTGGACACATCTTAGTTGGGTGTCTCAGCTATGACCACTCCATCTTGAATGACTGTTAGGAGTTTAGCCTCTTGACAGAGTCTAAACTCTGTGTGATATTGCTTCATTGACACACACAGACCAGTTCTAAAAGTACCATATATACTCGCATATAAGTCGAATTTTTCAGCACATTTTTGTGCTGAAAAAGCCCCCCTTGACTTATACATGAGTGAGGTGTATTTTAAAAAAATATTTTAGGGTTTTTACTTTGTTGGTCGCCAGAGGGTGCAGTGTTTAGGCTAGTGGCACCAAAATTTCAGGGTATCATCAGGTGATGCTCCTGATGATACCAACCAGGTTTGGTGAAGTTTGGTCCCCCCCCCCGAGTGGATTTAACAGGAGAATCAGGGCTTACAGAGCTAGTTTACTGTTTTTCTTTGAAATAAATATTCAAAAACATTTAACCTACTGATGCCTCAATTAATGTAATTTTATTGGTATCTATTTTTATTTTTGAAATTTACCAGTAGCTGCTGCATTTCCCACCCTCGACTTATACACGAGTCAATAAGTTTCCCCAGTTTTTTGTGGTAAAATTAGGTGTCTCGACATATATGTGGATCAACTTATACACGAGTATATACGGTATGTGTGCAATAGGGGTGTTTGTCTTAGGTTCAGTGAATTCATACTTTCTCTTGATCTTTCAAATCCAGTACTCTTTTTCCTCTGCAGGTTGGGACAAAGGCAACATTGAAATCAAGGTCTGAGTTAGATCAATATTTCGTAACACATACGTTTGCTAATTTAATTGTGACAATCATCTTCTTGCAAAGGTTGTCTGAAACTGCCACACTGAATTTTAAAACCATAAACAAAACCAGCAAAGTGTCTGGTCAGGCATTACACACAATACCAGACTTGCTCTATTTGCTAGTTCTAAAGATTTAATTAGTCATCCTCTTGCAAAATTCAATACTGTGCATGCTTAGTCATGGAGGACTTTTACACCTACTCCTTTCTCTTGGTACCTGGCTCCGCTGCTCGTTGAAACAAATACTGCCCCCGAAATTCAGTCTAATTCCACATGGAGGATTTCCCATTTCAGCTACTCAACTGGTGTGTGCACTTTCATTTCCACATGAGATTCTCCTGCATTCTTGTGCAAGTTATGCAGAGCCTGTTCTTTCCACATACACAAAAACAAATACACCCCCCCCACACACACACAAATAATTCATTTTTAAAGGGGGAGAAGAGCCCATTGGTAGCCAGACTTCCCATTGCCTAGGCCTGGCATGGCAGTGGCAAGCTCAGATGGGTTTCTGGATGGTGGTCTAGAGCCGGGACCACTTGGCTTCCCTGGGGCTGCCCACTCACCTGTTCTGTTGGGGAGACAGATTGGGGAGGGGGTCTAATCATGTTGTTTCATTTTGTGTTCAAAGTAATAATTGACCAACATACACCTTTCCAGCAGCCTTTGGCCAGGTAGTCTTTGACAGTCCCTAGGTTGGATGATCCTATGGGGGTTGGTGAATTTAGTGGAGAGGAATTCTGCCTAAAACTGCTGTGAGGCACAGCACAGGAAGTTACTAGGGGGCCCTGATAGATATGATGGGTGGAGGGTTATAATGATGATGCCTGGGATGGAGAACGTGGAGAGAACTTTTTGTTCCTCTACTATAATACTTGAGCAGGGCAAGGGTGGGAATGGGATCCAAGAATTTAGATTTACATTATAATTTACATTTCTTTCTTTCTTTCTTTCTTTCTTTCTTTCTTTCTTTCTTTCTTTCTTTCTTTCTTTCTTTCTTTCTTTCTTTCTTTCTTTCTTTCTTTCTTTCTTTCTTTCTTTCTTTCTTTCTTTCTTTCTTTCTTTCTTTCTTTCAACTCCATTATTCCCTGCATTTCTCCCTAATGGGGACCTAAAGCAGCTTACTTGGTTCTCCTTGCTTCCATTTTATCCTCATAACAACTTTTAATAGGCTGTGTTACTTTTATTATAAGGCTCAAAAATGTTTTCTGGCTCCAGACAGTTTTTTCTTGGGGGGCAAAAATGGCTCTTTTGATAATTACAAGTTGCCAACCCACAAATAAGGCCCTTGAGGCATTTCTAAACCTTTTTTAACATGGACAACATTATGTCTAATTTGTTCTTAAGACTTTGCAGAACAGCAGTAGTAGGCAAATTGTAACTCATACAGGAAAGTTTTAAGCTCATAAAAACACTTTTTATTAAAGTCTACCAAAATAAAAAATTTGAGTGTTTGGACAGTTTTGAGTTGTTAATTTCTGAAATTATTTTATTGTAGTTATCAGAATCTTTTAAAAATCTGTTTTAAAGGATGCTGATATATATATACAGCTGCAGTGCAGTGCTCCCCCCCAAACAGCAGGAAAACGCTGCTTTCAAAACTCGCTCCATGAGCAAGTTTTTTGGAAAGCAGCGTCTTCCCATTATCACCATGCGAAGGGCACTGGCGTGAGGGCACAGCTTTCAGGCGCTGTTTGTTTGCGTGTTTTGTTTACCTTGTCTTCCCTCCAAGGCTCTGAAGGGAGAAGGGACATGCCATTAATTATGCTGATGGGCAGCTCCTTCTGCCACTGTGCAGAAACGGCTAAGATAAATACCCAGTTTTGGATACGTATGGTTTATACGGCAGTGTTATCTGATGAACTGCCAAGCAGACCAGATCTGCCAAAATCTCACGTTTTAGTGCAGCTTTGACAACCAGCAATGTTGTCACTAAAGGAACATGCTTTAAATTCAGAAGTTCTCCTCCATAGGATTCCATGCACAAAAACATGGAAAAGTATTAACTGAAACATATTAATTGATTGAAACATGACAAGTGGTCAAGAAATACCTAGTTCCTGTGCAGACTTTAATGGCTGATCAAAGAATATTTCAAAGGACATATGACATTCAACTGAGTGGCAGGATAAAAAGTTTTATTTTTGTTGAACATGAAACTTAACAAAGAATGTCTGGCTTGTAGGAGTAGCATCATAAGTTTTCTGTATGCATGGCTGCAAATCTTTGTGAAGGGCTTAACTATCTCTTCAGTTCCAGCTGACACCACAGTGACAAACACTACAGACTATAGTGGAATTCCTGGAATGTTCTATAGTCATTGTAGCAGATGATACAGATCTGCTAATGCAATGTTACCACTTTAAAACAGAAAGCTATAGCTGTGTCCTGAACCAAAGAAGGATAATGTATCTGACAAAGAACATTTGAACAATAAAATGTTAGCAGGGTCCAGAAATGAGTGTGACCTACTACTTTATGTTCATCTAATAACAAGCTATGATTCAGCTTCCATATTATACAACATTGAAAAAAATATGGCACTGACAGTTAATAAAAAAATGAAAATTTCAAAAATGTCTGCCAAAACCTTTTATTTAAAAAAACATTAAAAAGTAACATTTCTTAAATGGTACAATGTTTAAAAGAAAGGTAAATTTGCTTTTCAAAAATACCCATTTCCTACAGTGAAATTTTCTGCTTGTTTGAAGCAACTTCGACCAACACCGAATGCAGCAAAGAGTCATCACTATTACAGGGTTAAATAATATATGGACAAGAGACAAACTACTCAGCTTGGGTCACTGAAAAATGAGGACAGGAAATCCAACAGAACTGATGTATTCAGTGAGCACATTTCTACTCATCACTATTGCTGCTTAATGTTGTTAAATGGACCTGAAAAGGGGGCTTTGAAAATTCTAAGAGCAGTTACCAGAAAGAAATATGCAGTTAAGCATGTAAAATTTGTCATGCAGCTGTGTGACAGAGCAGATGCTCAGAAAATAGTTGGCCACTATAATTAACAATTTGGATGCTAATAAACATATTTGAAAATTCCAGGGTCTTCTTTGACAGGGATGTTTGAAAGTTACCATGTAATGAACTCAACATATTTCTGAAAGTCAGATATGAATCAGACTTTTTATCTCTCCATAGTTCAACAAACAAACATTTGCAGTTGCTCAGTATAGCATCAATTTAATTTACAACTAGTTTTAGAAGAGGAAGCACAGAAGCAGCTCCTTGGGCAGACACCGAGCCTCAAAGAAAAAGTATACCGTATATACCGGCGTACAAGACGACTGGGGGTATAAGATGACCCCCCCACTTTTCCAGTTAAAATATAGATTTCGGCACATACTCGCCATATAAGACTACCCCGTGGCAGAGGCAGCGGCAACACCCTGTGTGGCCTCGGCCTCAGGAGAGGCAGGCCGATCGTCGCAGGGGCGGGACAGAGCCCCGGCGGCAGCAGCACCCCGGATGGCCTTCCTTGGCCTCGGCGGAGGCTGGCTGATTGTCCTGGGGGTGGGACAGAGCAGAAGCGGCGGCACCCCAGGCGGCCTTCCTTGGCCTCGGTGGAGGCCGACCGATCGTCGCGGGGGTGGGACAGAGCAGCGGCGGCACCCCGGGTGGCCTTCCTTGGCCTCGGTGGAGGCCGGCCGATTGTTGCGGGGACGGGACACGGACGTTTCCACGGAGGCTGCCTGGCTGGCTGGGGAAGAGGGGACATCTCCCCTCTTCCCCAGCCAGCCAGGCAGCCTCCGTGGAAACGAGGGGTGCCCCAGCCTGCAGTCCTCCTATGGAAGCTGCTAGCTGGAGCTCCTCTCTTGCACGGAGGCTGCCTGGCTGGCTGGGGAAGAGGGGAGATCTCCCGCCAGTCTCTTCCCTGCTCTGAATTTCTTAAAGGGGCAATTCCCCAAAGATTGCTTAAAGGGGAAACTTTCCCCTTTAAGCAGTCTTTGGGGAATTGCCCTTTTAAGAAAATCATAGACAGAGGCTCAGGCTGACTGCCTGAAGGGCAACCTGGAGCCAGCCTGAGCCAAGGGGGATGTGTGGGGCCGGTGGCGGCGGCGGCGGCGGGCAGGCGGGCAAGAGCCGCACAGCAAGCAGGAAAGAGCCTTGGGCTAGGCGGTGGCAAGTCCGAGCAGGGGGTGGGGGGTGCCCGGCCTATAAGACGACCCCCAGCTTTTGTTAAGATTTTCCTGCGTTAAAAAGTCGTCTTATAGGCCGGTATATACGGTATGTGAGTGTGCTGGATGACTGGAGAAAGAACAGGCTTTCTCATCCCTAGCACAGTTGCTACACCCAACTGTTAGGAAGAAATGTCCCTTGTCCCAGCAGTAGCACCACTTATTGGCAGAAAATGGGCCTTCAAATGGGCCTAAAAACAGTCTTAAGGTATGTGATGCTTGCTGCTGCTAAGTTGTGCTGTGCCTACTAAGCTGTGCTGGACCGTCTGAAAACCTACATATGCACAGACATATCTAGGGTGAGGCAAGCCAGGGCTCTTGCCTCAGGTGTTGCTTGGGAGGGGACGCCAGGCAGCCCATAGACCCCACCCCATCTCAGAAGCCCCACCTCCAACTGTTGGGCAGCACTCCTGCCCTGAATTCTACATTGAGTTTGGGGGTAGGGGGTGCAGTTCAAGGCTGGGTCTAGTCCAGCATTCAACTGCTTACTGCACCCCGGAACTCCATGTAGAGTTCCTTGTACATATGCAATCTGGACACTCCTGTACATATGCAACCCGTACATCCCTGTACATATGCAGTCTTGAATTCTAAAATGTACAGATGTAGTAGAGTTGCCAGCTGCAGGATATGTGATGATGGAGCCTGGAAGGGTGGGGTTCAGGCCAGGGAAGGACCTTGGTATGGTATAATGCTATATAGTATAATGCCATACAGGAAGGGAGGTGTAGCCTAGGATTGGCATAAGGGTAGTACATAACCACCTGGTTTCTTTAAATGAAACTAAGTCCTCAGGATCAGATGAATTGAATCTAAGTGTACTAAAGGAACTCACAGATGTAATTTCAGAGCCTCTGTCCATTATTTTTGAGAATTTTGGAGAACAGGTGATGTGGCAGAAGATTGGAGGCAGGCAAATGTCGTCCCCATCTTCAAGGAAGGGGGGAAAGGAAGAGCCAGGTAACAAATGTCTCATCATCTTGATGTCTATAACTGGGAAAGTTTTAGAACAACTCATCACACACTCACCCTTCAGCATTTAGAAAGGATGGCTGTAATTACTAAGGGTTAGCACAGGTTTCTCAAGAACAAGTCAAGTCAAATTAACCTCATCTCTTTTTGTGAGGACATTACTACCTTGATGAATCAAGGGAAGACTGTGGACATAGTTTATCTTGATATCAGTAAGGTTTTTGATAAGGTTCTACATGATATTCTTGGTGGCAAGTTAGTAAAATGTGGCTTGGATTCTATTACTGCCAGGTGAATCTGTAACTGCTTCGCATTGACAGTTCGCATTGAAAGACTGCTTGTTAATGGTTCCTCATTCTCTTTGAGAGGCATGTCCTGTGCCCTGTGAAGTTCAACATCTTTATATATGATTTGGATGAAGGAATGAAGGGGATACATAGATTGGGAGGGATAGCAAACACTGTAGAAGACAAAGCTCTCTTCCACAGGCACCATTTACCACAGATTTTCCCAATGGTCAAACCTTGTGTCTTGGAAACATTTTCTGTGAATTTTTTGGCATATCTTCTTTCATCTTCATTGTTTGGGATTCCCCCCTCCCCCATATCTTCAGTTGCATTTATTCTATACACTACTGCTAAAAAGTGTTATTCCTGATGGTTGTGGGATGATATCTGTGATGCAGAAGAATAACTCTCTACCGCCCTTTGTTTCCTTTTGCGCAGGCGCTCTAGCACTGTTGCACAATTGTATTTTGAAGCAACACTTTAAAAATGTCTCAGTCTCCATTTCTGCTATTGAGAACCTCCAACCCAAAATGAAATCCAAAACAACTCCTGTGGCAAACATCATTACCTGAAGAAACAGAATCATTTAGCTCCATCCCCCACAAACCACATTTTCCAGTCAAATTTGATCTATAGGAACACACAATTATTACTGCAGCAATCCTAAATTACATGCAGCAATTACTCCTAGTATTTTCAATCACCCCAGAGCAGGGGTAGGGAACCTGCGGCTCTCCAGATGTTCAGGAACTACAATTCCCATCAGCCTCTGTCAGCATGGCCAATTGGAGCCAACATCTGGAGAGCCGCAGGTTCCCTACCCCTGCCCCAGAGATTCAGTGTTCCATCACTAATGCAATTGCCCCCCTTCTTCAAAATCAATTTCCACCTAACATTACATCACTAATTTGATATGAAATTGACCTGCTTCTTTTTATCTCTGCCTGAACCTTAACATCACAAGTTCTATGTGAAATTGACAAAGTGGATCCAACTGACCTTGCTTCTTTGTATCTCTGCCTCAATAATTAGTTTCATATGACAAACAGATTTTTAAAATTTTTTTGAAAAAAGAGGAGGGAGAGATAACAATGGCTGAAGGAGAGGTTGTGGAGCATGAATAAAGGCCAGGTGTTTGGGATGGGGTGTGGGATGAAGAAATAAAACCACTTCTCACAATACTAGAACCAGGGGGCATTCATTGAAAATGCTGGGGGGAAGAATTAGGACTAATAAAAGGAAACACTTCTTCACACAACGTGTGATTGGTGTTTGGAATATGCTGCCACAGGAGGTGGTGATGGCCACTAACCTGGATAGCTTTAAAAAGGGCTCGGACAGATTTATGGAGGAGAAATCGATCTATGGCTACCAATCTTGATCCTCCTTGATCTCAGATTGCAAATGCCTTAGCAGACCAGGTGCTCAGGAGCAGCAGCAGCAGAAGGCCATTGCTTTCACATCCTGCACATGAGCTCCCAAAGGCACCTGGTGGGTTACTGCGAGTAGCAGAGTCCTGGACTAGATGGACTCTGGTCTGATCCAGCAGGCTCTTTCTTATGTTCTTATGTTCATTTCAACATAATCACATGCTCTAGTGAAGCTGGCCCATAAAAAGATTTTTAAAAATCATGTTTAAAGTGTTTGGGGAAACACTGGAGGAAAAACAAAAGGAAAAGTTTCCAAAACCAAATGGAGGAAAAAACATGTGGAATCATTTTTTTAAATGTAGAATTTGGCATGCAGGATGATCTTAACAGGCTAGAAAACTGGGCTAAAACTAATAAAATGAATTTCAACATACATGTAATAAAATGAATTTCAACAGAGATACATGAATTTCAACAGAGATACATGTTTCACATTTAGACAGGAAAAATAAAATGCATAATTATAGGGGAGGCTTGTCATGGAAGTAGTATGTGTGAGAAGGATCTAGAAGTCTTAGTAGACCATACACTGAACATAAGTCATCAGATTGATGTGGTAGCTAAAAATGCAAATGCAATTTTGGGATGTTTCAACAGAAGTATACTGTCCAAATCAGTGTTTCCCAACCTTTTCGAGGTCAGGGTACCCTTGACCTCACTCTTCATATCTCACGGTACCCCTGTCGCCACCCTCCACCTTCCCCTCCCATTGCCCCTGCTTGCCACACCCCCCACCTTCCCCTCCCAGGGTGAAGGGAAGCACTGGGGGGGGGGTGGCTGCTGACCTTGTGGCAGGCCCTGCCCCATGGGCCAGCTACATGTCCTTGCTGGCGCTGGTGGGAGACACCACAAAAATGAGGGGGGTAGTGTTGCCGCGGTACCCCTGGGACATGCTCACAGCACCCCGGGGTACCACGGAACCCTGGTTGAGAATGGCTGGTCCAGATTATGCAAAGCAATGGTATCACTTTGCTCTAATGAAGTATGGTTTTTAGCTTTGGGCACCAGAGTTTAAGAAGGGTGTAGAAAAGCTGTAACTTGTTCAGAGAAGGACAATAAAGACAATTAGAGGTCTTGAGACGTCCTGTGAAGAATGATTGAAGGAGTTGGTTTTATTTAACCTGGAGAGGAAACAGCTGATAGGTAATATGATGACCATCTTCAAGTACTTGAAGGACTGTCATGTGAAAGATGGTGTGGAGATGGTTTCTGTTGCACCAGAAAGTCGGATCAGAACCAACAGGTTGAAGGAAGTTTTGGCTAAACATTAGGAAGAATTTCCTAAAAGTTAGAGTGCTTCCTAAGTGGAAGAGGCTCCCTTGGGAGATGGGGCTTCTTCTTTGAATGTTTTTAAACAGAGGTTAGATAGTCATCTGACAGCAATGCTGATTCTGTGAACTGAGGCAGATAACTTGAGACAGGGCAGAAAGGGCTGTGTCAGTGCTTGACTCTTATGGCCCCTTCTTAATTACTCAAGGTAATGCCAATTGCTACTTTAAGGTCAAAAAGCAATTTTTCTCCAGCACAGATTGGGCAGGAATCCTGGAGGGTTTTTTGCCACTGGGCAAGGAGTAGTGGTCACTGGGAGTATGAGGAGGAGAAATAGTTGTGAATTTCCTACATTATGCAGAGGGTTAGACTAGATCTGTGGTGGAGAACCTATGGCACTCCAGATGTTCATGGACTACAATTTCCATCAGCCCTTGCCAGCATGGCCAATTGCATGCTGGCAGGGGCTGATGGGAATTGTAGTCCATGAACAGCTGGAGCACCATAGGTTCACTACCACTGGACTAGATGATCCTGGAGGATTATTCAAACTCTGTATTTCTATGATTCTGGGAGTCCTCCTTCCAAAGCAGCCATTTTTTCCAGAAGTACAATAAATGTCTTAAATAATATATAAATAATCTATGTAGTCTGAACATCAACAGTAGTTTCACGAGATACCCAGCCACCATCTGGAGGTTCGCCATAGTAATACAAAAAGGTAGTGCACAAAGTATGCAGAACAAAAAACTTGCACCCACACAGCTCACAGTAAGAACTGTATAATTAACAATCAGAATTTAGTCAACAAAACTATATTTCAAAAATTTCTAATCATCAAGATCTCTTAAGTATCCTAAACACCAACACAGATAACTGAGCCCTCGTGCTTCACAAATTACGTTGACTGTAATAAGAATGTTTCACAAACCAAAATACTGAGTCTTAGTTCAGTGGGCTACTAGTAAAGTCTGACCTTGGCATTGAAATCAATACAAAGGAAAATGATTGTACTTGAATTTCTGGGAAGAAGAACCAATTTCTAGACCTACTGATGGAATGTGAGGTCAGGCTTTACTAGTAGCCAATGAGTCCGGTGTAGATGTGTTTGTTCAGAGCTAAGACTCAGTATTTTTGTTTGTGAAGCATTCTCATGACAGTCAAAATAATTTGTAAAGAGCGAGGACTCCGTTTTTGTGTTTGTATTTTAGACCTCGATGAATAGAAATTTTTGAAATATAGAGTTGTTTAATAATGATTGTTAATTATACTGTTCTTATTGCAAGCCCTGTGGGTGCAAGTTTTTGTTCTGCCATCTGGAAGTTGGCAGTGCTAAGATAGAACCAGCTCAACAGATTTTATGACCAAAGTGTCTTGCTCCAATACCACACCACTAGCACCAAACTACGGTGCAAACCAGGGGCGTAACGAGGCAGCCCTGGGCAAACTGTAGCCCTGGGCAAAACCTGAGTTGGATGCCTCCCCCCCATGGGTGGCCACTCCACCACAACCAAAAAATTTTTTGCACCAGGACATTGGTGACTTCAGGGGGTGCATTTTTAGACATATCAGCACCAAAATTTCAGCATATCATCAGGAGACTGTCCTTATGCTACTCCCCAAGTTTGGTTAGGTTTGGTTCAAGGAGTCCAAAGTTATGGACTCCCAAAGGGGGTGCCCCATCCCCCATTGTTTCCAATGGGAGCTAACAGGAGATGGGGGCTACAGTTTTGAGGGTCCATAACTTTGGCCCCCCTGAACCAAACTGAACCAAACCTGGGGGCTATCATCAGGGCAGTCTCCTGATGAGACCCTGAAAGTTTTGAGACTGTGCCTTCAGAAATGTCCCCCCCCCCCAGCCTGCAACCCCATGGACAGCAATACTGAAAACTCAATGCAGAACAAAGATTCTTGGGCAAATTTCTGGGATGTTCCTGCAGGGGGCGCATTTCTTGATGTAGCGGCACCAAAATTTCAGGGTATCATCTGGAAACTGTCCTTATGGTACCCCCAAAGTTTGGTGCAGTTTGGTTTAGGGGGTCCACAGTTATGGACCCTCAAAGGGGGTGCCCCATCCCCCATTCTTTGCTAAGGAGATTGGGGCTACCCTTTGAGGGTCCATAACTTTGGACCCCCTGAACCAAACTGCACCAAACCTTGGGGGGTGCCATCATCTCCAGATGATACCCTGAAATTTTGGTGCCGATACATCCAAAAATGCACCCCCTGCAGGAACATCCTAGAAATTTGCCCAAGAATCTTTGTTCTGCATTTAGTTTTCAGTATTGCTGTCCATGGGGTTGCAGGCTGTGGGGGGGGGGGGGGACATTTCTGAAGGCACAGTCTCAAAGCTTTCAGGGTCTCATCAGGAGACTGCCCTAATGATACCCCCCAAGTTTGGTGCAGTTTGGTTCAGGGGGGCCAAAGTTATGGACCCTCAAAACTGTAGCCCCCATCTCCTATTAGCTCCCATTGGAAACAATGGGGGATAGGGGCACCCCATTTGGGAGTCCATAACTTTGGACTCCTTGAACCAAACCTCACCAAATTTGGGGGGTAGCATAAGGACAGTCTCCTGATGATACGCTGAAAGTTTGGTGCCGCTAGCCTAAAAACTGCACCCCCTGGAGGCCAAAAGTGGAAAACCACTAAAATACCCAAAAACGAACCCAACATTTTGATGCCCCCCACAAGGTGATGCCCTGGGCAGCTGCCCACCTTGCCCAATGGGCATTACGCCAGTGGTGCAAACAGGAGTGGATTGGTCAATTAATTTAAACAGAAAATAATACCCATTGGCCAATGTCTTAAGGACTAGCTGTCCAAGTGTGCCTCCCAGTAGTATAGACGGAGGAGCGCTGCAGTGTGAAGTGCAGCCCCTGAGAAGGACCACAGTGGCACCCATCTTGTGAGAACAGTCCCCCACTGCAAGGAGGAGAAGGCATCCCCCTCCCCCAGGAGGAGATAGCATTCCCCCCTCCCCACAAAAGGGAGATGGCAATCTCCTTTTGTGAGGGGAGACAGCATTCTGCCTCTCTGAGGGGGAGATGGCACCAAGACTGAGGAGATGGTATTCCTTCCTGCAAGGGGGAAGATACTATTCCTCCCACAAGGGAGAGACGGCATTCCCTCTCCATTACAGGGGGACATGGCATTCCTCAACCAATGAAAGTGGGATATGGCTTCCCGCCCCCCATGAGGAAGAAAATGGCATTCCTCCTTTGATGGAGACATGGCATTGCCCTACCCTTGCAATGTGAGATGGCAATTCCCCTGAGAGAGGGAAGTGGCATTTCCCCCTGGAATGGAGAGATGGAATTCCCTCTGTAATGGAGAGATGACATCCCCCCCCCCCCTTACGAGTGGGAGATGTTTGTCCAACCACAAGAAGATGGCACTCCCTTCACTGTAGGGAGGTAAGATGACATTCCTCCATCCCCTGTGAGCAGAGATGGCATTCCCCAGATAGGAAACATCTTATCCTGCAAAGGGTGAGATGGCATTCCACCTGTGAGGAATAAATGGCATTTCCTCTGTAATGGAGAGATAGCCCCCCCCCCTTCTGAAGGGGAGAGATGGCATTCCTCCTTCGCTGGAAGGGAGAGGAAGATGGCATTTCTCCATCTATGCCAGTGGGAGATGGCATTCCCCTACCCCTAGAGGGAAGAGGTCCAGGTCCTCCCCCCACAAGAGTTAGATGGCATTCCACTAAAGGAGTGGGAGACAGCATTCCCTCAATGCTTCCCCCCTCCTGCTAAGTGTGGGGGGGGGGGCAGGCAGATGGCATTTTGCCCCTAGGAGTGGGGTGTTGGTGTTGGCATTTCCTCTTCTCCACCTTGAGTTTTGCAGGCCCCCCCCCCCCCCCCCCCCCGCCCTTCTCCGGTTTGCCAGCAAAACTCCACGGCAGCAACTTGTCCTGCCCCTCTCAGAAGCCAAGCCGCAGCTGCGGATCTTGCCATGGGCTGAGGGGCATGTCGTCCCCTGCCCGGGGAAGGGCTGGGTCCTCTGGCTCCCAGCCGGTTTCTGTTCCGTTTATCTGGTGGCGACTGTCAGGGCAGGGTTTGGTGCGCAACACTTCGCTGACATGTTGAAACTTGGTTTCCACGCCCGTCCCTGCCCACAACGCTCCTGAGAAAAGAGAGAAAAGAGAAGGACGGGAAATACCTGCGAGGAGCTCTGTTCCAACTTGACGTTCCTGGCCCCGTTGCGGATGCCTGCAAACGCCAGCCTCCCCATTCTCATGCTGGGAACAACTTTGGAGGGACTTGCCGAGCGCGGGAGCGCTGCAAAGTAAGTGGAGGCTTTCTTTTCCCCACTTCACGCTGGATGGGCTTTCCTAAAGGACACGGGCTTTTCTGAAAAGGAGTCCCCGCTTGAGTTGCAGCGTATTTACTCCTTGTTTGACGGCGGGCCTGCTTTGTTTCTATAACCCTTGGCTGAAAGAGCTTGAGAAACGCGTTACTTTGGTCAAATCTCGCTTTTTTTTTGACGGTTGTGATGGTTGTGTTTGCTTTACATGGGACAGGAGTCCTGGGAATGTGGAATATGCAAAAGCCGTTGGGTCTGATTTGAACGGAGGTGGGGGAGGATATGGCTGAGGCTGTTGAAAAAAGGTCAGGGCTTGGTTTAGGATCTACAACCTCAGTCCCTGCAACCACATAATGGACACATTTGTGATTTGTGGTCTTGTGAAAACGAGGGGCGGTCCTGTTTTAAAGCAGGGCATGTTTTCTGAGCGACGATCTGGGCACTTGGCGGGAAAAAAAAAAGTACAGCCCAGTGGAGGGAAGGAGAGCATTGTATCCATGGACCAAACAAGAAATCAGTAGCCCAAAGTTGCTATTTCAGGCCATCCTTAATAGGAACTACAGCGGACTACAGCTGTTGACTATTCCTGGAAACAGCTCTTCTTCTTCAACATGGTCTAAAATACTTTATTTAGATATTTTGCTCCACTTTGCTTCCCAGTTGGGGAGTCAGAGCAACCTACAACACTATTCTCACCTCTGTTTTATATTTACAACAACAAATCTATGAAGAAGAGAGGATGCTAAGAGAGGATGCTTAGAGTAGCCTGGCCCATAGTCACCAAGGAGCTTCCATGGAGGTTCAGATCTGGGTCCCCCAGATTGGGTCCAGCACTTAAAACAGTCTTCATGATGAGGAAAGGGTAATTTTCAATAAACAAGAGTTTGGGCTTTTTTTGGTTAAACTAAGTTTTGTTTAAATTGTGGAAAATGAAAATAAAATATAGATTGGGCACAATTTATATTCAGTTTCTTTTTTGTTTAAAGAGCAGAATGGGTTTACAGAAGAAAGAGTTTGAACTTTCATATTTCCCATTTCCTGACAGCCCCCTATTCTCACAGTTTTCTAACAACCAGTCTCACTTCCATTATTGGAAATTTTGATTTTTAAACGTTTTTGCCCAGTCAGAAAGGCTGGATTTCAATACTGGTTCCTGGTTAAGGAAAAATGATATTATTAATTACTTTGGAGATTGTAAGTGATTATGAGAGAATAGCAGTTTTCCTCACCTGAATATTCCTTTGCTTATTAAACTGAAACACATCCAAATGAACCCATTTTCTTTGTGGCTGGGATAGAGGTGAGTTCAAATTCAGAGGTTTAGAGCCTTAACATCTACTTTGTTTCCTGGCATCCTCACAAACACATATTAATTGAGGTTTTATAATTATAAGTTATGTGAACAACCAAATCTTTATCTAATCTTCAGAAGAATGTTATTAGAAGTTGTTGATGATTGCTTTTACACACTTCGTTTTTTTCAGAGTAGATGTGTGAATAGATGCTGATAAGGAAGTAGACCTCCTGAAGTCAGACAAAAGGAGGAATATAAGCAGGGTGGGAAAATCCAAATCAGAGTGGAAAAATCCAAATCAATAGTACATTTGAAGTATTGATTGTGAAGGCAGATAAGAAGAATGTAGACCAAGGTCTTGCAGTTTGCTTCAAAACCTGGGATAATAGGGCCATTGCAAGCCAATCCCTTGCATGTTTATTCAGAATTAAACCCATTTTAAAGTGGTGATCATGCATAGGATTGGAACATTAATTTATTTTGACTTGTGAGAGGGATCTCCTGCGCACTTTTTTTTAAAAAAGCACACATACTTTTGAATAACATTCTCTGAAAATGGGTCCAGTTTTTTTGAATGAGATGAAGAAGCTGAGCAAATCAGTGTGGCCTAAAATACTGCATACATTATATCATACATATTGACAAGAGGTGTGGAATATCTGTGCTTGATAATGCATTTCCTGGGCTCTTAGCACAACTTTTCTTGTATACAATATTTTTTTCTTATTTCTTATACTTTATTGAATGTGGTCTGTAATCATAATGTTACACAACTTATATCCAAGAATCATAGTCGTATTTTAAAAATGCAAATTGATGAGACCCTCTTACAAATAAGAAAGTTTTTAGGATGGTATAGAATTCTCTAGGAGCACTTTGCTCATGTAGTCAGTATACATTCCCTTTAGAAGCTTGAATTCAAGTAAAGCCTTGCTTACTTTGCCCCTGCTTTGATTTTTGGCAAGATCTTTTAAAAATGTGTACATGAAAGTAAATTAGTACGACTGTACAACGAACATGTATAGAACTGAAATCTTGATCTTTTAATTTTGTGTTGTGTGTGAAGTCCATGCAAATCGAACTGGATTCCCCCCTTTTCCTTGTAAATATTAGTCTTTGCATATCTAAAAAAAGTGTTATTATGTGGCATCAGAGTTTTTAATAATTTCCTTGCTTTGGCAAATACAATTAATCCTTATTTTTGTTCTACAGGAGGGAATTCAATTTAATGGCAGTTTTGGGTTCTTCAGGTTCAGGCCCTTTAAAAAAGCATTTTGGGGGAAGAAGTTCCCACATAATTTACCCCCAAATGCTTCTGACCTGTTATATTTAATCCAGATTAAATGAAAGTTGCTAAATTAGTGACATTTCCCCTTAGCCCAGTTTTCAAATGCTTCCTCCTTGCCTGTGCAAACTATGGCAAGCAGGAAGCATTCTATGACCACCCCCCTCCATCCACCATTATGGTGAATCCACCATTATGGTGGATTCTCCAGGCAGTCACCATTGGAATGGATTCTCTAATAGGCAGCTGGCATGTTGTGCTGGCAAGTGGATGGGATTCTCATGTGTGTGTGTGTGTGGATTCTCAGGTGGAGGGAATTCGTGGCTGCGCGGTTCACACAAAAACACTGTGTTTCCTGTGCGAACCGTAGTGCTTCCTGCCACTGGGATCCCAGTGACCTTAACTGGCCCCTGCACCCGCTGTGCAAACAGTGACACAGGCAAGACCAGTTTATGAAACCCATTTGAGTTGCGTGTGTAGAATCAGCCTAAATGAAGAATGGAAATAAGACTGTGATGGTGTTCTGTAGCTGTTAACACATCAGAGAAGAAGGTATAAAGCTGTTAGAACCTGTTTATTTGTTCTGTAACTAATGTCTTTCTTGTGCAGCTGTGCACTGTCTGAAACTATTATCTTTGTTTAAAATGTATTGTTCTAGAAAGGCCCAGAAAATCCTTGCTGCAGCAAGAAATTTAAGGATGTGTCAGTATGCAGACAATGACTTTATAGACACAGTTTCCTCTATTTTGTTGAACAGTGTGGATCTCCATAGGAGTAATTTTGGATCAGGGTTGGATCAGATTTGACACAAGTAAATTTCAGTACAAATGTATTTCTTTCCCCTCCTCTTGAAACAAAAACCCTGATCTGTAATCCTAGGTAGGAAAGTTAAGTTTTGTTGCTGCTGTCACTGGTCCAGCCAGCAATATTTACATACCCAGTTTCAGTTTCTTTCTTCTAGCAAACCAATAATGACACTTTAAGCAATGGTTCCTGTATATATGTACCATTAAATCATCCAGTGAGAGGATAATAGACCAAATTGCTTGTTTTTACTGAAACAAATCGAACCAGTAGGAAAGATATCAAGAATAATAATATTGGGTAAAAATGTTATGTGTATGCAATTCTATATGGAGAGATCCTTTCCAAGTAACAGAAAACAAATGCAATTAAGAGAACAAACATGTCTATACTAAGGCTTACATGAATAAGGTGCAGAGTATGAGTCATTACAGAACAAAATAAAAGGCATAAATATAACAGAGCTCTGGATCTGGCTGAAATTGCAATGAATCATGAAGATGAAAAGGTAAAGAAATACAGGAACTTCAAAGTAGCCATGTACTAACTAACTGGAATTTGGAGACGAGGAAGAAATGGAGGTGCCTTTTCTTGGCCATGTTTTCTTGCAATGTTATTCACTGGATTGTTTATAATGAAATCAACTATTATTATTATTATTATTTATTCAATTTCTATACCGCCCGATCCCCAAAGGGCTCCGGGCGGTGAACAACATAATATATAAACAATAAGCAGGAGCAAATCCGGTACAATACGTACATAGGCTCCGTCAATAAAACATCTTAAAATACATAAAAACAGCGGCTAACAATTAGCAAATTAAACAAGAGGCGTCCAGGCTCAATTTAAAAACCCACCCCAAGAAGGGGGGGACGGCAGGCCCCTCAATATGAGGAGCTCTGTTGTACCAGTGCCAAAGCAGGAGCAGTGGGGGGGGCACCATATCAGCGGCTGGACACTCCAAAGGCCCGGTGGAACAACACAGTCTTACAGGCGGAGTCCCGCAAGGCCCGGACAGTTGGTGGGAGGGTGTTCCACCAGGCCGGGGCCAGCGCTGTGAAAGTCCTGGCCCGCGTGGAGGCCAGCCGCATCATTGAGGGGCCGGGGACCACCAGCAAATTGGCCTCTGCTGAACACAGAGGCCGAGTAGGGACATATGGGGTGATGCGGTCCCGAAGGTACGAGGGTCCCAGACCGCGTAATGCCTTAAAGGTCAGAATCCACACCTTGAAGATGATTCGGAATTCAAACGGGAGCCAATGCTGCTGGCGCAACACAGGCTGGATATGCTCTCTAAGGCGCCTCCTGTGAGCAGGCGCGCAGCTGCATTTTGGACCAGCTATCAGGCACAAATAATAAAGTTTATAATTTCTATAGCACTTTATAGTAGTCTAGTCTTGTAATGTTTGCAACTACCTCATAAGATAAATTCTGATTATTATCTTGATATTGTAGATGGGAGGATTGAGATAGAGTCTGTTTTTGAATTACGAGCCAGAAAGTCCTGGAAGTTTGCATCCTTCCTCCTTTGGCCTGGCCAGAATTGAAGACATGGTCGAGAATATCAGCTTTTAGTCAGGAAACAAACCACGATTTGCTGAACTACTTAAACCAGGAAGTCTTCAGTCCTGACACAGAAAAATAGGGAAAGGCTGTGAACATGCATGACCCTGAGGACTTCCTGTCTTGCCACTGTCTGTAGGGCTACAGTGGCAAGAACAAGCTCAGCACAAGGAAGGCCTCATCTGTCACAAACTCATTAAGTAGTCTTAGCTCACTATCTCGCTGGTTGTATTCAGATCTCATAAATAAACAAACGAACAACTCCTGTGCAGAATCCAGTGTGCAATGGAAATGTTCCTCCTACATGTTTGTTTATGTTCCTCCTCCTTGGGGAGCAGTGATAAATTTTAATCTGTGTTGTTGAATCAAAATCTAAATGGGGTGCTCTGCTCTGTATGTTTCCTTTTTTATTTGCATTTGAAGTCCATGTTCATGAGTTTCTTCAAAACGGCAATAATATGTTGATTTCGGTGAATCGAATTGGGGTAGTTTGAATGGATTTGGATAGTTTAATAAAGCTAAAGAGCTTTATTAAAACTAAGATCCTAGAACTGTACTTCTGAAATAATAGCCAGTTTACGATGAAACATTTGAATTTGATTTAATTCTTATCACTAGGGCCTTTGTGGTGTGAACAAGCCCTCTTTCAAAATGGCCCAGAGTCTCATAAAAGAACCTGTTGCAGGAGAGAAACTTTTTGCGTTCACATCCTACATGTGAGCTCCCAAAGGCACCTGGTGGGCCACTGCGAGTAGCAGAGAGCTGGACTAGATGGACTTTGGTCTGATCCAGCTGGCTTGTTCTTATGTTCTTATGTTTTATTTTATTTTATTTTCCTTTTTTGCTGTTTACTTTGCTTTAACACTCTGGCTGGACAGACACAACTAGCCTTAGTCCTCCACACTCTGTATTAGATATCCATGACAAAATGATGAGGCTCCAGGAGACATTTAGATTGGGAAAAAAAGTCTGGAATAGTTTGATAAAAGGACAGCTTTTTGAATGAAATGTTAAAACATATATAGACAGATTGATACTTAGCGTGTATAGCACGATAATACAAAAAAAATCCACAGTAGCTACTGGATATTCCTGTGGGTACACATATTCATGCAGTGTGTAATTGGGTAGAGAGGTAAAGAATGAGAAAGGACAGCTACAAGAATTACATTACCTATCCTGTTCTGTTTGAGAATGCCATCTGGCATCACAGTTGTTTTAGGTGGCTGAAGATCCAAGTGTACCTGAAAGCTGCACAGATCAGGAAGTTTTCAATTCCAGAAAAGAAGGCTTGGTGGGAGTGCAAAGTGAAAATCTAAATAGTAGTTCCAGGCAATAATCCAGGATGAGAGATGCAGGGAAAGAGGGCATGAGAGCAGCACTGGATTAAGTAGATTAACTAGATTGAAGATTTGAGGCCAAGCACATTTGGGAGGAGACAAGTCAGCTCTTAATAGTAGGAACAAAACACTGGGACTTCCCAGGCTTGTTGGAAGGCAGAGAAGTCAAAGGGAAGATGAAGTTAGAGGTATAACAAATTGAGTTTGTATAATAGCTAAGGTATTTCCAGAAAAGGGAATTTTCAAGGTGGGGAGATGCACTAAAGCTAGGGACTTCACTAGATCCAAGATATAGCTATACTACATGTGACAGAGTGCAAAAAACCCCAGTAATCTAAAGTGCAGTTCTGTCTAAGAAAAGAATTGTTTACTTCTGAGGGTGGCACAGAAAGCCTAGGAACAGGAGAAGCCACCTGATTGGCTGTGGCCTCCTGCACTCTGATTGGGCAAGTAACAATTTGATACAGAGTGGGGAGGAGGTTACCTCCCTTGTCAGTACAATCTGAAGGCTTTGGGGCTAAATCATTCCCTTTGTTAAGAGCTGATTGCCTTAATTGAATGAAAACTAAACATCTCTGAGGGAATAGTTCTGTCAAAGTGTGTGACAGGAGCTATTGTTATCAGCCTGAGTGCTGGGTGAAAGCAGTTACATACTGACCAAATATACTGGTGGTTGGGTTTGTTAGAGTTCCAAGTGGAATAGTCATATAAACCAGGATAGGAATATCTTCTAGATAGAGGAGAGTTCCAGTGTACCAATGGGTCTGGAATGTAGGGATTTGCTCTAAGTTTACCTCCGTGGAGAGTTTATGTTTTGTTTTTGAGGGTTGATTTAAAGGCACGGCTGAGTGAGTGTACTGTGGATAAGTACTAGCCTATGTTAGTACTAGTCTATGTTAGGACTCTGTGTGTATAAACCATTAACCAGTACCATCTAAGACAGTGATGACTAACCTTTTTGAGACCGAGTGCCCAAATTGCAACCCAAACCCCACTTATTTATCGCAAAGTGCCAACACGGCAATTTAACCTGAATGCTGAGGTTTTAGTTTAGAAAAAAATGGTTGGCTCCCTCTTCCTCCACCCCACCTGCTCGAGCAGGGGCCAGACTGTTCTAGCCTCCAGCAAGTCCTGCGCACACTGCTCTGTGCCTCTCTAGCATCTCTGCCTTCTCTGCGCCCCCCCCCCCCGGGCAGCAGCCACCCGGAGCACAGGCACCAGGCCCGCCAACTGAGTCCTCCCTGCTCACCACGGTGTGCGCACATCGTGCTCAGTGGCCCAGGTCAGCCTAGATGTGTGTGTGTGTGGGGGGGTGATTTGCCGCCCCCCCACATGATGAACTCTGTGTATGCATGCTCACAGAGAGGGCTCCGAGTGCCACCTCTGGCACCCGTGCCATAGGTTCGCCATCACTGATCTAAGATAAAGGAACTGTACAAACTGAATAACATCTTTGAAACCCACATCTAAGCTGAACTATAGCTGAGAAATCTTAAGTGCTTTGCTGAAGAAACCAAAAACTCTAAACCTCTGTGCCCACCTCTTATGTAATTAGTGTATATATTTTACCTCTTGCCTTATATACCTCATCCATCCATATCTGAGTTATTAATCCTTCCTTTCCCATCTCCTCTGTTAAATTAATATATAAGTTGCTGTTTAACAGCCCCCATCCATAAGCAGGGCCCCGGCTGTGGCACAGCAGCTGCTCCACTCCACTGCTTCTCGGCAGCATGGGGAGGTTGCAAAAGTTCAAAAGCCTTCCCACCACTGAACAGCCTTTGTGGGGCTGTTCAGACTTAAGCCATTGTTTTGGCGGCATAAGTCTGAACCAAATTCTGCTGGCATACAGCAGCAAACAGCCTGGAGGAAGCCGACTAAAGTAGGCCCTCCCCCAGCCATACCCCTGGACTGCCTCCACTGTGCCAACAGAAGCAGCACAGATGCAGGAACACTGGTGTCGTGGTTGGCACCACACCCTTAGCACTGGGGGAGGGCAGCAGCTGCATGCTGGTGAAATTGTACTTCCCTCAGGGTATGTGTCCCGGGGAGGGTGAATCCACTGGTGCGCCACTCCACCCCTTTTGGATGAGGCTCCAAGTGTACTTCTGCCTCATATTTATTTTAGTGTGCCTTAGTGAGGTGAGTGCCTGGAAAGGGCAATAAAAGTCAATGGGCATCCTTCGCCTTGTGGGGTCTGTTAAAGGACTGAAAGTGTTTTCTATCGTATGCTACCATCATTCTGAAGCACCTCAGTCTTTGAAGAGAAACAGGTGGGGAAAAACTGAGTGGTTTCTCTGCCTGTAGAACTATATAAGGTGTGGGGGTGGGTCTGTTGCACAATGCAAGTAAATGGTAAGACAAGGAAGTTTGCATAGAAAGGATGTGGCAAATAAAAATGCCATATGTAAAAGATCCCTCATTTAACTGAAGTTCCCTGAATAATAATGTAAAAACCTTTACAGAGTAATTGGGTCATTTTCTTTGTGGGCTTTTCATTGTGGTAGGTGAGTTTGTTATACATCTTTTATACATCTAGCCCGTATTCTGCTGCATTCTTCATTTTATTTCAGTAGGGTGGCCCACTCTTTCCTATTCTCCTTCTAACTTGCCTTCTGTTATTCTGCCAATATACCAAAACAGGGCTTGCAAGATTGTCTCTGCAACCAGCCTTAGACTAGAAGCTTTCCAGATCCTACATTTTGGCAAAGTGACTGGTTGTTCATGGACTCCATAAGCAGACAGTACAAACCCGATTATCTTCTAAGCCCATTGAAATCAGTGCACATAGAATGGAATAGCTGTTCATAGGAGTGCGCTGAGAGACAGATGCCATCAAAATGGAGGCTGAAGGATTATGGCAACATGCCTGGCAAAATCAGAATACTGATTTTATTTATTTATTTAAAACATTTTAATGTCATCTTTCTACTGGATCAGGGTCCCCAAAGTGGCACATGTATGAACATTAAAACATCTGAACAATTAAAAATATTTAAAATTATAAAACAGTTCAATAAAGACACACCAGAACCCCAGAGGAGGGCCAATAAACATTATTGGAGGTATGCCAAACGAAACAAAGTCTTTATTTTTCTAAATACTAGTTTTCACCCCTTAATCCTATAACTACCTTTTCCACTTCAGAACCTCACTATGTGAGGGCTGCAGTGGGACAGAAAGGGAATCAAAGTTCCATTATGTAAGTGGAGCAGAACTTGCTGCTTGTTGGATATACTGCATAATTTATGTAAAATAGTACTAATAGTCCTGTGTGTTGTATATTGTAATCACTTATTCTTGTTGTTTTAAGGATGAACTATTCAAAAGGAAAATTGGTACTATCTTTTTAAAATTTTAATAACATATCAACTATCAGTTTACAAAGAAATCTCAATCAGCTCAAACATTTACAAATTCATTAACTAATCAAAGCAATTCAGTTAAATTATCACCTGGTTTGGTATCATTCAAAATCTTTCCTGGGGAAGAACATTTATCTACACCAAACAAAAATGTTGTACAGTTTGCAATGTAGTACTGACTTGCCAGAAAGACAGAGAGTGAATTAACTTTTCCAGGTAAACTTTGATCGTCACCTCCTTGTATTTCATCTAAATTTCTAGGAGCAGTAATTGCCTGTATGTTGCATGCAGATATACGGATGCTCGCTCTATTGATCACTGACACAGTTCTCAGTTGGAATAGAATTTGGCCGCAGCCCATTTATTTGTAACATCATGAGAAGCTAGTCGAGCATAAGGGGCACATCCTGGCCACCAGGCAGCCACCACTGAACCCGGCACCATCCCTCAAAATGGGTTGAACAGAAAGTTACTAGGTGTCACTTGAGTGTGTACCCATTTAGTGACACCCCTTCCTGCTGGGAGTAGCGAGCTCTCAGGCAGAGCCCCAAGGCATGCACCATCGAGCCCTCCACTACCCCCAGACCTCTTATTGAGACCCCCAACCGCAGGAAGGTCCGGCATCCAAGCTCTGCCTTCCCGATATGGATGTGCTCCTATGCCCCAAACTGCCCAAGCTGCGACAAGATTAACAAAACACCATAACATTTAACCCAAAACTTTGAACCTAGGGTGAGAGAATGCGTCTGCTCGCTCTCCAGCCTCCAAAAGAGGCTGAGCTGGCCGGGCGCCGCCTTTTATAGGCACGCCCAGCTCCCTTGTCATGTGCCGGACCCCCGTCATGTGACGCCACTGATCAGCAGCAGGGAGGAGGGCTGCCGCTCGCTCCTCCACTGCCACAACGGCATCTCAGGTTAAGTCCTGGGGCGCATTTTATTACTAGGAAGACCTTCCTAAATAGCACTGAATTCTATCAATTTACTGCAGTGCATTTTAGAAAAACTCTTCTCTCCTAAGATAAAAAGCAGGGACTGTGGGATGATCTCTTGTGCTTGGAGAGTAGATTGTTATTCAGCACATGCACAGACACATACCTTTTGAAGAACTATGTAGAACGATCATATGTATGCATAATGTTCTGACATAGTACTAACGTTTAAAGTGATGAAGTTTTTAATGTGATGTTGTGTAACTTTAAAATAATTTGATCAGTCAGATATATGCATATATGGACTGGTAAGGGCAGGGCACAGTTCCAAATAATCTCAGTAAGGGCCCCGCAGAATATAATCACACATTAACTTTGAGGTCTGTATTAAGTCACTGCTGGTTAGGAGCCTGTGGATATTTGGATTGAGATGCAAGCCTGTATTTTTATTTGACTACTTGTCTTGTGTAAGGTGACCAGATGGTCACCTTTGTGAATTTCAGCAGGACAGGCGGAGCTGAGCCTACTATCGCAGAAGCGTCATCGCGCCTACTGACCGCATGATCGCCTTGGCCTTCTGGTGGCACTCCCAGTTTCCCTTGCACTCGTCACAGGAAACAGGAGCACCCTTAAAAGGCGAGTCGCTCCCTGCTGACTCACGCGTAAAGGCTGCCGCACTGCCTTGCGCTCCAGAAGGCAGTGCAGCAGCCTTCCAAAAACCGGGACACTTGAAAAAACCCGAGGGACGCGGGACAAATTGTTTTAAGGCGGGACTGTCCCACCAAAAGCAGAACGTCTGGTCAGCCTAGTCTTGTGGTTCTGTTTTTTTAACCAATGCCTTCCTATTGTTAGAGGTTTGATGTAAGTTTGGATGCAGTGGCACCTGGAAAACTTTATTGCTAAACAATCTGAAAAAAACTGAAATGTTTTCCCTAGTTCTTTGTGACTTTAATGCTTGTCTGCAGTAATGTGTTGCATACTGGACTGCCCTTGAAGATCATTCAGAGATTAAACTAGTGCAGGCTAAAATGACGCATCTTAGAAATCTCTATCTTCACTATGACCCATTATCACTATGACCTCATTTTGTTTAACCAAGATCTTCTTGGTTACATATTATGCAAATACCTAATTGCTGTAACAAGAACACATACCTACAACTGTTTATAGCTTTCATATGCCACCTTCCATAATGAAACTCAAGGCACTGTAAGCAGTGTTCCAGGAAGTCTCTGATAGAGGAGCTGGCCAGATACATACCTGCATAGTGGTTCAGTCATGGAATATCTGTTTGGTATACAAATGGTCCCAGGTATATCCAGGCATTTCCAGTCAAAAGGATCAGATAGATGATGTTAAAGACATTAACTCAATACTCTGGACAGGCACTGTCAGTCTGCGGAGATAATACTGACTTTGATGGACCAATGGTCTAATTCAGTATAAGGCAGCTTTATGTGTTTATGCGTCTAGCTTCAGCAAGGGTGCCACATCATGTACATTTTGACTCATGAAACTCCCTTCATCATAGCAACTATGTCCTTCAGACTGCCCTTTTGTTAACAGATTTGCTTAGGTCTTACAAACTGAGGGTCACGACTTCCTTTAATAGCCAATCCATCTCGTGTTGGGTCTGTGTCTTTTCCTGCTGCCTTCAACTTTCACTATCGTTATTGTGTTTTCCAGAGTCTCTTGCCTTCTCATTAGGTAACCAAAGTATGACTGCCTCAATTTAGTTGTTTCAGTTTTTAGGGACAGTTCAAACTTGCTTTGATGTAGAACTCACTTTTTTTTGCAGCACAGTATCCATAACACTCATCTCCAACACCACATTTCAAACACATTTTAAACACATTTGGCTGGGAATTATTTAATTTGGCTAGCTTTCATTAATATTTTACTTTGAACTTGATGTAGGTCTTTAGGAGCTGAGAATTCAAGGTAGGCTACACAGTACAACTGAAATTAGGAAGTTGTCAGTTACTTAATTTGTTAGCATTCTGTCCTGGACAGTTTAAAAACCATGGACAGTTTAAAAATCATGATTTGCATAACCTTGGACTTTTTTGAAGATCCTCAAGGAAAAGATCAGTTCTTTAAAGTGTGAGATAACTTCTGCAAAAAGTATGTTGTTACTGATGCTTTGATGCTTTTAAAGAAGGACAATTGTTATTTTTTTCTTCAGAGAAACTAATTACAGTGAATTTCCAAAACTAAAAAGGCTTCAAGATATGTAAGTTCATGGCCCATCAGTATTATGAAAGATCTGGGGATAGATAATATATTGATGTTGATTTCAACTGAGCGTTTGCCTATGAGTAAAAATTGAAATATCTGCTAGCTGTGGAAGAAAGGTGAATTAATCTATAAATTCCATCCTTTAAATCATGTCTGACTTTCAGGAATGCGGCACACAGAAGTCTTAACATTGTGCCAATCTCCATAATTAATTGGGGAGGTAGTTTTTAAAATCTTCATTCAAAGCTTTAGTGGATCAATTGTAATTTTATAATCCTGTAACGTGTGCAGCTCTGATCCCCTGCTTTTAATTCACAATCCCTACTAATAAGAATGTTTGTTACCCAGTCTCTTACATAACAGGGCATATGGAGTTGACTACAGGCTGAACAGAATTCAGATAAAAAGAAGGCAGTCTTGCAGAAGACAGTTGGGGGTTCTTTGATTTTCCAAGGGCATTTTGGCAGGACTCAGTAAAACAGGATTTGGAAGATTATCACATTAAATCATTTCTAGCAATAAATAATTTATATTTTTTGCCTTGTGGGGAATCTGTGGAAATAAAAGATCTCTACTTTGTAATTAGGAAATGGACTGAATAATAGAAAAGTATTTTCTCTCTATATAGTACACTGGTGTTGTTGGGTTGGGTTTTTTTTGCATTTGTAACATTTACAAAATGCTATGGACTTCTAGTTGTAGACATTTTTTGACCTTTACTTGTCTGTGATGTCATCTTAATCTTAGTGGTTTGTGACTTTTTTTTGTAAGCCACAACCAAAGTAATATGCTGGTGCAAACTAAATTACCATTGGCATATAATTTTGGCTTCCAATGAAAGTTATTTGTATACATTTAATACAGCATATAGCAGAATTTCTTCCAGTTCACGTTCCTTTTGGTGTTTATTCTGTCAAATACATCAAGAGTTCTTCAATCCAATCCCCAGTACTTGTTTGCCATTATAAAATACATTACAGAATTTTTTTGTATTCCCATCCAATTGAACCAAAATATATAGGCCAGCCACTTATTACAGAAGTTTGATAGAATTGCTGGAGTCAGTGAAATAGTTACAATTTAAGTGCTGAATCAAGTAAACCAATAAATAATCTGATGGACTTGGATTTAAAGGAGTTGGGTTCCAGTTCATCTATAGGTTTACATGTCTCAGATCAGCAAGGTCAGATTAGCTTGTATAAATAATACTTTTCACTCAAAAATGACTCTTATTCTCATACAAAAGCTCACTACAGAGGCACAAATGTGTAGCAACCCTCACATGTGGAGAGCCAGTTTTTTGGGGGGAGGGGCAGCAGGATGCAGGAAGGTCATTTGAGTTAGTCCCCAATCTCAGAAAGTGGGGTTAAATTTAAAAGTTGGTATTTCTGTTTAATTAATTAATTAATTAATTAGGTCCTTGTTAAGTTTTGCAACTTGTTTTTTTATAGACCAAAATATGACCCACTTTCTCAGCCTAGAGCTGCAACTATTAGAGGCCTCAAAAGCTGGATATGGCCACAGCTTCTCTGGACCTCTGAGAGGGCCTTGAAAGTCCCGGAGAAGTCCGTACTCATAGCAACAGAATGATTAATGCATTTAGATTTCTCTCACCACTGCCTTGATCTTGTTCAGGAAAAAGTTGTCTCTACTATTCTTATCCTACTTATCCACAAGTGAAGGGGAGATATTGTTTGTGAGGTGTCCATCTGTGACTGTCTGGCCAGAATACTCTTTGGATGCAGTTTCCCATCGCAAAAGGGAAAAAGATATCCTACCTCATAGGCTTTAAGTTTTATGACTTAACAGTTGTAGCAGGGGCAGACAACTTTTGGCACACATGCTGACAGAAGCTCACTGGGCCATTCTGAGTGGCACCTGGGGGAGACCTCCACCCAAGTAATCAAGGCACTGGTAAGGCTGCAGGAGCCAGCAGTACTGGAGAAGGCAAGAGGAGTGGCTTATGCCTGTCCTCACCTCCCCCCTGGTCTGCACAGTGATCAGCTGAGTCCAAGATGAATCTCTGAGGTTCTGACATCAGTAGTGGGACTTGGCTGGCACCAACTCTTGTCCAGCCAAAGCAACCTTCATCTCCTCCAGTCCTTTTATTTGCAGGCACACCAACATCTTCACAGGTAGACACTGATTTTTTTTTTGGGGGGGGGGGGGTTTACTTAGGCTGAAAAAGGTTGCCATATCTCTGTCACAGGGCAGTTCCTAAACCAAATGCTATGAAAAAAATGAAACTGATTTGCCTTAAAGATTAACTGTAGTAGACAAGCATATATTCTGCTCCTCCTTTTTAAACTTCTTGTGGGAACACTACGTTTATTCTGTAATTTTTTTCCCTTAAAGAATAAATTTTGATGAAAAACAGCACTGAAAGAGAAACGTTGCTGGTTTTGAGAACAGGTAGGGTGGATACCTATTGTCACCTTGCTGATTCAGTATCTAATCCAAGGTGTGGGAGAGAAAAAATGTGAACAGTTGGTTTATTAATTAGTCATACTGGTGATGTAGGCAGGTCCTGGATGCCAGCAGAAAATAGATTAGATAAGCATGGGAAAAATAGATAACAAGAAGTGCACAATTATCACAGAGAGACAAGTTAAGTATATAACCCAAGGCAGATCTGCCAGAGGGACATGTGACCCCATGTGTCATGTGACCCTATGGTATTACCCATTTGATCACATGGGGGGTTACAAAATCACACCCCACATGATCAAGCTGTGGGGCCATGGCACAGCCACCAATGGAGGTTGGGGGGCCAGCCTAGCAGAAGCTGGTTCCAGCCCCCCACCTCTATTGAAGGCCACGCCTGTTCAAGTGTGGCCTCCAATAGAAGTGAGGGGCAGCTTCTGAGTGGCCAGAAATGGGGCCAGGTGGGGGAGGTGCAAAATAAAGTCTTGCCCCAGGTACCGTTTTTGGCCGGTACACATTTGATGTAACCCATATGAGTATAAGATGAGAGAAAGAAGAGAGGTTAAAAAGAAACAATGATTATATTTTTTCCCTTTCCTCATATTTCTTTCCTCTCTGTTGCCTTATGTACCATTTGCTTACTTGAACATCAGCCTCCATCATTTAGTTAATTATGGATGGGTTATTACTGCTACTGTTTTTATTGTATTGTATTTATTGTTTTAATTGGGATTATTCGATTTGTCTTTTAATTGCATTGTATTGCTTGTTATGTTGTACACGGTTTACTAAATCGAATAAAAAGTAGTAGTAGTAGTAGTAGTAGTAGTAGTAGTAGTAGTAGTAGTAGTAGTAGTAGTAGTAGTAGTAGTAATATTCTAACAATAGAGGTTTAACAAATTATTAGGAACCAATATATATTCTGATGTTTGGATTATTCTAGCACAGGGGTAGGGAACCTGCGGCTCTCCAGATGTTCAGGAACTACAATTCCCATCAGCCCCTACCAGCATGGCCAATTGGCCATGCTGACAGAGGCTGATGGGAATTGTAGTTCCTGAACATCTGGAGAGCCGCAGGTTCCCTACCCCTGTTCTAGCAACATAAATCCTGGTCAGTTTTCCCAGGAACCCACAAGCTTCAGAACTGTTGCTGAGGGTAGCCCACGGAGAGTGCAATTATAACATATGAACAGTGGGTTGATATGATCTACGAGGAAATACTATAATCTTTTCACAGGAAGAGTTGTTGAGAAGCGGTTCTGTCTAATTGTTGCTATCTGGGCGCACTCAAGAATGCAACATTGAGTCATGATCTGCAAAACTGGTCCCAGTATCCTTCCCCTAACAAGTAATAGTAGCTACTGGTCTCCATTACTCTAGTCTTTTTTTAAAAAGTGTTTTAATTTAATTGGGTCTGATCTCCAGCCACAGCTTATATGTATCAAAAACATTGAGGAACTGTGTATCAGCAATGTACTGTGGACATTGAACTTCATATGTCTCTATGGGATACCACTCAGTGGCTTCATTGAACAGAAGTCTGCTGGGGGGGTGGTGGTGGTGGTGGTGGTGGTTGGAATGGGAATAAAATTAAATGTGGCTTTTTGGATACTTTTATTTATTTTAGATATGTGCTTAATTTTATCAATTTGAAATTTTTTATACAGATTAGGAGCTACTGGCAAATCAGGTTTGGTTTAACATGCAGAAATAAATAATGGGGTGGATCCAAGGAGCCTTTCCTCCAACTTAAGTGGCTCTTCCTCCAACAGAAGAGTTACTTAAGTTAGAGGAAGACTCTTTAGGCTAGAGGAAGACTCCAGATTTTGCTCAATAAAATAGTAAGATTCACTCCACTGTACATAAGTAACAGTAGTTATGGTCCAGTAGTCCTAATCATTCTCTATGATGAGTTTAGCACTCAAGGGCACGTGCAATCTCAGACTATACTCCACCCAAAACAGGACTAGTCGAGATATGAAAAGATGATAAAACCCTCGTGCGTCAGGAAATGTAGGTGATTGCTCAATTTGCAGTCTCATCAAGGAAGCGTCAAGCAGACTTCCACCCCCTCGCTTATATATTGTCTCTACCCCCATTTAAAAAAATCTCTTCAATACCTTGTAATTTTATCGTCTGCTCCGTTAGTAATGACAGTGCAGCAACAATGCATGCATTATATTTCTTCATGGGATCGCATACTCTTGAATAGTCAAGAAGGATTATAGAAGGTGATTGGGAAGCAGGCCATAACAAAATATTAACAAAATTCAAGAGATTCTTCTTCACAAGTGAAGCATTGCCTGGAATGTACAGCATCAACACATGCAGATGTCCTCTGACTTCACTACAAGTGGTCTACCATGAACATGGAGAATATTGCAGTGTGATCCTAAACAAAGTTATACCTGTCTGAATCTGCTGATGTCAATGGCTTCAGAAAGATATAACATTATTTAGAACTACACTGTGGATCACTCTTAAGCCCTGTCAGTCTCCTGAGACACACAAGGCCGCTTCGCTGCATCTGACTGCAAAGCTTTATTCAAGAACTGGTATTTAATATTCTTCCAGCCCTCAGTTGATGGGCAAGGGGTGGCCTGTTATTAGCTCTGCCCCAAGGATGTGAGGTAAAATATTTTCCATGGAAAATTTTCCCAAACAGAAAGGATGCTGTCTTTTCCCCAAGAAAAAATGTTTTGCCCCACATATATATGTCAGTACAGTCTGTTTACCTGTTGTTGTCAGAGCTGTTGTACTTCAAATCAGTCATGTTAGATGGGCTGAATATGAAATTTGAAACATTGACAAACCCCACGGTTCAGGCTCGTATGTGGTGTATTTGTCTCATTTTGCTAACATTTGAATTTTGCTAGCTTCATCAAAATATTATTTATTTAATTTTGCATTGGAAAATTTTCTGATTCAGATTTTCTCAGGAAACCCACATGTGTGATCTGAGCAATGGCTGTGCAACCTTAGAGCTGATCTCTTTTTGATTTTATTAACAGCGATGGACTATATCGCAAGATGTTTTTGCTTTACCTTTGTGCAGATGTAATGTTTTCCACCTACACAATGAGGACTTGTGCCAAGGACTGCATGTTGAGGGACACATGGAATTTAACTTGTAAATTCCATGTGCCCCTCGACATGCAGTCCTTGGCACCTTATGCTGTTATGGGACTGGGGGAACCTGCAAAAAACAGAAAAAGGATAGAAAAGCTGTTTCTTGGGTAGGCCTTGGATAGTTCTTGGATTTGCAACTGTTAGCTGTTTTCACCTCTCCGTTCTAATTCAGGAGGTGGGCCTACGGTGTGCTGTGTATGCCCTTTTGGAACAGATCATGTGGAGAATGTAAACCATCCCTGCTTGTTGCTTTATTTACATGGTGCTAGTAAGCTCATCCGGGCAATCATTTCATTCAAGGATTGCTCTGGTGTGTTCAAAAGACTATTAGAGAGAGGCGTAAGTGGCTGGACAGTCATTGTTTTCCCATGTGTAAAATCCTTATTGACTCATGAATTCTGTGATTATATCTGTTCCTATTTAAGCCTTTGTATCCTGCTTACTTCTACACTAAAGATTCTGTGACTAACATGCTAATGAATGAATGCAAAGCTTTCTTACCCATTAAAAAGCTATTGATAAATTTTTTTGTTTCTTCACTGTGTACTAGTTTACAATATCATTACAAATATACTGACTGTTTTCTGTTCCTTTTTTAGATCTATTCCATAGCACATGAATGGGAGCTTAAGAAGAATTGCCATTAAATAAATGAAAATGGAAACCTCATCTCTTCTGTCATCACTACATGATGAATGCAAATCAGACAGCTACCTTGAACCGCACTATAAGGAATGGTACAGGCTTGCTATTGATGCTTTAATTGAAGGCGGTTTAGAGACTTACCAAGAATTTCTTGCCAAAGAACGATGTTCAGAATTTCTAGCAGATGATGAGATTAATTACATAATGGACAATATCCAGAAAGTCCCCCAAAACACAGTGTATGTTCCAGACAACATAGCTGATGATGCCTCTTCCTCGGGAACTTACTGGCCCATGGAATCAGATGTGGAAGCTCCTAATCTTGACTTGGGTTGGCCCTATGTAATGCCTGGAATATCTGGTGGTACAAATATTGAACTGCTTTTTCATCCCCCGCGAGTACAACCTTTTACAATAAAGGAAACTGTAAGGAAGATGGTAAAAGATGCAAGAAAGGTAAATATATTGTTTATAAAGCATATTGATAATAGATGAGGAACACTTTGATTTCACAGGGAAAGTTCAGATCAAGATTTATTTTCATGCCAAAGAACGATGAAACAGTTATATCCTTTTGTGAGAGAATTATAAGAATCCACAACTTTCAGAATTTTTTCTAGCTTGCATGGTTACAATAACTAGCTAGAAGTATAAAAAATGAGAACACATAGAGGCAGTAAGTATGTACTTCAAAAATGATTAAGAACCCCATCCAAGTGGGGGGGGGGCGGAAGGGCTTGGGGGAGCTGCACCGCTTTGTGACCAGTAGTTTACCCTCCCTGGGGCATGTTATATTCCCTTCACCTAATATTCTCTCAACCATAATATGATTACCTGTATATATTATATACTAACTTCTGTACACTTCCTGGTGGATAAAATAATTTGCCTTTCCTTGTTTTTTTCTATGCAGTAAGTTCTGCAATAGTTCTCCTAAATTAAGTAACTTTAAATGGGTTTGCCTCCTTGTGAGTTTCTGGAGAATGATCAAATCAACTTTTTCTTAATTGATTTAGAATATTTGTTTCTTTTATATAATAAGTTTAGATATTTCATGTTCAGTGAGTTTACCCTTAATTTCCTCATCTTTAATAATATAGAGTCAAATATTGTATGAACTGTCTTCCAGAATCTTAATGTTTCTGTTACTGTATGTTCCTTACTGTAGTCCACTAGCTTTTATTATAACCATTACATGTCAAGGGCAAACTCCAGTTATATTGCATGTTTTGGTGACCATTTTTCAGTCTGAAATGGAAACGTTCTTTTAGATAAAGTACTTAAGTGTGCATCATTGACCTACATTGACTTCTGGAGAAAAAATTACTTGCTTAGATTTTGGAGTAGCTAATTCCTACGTGTAACTGTTTTCGCAAGATTCCTCTAAATTCCATGGAAGTGATGACACTGAATTCTGGTCAAGTTAATTGTGTGTGTGTGCCATTAAGTCACAGCTGGCTTGTGGCGACCCCATATTGTTTTCAAGGCTACAGACTTCAGAGTGGTTTGCCATTTCCTGCGAGTGAGCTGAGAAAGATCTGAGAGAACTGTGATTGGCCCAAGGTCACCTTCTAGGCTTTATGTATTATTGGCAGTGGAATATCCAAAACACTGCCATGTTTTTGAAAATCCACTTTCTGTACCCAGCATTAGGCTGCAGTCCTCTGCATGTATACTTTGAAGGGAAAAACACCTCCAAGTTCAGTGGAACTTACTTCTAAGTAACTTTGCATAGGATTGAATTGCATTATCACCTTGGTATGTTGTTGTTGGACTACCTGTTACCTTGGAATGCCTTCAGTTTTTTTTTCTTTTATCTTGGAAAGGCTGTTCAGAAAGTGTGAAAACCTCATTATTTCTAGGGATTATGAGATAGAATCAAAGGGTTAACTCATTTCAGGTTCAGAATTATGACCAAAGATCCATATTTAAAGCTCTGTATTTCCCTTTCCTAGTCCAAAGGTTATTTTAACTAAGAAATGGTGTTGCAGTGATTACTTACAATCTTCCTTAGAATAAAGCTTTCTTGCATTTTTGTGCAGTGTAACATCAGAGACACTTGTGTTAGTTTGGAAGCTAGAAGTTACTATTACTTGGATGTTGTGCCATTCAAACACTGAACTAAATGTACACTTGTTCCCTTGCTGCAATGCAGGATCTGCTTGGCCTGGGATAACATATGTGGATAATTCAGAATCAGATGTTTCATATTGCAGTGAGAATTAAAATCTGTCAACTATTCCTGCTTGGAACCTTAACTACCCTGTATTGTATCTTGATAAGTATAGATCCCCTACGGTTCTAATCCCCTTCCTCTAGCTTTACTTTTTCAAGCTTTGCAAACCACTAGTCTGTATACTTTCTGATCCTTTAAGTACAAAAGCAGTGGATATTTGGCAGCTGCTTTATTTCACTATAGGAGTGACCAATCCTCAATGGAGAATTTTTGTTGAGATTAAAGGGGAAAAAACGCTGATGTGTTGTCTAAATGGCAGGCACTTAACAAGGCAGTCAAGGACAAAGACAATGTAGGCTGTTGGAAGTTAATTTCACTTACCTATAAGAAGAAATGCAACTTGATGGCAAATATGACTTGATGGCAAATCTCTGCAGAGATTTGGGGAAACCATTTTGCTGCTATGTACTGTGATTATCAGCCTCTGACCCCCTCAAGCATTTTCTTAGATAGAACCAATGCTGTGAATAGAAGTACTAATTCTCAGATTCTCCAGAAATGAATCTCAGGGGTAGTCCCTGCAGCCATAAAACTATTCTCTGCCAGATCATTGGCTCAGTTCACATATAGGACACAAATGGGTCTAACTAATAACTTTAAGGCAATGGAGACAGTTCAATCAAGATTTCTAAGGTTGTTATTCAGTGCACCTAAATGCACAGCTAATGTGGTGCTTGGGCAGAAGGTCAGCCTCTATAAGGAACTAAGTGTGAGGAGGGAGTGGCAAGCCGTAAAAACGAAAGGGAAACCATTTAAGAATACTCAGAGGCGTAGTTATAAGGGGAAAGCAGGGGGCACCATGCACAGGGTGCGCATTGACGGGGGGGGGGAAATCAACCCCTTCTCCACCCCTTCCCCCCTCACCCCCCTTGCCAGGCCTGGCCCTGCTCCACCCCGCCCACCAACCTGGGCCATTTTAGCTGGCAGAAAGGCAAAAAGCTGTTTTCAGTTGGCAGAAAAAGGTAAGTGGGGGCGGGGTGGGTGCAGGGGCGAAGCAGGGGGCATCATTTTCTCTTCCTATGCACCTAAGAATACTCCAGAAGTCTTGGAATCTTTGTGTATACCCTGAGGTTTATCGTGTTTATTCTCTCCCTTGAGAAGAATATCTATAATGGCAGCAGGCTGTAAAAGAGACCAAATTTTGGAATATTGTAATGAAGTTCCTCTGCCTATGGGTAAGGCAGGCATCAGTGCAATATACAGACACTGGATGAAACTGGAGATAATTCACCTTGCAATAATTTCATAATTATCTGAGCATTTCTAATAGTATAGCCCAAACAATATTTTTGATGTAACTGCAGAACTAACCTGAAAAGTCATTATTTTAAAAACTGAAGCTTTCACCTGGTTGCAAATAGTAAGACAATGTGAGCAAGAATGAGTCTTTATGTGGAAAACCTAGTTGTACTGACAGTTTAAATGGTGATTTAAATCAAATCCAGCCTTCTGTGAGGTGGGTTAGGCTGAGAGTGTTGACTGTTCTAGGGTCACTCAAAAAGCTTCCAAAGTAGAGTGGGGACTCCAGCCTTGTTCACCTTTGCGTGCTCCCCTGGCTTGATTTCCAGTCGGCTGTTGGCATGCCAGTACATCAGTCAGAAAGAAAGCTTCCCCTGGCATTGGAGAAAAGACACACCTGATGATCAGCAAGTCGAAAGAGCATATGCTGCTGCTTCCCTTCTCAGTCAATGTGAAGAGTGAGTCCCAGGATAAACAGTCCCTTTTCATAGCAGCTACATTCATAGATGAGAGTGTATGAGAAAAAGGCAAAGACCCCAAACTTGATGTGGTTATTTATTTAAACTTTATTTAAGATGCTAGCAGTTCAATTCTAAGCAGCTATCCCCTTCTAAGCCCATTCACTTCAAAGGGCTAAGAAGGGGTTAACTTTCCTTGGGATTGCTCAGTGACAACTGAATTAGGTATCCATTTTCTGTACTCTGGTTTCTCTTCAGATCATCGAGATCTTTCACCTTTAAAGGTATCCATTTTAATAAAGTAATATCAGAAAATAATTTCTTCTTTCAAATGCTGAGAGTTGCCATGTTTTCAGTTGCGTTCTCTTATCGAATGTTTGTAACGGCAGTGGCTTGATCTGCAACAGTTAGGGTGTGGTTAATGTTTCTCTCTCTACTGTAAAAACTTTCACCTGCTGACTTTTGCAAACACAAAGGCTGTCCAGACTAGGGAGTGTCTGTCTCCACCCTTTTAGACAACTCACAGTCCTCACTGGCAATGAGTAAGGATGCCAATATCGTGAGCCTGTAGAATACATTTTTGTTGCCTGTAAAAAAATGGTGGTGTACTTTTTCGGAAGCCAAGATGGGACTTAAAAAGAAATACCATTTTTGTACGATTTAACCTGACAAAGCTGCAAGCCAATGCAAAATATAGTTATGTATACTTTCTTTGAGCCTATTAGACTCAATTAAGCAGATCTAAGTGTCAGCAATACAATCTGTAAGAGGATAAGCTTTCTGGTTTTTTGGATGATTTATGGGAAAGCCTGTCTGCTTTTGTTGTTTTCTTTTTATAGCCATTGCCTAAGGGTAACATTCTATTTATTAAAAATATTTGTAAATGGCACCCTTTTTCAGCAAAGTGGGCCTCAAAGCAAATAGCAATACAGATTTTTAGAAAAAGAATAAAAATACATCTTCCAAAACAAACAGCAAAATTCAAATCTTTCAATATGTAAGAGATGCACTTTCCGAAGTCTTGAACATATTGAACTGTATAGCCAAGGATAGCCAGATCTCAACAGATCTCAGAAGCTAAGAAGGGTCAGCTCTGGTTAGTATTTGGCTGGGAGATTACCAAGGAAGCTTGGGGTTTCTCTGTAGAGGTTGGCAATGGCAAGCCAGAAAACCCACAGCAACCAATGGCAAACCACTTTTGTTGTTTAAAAACCCTACAGAATCACAAGTGGACAGATAATTGACGGCACTTTCAACCACCATCATATATTGAAATTAACTGAAAAGTTGAAATTCTGTATTTGTATTAAAAAGAGTGCTTGTACCCAAAAGGAACTAATTGTAGGATTTGCGGGAGGCGGGGGGTGCCTCGTCACCTTAACAGTACTCTTTGCCACCAGTTTTGAATTTCTTTTAGGCTTAGACAAAAACTGTGGTGATAAATTTTGCTTGTGGCAGTTCCTCTGTTAGGTACTGATATCCTTTTTTTTTTATTTTGTGGGAGAGACAATCTACCTTTGATCACTATCACCCTTTCTGGTGAGTAAGGCACTCTTGCTTGACTCCCAGGTAAATCCATGCAGTGCCTGCTGTCTCATATTGTAATTACTGTGAAAGTGTAATTGCCATGAATAGTTTACTATCATGTGTTTCTTGAGTAACCTTAGTCCAGTCACTTCTCCAAAGCTGTGAGATGATTCTAAGGTGGTTCTTTGCCTACGTATACCCCACTCACTTCACCTTCCAAACACTGCAAAACTTTCTGTGTAAAATTTACAAAGATAACTCTTATCTCTTAGAGTTAAACTTCTCCCTAATCATAAGTTAATATTCTCCTTATTCCTTCAACACAGAGCAAAACACATCTGGTTTCCCAGCAGCCTCCACCATTCTCATTTTGTAAACAAAGGAAGGCATGGAGAAGTAGAGAAAACTAGCTAGATGCAAATCATACAATCTGTATTTGGGGTTAAGCTTTCTGGGAAGATGCTAGAAATGTCTTCTAAGTTTCAGCTCCTTTCTCTGGGTCTCTGGGTTTTCTTCTTGGAGTGGGATTCATCTGCCTCCAAGGTACATTCCTGTGCCTCCTGCAACACTCCAGCTTGCCATTTCCCACATGGTTTAGGCTCACTATTAATAATGGATAGTGTAGGATAATAAATCTTGTTCTACCTTCTCAGCACTTCAGTACAGCAGGACGGTCTATTGTAGAGTGAATGGATTTGGAATGCATTAGAGTACAATTGGTAAAAGCGGCAGGAGAGTAATCACTAGTATAAGAATGGGAGCCTTACAAATGGGTGCCTATCTTTATCTGTAATGTTGAAGAATATATGGAAGAATAAGATCTTTTTCTCACTCGGTATATTTATTTCTGATAGAGATAATTCACAAGTGTTTGCCTTTCATTCATAGAGTACTGCTCATCTTTTAGCATACACAGTACCAAAGCAAAGTTGCACCCTTCTAACTCCATTGAAGTCAGTGGGTTTGGAAGGGTGAAACTTTCATTAGGATGTCTACTGGACAAAGGTACTCCAGTTTAAGTAACTGAAATAAATAGGGTTATACTGGAATAGGTGTACATAGGATTACATTGTAAATCTAAAGCAGCACCTATATGTTTATATTTATTTATTGGATTTCCTATACCGCCCACCCCCGAAGGGCTCTGTTGACAAATAACATAGCTCCTTCACCATGATTTACTGAGAAACTGCCCTGTCATCTGGTGGCTAATTATTTCACTTAGTGTCAAATAAATTTAGTCTCTGTCCTTTGGCTTCTGTTGCACATTTTGGTAATATTAGCAGGTAAATTCTGATATAGCTGTCTCACAGAGGTCGATTCCACACAGCAAATGTATAAAGTTTGCAGTTGTTATAAAGGAACCCATTTTCCTTTTTCCCATTCATATGCGTGCTGTGCAGGCAGCAATTGAAGCCCATGGAAACAATCTGGGTTGCTTTCATGCCTTTGCATGGAAACACTACGCAGCCGTGGCATAGTGGTTAAGAGCAGATGCACTCTAATCTGGAGGAACCGGGTTTGATTCCCCACCAGAGGGGTAGCTGGGCCAGAGTGCGCCCAGTGCGCACTCTGGCTTTTTCACCCCCACCCGTGGCACACACACACACACTTTAGAAACTGTGCAGGCTGGAGAACAGGCTTCAAAGGACCTGGTGGGAACTACATTTCCCAGGGCCTTTGAAGCCTGGAAGGGAACAAGTCTGTTCTCCAGCCTGCACAGTTTCTAAAGTAAGTGCAGGGGGGTCATGGGGGGTGATTTTCATCCCCCCGCGGCACCCCCCCTCCGCGGCGCCCCCACACACACTTACTTTAGAAACCGAGCAGGCTGGAGAACAGGCCTCTTTCCTTCCAGACTTCAAAGGCCCTGGTGGGAACTACATTTCCCAGGAGACCCTGGGAAATGTAGTTCCCACCAGGGCCTTTGAAGCCTGTTCTCCAGCCTGCTCGGTCTGTAATGTAAGTGTGGGGGGGTGCCGCAGAGGGGAGCACCATGGGGGGAAGGGGGTTGGGGGAAATTTTCTGCCCCCACGTGACCCAAAACCGTGCGCCTGGTGCTCGGCACACACACCTGCTCCCTGGTAGCTTTGCCAGTGTTCCCCGCTCTGCCACTTGAGTTGTGGAGGCTTATCTGGGGAACTAGATTAGCCTGTGCACTCCAACACACGGCAGCTGGGTGACCTTGGGCGAATCACAGCTCTTCAGAGCTCTCTCAGCCCCACCCACCTCACAGGGTGTTTGTCATGAGGGGTTGAAGGGAAAGGGGATTGTAAGCCCCTTTGAGTCTCCTTACAGGAGAAAAGGGGGGGGGGTATAAATCTTCTTCTTCTTCTTCTTCTTCTTCTTCTTCTTCTTCTTCTTCTTCTTCTTCTTCTTCTTCTCCTCTCTTTTTTTAAAAAATCCTGCAACATATGGGTAGCTTTGCAGGCATACAGAAATGAACTCCTGCAGCCATGCCGATCATACCAAAATACAATCAGGTGTACCTGTGTAGCTGCGCATGTGAAACACACTTTTTTTTTTAAAAAAAAAAAGGAGGAAGCCTCCCTGCAATGGCAGTCATTCTCTGTGACCGTGGATGGCAGTGGAAGGGAGGGAAATGAAGTGCCTCCGTGGCTGTTTGCTCAGGAGCGGCTCCAACCTGGGATTTTGCAAAAGGATTGCTGGTTTAGCGATTTTCAAAAATCCTGTGTTGAAAGAAATAACATGGGGCAGACAAATTTTGGGGACAGGACTTGTGTGAAGTCTCTCCGCCCCCCCCCCCTCCCAATGTTTGTATTGCATTATACACCTCTCATATTTGCCCTGTGCAGAATCCACCAGATAGACACACTCATATACACTCATGGGTAATTAGTGTTTATCAGTGTGCCACTGAACTGTTCTTGTCCTTTAAGCAGGAACGGTTCACTAATTTCTTTGTCTGGAATGTTCAGTTTGAATGTTTGAAGATGAACAGAGTAAGCAGAAAGCTCATAAAGTCTGACCTTCTATTCTTATCAGAAAAGCAATTAGGGAGAGAATACAAAGGGATATGTGTATTTATGGGATTTGGAATATTATTGAGAAATAGAGAAGATATGATAAGGCTGTATGTAAGAAGCACCATTATGATAAAGACTATAAGACTGTATTTGTATATCCATATATTATTTGTTATGTTTGAAAAATCAATCAATAAAGTTATCGAAAAAGAAAAGAAAAGCAATTAAGGAATAACCTACCGTAATTCAATTCAAAAAGAATCTGGCAATGTTTCTTTAGCCTTGGCTTTCCCCAAGTTTAAGTTCTGAAGTTTATGTCTGAACTGATTTGCGTAGTAGGATTAAACTATATTATTAAAGTAACCAGGGAAAATCTGCATGACAATGACCAAGAATGTAGTAAAAAATTGGACTTGTAATACAAGATTGCTTGTTGATTAATAATGAAGAATCTGACAATACATCTGTTTAGCAGCTGGCAAGTAAACAAAATGATTGGCAAAGTTTACTATCATTAAAGGAATGCTGATGGCACTATTTGTTCATACTAAAATATATCTTTAATGCTTAATTATGTTTCTTTTCTCATGCATTTATGCTTGCAAAACTTTCTGATATAGGCCCTGCTTCTCCTTTTGCTTGGGCTGCTGTTAGCTTCTCTTGTGATCTGTTATTGTATTCTTTATTTCTCAACTCCACTTTAACCTAAGAGTAGTTCATGCTATCGGAATCTGAAATTGTATCTGAAATTGAACAGAATGGTATAATATTAATTTGTGCTTTGCTGTTAACATATAGTTTCTTCTTTGGGCACCATATCTTGACCGTTTGCAGATGCAGGGCCAACATCTGTGGGCACAAAAACATTCTAGATTATGGAGAAGAAACTGGGCCACCAGTACCTGGTTCATCTAATTCTGAACCGGTGTGCTGCCTATTAAATCTGTACACTTGGGGCCAGGAATGGAATGGGAGGATGTTTGTATAAACTTAGGTCAGCTCCATGGTTTGCAAAATATTAAATATTAAATACAGGTGGAAAATAGAAATATCATAGTGCTATGCTGTGAGACCTTGGCCACAATTTTCACATGAGCCAGGTGGATAGCAGAGGGGGCACTGGCACTTTGAGGGGAGGAAGGGAACTCCATCTGCGCGTTCTCGCCATGTGAGCCGAGCAGGTGGAGGTGGTGGTGTAGGAGCTGCTATCTCTCCTCCCTGCCATTAGCCTTTTAGGTAGAGGAGGTGGTGCTGCAGGCAAGCAGTGGAGGGGAAGTAGAACCTGACTCAGTTCTCTCCAGCAAATGACACAGTTGACCCACACGGATAAGGCCACGCAGTTCTTCTGTTCTCCATTATGACTCACTAATTCTATGATTCAGTGTATACTTGTCCCTTGATAGTTAATGATGTCAAAGATAATGAATGCTGTATACATGACACTTTTTGAAGCAAAATAAGCAAGCTGTTATAATCTAATCACGTTGCAAACAAAATGATTAATGATCTTATAATTAATCCTCCTTGTATTCAATTTATTCAGTTACAAAATTGTCAAATTATTTCCAGAAATGGATGACAGTAAGCAACGTTAATGATATTTTCTTTTTACTGCTTTTTAAAAATTAATATTCTAAATGAATAATATATAACTAGACCAAAAGTTCCCTTGATGCCCAACTCTAGATATAAAAATGTGTATTTAAAAAATAGCTGCAGGAGAACCCAGTTAGGACTGGGGCCATGACACAGTGGATTGTTGATTTACATTTCCCATTATACCATTAATTCCCAACAGGGAAAAACATGTGCCTACATACCCCTTTAGTGGTACCCCAAAGCAGCCGAGAGGGTGGGAGGGGAATTTGTTCCTAGAAATTGAAATGAGGGCACATGGGGGCAGTGGCGTAGCGCCCAGGGTCGGGGGGGCATCTTGCACTGGGCATGCGCTGGTGCAGGGGTATGGCATGGCAGGGGCACAGGGCACACACATGCCCCAGACGCAGTTCCCCCCTGCTACGGCTCTGCATGGGGGAGAGTTAAACCCTTCTTTGCTAATGCTGTGATTTGATCTATCTCCTTCCCTGCGATTATGGAACTTCACCTTCACATATATTGTGCCTCTGATGTAAATTAGTCCAGTGTCCCAAAATATAGCTGATGAAATTATCCACCATTATCAGTCTTATTCTTCAGGGAAAAAAGTCAGTTCTTAATCAAGCATAGAATTAATATCATCATAAAATTCAATAGTATTTTAAGTTATTTATAGTTAATTAAAAAACTGAATAGTTATCAAAATGGTAACCTTGCTCTAATGTAAAAATCTGTAAGGGAATGTGAGTAAACTACATTAGCATAAATTTTTTTTCCCATTCGATTATAAAGAACAGAACTCAAACGTGGAGAAACTGATTGCACTTCAGCATGTCTGGGCAAAGGAAATGACCCAGGTTGCAATCCTGTTATTATGATACGACCTATTTATCTACTATATTTTTATCCCATCTTTACTCCAGGAAGCTCAAGATTTGTCACGCCAGTGTTTTGTTGCAACAACAGCTCTGCAAGACAGATTAGACTAGTTTTATGGATGATGGCTGACCCAAGATCACCCAGTAAGCTTCATAGTGGAATGGGAATTTGAACCTGAAGTCCCCGGTTCTAATCTTACACTTCAGTCATTATACCATACTGTCTTCCTTTATGTCATTTCAGGAATAAAGCAGAACAATTCATTTCATGATTCATAAGATAGTATGATTTATGATTGTGAAGGGAGCATTTATTAAAAGTTTGTATTGAGACCAGCCAAGGGAAAAATACTGTCCCTTGCTGCCTCATTCTGTTACATTCTGCTGTGCACACAGAATTCTCACACCCAACCTATCTGTCTTCCTTTTGTAGGCTCTTTCCCCCTTGTTTATAGACTTAATCATTGGTGAAGATGGAGTGGATAATTATGTAAGTTTGTTTCCTGAAAAGGAATAATGCTGTCCACCAGTTCGGTATCTTGTTCGAGGTCAGCCCTAAATTACAAGCCCTCCGTTTTTAAATTCTTTTCACAAATTTATATTTAGAAGAAGCTCTTCAGTAAAGATATCTGTTTTCTCAGATAAAATTACATTATGATATTCAAAACATGCAGCATGTATGAAAATTATGCACACATGTGTAGTAATGCACCGCTGACCCAGCAGCACCGTGGTCGAGCGCTGGAACACCTACGCTCCTACGGCCTTCTGGTCGCACCGCACCCCCACTCCTCATCCCCCTATGAGTCACGGGTCATGAACTGTCTGGCTCAGTCACCGGGCGCAGGGACAATGGTCTTGCCCCCAGGTGAGGATTAGGCTCCAGATCGCCACGCTCCCTCTCCTCGCGACGTAGTGCAGCCAGGTGAGATCATGCATCACATGATGATCTCCAGGTCTCCCAGGTCTCCCCGGGCTCATCTCCCTACCCACCTCCCTTTACACTTCACAATGAAACCCTAATAAAAGGTGCCAGAGACCAGCACAGGGCAGAGTTGTCAGGATCACGAAATCCCGCGCTTCCTGTTGCTGACGCTCTCCACCAGATGAGAAAACCCTCCTCAGCTGGGCCTCTCGCCTATTCCTTAAGCTGCAATTTCCACTCCTGCGCGGGATGACTACAAGCTGGTGCCGCAACCCGGGAATCCTCGAACCTCCACCCTGCTCCCCGTCGCCTGGCGAAGGGCCGCGATACCGAAGTCCGCTGGATCGGCGCATCCAGGGACCACCGTTTCGGTATCGCCTGTCCTCTGGATCGGCGCATCCAGAGACACGCGTCCTAGGACACTCTCTCGTCCGACGGAACACCGGTGAGTATGGGAGCTTGCAAAAGCAGGGCTTATGACAAGCACGTTGACGAACTGGAGCGGTAGCGAAATGCGGCAGGGTCCCCGGAGAGAGAAGGGAGCGGCGCAAAGTGGTTGAGGAGATTGAAGCTCAATGTCCATGGTACCCAGAGGGGGGGACATTGAATCTTAAGGACTGGGAAACATCGGGCGCACTCTTCGCACAGAGCCCGCTACCGATGTCACTGCTACTGACGGAGACAATGTTATGTCGCCATCAGCCTGCAGACCTATGGCTCCCTTGCTGTAGGCCGCCCTCCTTCGATCTTTCACCTTCAATTTCAACCCCGGAATTTTCTCTATCCACTAAATTGGACGCCTGTCCTCCTTCTGCCCCCCTCGCTCCTCCGCCCCTTTCAAATTCTCCCGCGGCTCAGCCTCCCCCTCCCCTTGCTCCGCCTTCATTTTCCGAAGCCACCGCACCTCCGTCAGCGCCATCGTAATGGCGCTGGTTTTCAAAACTCTCGCAGAGCGTATTAGCCACGATCTGCAAAAGAAAGAAACCCTGACGGAAGACGATGCCGATATTCTCGCATTGTGCCCCGGCCCATTTCACAGATACCGAAGGGGAGGATGGCATTGTTCGGCGGGTTGTCGAAAGTACCGCCTCTTTAAGCTATAATATCCTCACTGAGCTCCGCGCAATGCGCGGATCGAGGGAATCACCAGCCCCTATGTGAGAGGCATGTTGGAAGCAGTCGCCAGGAACCACCTAACGGTTCCGGAGGACTGGAAAACCACCTTTCGTCATGCTTTTAAACCCCGCACAGTATGTGATCTGGGAAAGCGAGTACCGCCAGCAGTGCATAAGCAGAGGAGCAGCCTCTGGCGGCGCCTACACCACCGCGCAGCTTTATGGCTGCGAAGCCTTCGCTAGCCCCAATGCACAAGTCGCCCTGCCGGTGGCCACCCTTACGGTCGCCTCTGAATGCGCCTACAAGGCGTTTTTGAAAGTCCCCAATACCGGACAGCCAACCCAAAGTTTTTCTAGCACCCGGCAGAAGCCTCAAGAGCCCTATGCTGAGTTTGTGAACAGGCTCCAGGAGGCCCTCAAGAGGCAGGTTGACAACGAGGAGGCCCAGGGCGAACTCCTTAAGCGCTTTGCCAAGGAGAACGCCTCATTGAGTGCCGCAAAGCGATCACAGGCCTAGGAAGGAACCCCGAGCTGGCCGACATGCTCAAAGCTTGCCAGGATATCGGGTCGTTCACCCATCAAGCCAGCCTTCTAGCCGCCGCCCTCTCCGCTGCCATGAGACAGCCCCGAGACGAGTGTCTCAATTGCGGCAAGCCAGGACATTTCCGGAGGAATCGTACGCTGCCCGGCGGGGCGGCCTACAACCCTGACGGAGGAGGGTCTCTCCCCAGAGGGCGAAGACCCCCAGGAAAGTCTAAGACCGGGCGCTCCCAATGCCCGCTGGGGAGGCCCACCGGGCATCTCCCCAGCCCGGAACCAAGATCCGTGACCTCAAACCCTTCCCCGGAGCTCCCCCATGAGATCTTCGCTGCCCCAGCTCAGTATAGTGATCCCATCCCCACGGAGACCATTGGGCTGGTCTTGCCAGCTTGCTCCCCCGCTACGTCTATACTTCCTGCTCTGCTAACCCCTTCTACTTCCAAAGTCACCATGCCTCCGCCAGCGCCCCAGAATGGCACGCATTTCAAAATCTCTGCAGAGTCCACAGTCACTGAATTGCAACAGAAAGAAATGCTGACGGAAGAGGACTGCCGTTTTGAACCCTCCTCAGAATGCCCCATAGCCAATCTACAGGACAATGAGGCATGGAAAGGGGAAGATGCTTGCACAATGGCCTTAAGCCAAAAGTCCTTCGTGAAGAAGAAGCCCCCTTGGCCCTCTCCAGCTGTAAGGTTCAAACCAGATCTCATAGCCTCTGAGCCTGTGCAAAGCCCTAAGCTCAAAGCTCCCAGTGGCAGCAAAATCGTCAGTACCTCAGAGAGAGCAAGATCTCAAATCAGAGTTGCAATCCTCCTCGTTACTTTATATGTGCTCTGTATGCCTATGTATGTTCTGTATGTCTTGCCCTCTTTCAAGAGACCCCTAAAGTTTTCCCCATAAGAGGGATTTTTCCATTGTTTCTAAGCTTATGCTCTTGTGCTTCAATTAAAGTTTTTCTCCTTCTGATTATGTGTGCCAATGCCTTGAAAGGCTTAGCCCATTACAGCATCTGGCTTTAAACGGGACACAGCTCGTGCGTGCTCCCTAGGATACCGATGGGACCTGCTTCAAGCCGCTTCCATCTTAGTTTAAACCTTCAAAACTCTTCTTCAAACCTCTCCTTGAGAACCTTTTTCCTTCTATTCCATCTGAGCCTACACTGCTACATTGGCGTGGCGCCCAGAATTATTTTCATGCTCCCACATCTCCTGCTGAGCCCCTGGCTAGTCACAGTGCCGGGGGGGTCTCCCAGCCACACCTATCTTACACAGCCTCCGCTGTGAAGGTAGGAAGCAAGCTCAAACCGGCCAAAGTCCCCTTACAGGAGGGGAAGGTAGAGCTGACTTCCAACCCCGCCTTCTTTCTCTGCACACCCTCCTTCTCTCTAATGGGCTGACGCACCCCACCTCTAGATCTAGGATCTGATAAAGGGTTTTGCAAACCCCTCTCAATTTGCTCGTGTGATCAAACCTCAAGCCCAGGAACTGCTTTCTTTGCATATTTCTCTAAATCCTTCCTATGGATTGCTATATTACGATATGACTATAATTGTGAATTGTTTAAGTTGCTTTGCAAAAAAACCCACACTTTAGACGGTGATTGGGATTGTTTTACAAACAAACACCCGACCTGGATGTGACCTCTCCCTTCTCCTAAGCCTTCGGGCAATTCCCTGCCTTGTGTCTCTTAACGCCTTGAATGTTGCAAGTGATCCAACAATATTCTGTCGGAATGGGCCAACTGCGCCTAAGGAAAGCTTGGCCAAAACAAACGAAAGAAAGGGGAGTAGTCCCCCCCCCCATCGACCCAATCAAGGTCTCATCCAGCAGACCATATCCAAAGTATCGTTCTCTATCAATCATTCAAAATTGCTCGCCCCCCCCCCACTCAGGGCTCAGGTCCTCTATTGTCATCTACTAACCCAGCCAGCTACAAAACCCCTGGGGAAAAGCGCTGCTTGTTTTTCTCTTCCATACAGGAGTCCAGCTCGCCATGCCAGGCCAGCCCCATCCCGAGATGGAGCGGGCCTCCCTGGAGGATCCAACCCAGCCACCCTGTTGAGAGGGCCCGATTGCCCCCCCAGCCTGGGCCGAGATGGGAGGGATCTCTCTGGAGCCAGCACACCCATCTCTTCCACTCTGGAGATTGCAGCCCTCACTGGGGCCACCCTCGGGAACGGCAGCCTGGGCCAGCTATGGCTCTAGAGTTTGATACTGTGTGTCATGCATGCCCCTCATCCACTGAAGTCGCCATTCTCTCTCCCTCTCTGCCACCTGGCTGAAACTTGGAATCTGCAGCCAGGAACATTCCTGATAGATTAACCCCTTGGAACTCTCTGCTGTTTTCAGTCGGCTTGAATATTGTTGGAACACGCCTCTCTCTCACAACCTTTTGCCTCTCCGTGAGAATCACTCGGAGACCTGCAAATGCTAAAGACTATCAGTATTGGCACCTCTCCCTTTACGCTTTTTTCCTTGAGGGAAATCCATGGACTTTAACGCCATCAGCTCTGTGAAGCTTTGGTAGTCAAACAGCAAGAGCCATGCATTGACCAATTATGCAACCACCGGGTTGCCTTCCTTCCGTATATCATCCAGCTCTATGTATCGCGAAGCCATGCTCTTTATTGCTTACTGTGAACCAACTATTGCTGAAGCTATTGCAATACGCCTTAATTTTAGAAGTTATATTTGTTAGTTGCTGCATTTCCGTTTCAGTGTCTGCCTGAACTCTCTGCTACTTTCACCATCGTTCTGCCTCAGGCTTCACCCCGGAAGCTCCAAGCACAGCCGGGCTCCGCCTTTTCCCTCGACCCCCTTGCCGGACATGACAAAGCGGCGGCTCTAACCAAGGCGGAGTGTGTTTCCCTCGCGAACTTCCCCCTTTGTGTGGAGTCCCCGGACTTGTTTCCTGTAACACTAAGATCTATTTTCGGGTTGGGTCCGGCTGGCCTGTGCTCCCTATGCGAAGTCCATCAACTCCACCTCCATTGCCTCTGGATGCCCTGGCCTCCTCGAAAGCAGCAGGAATCCCTTCGGCTGCTTAATTTTAGATAATCGCGGCCGCCATTGATTGTTTGTTAAGTTATTGCATCACCAGGGTTGTGGAGAGAATGTACATAATATGTGTTGCTTTAATCTCTTGATAATTCCCAGTTGATTCATATGAAAGTGCGTGAGTTATGCGTGAAGTTGTATCCAATCTGGAAATAATGGATGTATTGGCTCCCCATTGGTGGCTTCAGCCCTCTGGAGCTGGCTGCCGGGAGGATGGTTGAGTGCTATCGCACAGCTCTGCATTGGTTTGATTTATATGCCTCGGGTCTGCCGGGTCTTGTTTCATCCAATGTGTATCTAATATTGCCTGTAACGCGGTGTAAGAAGCCCCCTCGGGAATTTCTTTTACCTCGCAACCAAGTTCTAATGTTGCACAAGCAGCTCGGGTCAGCTCGGACCAAACGAAACGCGAGGGGACAAGCCGCCCCTTTAAATCGCCTCAACATTTCCGCGTCCTCTAAAATGTAAAAAAAGGGGAGGAGATGTAGTAATGCACTGGCTGACTCCAGCAGCACCGCGGGTCGAAGCGCCTGGAACACTCTACGCCCTACGGCCTTCTGGTCGCGACTGCACTTCTAATTCTCATCCCCTATGAGTCACGCAACATGAACTGTTTGGTCGAAGCCACCGGGCTTAGGGACAATGGTCTTGCCCCCCAGGTGAGGATTGATTAGGCCCAGACGCCTTTACGCCCTCTCCGCAGACGTAGGTAAAGCAGCCAGGTGGAGACTCATGCATCACATGATGATCTCCAGGTCCTCTGCCTCCCGCTTCATCTCCCTACCCAACCTCCTTCTTTACATTTCCACAATGAAACCCTAATAAAAGGTGCCAGAGACCAAGCATAGTGGGGCAGAGTTGCTCAGGGATCACGTAAACTCCCGCTGGGCTCCTGTTGCTGGACGCCTCCACCAGATGAGAAACCTCCGCTGGCTCCTCGTTTCTATTCCTTAGGCGACGCACCCTGCATGGGATGACTACACACATGCCCTCTGGAGTTTAGTTAAAAAATTTTGTACATATTCCACTCAATGTTGCCAAGCTCCCATCAATGTGGCATATGCCAATAATTCCATTGGAGTGGCTGTTATGTATGAAAACTGAAGAACATTTTGTATAAACCAAGATTCATTTATGCACAAATTTATTTATATCCCTTATTAGTGAATTGAGCCTCCCTTTCATTTATATATTTATAAAGTAAGAATGAATACATTTTAGGGCTTAAGTTAATTGTACCTAAATTACTGAGTGATAGAACGGATTACACAATGGAATGCTTTAAAGAACAGTAAGAAAGTGTTTGGATTGCCCAGTATTGAAAAGAGTGGCACTCTGGAAACCAAAGGAGATGTGATTTTGGAAATCTGTAGTTTCCCAACATTTTGCTTTTCACTCAATAGCTGCTATATAATCCAACTACTACAAATTCGCCAAGCAGTGATGCCGGAGTAGATGAAAAAAGGTTGGGGAATCCCTTTCACAACAAGTTTTCCCTGGATCTAAATAATTCCTAAATTTGAAGCTGCTAACATTAGACATGCAACAGAAAACATACAAGTACCTGTGTGGTTCCCGATTATTTTCTTCCAATGCCTTGTCCCTTTCAGGAAACAATTTTGTATCAGAAAAATGATGCTGAAAGAAAGGGTAAGTTTAACGCTGTGGCCCCAGTCCAAGGCTGTATTAACCACTATCATCTGTTTTTCCTAAATGTTAATATGCCTCCAAGTATTAATACCATGGGAGATACCCTTGGACTCCACTGAATTAAACATTAACTGACCCCACAGCAATTCCATATAGCATATGTCAAGACCGTGTGCAGAAACTTCATGTTTTTACACGCTCAGAAGTAAATGAGTTATTTAGTGTCAACAATGCTGGAGGGAAGAATTAGGACTAATAAAAGGAAACACTTCTTCACGCAACGTGTGATTGGTGTTTGGAATATGCTGCCACAGGAGGTGGTGATGGCCGCTAACCTGGATAGATTTAAAAAGGGCTTGGGTTGATTTATGGAGGAGAAGTCGATCTTTGGCTACCAGTCTTGATCCTCATTGATCTGAAATTGCAAATGCCTTAGCGAACCAGGTGCTCGGGAGCAACAGCAGCAGAAGGCCATTGTTTTCACATCCTGCATGTGAGCTCCTAAAGGCACCTGGGTGAGCCATCACTGCGTAGCAGCAGAGCAAGCTGGACTAGATGGACTCTTGTCTGATCCAGCAGGCTTGTTCTTATGTTCTTAATTAAGTCCAAGGCAGTAGCCTCACAAGCAGCAGTAGGATTCAAATAATTTTACAACTGGTTCCAAAAGGACTCAGTAGTGGGATTACAACTAGTTATCTGAATTAGACAAAAAATTAGCTACTAGTTCTACCAAATAGGTGTGAATCGGCTGAATCCCACCACTGCTCAAAAGTCATGATTGCAAGCAAAACCATAGACTTGAGGTTTCTTTAAATCCATATTTCTACCTTCCAAGAAATGCAGTTTAATCTGTGTGTCTTTTCCTATTCCAACTGCTGCTACCTTTTCAGGGCATGTTCAAAATTAGTTTGTGCTTTTAAAAAGCACAAAAATAAGTGTTCATTCAGTCTCCTCTTCCTGCTGCCAGTCTAGTTGCATACTTATTTAGAAAGAGGAATACATTGCGTTGGCTACTTGTTGAGTATCTACTAACTAAAGAGTTATTTAAAATATATTGTGATTTTCCTTAAAGCCTGCCAGATACATGGAGAAAAGATGCTGAACACCTGTTGATTAATCCTCATTTAGGGTAAACCCCAAAAATCCTGGGCCATTGATACCCTTTTCATAAAAGGATGGGCAATTGGTATAGACTGTGATTATCCAAGGAATTGTCAGATAACATCATCTAATCTGATCGTTACTGACATGTTTAATTGCTGCAAATCATGTCTTGGATGTATGGTTGGTCATAAGCTAGCACAAAGCAGTTTGATGTCCTTTCCTCTGGTAAAACAAAAGGCTACAGGTGTATCTTTCTCCTCCTCTGTTTCCATGTTGTAGAGCTGCATGGCACTTTGGGTAAAAACACTACCCTGCCTTGTCGTCATATGGTAGCAAGCAGAGGCTCTCTGTAGGTTCAGGCATTCAGGCAGTTACTCTTGGGTTGAATTGCCATGGGAAATTCATAGGAGCAATATGAGCATTGCCATTAAAGTTATATCTAGCACTGCCTAGTTATCTAGGTCCCTGTGAAGCATACCTTTCACCTGTAACACCCAATCCACAACCAGACTCTTTTTTTGTAGAAGAGAAAGGCATGTGTGCAAGAACCTGCCAGACCTTTGGGCTGTTTTGCACATTACAGCTGAAGTGGATATTTGTTAAAATGTTTAGCAAGTGGGGGAGGGGGTTTCTCCCCTCTTCAGAGTCTACTTGTTTTCTTGTTATTGAAATAACTGTTGGCCATCTGTGTTCCTTAAAGAGCTCAAGAGGGCTTACATCTTATCATTTTTTTCATTTGGGAAATATTTCAGGGATCTGTGATTGCTGTCCACAATGCAATACTGCATGTTTCTGCAGTAAATGCAAGCTGGGGTGGGGGGGGAGACCTTTCCACAAGCTGATGCAATACTGGTGCGGAGGAGCCATCACACAGGCCTAATCTCCATGGTGGGGAGCAAGGCCTTGATCCAGCAGATCTGTTGCCACAACTGGAATATGAGAAGGGGCTTCCTTGCATGACTAATATGAAATATTGATGTGCACAAAAAGAACCCGCCCAAATCTTTGGTAGCTGATTACTGCATTGATGATGTTGAACACACTGAGGACTATCTGTAGTGACCCAGCTTAAATGAAATGTGGTGTGCAGGTGTGCATGCATCACTGCATGTGGTTCTTTTAGCCTGCCATCACCATGTTTTTTTACGTTGGGCTTCAGTCTACCATCTCATTCCACATAATGTTTAGAACAGTTGCCTACTGAGCAGTCATGGAACTAGCTTGTGCTCTAATTTTACTTCCTAAGGAGTAAGTATTGTTTTCAAAGCAAACATTAGGCATTTAGTGAACTGTCATAGCTGACATCAGGCAAGACCCAACAATCATGATTTCATTTTAGAGTAAATATTTTTCAAATGATGACTTTGACTTTTGAAGTTCAGCTCATTAATTTGAGCTGAAAGTAAAACAAATAGGAAATTGATTTCCAGCTGTTTTAGGGTTTTTTAAAAAATAACTTATCTTTTATAAATCAGTTGAGCCTTTCAGAAAGTGATAGAATTTCCACTGACATTTTCATCAGACTGGAATATAAGCAATAAGCGGTTTGATTAATCTTTTAAGAAAATGCTCTTGATATACTTTTAAAGGTTTTTTAAATGCCTTTCAAAAATTGATCTGTACTGGATTTTTTTAATTCATTCCTTTCTGGAAAGCTTAATCCTGTAAAGAAAAAGGCAAGTTGCTGTTGCCTTGGTATTCTACAACACACATAAATAATTTACAGGGAGACTTTTCCAGCAAAGGACAAGGTGTGTGTCATGATTGGTATCCACCTATATCTTTGGCAGAAAAGGCAATTTTCAAAGGTGCAGTGTCAATGACAGGAAGCTCAGGCAGTAAGGGTATAAAATCCAGGCTGTCGTACAATACTACAGGTGAATAGTAGCTTAGTGTTAGGTCTTGACACTTGGAACAATAAACAAACTCTGGATCTGTTTGATCAGCAGAGTTTATTGGAAGGTAACGAATCCCCTAGCTTACAGGAAGCCAGTTCTGTTGGACCTGGTTTCAGTATCCCTTTTTATCCCCAAAGGATTCCCCTCCCATTTTCCCAAAGAGGGCAAGAAAGTTACAACAGAGTCTTGGCACCCCAAGGCCTCCGACAGTTAAAGATAAAGCCACCTGGACTTTCACCTCCACAGTACAAACGGAAACATCTTCCTTTCCTATGGGAGTAATTATGAGGGTCAGCCTCTAGTGAGGATAAATGGTGAATTGCTCTTACTAAATTACAAAGGCAACATTTAGCAGGCATAGCTTATATATCTGAAATAGCCATATTGACAGGGATGCATCTCAGTTGTTTAGATACTTTTTATAGCCCTGGTCTGGAGCCAGGGATACACGTCAATCACTTGAGCGCCATCCCTGACATTTAGGAAATTGGTAGAGAACCAATTAAGAGAGATCACAGTGAGATTCTGCACAGCCAGTCTAAAGCAGGACAAGGAGGCAAAAAAACCACAAACCATTTTGGGGGCAGAGGTTCACACAGAACACTCCCCCCAAATAGGTCAGATTGGTTTTAGAGAACCCAATTTGGGCTAAATGAAGATCGCTAAACAAGCAATCTTTTCCCTGTAATCCAGGTTTCAAACACTTCCAGCTTGCCTGTGCCAACTAAGGCAGCAGGAAGCATCCAATTTCCTCCCTTCCATCCACTATTTGAGTGGATTTTCACTCAAATGGTGGCCACCATATTCAGGTGGGGGAGATTCTAGGTTGGGAGGGGTGAGAAATCTCTGGCTGCCCACCATCCCAAAGTTGCAAGCAAGGAGTTTGGGGAGCTACTTGTCTTTTCTTGCCTGGGTGCTACATGGCCACGGAGGTCCTCAGTGTACATAGCTCCCACATAACTATAGTAAATGCCCATCTAAAGAACACTTAGTATATTTATAGCCCCAAACCCAAAAGTTATGATAAATTGGCAGTTTTAATTTGGGATCAACTGGTGGGCCAGATTCAGGTTTGGGAGAAAAGTTCGCTAGTTTAGCGATTTTTGAAAAACGGTATTGAGTGGAATATAGCGGCTGAACATTTGGGGGAAGAGAGCTGTGCAAAGTTCTTCCCCAAAATGTTTTTTATAATGTCCTAAAGATGTTATATTTGTGCTGTGCAGAATCCGCCTGAGTGGATCTCCCACCCCTGTGCAGTATTTTAATATATCAAACCCACATCATAAAATTCTTTTCTGTATTTAGACGACTCTAAAAATGAGGGCTCTTACAAATATGTTGGGAATTCTCTGTAGCAAACATTAATTAACAGAGAAATCCTGCTCAAAATCATACTCAGGCCTATGCAATGGGACCTATTCTCAGGAAAGATTGTGCTGTAAGAAACTTGCCTGGAAAGCTGAGCAAGCAGGGCTTTGGACCTTTTTTTTTTAAAAAAAAAAATCCTCCTCTTAACAGACTATTGTTCATTGGTTTGGGATACAATTCAGGGAGTGGGCATTAAAAAACAAAAAAACCTTGAGTCAGAAATTTATGACCCCCTCTTAATGCATAACAGGATTAATCTATGGATTCTGTAGATGAAATCTGACATCCTTAGGGTAGTAAGATTATGAGGTCAGCGGCTTTGCCTTTGTGAAGTACATGTATACGCATGTAGGATTAGACCATTATTCATATTTTGCTTCAAGGTTTTCGAGTTCATTGGTTAGCTGACAATTGTGACTCATGATTGATGCACAGTCAACAGCTAAACACCAGTTTCAAACCCATATTTTGTTGGTGGTGATAATTATCCTATTTTTAACTGTTCAGGTTAAAAAAACCCCATAAATCTAAATAGACCTTATTTATTGCAGAGCACTAAGTGCATAGCATTATTCCCTAAGGTCAATGAAAATGACTTAATGGAGTTCAGTAATGGCAGATCTTATTGTGATTATTGTGATGTATTAGTGCTTCTATGTAGTATGGAGTGCTTCTATGTAGCAACACACACACATTGGTACATACAGATATGTCTTAGGAGAAAATTCTAGCCTCTTCCTCATATGTTGTGCTTAACATGCTGATCATTAATACTTCTGTATAGGCAGTAGCAGATCACTTTCTATCACAGAGATACAGTTTCCCACAAATGATGAAAGAAGTCATAGAACTCACCTAACGTAGATACATGAAGAGAACATTACCATAGTGACAACACCACACTTATTATTTATTTAAATATTTTCACTTTTTCCAGTGGGGACCCAAAATGGCTTGCAATATTCTACCCTTCTCCATTTTATTTTCTAAACAATCTCGTTAAATAAATTGGACTGGGAGACAGTGATTAGTCCAAAATCACTGTAATGAACCCCACACACAATCCAATATTGCTCAGGCAGGGAAACCACTCACTGATCAGGCTTGTCAGATTTTTCCTATCTTTTTCACTTCAAGGATTGAGTTGCTTCTAATATGGTAGTGTTTGGTGATAAGAAGCACTTTCCTTCAGCCCTGTTATACTTCCCAGAAGGTGAAGGAAGCCCATTACTTTAAAACCTTTCTTGGCAAACCCCATATAAGGCACAAATAATAATATTGCTGAGGCAGAGATCAGAGGTGGGGGGGTACCAGGGGATGGGGGTGTATTGCACCGGATGCACGCCTGAAGGGTGGAAAATCGCCTCCTGCCCCACCCCCACAACACCCCTGCCCCCCCCCACACTTACTTTGCTCATCCTAGGCGCATGCTGGAAAGTGGGGCCTGTTCACCATAGGTGTCAGCCTCCGGGTGGAATCCAAATTTCCCAGGAGACCTCAAGCATTCTTAAGATGTCCTGGAAAGTGTAGTTCCCTACTCAGGTTGTTTTCAGCCCTCAAGTGAACAGACTGTTTTTCCAGCCTGCACTTCGGCGTGGGGAAGTAAGCCACGGGCAGAGCCTCCAAGAGCGACTGGACTAGTATGGCTCCAGCCACGCAAAAGATAACTTAAACAGAATAAAATATTTAGTTAACAACAGAGAAGATGGGAATGGGTGATGTATAACTTGGATGGAGGAATGGAGGAGGCAGCAGAAATATATATTTACAACAGAGATCGTTGGCAGAGAATAAATAGAATCTGTTTTTAGACGTAGGCTTCAGTAAGTTTGTTCAGTTCTCACATATGAAAGTCAGAATCAGGACCAGCACCCCATCGTTGTCAGCATGGCCAATTGGCCATGCTGGTAGGCTGATGGGAATCTGTAGTTCCTGAACATCTGAGAGCCGCAGGTTCCCTACCCCTGGCTTAGGTAGTAAACAGATGTTCCTCAGATAGTACAGTTACTTTCAGATAGTACAGTTCCTTATACTCTGGCCTAATACTCTGATACTCTGGCTAATGAGTTATTCTCACTGGCTCCTATCAGGCCTGATCCACACACTCAGTACCTTCACTCAGCCCTCACAGATAGAAATCCCAAAATAAACATCAAACACTCTCTTGAGGAAAATAAACGCAAAACCCAATACTACAAACTAACTGGTCCTAGAGAAACTTATCCCCTTTTCCTGGAAGATATATCCCTATCACTGGTTATATATCTGCCCTTCAGCCTAGGTCCTCAATAATCTAACCACCAGTTCTCCTAGTCTTTGTATATGTTATTTCCACCATTGCACACAAGGCTTTTGCACAGTAGGGCAGGCAAAAATCACGCTGTCACTACTTTCCTCAGAGGTATTACATTAAGAGCTTAGATAAGGCAGATAGCTCTTTATTTCAGGAACTTCACAATCCAAATAGCCCCTCAAATAGCCAAGGGGTGACTCTGTAGGTCTTCTGGAAAATGGTCTGTTATTCATTTGACAAAACATATGTGGGTTATCAAAGCTGTGAACAATAGTGAAACTTCCTGTTCACATTTCATGAAGCCAAACCCTGAAAATATTTAATTACTGTTTCATTTCTCTATCAAAATGTGACTGGTGATATCATCTATCTGTTTTTTGCTCCTTTTTACTCCTGTTTTACCATTATTTTTATTTTTATTCACTTTATAACAAAAAGTATTTTCTACCGTATCTCACAAAATTGCTTGTATTTTTTCAATGCTGTTGTAAAAGCATAGCAATTTTATTGACTCAGATTCTTAAATTAACATTTTCAGTAACTAATACAGCAGTATCATCTATACATCTAATTGTCAGAGTGGCTAATTCTGTCGATACTTACTCTGGAGATTGTAGGACAAAAAACAGGACAGATTGTTCTAACTCAAGAAAAAATAGGGTTGCATGAAAACGTGAACCAAAAACAAAAATACACTTGGTGCTAAAACCCACCCCGTAAAATTAACGAAGCAGAACCTGCAGCTTTAAGAATGGAATACCCTCAGTGGCTATACAACCATGCATTTTAACCCAGTTTCACACAGTAAGAGCTAACAAGGGATAAGTATGTTTGATACACCACTCACTTGGGTTTTTTTGTATGAATAATTTCATAATGTAGTATATTAATTATCTCTTTATTATTTTTAATCCTTTACAAGTTTCTTTGCTTGTGTCTTGTTAGAATATGTTTTGGGAGGCAATTGCAATTGTAACCAGTGCCAAAATGTTAATGTCTTTCTGGGATATGAAGGGTGGGACGTTTACCTAAATGAACATGACCTAGTAATTCAAGAAGCAGGTTGAACCAATGCCAGAGGTTGAAGGGGTGGGGCTTGAAAATTCCCAGGATCAACAGCAATCACAGAGCTGTAAGATTCTGGTAGAAATGGAGGCAGCACACATTATCTGTGGGCTGAACAGAATGTACAACAAGTCAGGCCATGCCTCTGGTCCTTATGTGTTAGGGCAAGGGGGCTCTGTGTATCCTGCGTCCCTTTGTCCCTCATTGGCCATGCCTTTGCTGCTCCCATAGTCAAGGCATTTTCCTATAGCAAGTAAATCAAGATGAAATTGGAAGTAGCATTGGATGAGATTTTGTTTCTTCCAGTCCTACCCACACTTTTAAACATTTTTGACTGCCAGTTGGGCATATTATTTAAATTTTGAAAGCAGAGTTTCATTATTGATCCATATGCTGTTTGATTGGTAGAATGTAAGATACTTATGTAATTATCATGGACACATATAGACAGTGTCCGTGGTGTCTTCCACACAGCGCTTTTGCTCCACTTTCCCTCACCTAGTACAGTAAGCTCCCCCCCCCCCATGTGATGCACTAATTCCAGAAATGATGTGTTTGGCTTCTGGGGCTTTTGCCTTTGAGCCAAAGCAAAAGAAAAAAATCCCATTACTCCAGCGCAGAGGGGTAATGCTGTGGTGGCTTCCAATCTGAGAAGGGGGGCAGAGCTAAGCTCCATTCTCCCAATTTTCAGCCTTTCAGGCTTTTTTCATGCTGTCAAGTGGTACTGCTCCCTCAGTTGTGTAGTGGGAAAGCAGTTGGTCCCTTAAGTCCTTTCATTTCCCCACAGCCATATGAGGCAAATGTAACTGATCAGCTGTGAAAGGGGAAATGAAGGTTGCTTATCAGGGGATGTGTGATATCTTGGCTCTTCAGTGCCAGTACTGTGGACTGCGAAGGGAAAGAAGGGAAAAGCAAGGAAGAGCAGCCAAGTGGCATAGGCTCAGGAACACATGGAGACTGTCCTCAGTCACCTCCATCCCACTGCCTATTGCTTCCTTAGAGGGGGTGCCTTCTTCTACTCCCATGCAGAAGCAGCCTGTGTCATTACGGTCATTCTTCTCATACCATTTTTGTGAACTTTTCCTGCTTTTCCTGCTCTTTTTCAGCATCGGGTCCCTCTTTTAGTGATGTGGACCTACTGCTTCCCCTTTGGGAGGTTTTAAATTTGAATCCCAGTGCCTCTTTGTACTTTTAATCTACTGCATTACTTCACTGTTTCCTTTAAAGCTGGTTTTAGTTGTTTACTGGAATTTGATAGTGCTTATGCTACTATAATTTCCTTTTGTTAAATTTTCTGCTAACAGTGGCCGCCCATCAGAGTCTCGGATAGGGCGTATAGAAAAACTAATCAAATCAATCAATCAATCAATCCAATCAATCCCCAGCTGTTAAAACATTATTAGGGTTTCTTGGCTGTATTAAGGGTTCTGTTAGAAATTCTATTGCTATTATCTAGGGTCAAGGTATTTTCAGAGGTGTATCACAAGAGAGAATTCTCTCTTGTGATACACCTCTGAAGATGCCAGCCACAGATGCAGGTGAAACATTTGGAACAAGATCTACCAGACCACAGCCACACAGCCCAGAAAACCCAGAACAACCAGTTGAATCTGGTTGTGAAAGCCTTCAACAATACATTTTAAAACATTGTTTTCACTCCCATTTAGATATGTTGGTTCTATGTTAATTCAGAAGAAATATTAGTAACTGTGTACATTGGAGACTGAACTGTGGGAAAACATCTCCTGTTTCAAAAATCAACCAAGTATGTTTTGGGGCTTAAAAAATAAAAGAAGCATTAAATTGCATTCAAGGGAGAAGAGAGACATTAAAAATACTGAAGGATACTAAGAACTTTGCTACATAAATTTATATCTTTAAGAATATCTTTACATTGTATTGAGTTTTTATGAGGGTTATGAGGGATAAATGTGCAGTGATTCCCCATTGGCCTCCCCAAGCCCCACCCCCGGCCTCAGTGCTTATGAAAGCAGCTCTCTGGGGTTAGGATCGTAGGTTCTTCTTCTGGCCTTCCCAGAGGGAAAGGCAGAAGGGACTGCTGGCTGCCAGCTGGGAGCCCCGCTGGCAGGGGAGGCGGAGGGGGGGAGCTGGGCACCCTAGACACTGCCCATGTCCATGTCGATGACAACATGGGCAGGGTCAAGAGCGCTTGGAGACGATGAGGCAGCAGGAAGTTCATTGTCATCTTTGAGCATCCTCAACTCCGCCCATGTGTCATCACCATGGGCAGGGTCGAGGGAACCTGGCAGCAGTGAGGGCGGTGGATCTCCTCCCCCAGGCAGAGGGGCATCTGGAGATAATTTGTCTCTGGGTGCCATTTATCCCCAGTATACCTCTGTAAATGTGTATCCTTTCCAAAAGTAAAGTCAACCTTCTTTTGGGCAGTGTAGGTTTCATATTGGGTTAGCTATGGCTCAGTGTATTGTCTAAGCTACAGAAAACTTAAGAATTGGTAGTATACCATCATGGTATATACATCAGGGTTTTCCAACAAGTAGCTCATAAGCTGTTATGCATCCCCTTGTAGACCCAGAAAAAGATTGCAAAAAAAGAACTGATCTAGGCTAAAAACAAGAGCAAAACAACTTCTATTCCATTTGATTATTTTCTGTGCTGCTTAGCTTCATTTCTGGTCTTCTTCCTAGTCCATCTTCTGTTTCTAGGTAGAACAACACTTGGTAACATGCTGGAGGTGAGATAGTTTGGGATATTTTTCATTACTCCTGAGGAACTCTCATTAAAGAAAATGTTGGTAATCCATGGTGCAGACTCTGAACACATGTAAAAGTCACCCCTCTCTTCCCAAGCATCCTTCCATTTCTCCCTCTACTGTCTGTTGTTCTGCTTGTTCCAGCCAATGGACTCTTGTGTGTCTGTCTGTGTGTGAATGAGAGAATGTCTTAGTTATCTTGCCCCAATCTACTTTCTTCCAGCTATCAACACCTTCTGTTCTCCTGTCTTATTGTTAGCCTCAATTACTAAATACAGTATACCATGTCTCCTTTACAAAATATAATAAGCATTATTATTTTGTTGGAATTAAGTATATACATGCATCTGGAACCCTGTGGAAGAGGAAAGTAACAGCAGCTGCAGAGCATTTAGGAACAGAAGGGATTAAACTTCCCCTTTCCTCCCCATGACACAGAGTGGAAAGCTGCAGAACTGCAGTCAAAAGCTCTGCTCACCTGAGTTTGATCCCTATGGAAGTCTATTGCAGGTAGCCAGACCAAGGTTGACTCACCCTTCCATACTTCCAAGGTCAGTAAAATGAGTACCCATCTTGCTAGGGGTAATGTGTAGATGACTGGGGAAGGAAATGACAAACCACCCTGGAAACATAGTGTGCCTAGTAAACATCATGATGTGATGTCACCCCATGGGTCAGTAATAACCTGGTGCCTTCACAGTGGACTACCTTGACTTTCCTCTCACACCTTCAATGAGCTTTTCAAAGGTGCTTTCCTGTTAGGACTCGGAGCCTTAAACCAATAAGTGGACTCTAAAGTATTGATCAGCAGTGTTTATTGATGAGGCATCAAAGTACCAAGTCTTGGCAAAGCCAGTCTTGACAAATCTGGCATTTGCCATCCCCTTTATCCCCCTTTATTTTTATAGCAAGTCCATGTTCCCAAGAAGTTGTGAAAAACAGTCCCTGGAGCTGAGGAACCCCAGGGTTGGCTGCAGATAAGAACATAAGAACATAAGAAAGAGCCTGCTGGATCAGACCAGAGTCTATCTAGTCCAGCTCTCTGCTACTCGCAGTGGCCCACCAGGTGCCTTTGGGAGCTCACATGCAGGATGTGAATGCTGCTGCTGCTCCTGAGCACCTGGTCTGCTAAGGCATTTGCAATCCTCAGATCAAAGAGAGGATCAAGGATTGGTAGCCATAGATCGACTTCTCCTCCATAAATCTGTCCAAGCCCTTTTTAAAGCTATCCAGGTTAGTGGCCATCACCACCTCCTGTGGCAGCATATTCCAAACACCAATCACGCATTGCATGAAGAAGTGTTTCCTTTTATTAGTCCTTATTCTCCCCACCCGCCCAGCATTTTCAATGTATGCCCCCTGGTTCTAGTATTGTAAGAAAGAGATTGTAGTAGAATAGAGCCACTTGGCTCCCTGCCCCACAAGGTAACCGATGGCAAATTATGAACATTACATGCTGCAAACATTTCAAATTCTATATAATATCAATGTTTGTATTAATACATTTGTTTTGATATAATTTTCTAATTGCCATTATAAGTCATTCTTTTTGTTCCTTTTTTATTCAGGTTGTTGCCATAGTTATGGATATGTTTACAGATGTGGATATTTTCAAAGAAATTGTAGAAGCTTCTACCAGAGGAATCTCTGTATATCTTCTGCTAGATGAATCTAACTTCAGCCACTTCTTTAAGATGACAGAGAAGCAGGGCTGTCAAGTACAAAGGCTCAGGGTAAGTAATTTTGTTTGCAAATGACGTAAATATTTATCACTCATACGTTCCAAATTAATTCATGGGGATTTTAATTGTAGAACAGCAGGAGAGAATTAATATCTATCAGAGGAAACAAGGAAAAGTTTCTACCAGGCTCCTGAATAGCCACTGGCCTGTTGTGAATGTGTGAAGTGTTGTCAAGTCGAAGCTGACTTTTGGCAACTCCAGCAACCGGTTTCCAAGGCAAGTGAGAAGCAAAGATGGTTTGCCATTGCCTTTCTCTGTGGAGTCCTCCTTGGTGGTCTTCCTTCCCAAGAACTGACACAGATCTGACGTGTCTGGTCTATACCATGGCACCTTCCCTCCCAGAATTCTGCCTGTCAATAACCTGGAAAGTAAATAGTCACTTCAAGAGAGTGGACTTCCATTTGGAAATTCTAGTAAAGCTGGTTCATCTTGTTTAAAGTTAAATAGGGAAAGAATGGAGACATTTATTGGAATAGTAATTTAATTTTATTCTGTGGGTTTTTTAAATCATACTTGCCTACTTTGACCCATTGATAGAGGGCAAACTTCTCAAAATAAACATTATTGTCTAACTTTTGTGCAGGATACAGTAGTGAATTTATAGTAAAAAACATTTGTGGGATAGTAGCTGTTTGGACTTATTTGTAAAGTAAGTTCATTTAACTATTTAACATAATGGAAAGCATTAGTCTTTTTTTCTCCAGGATGTTGTTCCCTGCAAGTAATCTAGATGTTGTCTCTCTGAAAAATATTTCTAGATTTTGGAAAACTTTCTTTTAGTTTACATCTGAGATTAGGCTTCATTTCCAGACTACAATTCATCCATCCATCCATCCATCCATCCATCCATCCATCCATCCATCCCATATCCATCCATCCATCCATCCATCCAACATCCATCCATCCATCCATCCATCCCATCCACCATCCATCCATCCACTATCCATCCCATCGGATTTATATACTGCCCACTTTCCTGGAAGGGAGGAGTCTTTAAAAAACCCTCTTGGGGGTTGAAGATGACCCTTTCACTGCCAGGGGTCACCTTTTAAGACTCTCTGCATCAGTGTTCTCCATCTGTAAAATGGATATAAATGTTAAGGTTGGGGGTCACCACAACATGAGGAACTGTATCAAAGGGTCGTGGCATTAGGAAGGTTGAGAACCACTGTGCTGTTGTGAATATAAAGTGACTGTATGAAGAAGACATATGATCATATCTAAATTCTGTGCCCAAAAGTATAGATTTCCTACTTTCCCTCTACCAAAGCTGCCCTCCGAAATGCTGCTCCTGGAAGATGGGAGAGAGTTGAAGGGCTGTTGTAAAAGAGGGAGAATCCCCCTCTACCCTTTTACATGAATATCTTCAACAAGATCCAAGGTGTAATTTTCTAGTGACCCAAAGAATTCTCCAGAAATCTTAATATATCTTACTACCGGTAGTACTTCAATGTAAGCATGGTCTGACCCAACACAACTCAGAGACTTATTTTATGGCTGTTCGTCCAATTTAGCACATCTCATGCTGTACCAGAGATACTTTACACAACATTCAAGGGCTTTTAATTCTTGCTTGAGATCTCATGAGAGTTTTTTCCATTCAGGTTTACAGCCCAATCCAGATAAGGTGGGAGCGCTGTGGCAGCTGTGAATGGCACGGTGAAGGTGGCACTGTGCTTCCTCCAAAGGGGCTTTGGGGAGCACAGAAAAGAGGGAAATTCAAAAACCTGAATCACCCCATAGCTGAAACAGGCTTTTGTGTGGTGTAAATCTACAGGCTCAGTGGGCAACATTCCTGGGCTGGAATGTTGGTGGAAGCTGACTAAAGTCAGCTCTGCTCCCGGGAATGACTTGGCCTGTCCCCCTCTCCTTGCACCAGCATCCATCAGACACCAGCATAGCTCTGTAGCGGTACCCACTTACAGGTTATCCCATCACAGAGCTGGCAGATAGCCGGACTCTGGGGTCTTTGCTCTCTCTGCCAATGCGGGTGCTTCTTACGTCAGCAGAGGGGGCAAACACACAGCCCTCGCTGCTCCCAAAGCCCATTCTGTAAGACCTTTCAGTAACTGATTGGTTCCTATTTAGATCTGTAATAAATATTGAAATCTGGCTTCATTAAAATCTCTGGCTAGGAACAGGACTGCACTGATTTATTTCAGTTCTCATCCAACATTTCCATGCCTTGCAGCCAGTTGTATGGCTACGTATGTTAATTCTACGGACACCATTAGAGCTTATTTCTGAATAGATGTGTTTTTGCATAGTCTTGCAGTCTTGCTCAGATAGTCTGAGATATGAAAGAATGGTATGCAGTGTGTTTCTTTTCTGAAAGTTTTTAAAACTGCTGCTGGCAGAATGATGGTCCAAATATAATTGACAAGTAGTGGATTACTGCCTTTATATATGTACATTGTTTTCTTCTGGTGGCAACCTCCCACAGAGATAATAAGGAGCTTTGAAGATCTGTATAGTTATGATGGACAAGTTGCCCAGGAGAATGGTGTTTTCTGAGCAATCATAGATGCAATTAGTTTCCAGCATTTTCTCCCAGCTCATGATTACACTTCTGTATATTTATTCAAGAGGATCAGACCTTTGATATCTCAAATGTTCCCATATCCACTCACCACATACAATGAGTCCCATCCCAAGCATGGAAAAGTGTTAAACCTGGTTTTTTTTTTAATTTGGGGTGTGGGTTGGGGTTCAAAAAAAGCAAAGTATCTATAATTCCAGACTGGTATCTGTGTTAGTTTGCTACAACAAAATTAAAAAGATATCCAGTAGCACTTAAAAGATTAACACAGTTTATTCCGGCATAAACTTCCATGAGTCAGAGCTCACTGGCAATGAGGCATGTGATGAAATGACCTCTGACTCACAAAAGCTTATGCTGGAATTATTAATCTTTAGAGTGCTATTAGACTCCTGTTCAAAATATCTGTATTCGTTATTATCCTATTTCTATATTAAATGCTCCCATTTGGTTTAACTACCAACATTTTAGTCATGATTCAGTGCCATGATTCGGATTAAGAAAAAAGTAGTCCAGGGGTCCTCAACCTTTTTGAGTTTGAACGCACCTTTGCAATTCTGACACAGTGTAGTGGGCACAGCCACAAAATGGCTGCTGTGGTTGATCCTCAGTCACACAGTGAAGATCCTTGTGCTGTCCTGGTAGCTGCTGCCAAAGTAACATTTTAAAACATCTACTCAGGCAGTCAAATCTCTAATAGCTAATCAGAAGCCTTACTTGGCCTCATCCATTCCCTAAGAACATTTGGTGGGCACCATGAAAGGTGTCAGCAAGTGCCATGGCACCCATAGGCACCATATCAGGAACCTCTGATGTAGCCGAAGGTCACCCAGTAATCATCCGTGGATTGAGTGGGGATTAAATTTGGGCCTCCCGAGTCCAGGTTTAACCAACGTACCACACTATGGAAGGGTGGTCTTTGGAATTGTTACAGGGTTTGGGGAAGAGGTTCATGGCAGCTACAACAGGTAATTCTTCCTGCCATTCCCATGGAGCAAACATGTGAAAGAACACAGTTCTGCTGCCACGGTGCAGTCACCTAAAGTGCACTTTAGCCCATGGAGGTGTATGGTTCAGTAAATCTGTAAGCTTTAATGTGCTGCCCAACTCCTTTGTCTTTTTGCTGCAACAGCCTCACATGACCATCCCAAAGGGATTTGTAACCAGGAGATGAGCTATCATGGGCATGCCTGCTGCAAGAATGCCATTGTGCCTTGAGATTTTCCACTGACTGTCAGTATTGTGGTACATATTGCTGTGTCCTTTTACCTGAGTGGAAAAGGTTGGCAAATACTGGGCTCCAGAGAATGGGACATTCACCTTCTGCCTATTTCTTCTGCCTAAGTGAATTTAATTTAATAGATCAAATTATACATACAGCATGTTAATTATTAGACTCTGTACCTTTAGTTTAAAACAGTGACTGTTGTTTTGTTTTTAATTCAAAAAGAAAGATGGGATTGTTTTTAAATGAAACAAATCTGGGATTCCACTTTCAAGTTGCTATAGTGATATTTCAAGAAGGCTAGTTTTATGTTGATGCTTTAGGGCTGGATATCTAAGCTGCATCTCCATGTGTGCAAATTAATTGGATTCTGTGGTATAATTGCACTGATGTGATATAATTGCCCTTATTCAGGTTGTTCCTGCTTCTTTAGTAGGTTATAAACATCCTTTTCTGTTTACACTGACCTTGCAGGTCATTTCAGTAGTGTGTGTGTGTGTGCATGTGTGGTGTGTGCATATGTGTGTGAAGTGCTGTCAAATGGCAGCCAACTAATGGCGATGCAGTAGGATTTTCAAGGCAAGAGACTTACAGAATTGATATGTCTTTCCCTTCCTCTGCATAATGACCCTGTTATTCCTTGGTGGTCTCCCGCTAAGTACTAATGATGGATGATCCTGCTTAGCTTCTGAAATATGAAGAGATTAGACCAGCAAGGGCAATCCATATTGTATACAGTACTCTTACATCTCTCTATCTGCTCCAGGCTTTCTTTGTAAAACATATTCAAAGTGGCTTTGCAGCAATTTCATTAGAGTAATAAAATAAAAACATAATAAAAAGCAACCAATCAGCATTCTGAACCTATGAAAAGGAATTACGCACAGTCTATAAAATAGACAACAGATAAAATAGATTAAAACTAATCGTAGTCTTGTGACACCTTAAAGACTATGAGCTTTTGTGCACTTACTGCTTGCCTCTGGGTTGTTTACTTCGCAGGGTTTTTTTTTCCTGCAGTTTTCTCTTTACAGAAGAGATTGGGCCAGACTACTCACTCAAACACTCATTCTCAGATCCATTCAGCAGAGACAAGTTGGTCTATAACAACAGCTTTTATTTGCAAGGGAGGCACCTCTTACAAACATAAACACTAGCTAATATACAAGAACTAGAAACTGAAACCAAGAGGTTCACCCAGTAGGACCAAACTGAATCACAGGGGAGGAGCAGAAGTTTGAATCCCTGCAAACTCCTTCCCCTGACCCTTACTGCAGCGTTAGACCAACAGCATTTTATAAAAGCACAACCCCTCTCGCAAGCCTTTCTGATCATTTGGAAATGGTGACTAGAAGACTGGGAAAAACTGCTATTGGGTGAGCTGGGGAAGGCAGGAAGGAGCAACAAAACCAGGATAAAGAATTGCACTTTCTGTTTAGCTGTTTTGCTTTGCGAAGAAAAGAAAAGCAACAGGAAAAGTCATGTTTTACCAGCATTTGGAAACAGCTTCTCTGTTCTGTCCAGTGGTAGCTTCAGAACTAAAAAGGAGAATAATAGAAACTGCAATGACACCACTAATGCAAATTGTGAAGAGTCAACTAGAGTTGCACAAGTGCAGTTAAGTGCTGTTGAAATGAAGCATACTAATCTTGACATTGGATGGGCCTTAGAAGAACTAGAGTAAGCATCCATTAATAAGCAACAAAACCCAGCAGACTAGTAGGTTCCTTAGCCCAGGTTTCCTGAATCAAAATAATCTGAAAATATAATAGATAAGATCTAACTCCTGGGTCCTTCAGCCTGTATGTTTAGTTTGGGTATGTTTAGTTTGGTGAAGAGAAGGTTAAGAGGTGACATGATAGCCATGTTTAGATATTTGAAGGTATGTCATGTTGGTGAGGGAGCAAGCTTGTTTTCTGCTGCTCCAGAGACTAGGACAATGAGTAAAGGGTTCAAGGTGAAGGAAAAGAGATTCCACCTAAATATCAAGAAAAACTTCCTGACAGTAAGGGCTGTTTGACAGTGGAATGCACTACCTCGGAGTGTGGTGGAATCTCCTTCTTTGGAGGTTTTTAAAGAGAGGCTGGATGGCCATCTGTCAAGAGTGCTTTGATTACGTGTTCCTGTATTGCAGGTGGTTGGACTTGATGGCCCTTGGGGTCTCTTCCAACTCTATGATTCCAACCTGTAATATTTCAGGATATAATTTTATTCCAGGAAATGGAGATAGTCATTTGGATGGGGCCACTGACTCCAAAGACTTCAGAGGCCAATTGTGGGTACTAGGGTAGGAATGTTCTGATTTTACTAGAATTACTTGTTCTAAATGAATATACTTTAGATTTTGAGGCAAAGTGTCCTCATATAAAAGGGCCTTCTCATTTACTCCAGAAGAGGATACCACGGCCAAGGGCAATTCGGCATTCGGAGAATAGCACCTCCTAATATTTTCTAGGGAAAACTGTAAAATTTGAAGGTGATTAACCATGACATCTTGTTCCATTGGGGGAAGAGCACCAAAACAGGATAGCAAAACCTCATCTCTTTTACCAATCGCATCTAGATCTGTAAGAGTGTCCATGGATTCCAGGAGATGAGAACAATTGAGAACCTCTTCTATCTCCCTGATTCACACTTGGATATAACTGCATATTGATGATAGGTGTCTAAATTATTTTTCTTAGTAGTTTTATGTGGATGTTAGATGCAAGGCAGAATGGAACTTTTGGGAACATATATTTCTAAGGCCCAGGGGCAAGTACTCACCCCTTCCCCTCAGAACCATCTTTTGGGATCAGTTAGCTATGCAGGAAATACACTGCTGGAGCCCCACATAATCATTGTATGCCTGAAAGATCCAGGACCAGAAAGATTCCATGGTCAATGATATCAGACTGGTATACATGAAAGGCTGTGTTCAGATCAACTGGAGAATCTAAGCATTCACTTGTTAGTATTGCAGGAGAGAGAACTAATTTGTGCCTAAATTGTGCTTTTTTTTTGGCCTTCTGTTAGGTCAGAGATTGTTAAATGGTGTGTGCCTTCTTAGCATTGGATATGTTTCTCCCCCCCCCCCCCCCCCCCACTGATGCAGCTTACCTAATTCACATATATATGTATATAATGTTGGCTGAACCAAAACAATTATGTTTCTCAGCGCGTACCAATAATTATATCATGTTCTAACAACTGCCTCCAAAGCTGCACATGTTCTTCTGTTTAAGTCTTGCTGAACATAGTGGGTATTAGTGTTAGCAAGCAAACATATGACTATGAAGAAATTCTATCTACATAGCTAATTCCCTAATCTGTCCCCTGGCTGTGGATTCTTAAATCTTTATATAGGGGGCTTACTGACTTCCAACAGATTTTTCTGCAGGCTTGTGGTCTGCGGAATTCCAGGTCTGCGGAATAATCTGAAAAATAAAAATATGTATTGGGGAATTTAAATCCCCCTGATTTAAAAAAAAAAACCAATGTTGCCTGTGTATGTGCAGACAACACACCACTCACATTATTAGGATGCCTCTGCAGCCTTGCTAGGCTTAAGTCAGTAGTTGCAGTAAAGATGAGGGAAGTAACTGCAGTGGGCTCAGCAATAGAGGCTAGGAGCATTGCTGGGCCTGGAAATGGCAGCATTAGTGGTGACTAGTGTGTGTGTGGGGGAAACTGGGGGAGTAAAGGAAACCACAGCAGGCTCTACAGCAGAAACGAGGAGCCTCTCTGGGCCAGGAATCAGTGGCGGCAGTAGCAGCAGCTGATGACAGCAAATGTGTGTGTGGTGGGCGGGGGGGAGGTAAACAGAGCTGCAGTGGGTTCCACAGCAGAAGCTCTGAGCCTTGCTGGGTCTGGAAGCAGTGAAAATTGTGGGAGAGAAAGCCAGGAGAAGGAAGCCACAGCAGATTCTTCAAAAGCCTCACCGAGCCTGGAATGAGCGGCAGCAGCGAAGGGGGGAGATGGGATCCCCTTGTGAGTTTTATGGGCCCCACCTATTATATTGCTTACATTCAACCTTTTCGTATTGTGTGTTATCTTTTTCAGAACATGAGAGTGCGTACAGTAAAAGGACAAGATTATTTCTCCAAGTCAGGGGCAAAGTTTTATGGAAAACTGGAACAAAAATTTCTTCTTGTTGACTGTAAGAAAGTCATGTATGGTACTTACAGGTGAGAACCTATGCATGTGTTATCCTTGTGATTAATGTAAAGTTTAGACTTACCCATGGATCACCATCATTTATATTTTTCAAAACTTTAATATAATTCAAAATATTAAAATGCGGTATTTACTGTTTTATATATTACATAATCCTTTGTCTGTCTCTCTGAGTAAGGTAACTTCTTTGGGTTCCAGCACAAAGTATAAAGACTGCTATGGCTGGTAGTCCAGCTCTCCAGCACCAGTGTGTGGGCAGGGTCAGGGCAACCAGCTGGGTAAATGAAGGATGATGAGGCTGGAAAGGGTAGGGAGAGTGAAAGCAAGGAGGTAGTGAGACAGATGCTAGCCAGGAAAGCTGCCAAGGGTAGGAGCAAGCTGGAGGAGAAAGCATCCAGAGACACCCATGAACTGCTGGAGCCAGCAAAGCAGCAGACAGCTGGGAAAAGTACCCATGGAGGAAGCCAAACTCTCAGAGCCTACATCACATTAGGAAATCACTCACTAGCAGGGAATGTTGCAGGGGAAGCTGGGAGCCTGGAATCCAAGAAGCTGCAGTTGGCCATCTGGATTCAGGTAAGGGGCAGACCAGGGAAGGGCCCAGATGATGAGCACAAAGCTAAAGGGGAAGAATAGACTGAGCACAGGAACAGGGATGGCGTAGAGTCAGCCCTAAGAGTAAGTGTAGGCCAAGGAAGAACCCAGAAAGTCGACCTCTGTTGGAAAAACCATAGGAATTATGTGGGCTGAAACCACTTAACTCAGGACAACTGCCTTCTTATTCTGAAAGAATGCCTAAGGTTGCTAACAATAAAGTATCATAAAATAGCACCATAATCCACCATAATTCACTGTTTGGTTATCTAGGATTTGCCACAAAGGAAGTGATAGGGGCAACATACACCTGCCTAACAGCAATTCAGCAGTAGAATTGTGTGCTTATTCACTGGGCTTATGGGATCATCCCATGGAACCACCCTGAGTTCTTTGGAAGGAATAAATAAAATATTTTAAATAATTATATCTCAAACACCTGCATTCAGTTGTTCTTGAAACTACGATTATTTGTTATCGAAATCTATGAAGGAATAGTTTGTCTTATATTGCACATTTTCAATATTATTATGTATCCATGATTCTTAATTTGCTTCTTTTCTGTTACATTCAGATGAGATACAGGAGGTAAGGTAAATTATATTTTCTTACCTTCAAATTGCTGCACAAAGTATATCTACACCACAAAGTCAGATTGTTAAAATATGGCAGTTTTGGGCTTCAGTATGAATTGTATTGAGAGTCCCCACCAAAGTAATAACATTTATGATTGTGTTTCCAAATTAACTGTTATATAAGCCTGCTGGTAAAATGTATAAGCACTTGTTATAAGGATTAGCCCTCAGTCAATTAAATCTATGAATATATTTTAATGAATTTTTAAAATACATAGTTAAATCCTAAACAGAATTACACCCTTCTAAGTCCATTGGCTTCAGTGGAATTAGAAGGGCGTATCTCTGCCTAGGAAGTATCTCTGCCTGTTGTTTAGTGTGCAGATGTACCTTTCGGTCCTTCAGTCACACTAAAAGATTTGAATGGTCTTTCAGTCCCAGTGCACATTTCAAAGCATGAAAGATTTATCTTGATATACAGCAAGGATCTCAAGGGTAATCCAATATAATAATTCTATGACTACATCACAAGTGAATTGTCTATTTCTTGTCTAATTATTAACTGTCCTTTCTTTATATTTCAGCTTCATGTGGTCCTTTGAAAAAGCCAACCTCAGCATGGTCCAGATTATTACAGGACAACTTGTTGAATCTTTTGATGAGGAGTTTAGGACACTCTATGCCCGTTCTTCTGTTCCCAGTTCATTTGATCCAGAATTAGTTAGGGTTAATAGTCGACGAGCTCTCTGGGACCGTGATGCATACCAGCATTCACAGTCCTCCTTAGCTTCAGTTTCTAGCCAGCGTAATCTTTTGGGGAAGCAAGACAAGATTCACAGCTTTGATCCCAGTTTTTTGAAAACCCGAGGAAGATATGGAATAAACGACAATGACAAATTTGGTAATAGAAATCATCTGTTTAATAAAATACCATTTCTTCCGGGTTTTCATATGCAGAATAGAGTCCAACAACTTCAGTCCAACGAAGAGCACTGGAAAAGACACAGTTATGCCGGGGAAAAACCAGAAAGGACTCCATATCTAATGCTCAACCGAGCAATGAACAGGACTAATAATTCATCAAATGCTTGGAAGGTATCTTCTGACAGTCTCAGTATTGCATCTTCATCGCATGCAAGTCGTAAAAACCACAATGTACCTCAACAGAGTTTAGCAGATCGATTTTCACAGCCAAAACTCAATATTGCAGGGAGGAACTCAATTGTTCGGAGGTCTTTCAATGGAACAGATAGTCATATGCGCCATCTGCAGCAGAAAATGCCAACACTCGAACACACTACAAAATCATTTTTGCGAAACTGGCGAATCGAATCATATTTAAATGATCAGTCAGATTTTCCAGTAGATTCTAATGGTTCAGGGATGGGTGAGAGATGTGATGGCTATGATGCAGCCGAAAAAGCCAAAGTTCATGCCCTTTATGCCCATTCTCGCCTGCGTTCCTCGTTTGTTTTTAAGCCCACGCTGCCAGAACAGAAAGAAGTAAATAGCTGTGCAAGTTCTACAAATTCAACTATAATTGGTTCAGAGCAAAGTGAAACACCTAAGGGAACACCCAGTCATCTTCCAAAGCTGCAGGATGTGATTGATGAAACAGAGACTGAACCAAGCCCGAATGTCCCCCTGGAAGTTGACGTCGTAAAAAGCCAGAGCCCACAAGTCCCTGAAGATAAAAAACCTAGTTTTAATCCTCCTGCAGTCAGAGAGCAGCCTGCCTACTTAAATACAGCTCTGAATACAAACAGACCAGTAGAATTTCTGAAAAATCACAGAAACGAATATATACTGAAGAGACGAAGTTTTCCGATATTTAACCAGTCAAAGTCTGCTTTGGATGATGGGGATAACAAAGAGGAAAGCAACTATATCTACAGCACCCTAAATAGGAATAGAATTAAACCAGTGCCTGTTATAACACCTCCTCTAGAGGACGCACTAAAAATGTCCAAAAGAGTGCAGAGCGTACCCACTCATCTAGCAGAAGATGCTAAAAACTTCAAGACTGAATCAAAAGGTTCTTCCACTTCCAAGTCCGTTTCTGTGGCTGCCTTACTTGAAGCGAGCAAAGAAGAATCAAGTAAAGACGCCTTGCCCAAAAAAGAGAGCAAGAATTCGCCAAATTTCCTTAAAAAGGGATCACAGAAGCTGAGATCCTTGCTGAATCTCACTCCAGACAAGAAAGAAAACTTGTCAAAAAGCAAAGTGCCTGCTTTTTACCGGATGTGCAGCAGTTCTGACACTTTGGCCTCAGAAGAAGAAAGGAACCAAAAGCCAAAATCGTCTGAGTTGAAAGCAGATTGCTCTCCGAGAAAAAAGAGAATGTCATCCTCTACTTCACAAGGAAGCTTGAACAGGAGCAAAGAGGATGTTGCTTTGAGCCCAACAAAGTCCCCCAAATCTCCTAAATCTCCCAAGTCTCCCAAGTTACTCAAATCACCAAAATCTCTAAAACCTCCATCAGAAGAAAACCTTAAAAGAAGTGCTGCTGTGAATCCCTTGGAAAACATGTTCTTAGAACCCGCAGGTGATGTTTCGACTCCCAGATTTAACACCGAACAGATTCAGTACCAAGAGGTCAGGGATGTTTCTAAAAACAAAGCCCGGTCGCCTGTTCACGCTCCTGCTGGTGTTCTTCCACTAAGAGCTGGTACGCAAAGGGCTGATACAGTGATGGCTCACCCTTCAAGCCCAAAGCCTAAAGATGAGCTAATAAGATCTCGCTTGAGTGAAAGGCGTGTTTACAGTCGCTTTGAGCCGTTCTGTAATATGGAAAATTCTGCGCAGCAGCTGGGAGGAACTCAGCCCGGGGGCAGCACACCAAAAAGCGGTGCTCAGCTCCCAGAGACAAACAGCAAGACCTCCAGAAATAGCTATACAAGAAGTAATCAGGTGGCTGCTTACAACCCTGTTCTGTACCGTCCATTACATCCGAATGAAAACAAATTTCGGGGATTTATGCAAAAGTTTGGGAATTTCATATACAAAAACAAATAAAACAATAGATATGGACCTTTTAAAAAATGGTCGATGCTTTAGACTGTTAGCCAGCTTTTGTAAAGCTTCATTAAAGTCATTGCAGGGTTTGGAAAACTGCTGCATGCGTGTACAACTTTACAACATCCAGAACTTTTTGTTTTTCAGCTCAGGATAATTGTTGCATTTGGAAGTTGTTTTATGTACTTGCATTTTTTAAATGGAATTTGAGATGCATTTGTTGCCCTACGGTGCAATATATGTATTGTGAACCCTAAGAGTAGCAGCTAGCCAAAGGAAATGTTGCAGATTGTAGCCAAGGATAAAGCTACCTACAATACCTCACTGTCTTTGTACACAATCACTTTCATGCACAATACATGCATTTGTTACTCCTTGGTTCATGCAGTCCTCCTTTCTGCTCTCAAGGTTGTGCTGTATGGATACATCACTAGGGTGGATTCCACACAGGGTAAATATAAAAGGTGTAGGATGCTATATAAATCTTTGAGGTGGGGAAGGACCCCACATGTCCCATCTCCCAAACGAGTCGGGCCCATTTTATTTTCCTCAACCTGGGATTTTCGAAAAACTCTAAACCAGTGATCTATTTGCACAATTTCAGGTTGGAGCCGCTCCCCAGTGAATGACCAAATAGGAGGTGCCTTATTTCCCTCCCATCCACCATGCAGTCCACAGTCAGAAAGAATTCGCCTGCCATTGCCCTGCCATTGCAGGGAAGCCCCCTTTTCTTTTTTTATTTTGCTTGTTGCACATGTGTAGCCACACAGATGCAGTCAATCATATTGCAGGCAGAGGTGTAGCTCCAAGGGGCAGGGGGGGTGCGATACACTGGGCATGCGCCCCTGTGGGGGTGGGACGAGGGCATTCCGGGGGCGTGATGGGGCAGAGGGTGCACCGGTGCACCGGGCACTTTCCCATTTTTCTGCGCCTCTGATTGCAGGACAATTGACCTGGCTGTGGGGATTCAATTCTGCATGCCTGCAAGAAGTGTCTCTGTGCGAAGGTGCGAAAGCAACCCGGATTGTTTCCATGGGCTCCAATCACTGTCTGCACGGCACACATGTGAATGGAAAAAAGGAAAACTGGTTCCTTTATAACAACTGCAACCGTTTATATATTTGCTGTGTGGAATCGACCATTTTCTGAACACTGGATATACTTTATTTTTGTTTTATTTTGTATTATTTTATTTTAGAAAGAACTGTACTAAGGTGACCCATTATGTACCCTCCAGTACATTCAGTATGTTCCTACTCCGGTCAAGTATGTCCATTCGCTGCTCCCAAGGTGCTTCTAGTGTGTGAAATGTGTTTGTGCCAGTATCACTGGAAATTCATTTTGCCAATGGGGTGTATCCTATCCCATCACTGAGCAAAGCTTGAAGCCTTTATCCACCAATCCAAAGGAGACTTTCTCCAACTTAAGGGATCTTAAGTGGAGCAAGGCTCCCTGGAGAATAGTTGGATTCAATCCATTGTTGATAATAGGCAGCTCAATTCTCTTTATTACTTTTCTATTTACTTTGTTTTCAATTTTATTTTTAAATCTTTGAAGTTTGTATCAGAAGAGAGAAAATATTCTCTTCTTGCATCCCCTTCCCAGCAGAGTGCAAGCCAATTGTGAGAAATCCACAAGATTAGCTCTCTGTAAGCATGATTAGCAGTTTGTACAGACATTTCACCACCACATAGGATACCACAAGAGGAGAGTGACCCCCTCATGGTGCTTTGTGTAGATAAGGAGACCTGTGTGACCCCCCAAAGTGCCTCTCTGGGATGTAGTAGACTATTGTGCCTAATAATTTTAAGGTGCTGTGTTCCTCCTCTCCTATGTTGGAGGACACATCCAACTTGATTTGAGGCAGGGGATTAGAAACAAACAACAATTAAGAGGAAACCTGAAATTCCTTCATGCGCAAATCTGTGCCATGTTCCTCAGATTCTGATTCATGGTTTACACTGCACAGGTTTGAGCTTGTGATTTCTGAACTGGGCCATAGTGCACTGAACCATACTCCATTGTCTTTTCAACATTTAAGTGTTCAAAAGAGTGAAAAGTAATTTTGCTATAACGTATGTGAGTCGAGATGATATTAATCCAAAGTTGAGCACTTTTAAAGCCCTCTGATACACTCAAGAGAGTTAAGCACATACTGAACACATCACAGGCCTGGATGAATAGTAGTCCAAATAACTGAAACTCAGTGACCATTGGCTGGATCATAACCTTAACTTTTTAAACTAATTCTTAATGCCTTTCAGCTGTGAATTTAATTTGAGAGGACCCATTGATTTGTTAGATAAAAGTAAAAAAAAAATCCTATCCTACTTAAAAAAAATTGTTTGGTGTTTTTGTTTGTTGTGTTTGGGGTTTTTTTGTTTTGCAAATCTTTGATACCTCACAGTTGTCTTCTAAAATGTTAGTGCCATACTTATTGTTTACACACTTTAACAAAATAAAAACTGCCTATTTTGGATCAGACCAAACTCCATCTAATCTTTCACTGTCTACATAGCGCTATGCTAGATACCTCTACAAAGCTCACAGGAAGAGAGAGCAAGAATGAGAGAGCCATCCTCCTAAATTAATTCAATTTGTATTTCACCAGTCTCAGAAATCCAGGGTAGTATAAATAGGATTTTCTCAATGCATGTCCAATAGAACTCATCCCCCTTTACTCTTCCTGGATTTTTCTCAGGACTGATCACAAAATTATCTTCACAAAAGTAACTTCCCACTAATTTAAAGTATTGGGATTTCTTTTTTTCTGTCTAGAAGCTCAGATCAGTATGCATGATACCTCCCCATTTTCTTCTCTGAACAACCCAGTAAAATAGATTAGGCTAAGAGTGAGTGCTTAGTGCATACTTATGCCATGAACAGTAAGTTACAGTGGTACTGACCTCAACTCCACCCAATCCTAATGTAAACATGACATCATACATACTTTTGTGAAGTATGACAGATCCTAACAAACCTGGAAAATTAAGAAACAAACACTAAATTGTCTCCATTGTGGATCACATAATGAGGGATAAAGGACTGGAAAGTCTAGAAAACTGGTATCGCAAACATCAAAACACTCCATGTTCCATTTTTTTAAAAAAAACTAAACCACAAAAAATAGATTTTTATTTAAAAAACTTACCTCCTGCCCCCTCCCACCTTTGACCAAATAACGTTTTACCCATCCTTCAGTATCAGTGCTGAGAAGTCTGTAATCTGATCATACAAATTTCTGTAAAACGTTTGTTTTTTTATTTGAAAAGTAAGCTGATGGAGCATCTTCTTGTGTTGAATGTAAGTAAATTCTACTAAATGTGTCTTCATATGGTTTTTGAAGGGATGTTATACATCTTTTAGGATTATTTGTTATGTCAGGAAGAAGTGTCTCTATTTAGAAATATGTCTTGATTGCCATGCTTTGGAAGAGGTTTATATTTTTTTTCCTGAGGAAAATAAAAAGAAACTATGTTGAAAGAGGTTCATTCCACTTTAGTCATTGCTTAATTTTCCTAAGGGCCCATTATCAAATAATGAGATTAGAAAAAATCTGTTAAATGTTTAGGATTATAGAACAGTATGACAGTTTGAAATTTTCAGATAGTAAAATGTCTTGGGCTAGCCCTGAAGATAGACATAGCAGAAGATAGTTCACAAGAGATTATGAGTGTGTGTGTTCTTTATTCTTTATTTTCCTATTTAAGGTAAGAGGAATTAAAGAAGCTATTCATTAGAATGGCTTCCACAGAACTATTTCCCTGTAACTTATGTCATTCTCTATGCAGATATCCAAGTTCCTTAAAATTATGATAAAAGGAAAAGTAATGCCAACAACTATTTCTCTTCTCTGGACTGTTGCTTGAGGTTGGCAGTAACAATGCTTAATTTCACGTTACTCACATGGAACTTTCCATATATTTTCCATCTTGCCAATAAAATATCTTTTATACTGAATTAGAAGGTCACTGCAAAGAGGCATTGTTGGTGGTCATTGGTTTTATTACCACTCATCAAGATTACTGACTTATTCCTCCTGGGATAGCGCAGCTCATAAATTACACACAAAGAAGGAAGAAGAGGAAGTTGAGTTGGAGATACCAGAAGTTGAGTTGGAAATACCAGTGTTTGTAAATCCAGATAAAGCACTTTTCTGAGCAATGTGAAGGGTGCATCTACACTATGACGTTTGGTCCCGAACACTGGTTGTTCAGGAACGGTGTTGACAGAAAGTCCCTATGGCCATGCTTTACTTTTACCACATGATTTTACCTTGTGGTTTTGAATATCAGGGTGAGGTGAATTAGAAATCCACCTCTCAATTATATACAGCCACTAATTGATGTGGGTTGGTTCTCTTGTTCCTTCCTGTTTACAACAATCTCCATAAAGAAACTAAAATATGTCTGACTGCACAGACCTGCTTTTTACAGTGAGTGAAAGGTCATGTCAAACTCCAAAGCCAAAGCCAGCAGAGTGAAGGAAAGAACAGATGTTGATAGTACCAGGCACTGCATGAGAAAAAAATGCTTTCATTTCTTGGATTACTGACATCTGCTTTTCCTCTTTGGAGATTTCCCATGGAAAAGCAGCAGATACTTGAGCATGTGTATGCTTAACTTCTTCCCCATCTATACATTTTCATCCTACAATCCTACTACAATACAATTCTTACTACAATCAGGATACTTTTCACTCTGATGTTTCCAGATATTTATTTGGGTAGTCATATCCTATGGGAATACTTGATTGTTGGAAGACACAAGATTAAGACCCACCGCCCTCAATTCTTTAGTACACACCTCCTTCCAAAGCAGATTGTTTTCCTGAGAAAAGTAGCTGTTAGGTGCTTGTCAGCATTAAACCTGTTAGTAAGCCCTCAGAGTGTTGAAACTTCTTTTCCTTAGGGACAGCAATCTTCGAAGCTCTTCTGTTATAATTTTGTCCTTCCAATTTTGGCGTCAGAAGGAACTAATGAGGTGGAGCAGGAAGTAAGATCTACAGCTGTCAGTGGTTTCCTCTGAAGAATTACTGGATCCAACTCTCTGTTAAAAACTCCCTGCAGGAAAGTGCCCCAGTCAAAATAGCAATCACACTTACCTATTCAAGATGATGTTGTATCATGCATAGATTACAATACTATTAATTAGAAAGCTAAGCAATAGTATAGGAACATGCTCCATTTCTCACATGTGTAAACCAAATTGCCTAAGGATTCTAAAATCTCTCTTGCAGACACAGTAGAGTAAGTAGAAGTGTTGACCTCTATCTGTCTCTCCTTTAGCTGTTCATTTTTCTGAACTAGGAGTAGTGGGGAAAATTAACTGATAAAATGACCACAGATAACTAACAAGAGAAAGGCAGGGGCAATACAATCCAATTCAAGTGTATTTGCTTGTTTTTGGAACAGTCTTCTTAACTCTGAAATCCTGAGACATTTCACATCTTTTGCAAATAACCCTTTACTGTGGCAAGAAGGGGAAAGTAAGGCATTTTCCACATGGACCAGATATCCTGGGATAAGGAGGTGAAACATCCCGGTTCAACCATGATTTCCACATGGCTTCCAGGCCTAACTCGGGCCTGCTCCACAAGATTGCCCTTATCCTGTGGTTTCCAAAAAGCAATAAATTGGTGGTTCTTTTTTTAAAAAAAAAACCTCACCAATCCTGTTCCCATGCAAACACCAAGGGGACAGATGGTTTATTTATCCCACCTCACCACCTACAGCCAATCAGAATGGGACAGTTCGCGCAAAAATTAAACTAAACCAGGGGCCGTGCATAATCACATGGAGTTCCTCCCGGCCTGAATGTGCTGATGGGCAGCTGTGTGGAGGGAGAAACCGAGATACAAACAGCCCAATAGGTATGATCCCGGTTTTGCCCCGGGATATTATGTCTGTTTGGAAAATGCCTAAATCATACTCTTCTATGCTGCTTTTTCTTTCCAGAAGCAATGTGCTCAAATAAGCTGGAATGAATGAGCTATACCTTGTTCCACGTAAAAACCCGAGTAAAACTGTAATTTCATCTGAAACCAATTTCCTCCTGCCCCCACTCATGTGCTCCATGACCCCCACTTGTCATCTAGTGTGGACCAGGCTGTGACAAATGGGGGGGCATGGAGCACAGGGGGGGGGACACAGGAGGAAATGGCAGAAAAAGTTACAATTTTACAAGGGATCTAAGCAGTGGTGGGATTCTAATAATTTAACAACCGGTCACAACACACACACACACACACACCCCAACCACTGGCGTAATGCCCATTGGGCAAGGTGGGCAGCTGCCCAGGGCATCACCTTGTGGGGGGCATCAAAATGATGGGTTCGTTTTGGGGTATTTTAGTGGTTTTCCACTTTTGGCCTCCAGGGGGTGCAGTTTTTAGGCTAGCGGCACCAAACTTTCAGCGTATCATCAGGAGACTGTCCTTATGCTACCCCCCAAATTTGGTGAGGTTTGGTTCAAGGAGTCCAAAGTTATGGACTCCCAAAGGGTGTGCCCCATCCCCCATTGTTTCCAATGGGAGCTAATAGGAGATGGGGGCTACAGTTTTGAGGGTCCATAACTTTGGCCCCCCTGAACCAAACTGCACCAAACTTGGGGGGTATCATTAGGGCAGTCTCCTGATGAGACCCTGAAAGCTTTGAGACTGTGCCTTCAGAAATGTCCCCCCCCCCACAGCCTGCAACCCCATGGACAGCAATACTGAAAACTCAATGCAGAACAAAGATTCTTGGGCAAATTTCTAGGATGTTCCTGCAGGGGGTGCATTTTTGGATGTATCGGCACCAAAATTTCAGGGTATCATCTGGAGATGATGGCACCCCCCAAGTTTGGTGCAGTTTGGTTCAGGGGGTCCAAAGTTATGGACCCTCAAAGGGTAGCCCCAATCTCCTTAGCAAAGAATGGGGGATGGGGCACCCCCTTTGAGGGTCCATAACTGTGGACCCCCTAAACCAAACTGCACCAAACTTTGGGGGTACCATAAGGACAGTTTCCAGATGATACCCTGAAATTTTGGTGCCGCTACATCAAGAAATGCGCCCCCCTGCAGGAACATCCCAGAAATTTGCCCAAGAATCTTTGTTCTGCATTGAGTTTTCAGTATTGCTGTCCATGGGGTTGCAGGCTGGGGGGGGGGAACATTTCTGAAGGCACAGTCTCAAAACTTTCAGGGTCTCATCAGGAGACTGCCCTGATGATAGCCCCCAGGTTTGGTGCAGTTTGGTTCAGGGGGGCCAAAGTTATGGACCCTCAAAACTGTAGCCCCCATCTCCTGTTAGCTCCCATTGGAAACAATGGGGGATGGGGCACCCCCTTTGGGAGTCCATAACTTTGGACTCCTTGAACCAAACCTCACCAAACTTGGGGAGTAGCATAAGGACAGTCTCCTGATGATATGCTGAAATTTTGGTGCTGATATGTCTAAAAATGCACCCCCTGAAGTCACCAATGTCCTGGTGCAAAAAAATTTTTGGTCGTGGTGGAGTGGCCACCCATGGGGGGGAGGCATCCAACTCAGGTTTTGCCCAGGGCTACAGTTTGCCCAGGGCTGCCTCGTTACGCCCCTGACCCCAACTGCTTACTTACCTGCTGCAGAGGAACTTCTTGGGGTTGGAGGGGGCAACAGGGTCTTGCCACTGCTGCTGCTCTCAAAGCCCCCTCGCTCTCCCTCCCCTAGGAGAGGGGGCGATGGGGCTTTTAGCTCCTCAGAGCAGCAGGACGGCAAGGCACCTGACTGCTCCAGGGCTCTAAAACCTGCTTTTAACAACCTGTTCGCCGAACTCAACAAAAAAAAATTGGGTACCAGTTCTACTGAACCTGTGAAAACCGGCTGAACAATCCTTTTCTGGCTCCATGGTTTGCAGGACAGAAGTGAGCTGCAAAAGTTGATTTAGGCTAATGATATTAGAAAGTTATTGTTTTTCAGTTTTGATGTAGAACTCAGACATCCTATGTTTGAAATTTAGCTATCATTAGCTTACAGAGCTGCTGTGTAAGTAATGGGTATCTACTTTGTTTCCTTGGGAAAAATAGGGAGGAAATCAAATTCATTTGCTACAACTGAATAATAAACTGGTTTCCTGCAGGCACTAAGCAATTAAGATAAGCTTGGCAAAAAGTGTGTACTTGTGCAGTAATGCTTATCGATGGGCAATTCCTGAAAAAGAAAATGCCATGCCAGCCTGAAATTATTGTGTTTATATTCATTGCAGCTCACTCACCACAGATTATGTCGTAATATATTACTATCCAGATTATTAATCTTGCTGGTTATTTTGATTGTTCTATTATTTTGGTGTTGGTCTAAAAAGGGCATAATATGTCAAGTGCTGTTCCTGCTTGACACCTTAAAACTGAATGGATCAACACATGGATTGACAAATACCTGTCCGGCGCTCAGCAACGCTTCTATTTTGGCAGTCGAGCAGGGCACCAAAATCAGGCAATCTATAAATCTTCATGACTTGAAAAAAAAAGTTCCTCCTTTTAACTGAGCAGTAGATTTTTTACTCAGTATTCATAACAATAGAAGTAGTTACAAAAACAACCAGTGCCAAATACATTCTTAAGAAGAGGCATCCTTCCTGCAAGCTGCACATGCCTATGCTACTTGGTCAACCATAAGGAAGTTTTCAGTGTATCCTGGATTAAATAATGAAAGCCAGCATTGCTCTGAACAGATAAATCTCCTGCCATTAATTCTGGTATTCTGTTGAATTTTTCTGATAACAGTTCCTGGAATAGATAACAAACCTCTCACTTTTCTACAATATTATTATTTACTGATGTGTTAACATAGTTTTTTTCTGTATAGCAAATCTACAAATGCTGGGAAAGCAACTTATTTTTTAAAGGAATAACAGCAGAATTCATACCTACCAAGTAAGAGACTCCAGCAGTGAATCCGAGTCATTCTGACACTTACATTGTTTGAATTCCAGTTTTGTGAATGACAAATTCTGCAGGGAGATTAAAAAAAATGTATTTGTTACCAAGCGCTGCAACTGACCTTATCCCAGAGACTCAATATGCAAGTATTCCCTCCACTTCTTTTTTGCCAACAAATTGCAGCCAATTTATGACAATCCAGTAGAGCTTTCAAGGGAAGAGCCATTCAAAGATGGTTTGGTTTGCCTCTGTGTAGCAACCCTGATATTCTTTGGTGGCTTCCCATTCTAAATACTAATCAGGGCTGACCTCCAGGCATTTAAATCATCATAAGCATAAGTGTTTGTTCCTATGGATACTTTTTGCTGCCTAGGACAGAGATCCAGCTTCATTCTTTTGTGTAAATGACACTGTTTCCCAATAACTTCATTTGCAATATTTTATCCAACTGGGAGGCCTAGGGAGGAAGATAGTATTTATTCAAAGATAAGCTGAGGAAGTTTTTGGGTGTTTTCATGAGTACACCCAGTCTCCTTCCCTAGGGCCAGTTCATGAATTAGGAAAAGATTCCATGTAATTTGTGCTGATATTCACAAGGAGCATATTTGTATGGTGGACTATATTTGAAACAAGACTTTTGTGGATTGCATCATTGCTTAGCACCTGTATTAGCCAACTTTCTAGCAACCTGTTTTGGCGGTGATTATGATGACATCCAGGAGACTGCAGATGGACAGTCAGTGTTGGCTAGTGGTTAAGAGTGGTGGACTCTAACTTGGAAAAACTGGGTTTGATTCCCCACTCCCCCACATGAGTGGCGGACTCTTATCTGGTAAACTGGATTTGTTTCCTTGCTCCTTCACATGAGCAGTGGACTCTTATGTGGTAAACTGCTACACATGAAGTCTACTAGGTAACCTTGGGCCAGGCAGAACTCTCTCAGCCCCACCTACCTCATGAGGTGGGTCTTTCCACACAAATTCCCTAAAATGTTTCTAAAATATTTTTAACCCCTTTTTCACCATGTATGTCTGCACTCGCCCCTTAAAACGATTCCTGGCTGCCATTATGTGATTTCCACCTCTTTTTTTGAGTTCTGTGTTAAATCGATGCTTCAGTACTTCACAGCCTCATGCTGCATTCTATACTCTTTTTATATGCGATGCTTTGAAGAGTACCCTTCCCCTCAAAATAAAAGAACAAACAGAGAGATGCTGTATATAAACAGCTAAGGGGAAAACTGATTGAGCTCAGAAAATGGCACCAAGGAGGAAGTTCGGGAAAGCAGAGAAACATAGTAAATAGACCTCACAGCAACGGAAGACGTTTTGAGAGCGTTTCAACCAGAAAATCAATTTAAAATTTAAACATTTAAAATGTTTTGAGGCTGGCAATAAAACATTTGGAGGTAAAAACAATGTGGAACTCCATGAAGGAAATATTTTATTTCCGGCCTCAAAACATTTTAAAAGGTTTGTGCAGAAAGGCCCATAGTCTGTTGTAGGGAGAGGAAGGGAAGGAATTTGTAAGCTGTTTTGATACTCCTTTCAGAACAGAAAAACAGGGTATAAATCCAAACTCCTCCTCTTCCTCTTTCTTCTTCATAAGGGTCAGATCATGTGTGACAGTTTTCCCTGTAAATGTAATTCTGATGGAGGCTACGTCATATAAAATACAAGGTGGGGGGAAACTGACTGTTTTGCCCCTTTATATATATAAAATTATATATATAATTCCTGACTAAAATATATATATTTTATTCCATTTTATATGTTATATATATATATATATAAAGGGGCAAAACAGTCAGTACATACACACACACACACACACACACACATATATATATATTATTCCATTTTATTCCATATATTCCTGACTGACCCAGGAATATCCTGGCAAAAACACTTCTAGCTACTGCAGTCACCTGGTTTTCTAAGGTGTATGCTGTGTTAAGCATGCTTCTAAAATGCAAACCTGTTTTTTAAAAAAAGGGGATTATAACTCCATCCAAGAAAGGAGAGATCTCAAGTCCATAAGCTGCCTTTCTACTAGCCTAGAGAGCCTCTATCTTTTGTTATATGGCTGTTCCTGAGGGACTATTCAAAGACCAGAGATCTAATGCAGAGGTTGCCCCAAAATAGTAAAGAGAATATTTCTAGGCATCCAAGCAAGCTTCCTTCTCCACCGACACGAGAGATATAACATTGCTGTCATGATGATCATAGTAGTCCCACCCTGTTTCAAATCAGAAATGCTTTTGTAATACCACACCCATGTGGGCTAAAGTGCCAAGACTTCTGTTTACAGGCATAACTGCATAAATCTGAGGAAACTCCCTGCTGAATCATCTGAAAATGTAACTTGCAAAAGAAGAACTTGGGCGCTGCCAGAACCTTAACTAGCTCATACATGCTCTAGAATACAGAAAAATCATACAAAGGTACAATTCCATGTTAGAAGACACAGATTACAATACCTCAGAAGCTAGGCTTCTCATTTAGTCTTTGTGCTGGACTCCAGTGTAAGATGTACATAATTCATGTGTGACTTTCTCGCTATACACAGATATCACATCTATGTATGATGGAATTAAATATTACAAGGTAAACACAGGCTATGCTTGCTTCAGAGCTGTAATGCAGGGATTGCTAGGGAACATTAGCAAGGAATAATGATCAGAAAAAGGGAATTTTTGACTTTGCACTTGCCTGTTAGAGTTGTCATACATGGAGTTCCAAAATCAGGCACGCATTGTAAGGTCCTAGGTCAACATTCTAATCACTATACCATGCTACAGACCATCAACACTGAGGATTAATCACTTAAGGATTGCAAAGGAAGCCTCTGCTTACGCACTTGTTGGCAATTTCTCCTAAAGGATAAAAACCAGTAAGGTCAGGAGCATGAGATAGGCCTTTTGTGCACTTACTGTGTGTGGTGTGACTGTGGAGTTTCCCTGTAATTTTCTGTTCCAACAGGAATCTCCTGCTACGAAGCATCCCTAGATGAGCCAAGCCAATCTGCTATTTGGCCCACCCACTGCTGCCTTTCTAGCTTCCTTGCAACCCCCTTTATGGTGCCTTCCCCCCATCTTTGATCTAGTGTTATTTTGCTGAACTAAAAATAGATTGATAGATCTTAACTGTTGATATTTTTTTAAAAGCCCTTCAAATTGTTCTTAATGTAATGGTAAGACTGGTGGAAATACTGCCTGCTTGCTGCTTCCTTGTCTCCTTTTCTGGCTGCCTTTTTTGTGTGTTTGTTTGCTGACTTCTTCTCTTTGTTTTTTTGCTGCACTGATAGATCTTTATACTCATTTTTTTAAAAAGCTCTTCCTGAGGATCTCAAATGGTGGAACTAGGAAAGGAGAAGGCAGGGAGGACCAAGAAAAACCAAAGAGGGAGTAAAGTGCCTATCTGTTTCGCACTTTCCCCACCTTTGGAAATTGTAGGGATTTTCTCATCTGTGGCACAGCGAATTTGGTAGTGGGGGAAAATGGGTGTGCGATTGAGAATCTGACCTGAAGATAATGTGTCCTTGCTATGGAGCAGACCACAGTGTATAAATGGACAATTTGTCTCCATGCTTTAAAGTTCTTGCATTCTTCTTAGAGTTTGTGAGTTTACAATGCTATAAGAGAAACAGCACTCTGCTTTTACAAGAATGCTATAATAGCAGGCTTTAAAAAATATTCATAGAGAATATCTCTCATTGGGGAGTTACCAGTAAATCTAAGCTTGAAGAAATAACTACCTTTTGAGATCTCAATATCACCAACCTTCAAGTTTGGTCTTTTGTCAATCAAAGACCAGGGAAAGGGACGTTCCAGGGGTAATTTTGTCTTTCTAGTGCTCAGCCCCTTCTCTTATTTTTTTCTGCCTGAGAGAAAGAACTCACTGGGGCTAGGCCCGGCAGCAATTACTAATCAACTTTCTTTGATGCAGTTGGCACAACTCATTCAGATATGGCAGTGTCTGTGGGATGACCAGATACCTCACAAGTTTCTTGAACCCAGAGGCAGCCTCAACACAACTTTCACAACTTAGCCAGACCCAGCAGTAACCACCACACAACTCACCTGAGCAACTTACTATTGCACAATTTTTGCAATTGGGCCAGACTTTTCCCAGGGAGAGGTTGGCAAAGGGAAGAAAAGAGGGAAAGGTGAGAGCTAGCATGGTTTAATGACTGGAATGACCAACTAAGATCTGGAAGATCCAGGTTCTCATCCTTACTCTGCCATGGATGCTTGCATGGTGACCTTGGACCACTCACCCTCTGTCAGCCCAATATACCTTGCAGGTTATTGTGATGATTAAGTGGGGCAGAGGGGAAAGAGATGACCCATTTTGGGTTCTCATTAATGAGGTAAAAATAATATTCATATGTTGGGTATCAAGATTACATAACAAATAAAGCTGAAGGTGGGGAGGGAATAAAAGAAAGATTAGTTTGTGAATGGAAAGGAGAGAAGGAAGACGGGGAAAGGAAGACAGCTGCATAAGCAACATAACTACTTCTGGCCATTTGCTTCCTTATTCTTCCAAAAATTAAGAATTTTGGTCTGATCACTGATGATTTCATCAGCCCACCACGATATTGTAGCATCTTGTATTGCAAATTCTGGGGTTAAAAAAAAAATAAGCCTCTTTGCTTCACATGAATCTTATGACTATATGAGCAACTTTGCTATTATGTTACTTTATTGGGTTAACAAGCAATGCAAATAGATCTTTGCATTATACAAATTATCTGTTGAAACATATATTGCTTTATTATGACTCCCTCTGCTTCTTCGTATAAAGAGCTAATTTACAATGCAAGGTTGATTTAAATTCTCCCCCAAACCAGATGTGCCAATAAATAATGATGTTACGGACATTTTTTGAATTAGAACAAATGCAAAAATGCAAAAATAAATTCTCCATATATAGATTATTTCTTAACTGCTCACTATAAGATTTCTCTGCAACTTCCTTCAGCTCTGGTCTTTAGAAAAAACTGTGACACATGAGATAGTTAAGACGTAGGTGCTGTATATATCTGTCTTCTTTTGTATTGACTTCCATCTCACAACTTGTCACATTGTAAAAACATTCTAGGGACAAGTTGCAGAAGCAGAGGAAAAGCCATATGGAAATGGAGGATCTTTCCCTGAATGCAAACATTTTGCCATGTGGCAGTTGCCATATGGATAAGAGCTGGGATCCATATTAATGTTTCTGGGGATGCAAGTGGCAGCCCCAAGTATTCCCTGAAATCCAATCTTTTGACATCCTCTATCTGCCATTAATGCCCATCACTATCCATCAGCAGGAACTGGGGTTCATTTCAACCTCCCATAGGAAGGGAAAATGCATGGAAGTCTTTTGCACCCATGGAAAATGTTATTCCATGTCCAACCTAAAGTATCACTTGTCTGGCAACTACTTCTATAAAGCGGGTCTCTCTTATTCAAGTACAAGTGAATTTATAATTGCTGTGGTCTGTTGCATGTATCTTACTTCATTTCGCAAATAAAAATAGACACACTGCTCTGTACTTATGTCAGAACCTCCTTAAACCAGTCAAAAAGAAACAGTTGCAGGTGAACAATGATTTTTTTATTGCAGGTAAGAATAGGCCAGTGCAGTTTCTAGACGCTTCTGGCTGGCCCCAGCCAGAGCATTGCTTTTTCAAAGCTAAGCATGCCCACTTCCCCCGCCCACAATGCAAGTATCCCTCAGCTGTGCTCAATCCGAATATGTGGCCTTCAGTAGGCAAACCGAAACAGATAAGCAGTCAGGAAACAGCAAAGGAATAATTTCATGCAGTAAAATCACACAAGCCAGACTTCCAATCCTCCAGATCCAAAGACACTCCGACAACTTACAACATTCTTAGTTCAAATGTTACTGTATGGGTGCTTTTCCCCCCAGTAACATTTGCTGAAGCATCTTCTCTGTCTGTAGTACACTTAACTCTCTTTGTGATAATCTGTCATGCTGTGATCTAAAAGCAAACAAGGCGCTTCTCCTTCTGTTAAAAGTTTACTAGAAAACTGTAATTATTCTCTGTTGCTATAACTGACAGTTCAGTATGAATCTCATGAAGTACTGTTTTTTTTTTTAAGAAAGGGGTTTGAAGAAGGGAAGGTTTCTCTTCTGAACAGATCCAGGTGGTTAAATAGGGCACTTTGACTACACCCTGTGAGTTTCTCTCTGCTTCTATGGTGGAAAGAAATGTTCACATCAGAGTCGGTATGGTGTAGCAGTGGCTGATAATAGTATGTATCTATTTTAAAAACAGCAAATTTGCAATCAACAGACCTCACATGATTAATTTTTTTCCAGAAAAATGGATTAGGAAAACCAAAACGAATGATAAGTTAATGAAACCATATTTTTTCCCATTCATTTTGTACTGTTTTATATTTACAATGCTAATCAATGCTAAGGAGGTTTTGTGCATTACATGTGTTGGCTGGAATTGCATGTAAAGTTCACAAAAGGGTTAAGGGAAGGTACAGACTGATGGAGAAAGTTGACTGGACACAGCACAATATTTGCGCACTTTTAGTATACAAACAGTTCTATATAAAAGCAACGTATCAGAGAGTTTCCAACTTCAGCTTGGAAAATTAAGAACATAAGAACATAAGAACAAGCCAGCTGGATCAGACCAAAGTCCATCTAGTCCAGCATTCTGCTACTCGCAGTGGCCCACCAGGTGCCTTTGGGAGCTCACATGCAGGAGGTGAACGCAATGGCCTTCTGCGGCTGTTGCTCCCGATCACCTGGTCTGTTAAGGCATTTGCAATCTCAGATCAAGGAGGATCAAGATTGGTAGCCATAAATCGACTTCTCCTCCATAAATCTGTCCAAGCAACTTTTAAAGCTATCCAGGTTAGTGGCCATCACCACCTCCTGTGGCAGCATATTCCAAACACCAATCACACGTTGCGTGAAGAAGTGTTTCCTTTTATTAGTCCTAATTCTTCCCCCCAGCATTTTCAATGAATGCCCCCTGGTTCTAGTATTGTGAGAAAGAGAGAAAAATTTCTCTCTGTCAACATTTTCTACCCCATGCATAATTTTATAGACTTCAATCATATCCCCCCTCAGCCGCCTCCTCTCCAAACTAAAGAGTCCCAAACGCTGCAGCCTCTCCTCATAGGGAAGGTGCTCCAGTTATACCAATTCCAGGAGACTTGTGGACGGTATCTAGGGAGGTCAGAGTTTGGAGAATGGAATATGATGAAAAAGATTCCACCTTCCAAATGCTGCCATCCCCTCCAGCAAAACTGATCTCTATAGTCTGGAAAATAGCTGCCATCCTGGGAGATTTGCCTGCCTCACCTTGACATTGATAGCACTAATTACAGCAGTGGTTCTCAACCTGTGGGTCATGACCCCCTTGGGGGTCAAACGACCCTTTCACAGAGTCGCCTAAGACCATCGGAAAATGGCCTTTTTATATTTTATATAAACCAATTTTATGGTTGGGGCTCACCACAACATGAGGAACTATATTAAAAGGTGGCATTAGGAAGGTTGAGAACCACTGAATTACAGTATTCATGTAGATTCCAGAAGCAGTGGATAGCTATACTTCCTAGCTTGTGGCATTCCTTACCAGCTGCAGAAATGTGTTTTCATTTTCTTATTAATGATCATCGGCACTTATCCAAATTAAGTGTGATCTCTGACACAGAGAATATAAACTATTTGCTCATTTCTGTATCTCCGTTAACAAGGAGAGGCTCTACTATATGATTTCTGTGTTTTGTCTGGCTGTTCTCTTTAGCCTAGATAGCAAGACGCCTGATAACAGATCTCCAATATGTTTGCAAATTGCATGGGATTGTTCTATGATGTGGATGGCCACAAACAAGTAATGCATCTGCTATGTGTTTGTCTGCAGTAGATATCAACAGAGATGCAATCAGGATGGCATAATATTGTACTTCAGTAATCTTTGTATTGAGGCCTCAGTTCAGGTGCTAAGAATATTTTACTTCAATGCCTTTCATTTATGTATAAGCAGATGTGGGGTTTTTTAAAAGAGCTACGTCACTATTTACAAAAGGGAGATCAAATTATATTCAAACATGAATGAGCGAAGCTTGCTATATTAAACATAGTGTACTGGGAGGGAAGTATTGTATCAATTATATCCATAAAACCATTCTTGCATCATCGTGGCTTCTATGCAAGGCCAGCTATGAGAGAAATATTTTCCAATGCATTCTGGAAGATTCAGTAGAATAGAAGCACTTCCCCTTCCTCTACATCACACACTGGCATTTTCCCTCCAAAAGAACATGTGTGAGAGGCAGGGAGAACTCTCAGTTCTCTCTTTGCTACAATGAGAAGAGGATGTGTTTCTGAAGCTTTCAGTTTTTTACCACACAGTGAACTTCTTGTCAGCTAACGAGTCAACTTTATATGTAAGATGGCTTTATTTGAAATATATACTTAGTGCAGCACTAAAATGCCCAAAATGATGAACGTGACTCAGGTCTTTTCTGCCTCAGCCTGTCGTGCTGGCAGAATGTTTATACCAAAGACGTGCAATTATAGGGCATGACTGCTACCGGGGGACCTGTGAGAAAAGGCCTTGAGGTCCTCAGAGAAGAAACATGCCCATTCTGAAAAGAGGGCTAGGGCACCATTTGTAATCTCTGCCCCTACCACCACTCTGTTGGATCTGGCAGAGAAGACCTCACTGATTCCAAGGCTGGCTGCCAAACTGCCTCTGAAAAAAGCAAGAAAGGTGAAATATGTGCTTTCAGCTTCACCTTGACATTGCTCGCCATCTTGTTGACACGTAAAAACACCTTCTCCTTGATGCCATCCAACACTTTCATCTGGAAGTTAACAATCTCCATCCCCTCAACACTGAGAAGGGTAATTGCTTTGATGTCAACAGAGTAGCTCAACTTCAGGTTTGTCAATTGTTTTCTCAGAATCTGACTCACCTGGACTTAAACAACAATCTCTAGCAATTAGTAGAACAGAGAACCTGCAGCTCCCTTGCACATCATCCTTGTCAATGTGGCCACAAAATTGCCTATCGCTGAAGGATGATAAGTTTGATATGCCAGCCCCATCAGCTCTGAGACACCAACACCATACCCAGAAGAGGCAACAGGCAGCTCCCCATTTCTCCTGGTATAAACCTCAAGGTGCTTGGTATCACGGTCCATAGCTGAATCCCCTGCAGTGGGAATAAAAGGAATATCAACCAGTGTACCTACCATTATCCTTCCCACCACTGCTGCAAGTTGGAGTAACACTTCAAGGAACATTTGATCTTGTGCAAGCCCCATTACCCAATGGAATCTGTCCAATGTTTGGAGTTGGAGGAGAGCCTCAACCATGAATCTCGGGTCAAATCTGAGACTACCTTCACTAGAACATGCTGTGGGAGAGTTTGTTCCTATTTCTCCCACACAAGACCTTCAGGTTTATTCAGAGAAGAATCACAAAGATACTGGAATTAGATTACTACACTTCCAAACCAAAGCCTTACGACTCTATTATGAAGGTCCTCTATGCACAAGGCTCTGGTCTAGTCAGTCTGCCCTTGATTCAACAAGTCCATACTATTACTAACAACATCTGGGCATCAGGACCATCAGGACCAGCTTTGGCAAAAAGGTGGAGAATCTCTACAGGACTAAAGAGGACAGCTGTGGATATCTATTCCAGCATCCACAGGTGAACTCACTGGTCACAGAAGTCATTCCATTGAGACTTAAGGGTGGAACACATTTTTCCCCCATGAACAAAGAAGGCAGAACGTTGGATATGTTGCCAAAAAGATCTATTAGTCTGGGACACTAGTCCTCAAAGTATCCAATTTTACAGCTATTATGAGACATGATGAAATGTTCCTATGGGACTGGATGGTACAATATATAGAGCTCCTCTCAGAGGACAAAAAACTCCTTCTGCCTAAGGTTCTGTTTTATTGAAGGGTACAGACTAGGGAAACCACAGCTCAATGCAGCCAGGTGCATTGCTGATTGTTGCAGCAGGGTGAGGGGTCTGGCATTGTCCTAGAAGGCACTCCTGGCTCAGATCATCACACTTCCATTGGACATGAGAACCAAAATAGAAGATCTTCCATTTGAAGGGAAGGATCTTTTCAGAGAGGCCCCATATGCTGTTCTTGACAAAATCCATAAAAGTGAAATTACAGCAAAACCTCATCCTCTACCACTCCATTTAAGCAAAAGTACTTCTCAAAACACTTGTATCATTACCAGCAAGGAAGTCCTTATAGATATCAAGAGTGCAGATATCAGGCTTCCCCAAACCGCCTTATGCTTGATGATATCCACTACATCCATATCTAATACAGCAGCAGTACCCTATATCAGATTGCCCAGAAGCAGGAGGTCATTACCCACCCACCACCCCAAGCCTCCCCATTCCACCCTCCCTTCACCCCAAACAGCAAGCTGGGCCTCATGGGGTAGTGGTGGCTTGCCACTTGCTGCTCCACTGCCCAGGACCAACCTTATCCACTTTCCTGCATGCCTTCTCCCACCCCCACCCAAAGACCAAGACGTGCCTGACAGAGCCTGGGAGCCAAGCCATTTTCCCCAATGGACTCAGCATATGCCTCGCCACTTCCCCACCCGCCCTCTCCCACCCCCAAATACCCTCCCAGTCCCCTGGTCACCTTCCCCCACTCCAAACAGCAAGTCAATGGGGGTGTCCTGAGATCATTACCATAGGTAAAAAGAAGCCTGGCGGGCAGGGGAGGGAGTGGGTAAAGTAGCAGTAAAGTCCATTGCAGGAATACATGCTTGCTTGCCCCTCCCCACTTTTCTAGAGCACATTGCATTTTCCCTACAATGGGCTTTACTGCTAGTATGGTATAATTAAAATGCATGTTGTGACGAATGCATTTATCCTGCATTCAGATTACAGGGTGGACCCGCCCCCTGAAACAGTTAAGCCCTGGCCAGCCCTGATTGGCCAGAGGAAAATATGCAAAGGCTATAAATTCTGTCAGCGCTAGTGCTGAAGGGTTCTTGCTTTTGAGTCTTCGGACTGTTTGGGCTCTGTGTGAGCTTGTGTGCCCTCGGGTACTTTTTGTAGCAGCGTGAGGAGAATCGGCTAGATCTCTCACGGCTGTTGTTAGGAATAGCTGAGGAGGTTATTCAATCACCTAAAACCCTGAGTTTTGGAGGCGTGTGTCTGCCATAAGAACATAAGAACATAAGAACAAGCCAGCTGGATCAGACCAAAGTCCATCTAGTCCAGCTCTCTGCTACTCGCAGTGGCCCACCAGGTGCCTTTGGGAGCTCACATGTAGGATGTGAGCCTTAATGGCCTGCGGCTGTTGCTCCCGAGCACCTGGTCTGCTAAGGCATTTGCAATCTCAGATCAAGGAGGATCAAGATTGGTAGCCATAAATCGACTTCTCCTCCATAAATCTGTCCAAGCCCTTTTTAAAGCTATCCAGGTTAGTGGCCATCACCACCTCCTGTGGAAGCATATTCCAAACACCAATCACACGTTGTGTGAAGAAGTGTTTCCTTTTATTAGTCCTAATTCTTCCCCCCAGCATTTTCAATGAATGCCCCCTGGTTCTAGTATTGTCAGAAGAAAAAATTTCTCTCTGTCCAGCATTTCTACCCATGCATAATTTTGTAGACTTCAATCATATCCCCCCTCAGCCGCCTCCTCTCCAAACTAAAGAGTCTAAGCAGCTGCAGCCTCTCCTCCTCATGGAAGGTGCTCCAGTCCCTCAATTATCCTTGTTGCCTTTCTCTGCACTTTTCTATCTCCTCAATATCCTTTTTTTTGAGATCGTGACTGAACCCCAGGACACAATTACTCAAGTGCTGTCACAGCACCCGCGACTTTATATAAAGGGAGAAGCGGTAGTCTTTGCAGTTTATTATCAATTCCTTTTCTACTTGATCCCCAGCATAGAGGTTGCCTTTTCACAGCTGCCATGCATTGAGTTGACATTCCCATGGAACTATCAACTAAGGCCTAAATCCTTTCCTGGTCTGTGACTGATAGCACTGACCCTGTAAGCGATATATGTGAAGTTTGGATTTTTTGCCCCTATGTGCATCACTTTACATTTTGCTACATTGAACTGCATTTGCCATTTCTTAGCCCACTCACCTAATTTATCAAGGTCCGCTTGGAGCTCTTCGCAATCCTTTGTGGTTCTCACCACCCTACATAAATTGGTATCATCTACATACCTGTCCCCTGCACTAACCTCCCCTACTTCCAGGTAATTTATGAATAGGTTAAGAGCTTTTCAGTCTAGCGGATCCTTGGGGACACCACTCCGACATCTCTCCATTGTAGAGAACTTCCCATTTACACCCACTCTTTGTTTCCTGTTTTTCAACCAGTTTTTAATCCATAGGAGGACTTCCCCTCTTATTCCTTCATGGCTGAGTTTTCTCAATAGTCTCTGGTGAGGAACTTTGTCAAAAGCCTTTTGGAAATCCAAGTAGACAATGTCCACCAGTTCACCCCTGTCCACATGCCTGTTTACACCCTCAAGAACTCTAGTAAGTTTGTAAGACAGGATTTGCCTCTGCAAAGAAATACATGCTGACTCTTTCTCAGCAGGTCTTGCTTTTCTACATGTTTTATAATTTTATCTTTAATGATAGATTCTACTAATTTACCAGGAACAGATGTCAAACTGACTGGCCTGTAATTTCGGGTCCCCTAGATCCTTTCTTAAAGATTGGTGTGACATTGGCCATCTTCAGTCTTCAGGGATGGAGCCTGATTTCAGGGATAAGTTGCATATTAAAGTGGAAGATCCAGCAATTTCGGCTTGACTCTTTAGAACTCTTGGGTGAATGTAATCTGGGCCAGGGATTTGGTAACATTTAGTTTATCAATGGCTGCCAGAACTTCTTCCTTGTCTATCACTATCTTCGCTGGTTCTCGGATTAGCCTCCTAAGAAGCTTGGTTCCAGGTGCAGGAATGTTCCTCACCTCCTCTTGAGTGAAGACAGATGCAAAGAATTCATTCAGCTTCTCTGCAATCTCCTGCCATCTTTTTTAGCACACCCTTTGTTCCTTTGTCATCTAGCGGGCCTACCGGCTGCTATGGCTTCCTGCTTTTGATGTACTTGAAGAACTGTTTGTTGCTGGTCTTGATGTTACGCGGCCATGCGTTCCCTCATAATCCTTTTGCCTCCCTTACAGCTAACTTGCTTCTCTTTTTTGCCACCATTTGTGTTTCCCTCTCATATTCTTCATCAGCCAAACTGGACTTCCATTTTCTAAAAAAGACATTTTCTTTGTTCTGATAATTTCCTCAACCTCTCTTGTTAACCATGGTGGCTTTCTTTTTTGGACTAGATTGCTGCCTTTTTTCTAACCCGATGGAACACATTCCAGCTGAGCTTTTATTACTGTGTTTTTTAAAATAACCTCCAAGCATCCTGGACAGTTTTGACTCTCGTTTTCCTTTCAGCTTCCTGCACTATCCCCTCATCTTTGAGAAATTTCCCTTTCTGAAGGCGAGATGTAACTACATTAGTAGTTGCCACTTGTTAAGCATGCTGAGATACTGAATCTGACAGCATTGTGGTGGCTGTTCCCTATCGGCTCAACAACACTGACTTCCTGCACCAGGTCCTGGGTCCCACATAGAATTAGATCTAAGATCACCTCCCTGGTTGGTTCCAATAGAACCATGCTGCTCTAAGCCACAGTCATTTAGCATATCCAGGAATGCTCTCTCCTTACTTACTATGACCTGAACATGCATTTTTCCAGTTTATATGGGGATAGTTAAAATCACCCATTACCACCACATTTTTGTTTTTTGTTGGCCTCTCTAATTTCTTTTCCATCTCAGAATCCTCTTGTGCACTTTGGTCAGGGGGCGATAATATATTCCTAATATTAAACTGTCCTTCACACCTGGTATTGATATCCACAGTGATTCTGTAGGGAACCAGCTCCCCTTGCCATTGTCTATTTTTATGTGATACTATGCTCTCTTTGATGTAAGGGCAACTCCACCCCAATCGCCCTGTGCTATCCTTCCCAAAGAGCCTGTAGCCTGGTATAACAGCATCCCACTGGTTCTCCTCATTCCACCATGTCTCTGTAATGCCCACTATATCAAAGTCCTCCTTCAAAACTCTGTACTCTAGCTCCCCATTTTAGGTGAATGCTTCTACTATTAGCATAGAGACACCTGTATACCCTGTCTCTGTCCTTAACCTGGGATTTATGTGCTTTACCCTCAAGTCTTTTTGCAGACACTATCCCTTGTCACATGCACATTGCTATGTTCCTCGCGTAATGCGTGGTTGATTTAGAAAAACCTCCTCTCTGTCTGCATCCCCATAGATACTGTATTCGGACGAAGTCACCTCAGCTCTGTAGGCTTTCCCCAGGGATCAGTTTAAAAGCTGTTCTGCCACCTTTTTAATGTTGGTAGCCAGCAACCTGGTTCCTCTTTGGTTAAGATGAAGCCTGTCCCGTTTGTACAGGTCTACCTTGTCCCAAAAGGTTCCCCAGTTCTGACAAATCTGAAACCCTCTGCCTTACACCACCTTCTCATCCCACTTTGAGACCCTGTATCTCCGGCTTGCCCTAGCTTCAAGCCCTGCTTGGCGTGGAATGGGTAGCATTTCTGAGAATGCCACCTTGGAGGTCCTGGACTTCAACCTTTTCCCTAGCAGCCTAAATTTAGCTTCCAGAACCTCCTGGCTACATTTCCCAATGTCGTTGGTGCCAATGTGGACCACAACTGCTGACTCCATCCCAGCACTGTCTAAAAGCCTATCTAGACGAAGCGTGACATCCGCAACCTTCGCACCAGGCAGGCAAGTCACCATGCGGTCATCACGCCTCTCACAAACCCAACTCTCTACATTTCTAATGATCGAATCACCCACTACAAGGAGCCCCCCACCTGCCCGAGGGGTATCCTCAGTGCGAGAGGATAGCTGATCACCAGTTAAGGAAGGGATCCCATCTAAGGGAGCATCTTCCCCCACAGACTGGCACCCTCCATCCCCAAGGCCTTCATTCTCCATGACATCTGAAGAGATGTCACCTTGGGAGTGGGACCCGGCTGTTAGGTCCCTGAAAGCCTCGTCTGTCACCCTCTCTGCCTCTTTCAGCTTCTCCAGGTCAGCCACCTTGGCTTCAAGAGAACGCACACGTTCCTTGAGTGCCAGGAGCTCATTGCAGCGAGGGCACACCCACGACTTCTGTCCTAGTGGCAGATAGTCATACATGTGACACTCAGTGCAAAACACTGGAAAGCCCCCATCCCCCTGCTGGCTTTCTGCCTTCATATCTGATTTGTTTAGATATTTAAATATTACGCTTTTAGTCACTGCCCCCCTGTAGCTATCTGCACGTACTATCTGTCAAATATGTCCTTATTAATTTAAAAAAACAAAAAAATTAAATTAAAATTGAATTAAAATTGCGGCGCGCGCCGCTGGTTCCAGAGACTGAACTAAAGCCCCACCTCTCAGGACAAAAGCCCCACCTCTAGGACAAAGAGGAACAAGAGATGAACTCTGTTAACCCCTGTTAAGCCCCACCTTCCAGATTCAGCAGCCTTACAAGGAGAAAAAGAGATAACCCCTGTTAAAATACACTGTTTTAAAAGCTGTGGCTTTGAGAAAAGCCCTCCAAAATGAACACCAGCAGGTCCCTCTGCTCTTCCTGGCCAAGTCTCTTCTGCTGCTACTCCTCTCTGCTGGTTCCAGAGACTGAACTAAAGCCCCACCTCTCAGGACAAAAGCCCCACCTCTAGGACAAAGAGGAACAAGAGATGAACTCTGTTAACCCCTGTTAAGCCCCACCTTCCAGATTCAGCAGCCTTACAAGGAGAAAAAGAGATAACCCCTGTTAAAATACACTGTTTTAAAAGCTGTGGCTTTGAGAAAAGCCCTCCAAAATGAACACCAGCAGGTCCCTCTGCTCTTCCTGGCCAAGTCTCTTCTGCTGCTACTCCTCTCTGCTGGTTCCAGAGACCGAACTAAAGCCCCACCTCTCAGGACAAAAGCCCCACCTCTAGGACAAAGAGGAACAAGAGATGAACTCTGTTAACCCCTGTTAAGCCCCACCTTCCAGATTCAGCAGCCTTACAAGGAGAAAAAGAGATAACCCCTGTTAAAATACACTGTTTTAAAAGCTGTGGCTTTGAGAAAAGCCCTCCAAAATGAACACCAGCAGGTCCCTCTGCTCTTCCTGGCCAAGTCTCTTCTGCTGCTACTCCTCTCTGCTGGTTCCAGAGACTGAACTAAAGCCCCACCTCTCAGGACAAAAGCCCCACCTCTAGGACAAAGAGGAACAAGAGATGAACTCTGTTAACCCCTGTTAAGCCCCACCTTCCAGATTCAGCAGCCTTACAAGGAGAAAAAGAGATAACCCCTGTTAAAATACACTGTTTTAAAAGCTGTGGCTTTGAGAAAAGCCCTCCAAAATGAACACCAGCAGGTCCCTCTGCTCTTCCTGGCCAAGTCTCTTCTGCTGATACTCCTCTCTGCTGGTTACAGAGACTGAACTAACGGCACACCTCTTAGGACAAAAGCCCCACCTCTAGGACAAAGAGGAACAAGAGATGAACTCTGTTAACCCCTGTTAAGCCCCACCTTCCAGATTCAGCAGCCTTACAAGGAGAAAAAGAGATAACCCCTGTTAAAATACACTGTTTTAAAAGCTGTGGCTTTGAGAAAAGCCCTCCAAAATGAACACCAGCAGGTCCCTCTGCTCTTCCTGGCCAAGTCTCTTCTGCTGCTACTCCTCTCTGCTGGTTCCAGAGACTGAGGTGCCCTCAGGTGTTTGGTTTTGCCCTCAGGTGTTTGGTTTTATTTTTGAGGGAAACCTCTGTAACAGTCTAAAAGTCTGTCCTCCAGTACGGTGAACCTCAGTCTTGGGAGGCCCAGCTCCTGTGGCAGAGAAGCCAGATTTTGGGAGTGTGGGAGAGGGAGGCTGTTATGCCTGAATCCCACTGGGCGTAGGCTGGGTGTTTTATTTTGTGGTGAGGTACAGCAGACTGAAGTTTATTTTGAAGAGGGAGTGTGAAACCTCCACAGTAACGTTTTAAGAAACATCTTTTTATGAAGTAAAAACTGGAGTGTAGTGACACCTGCGAGTGCTCATACATTGTGTAACTGAAGTAACATCTTAAGTGAAGTAAAGTGCCTGAAATCGTTAAGCTGAAAACCATCTTTATCTGTAACCGTTAAGCTAAAAACAAACTCTCTCTAAAACCAACTAGCGTTAACCCTCTCAAAGTTACCTGAGAAGCCTCTGTTAGCCAGCAAATAAAGTCTTCAGTTTTTGTTCATCTTATAAACCGCTCCAGGTTATTATTTGTCTGTCTGTGTCTGTGTGTTCCCCAAACAAAAGGGAGGTGGTGGCCGTTTAAAATCAGTTTTTGTGGGCATTTATATTTTGGTGGCAGCGCAGTATAATAGGCCCTCTCGTTACACATGTCCTTTATGAGGAAGTGTTTCCCAATTGATTTGTCAGTCTCAGCATGGTTTCGTTTTTATATGCCACCTGGAGACTGGCAACTGTACACAACCTTTTCTGGACTTCCCCAGCCCATTTCCCCAGTGTTAATAGCCTAGAGTTCCCAGCTGCACTGTGGGAAAGGGTAACTCAGGTATAATTATGAGAATGTAGTCATTTGGGGATGTAGCCATTTGGGGAAGAGAGATTAAATTGGGAAGACAGTAAATGGGAAAAGGTTTACTTCTCCCTTCTTTGATAGTACCATAACCATTTTAAAAATGCAAATCATGGACCTCCCATCATGATCCCTTAGTACTAACTTTATTAGATGGATTCATTCTGTATAGGAAACTCTTTAGGAAACAAGCTCGTAACGAGCCTTTGATGAAACCACAGCTTGTACAGAGAACCTCTTTTCTTGTACTGAAATTACTTCACATTATGAAAGAAAGAATATACTGATTATCCTGTTTCACAATCTATGTCTCCTAATTGGACTGACACTTCTCTCTGTCGTAATAATTAAAAAGGATGTTTCATATTATGGTGCCTGAGGTTTTTTATGGGGAGTTTCACTGGCAAATTAGTTCATTAATGTAACTTTTATAGCATTCATCTGGTTAATAGAACAGAGAGGTAGTAGTAGCTGCTGTTCATTGAAGGGAGTAAGTAAGCAGCATCATTCAAGTAATTCATGCTAGTCTTAAATCTTTTTGGCATACAGATTTACCTTATACCAAGTCAGATCAACCTCTTTTATCTACTCTGACTAGCAGTAGCTCTCCAAGAACTCAGGAACTCAGGCAAAGGAAGTTCATTTATACCATCTGCTGTCTTAACTGGAAGTAAGACAGAAACTGGGCATTTCTGCATGCAAAACATTAACTCTCTTGTAGCATACTCCTGCCATGTGTAATGTTTTTCATAGGAAATCATTGTGTGAGAGATGATAGAAGTTTAAATTAGAATCAGACCCATGGAATTAGTTCTGTGTTGGCCCAGCCAATTTGTACGTCGCTGTTACCCTAAGTAGGCAATCTCCACTTTTAGTGAGGGGAATTAGCCACGGAGACAGCTAGCAAGATGGGGTAACTGAAATCTATAACTTATGTTAACTGGGAGGAAAACTCTGAAATAAACAGGCCATTGTAAAATTAACAAGAATGTTATTAATACAAATAATGAAAAAACATAATAGCATATTTTTAATATTAGAACACACACAAACACATTCAAGGCCTGCAAGAGATCATTATAAGGAAAAGAGGAGAAAGTTGGATGGGGTTTCAGGTATGTGTGATAGTTATTAGTCTGGCAGAGGGGATGTCTAATGAATGCAGCACTAAAGAGGGAAATGGCCAGCTTTTCTAGAACAAAAGGGAAAAGCCCACACAGCAATAGGTGTGTGTACACAGATCCAACACCCACCCACACATGTACATTAAATGGTCAAATATTTATACCTGAAAATGGGTCCTGAGACAGTATTTGGAGGGCAACAGGTATATTTACAATATATAATCCTGTGAAGCAGAGCAACGAGCAGAAATGTAGATTGTGTGGCATGTTAAATATGAATAGTTATCTTTCAAAAGACCAGTCGTTTTTCCTCATAAACATAAAGAGAATTTTATTTCTGACCAAGAGAGAAAAATAAACAGTATGTATATATTAACAAAGTATTGCATATACATAGTTTCATTCATGGCTCATTGTTTGTTACAATTTTGGTTGTGATAGTAAGCTTATACAGTATCTTAGTCAAAAGCAATTTTACATAGCATTGGTTAGCAGTACACAGAGAACATCTTTTTCTCAGTCAATCAGGGAGCAGAAGAAGAACTACCAACGTTTTTTTAACTGTTATCTTTAGAATGTTTGTAGAGGTATCCCAGCATTCCTTGTTGCTGGTGCTGCTGCTGCATGTAAGCAAGGCTGAAAATGCCAACATCCCTTCTCAGACTTGCATGCATGAACTCATGAGTCCAAGTCTGCTGCATAGATTCTCCAATCTGTCTGTTGGTAGAGGCTTGGTTAGCACATCTGCTAACCAAGTATTTCAATTAATTCTTGAACCTTTTGTTTTTGATTGAGTAAATAAGCTCCATTTCTTGTCTTTCAATTTGTATTCCTAAATAATAGATTACATTTTCTAACACTTTTATCTCTACTTCTTTACTTAAACATTGGACAGTTTCTTTGTAACCTTTCTCATTCTCTGTAGCAACAATTAGATCATCTACATAAGTTAATAGGTAAGAAAGATGTTCTCCTTTATTTCTAAAGTATAAACATTGATCTGCTTCACCTTGCTTAAATCCTTGATCGATTCCATTTAGTTTTTCATTCCATGCTCTTGCCGCCTGTCTAAGTCCATACAGACCTTTACTCAGTTTACAAACAAGGTGTGCTTGCTTTTGCCAATGAAACTTGGAAGTTGTTCCATGTATAGTTCTTCTGTAATCTCTCCGTGAACAAATGCTGTTTTAACATCAAGATGTTTTACTTCCATTTTCTTAGATGAGGCAATACTTAACAACATTTTTATTGTGCTATACTTTACAACTGGTGCAAATGTTTCATAAAAATCTCCAATTTTTGGAAAAAATCTTTTGCTACTAATCTTGCTTTGTATCTTTCAACATTTCCTTCTGCATCTTGTTTTGCTGTGAACACCCACTTACATCCAATTGCTTTCTTGTTGGGTGGTAGTTTTACTAAGGTTCACGTTTGGTTCTTGTGCAGTGCCTCAATTTCTTCTTGTGCTGCCTTTCTCCATTTTGTGGCTTCCGCAGCTGGCATTTGCTCAACTTCTTTTCAACTTGTTGGCTCTTTCAGCAATATTGACTTTGCCATGTAGGACAGTTGTGGTGCTGGTATTCCTTTATTACTGCGTGAGGAGCGTCTGGGTTGGTCAGGAATTTGGTTTGTTCTTTGAACCTCCTCTGCTTCATCATCTGTGGTTTCTTCATCTCTGTCCCCTTCTTTTACTGTACTTCTGTCACTTTCTGTGGTATCTCGTTCTCTTTGATCAGGGTCACTGTTCATTATACTTGGAATTATCAGCCTTTTCTCTGGTTCTGTTATTAGTTCTTGTGATTGATCAGGTTGCTTTCTTTCATCAAAACAGACCATATGTGTAACTGTGACTGCTGTGTTCTGATATTCAGAACTCTGTATCCCTTGCATCCTGGTGCATATCCAACAAAGATGGATGCTTCTGTTCTGGGATCTAGTTTTTGTCTTCTTTCTTTTGGCATATAAGAGTATGCTGTACTGCCAAATACTCTGATGTGTTTCATATCTGAGACTCTGAGACTGCATATTTTGGGATTCATTGTCTGCCTCTTAGGAATGTTACAGTATTGCACACAAACACTGTTTCAGTCCACAAATTTCCACTTCTGGCATGGTTTTCCCCTACTTGGAATGACATTGCAACCATCTTTTTTTTTCTAAACATCATAATAGAATGCAATATAAATATTACATTTCAAATTGGCATCTGTTTTTGCATAAATCTTGTCTTTAAAAATGAATAATGGGTATAAAATGCCATAAAAGTGAAACAAATGAATAAGTCATAAAAATAGGCAAAACATAAAATTTCATATAAAAATGTATTGCTACAGCAACTGTATCACTTGTGTGTCGCAAGATCTGAACTGTCTACCCATCTGTGACTAGGTATAATGCAAAGTGCTAGTTCTTACCTTTAGTCCCAAACTGCATGTTGCCCTCCCTCCAGTTGCCCCACCTTGAAGTGGGCAGTGGTATGTCTACTGCTAAAGTAATTTGCTCTGGATCCCAGAAAACTGAATAACTACAATCCAGTCTCAAATGTTCTAAGCAAGGTGATTGAATGAATGATGGCTGGGCAACTTTAGGCATTTCCAACTGAAGTAGATTGTATGGTTCCATTCCAATCTGGTTTCAGGCCTGTTCATGGGACTAAAATGGTCTTGGTCACCCTAGTGGATGACATGAACCAGGAGATGGTTAGGAGCAGTGTGGAGACAATCAGCTTTATCATATGCTTCCAGGAGATCCTAGGATGCCATGGAAATCATGAACAGATGCCTGGAGGCAATTTTCAAATGAATGATGGCTAAGAAGGTGAAATTTTAAATCTTGATAAAATGGAGGTGCTACTGGACCGGGGTGGGGTTGACACAGGATTTGGGATAGCTCCTTTTTTGGATGGTTTGCAACCTCCCCCCCCCCATAACAGGTTCATACCTTGTGGTCTTGTTCCAACTACACTGGTTCCCAGTTTGCCTCTGGGTTCTAATTAAGGAGCTAGAGTTGACCTGCAAAGCCCTAAATGGCTTGGGGCCAGGATACCTAAATTATCACCTTTTCTTGTATGAATCTACCTGTCCATTCTTGTCATCTTGTCATCCTTCTTCAGAGACCCTCCCATTCTCTGAGGCTAGATGGGTGGTAACCCCAAAAAATGTCTTCTCAGTCATGGTGCCAAAAACATTGGAATCCCTTTACCAGGGAGATTTGTCTGATTCCCTGTATCATCATCTTTCACCTGCACATGAAGACTTTCTTGTTTTGTAATTCATATTGGTTTGTGTTTGCATGTCTATAGGTTTTCATAGAAATGCTTCAATGTTTTATATGTACTTTATTTTAAATGCTGCGTTCATGTTTTAAATGCTTTGATGTTCACTGCCGTGGAAATCCTGTTTGAGTGGAAAGGCAGCATGGAGATGTTGTAAATCATTAAACAAACCAACTCGGGCCACATGGTAAGTAAAAGTAACTATCACTGTGCATGTAATATTTTTGGTGGATGATCTTGAATGCCTTGCAGGGGGCAAAATTGCTGTATAGAATAAAACATTTTGACATTCTTAAAGGAAAAGCTTCACTAGGCCTCTTCCAATCAATACTGTTCTATATACAATATTAAATAAAGATCAGTAATAGCAAACCAAATCCAGAGTTCTTGAAGTACAGCTGAGAATATAGTTGCAAACTATTTCTGCGGGCTTCCTTTGATCCATTGTGCTATGAACATATTTTGTGAAGTGTGTTGTGCACAAATGGAAAGCAGCCTTTGATCCTAAGCTGCATAGCTTCTTAATAGCAGGATTTGGCAAGCAACACATTAGATATTACATCTGAGGGTAAGCCTTGGAGGGGAAATACTGCTCAGACAGAAAATACCGTGAAGCACAAATTAGTTTTGGGTGATATCTCAAGCATTCTTGACGTTGCACAAAACTTTTCAATCTTTGCTTGTGTTTTGGTTAGAATAAGGGGCATTTAGATTCCATGGTGTCAGACCCTTTCTGGAAGGAAAGCTTGGTTTTCACATTTCTACTGGAACTAAGACAGGTTTTATGGAGGGATATAAGCACATCACTACCAGAATTCAGACAAATTCCAGAAAGGGTCTGAGAGAAAGCAGCTACAATATGAATATAACTGCAATCACAAGTATATTAATTTAACTGCTATTTAAAGGGTTTGCACCACTTCAGCAGAACCAGATGTTAAAATGGTGCTTGTAAACAACCAGTTAAATTATATCAATCCTACCACCAGAACCGGTTGTTAAATTATTTTAATCCCACCATTGGCTTTAACCAAACTCTGTAACTTGCAACTGCTGGGTGTGATGAGATATGTGCCTTTAAGAGGGAGTTGATGGGCGGCATTAAGAAAAGCAGGAAAAGCAGAGACCTGTTGACCCTTCAGCAAGCAGCTGCAGGACAGGCAGTGAATGCCTCCTTGCATGGAAACAGAGTGTAGCTAAGACCCCCAAGGTAAGCATTCCATGTATAACGGACCTGAGTTGTGTTAACTGAAAACCTATCCAGTACGGTTTCTATCTCTGTCACAAATAACTGCAACAATAAAGAGGTCATGACAGTCCCCCAGTAAGCTTGATGGCTGAATGAATATTTCCCGTTGGACACTTTGACCAGCCACTAAGAGGCAGGGCAAGGAGCCAACATCTCTGAGAGCATGCCCTTCCCGACTGTCCTCCATGTCTTCCTTCAGGACTTGCTGAAAGTGTAACTGAAAATGGACTTGCTGTTCAGCTTCCCAGCTCCCTCACTCCCCACTCAACTCCTTCCTTTTAACATGGCTTCTCCCTACAGAGCCAGTGATGTGGAAGTTGAGTATAATTTTTTTTTCAGTGATGGATTTTTGTACATGAAGTTGCCTTGGACTGAGTCAAACCATTCGCCTCTCAAGTCAATGCTGTCTACACTGAGAGGCAGAAGCTCTTCAGGCTTGCAGGTAGAAACTACAAGATCTTTTTTGTCAGGAATGCTGGGGTCTGGTCCTGGCACCTTCTGGGTGGAAAGAAATTGTCTTCTACCCAATTAGGTACCTCTTGGTCGTTTCCCCACTGACCTCGACCAAAGGTTGCTGCGTGCTACTCCTGGGCTCTGCGCGGGGTCATCAAAAGGCTCCTTTTCGAGGAGTACCAGGAATGACGCTCACTGAGGGGGTGCGACAGCGGCAGCGTTGGGGCGGCTGCGCCCCTGTAATGGGGAGTGCCGGGGGACCCCGCGCTACTTGGGGAGAGTAGCGCGCAGCAGCAGGTAAGTGGGGAAATTACTCTTGTTATTTATAGCTAAGGGGGCAGTAAATAACCACAAGACTGCGGAGCAGTCCTGTGCCAGCCAAGTAGAGGCAACACTACACATTCAGCATTGTATGGTTCTGAATTGGCAAGCAGGACAAAGCTCTATGCTTGCTGCTGGTACTTGCGACTTAGCAGTTTCCTATGAAACCATACAAATGTGGCCAGTCCCTTTTCTTGTTCTGCTATCCAGTAATGCTCATGTTTCCTTGCAAAAGTCAGTCCCCAAAACTGCTGTATTTACTGGAAATATTGAATGTCTCATTAAGTCTGTTACCACTGCAGCAAACAGCCTCTGACCCAAGCAAGCTTTTGCATTTATGTTCTCCATTGCTCAAAACAGAACTGGCTCATATTGTGTTAAATATTGTGTTGCTCATGAGGCCATTGCTAGTGGGAGGTGTGACCCTGACACTTTGCTCCAGCAGAAGACCCATCCCGTACAGATAGTTGTGAGATGTGTGCATATGAACTGTTGGTTGACAGGCCACCAAGAAAGAAAGGATTACTATGCATTGCTTGTTATGATGATGTCCATGTTCACTGTAGCTTGAGTAAATAAAATGTTTTCTCTCTGCTGAAGTGTTTCTAACCTACACTCAACCAGCAGCTTTCCATGGTACCTACAGTTTTGTCCTTGCCCTTCAGTCCTTCCTGTTGCCAATGTAGTTTTTATAGAGCAGTCGCTAATTTTGAGGCCACAGTACACTTTCTGCTAAAAGCCTGCATCATGTTTAGTCAGTTAATATGAAGGGTAAACAGTTATGCACACTATTTAAATAACCAATGGAACTGTAGTCAAACTCCAGACCACTTCAAATGTTTTGTAAACTATTACTTACCACTGGCCTAACAAGATGCTGGATGTTTATTTGTTAAAAAGATAACCGTAAAAGTATCAGCTCAGTAAATAAAAGCCCAGAAGCATCAAACCACATACAAACTCAGAGCATAAAACACACACTACTCTAAATTATCTCTACTGCAGTCCCCAAGCTAGAAGCCAATTGTAAAAAAAAAAGATTTGTCCCTTAGTTAAAGGTCAGAGTAAAAAGAATTGTTTCATCCTAACACCTGAAAGAAAAAAAACACTGCAAGACAGAGGCCATGTTATAGGCCAGGTACATCACTGAAGAAGTCCTGTTTCTGGTTGGCATCCCTCTTACTTACACAGGCTGGGACACAGAGTTCAGGTCTTGCAAGGAATATGTCAAAGGCTTGCAGGCAGCTGGGGAGTTTTTGGTGTTTGCTGCCTCCCTGCACCTCCTGGACGTCCTCTGGAGGTGGTGCGGTAGCGCATCAGTGGCAATGTTCCCAGACTGCAGACTTGAGAATGGGGTTGAAAATGTGAGAATAATGTTGTCAAGCACGGCTGTCCCTTGGTGCTAACACAAAAGTATGCTATTTTTAAGCAAACAAAAAAGTAGGAAAATGCAACCACATGTTTTTAGAATCAAGGTTAGACTTCTAACTGAATGGAAGGTGTATTTAGATTTATCAAAAAAGTAAGTAGTTGTGTGGAGGTTCTTCCTTTTTCATAGAACCAGCCAGTCACAGTCCTCTTCCTTCTGAAAATGTGACGTATAGAGAACATTTGGCTGGATCACCAGCTTGGTGAGCAATTTTTAAAAAATTCACTGGAGCACAGAAACCAAGTCCCTTGAATGTGCTGAGAATGGTAGACACACTTTTCAAAAATTGGTACATTGCAAAAGTACCTAGAAGACGAGGAAAGATCATGCATTTTGGTAAGAAAGTCAATGCTTTATAGCTGCTATGAGCCACATGGTGATTTCAGCCCAATCCCATGTAGAGTTCCTCAATGGATTTAGCCTAGAGTAACCCTGCTTAGCATTTTGTTGCGGATCTTGCTCTGAGTTAGATTATTGGGTCATCCAGTTCAGCCTAATATGACTAGCAGCAGCTTCCTGGAGCTTTGGGAAATTAATCTTTGTTTCTGTGCTCCTTGTCTGTAAAATAAATAATGGTATTCTAGAAGCACAATTTCTTGGGTGTATGATGATGCACATGTGTGGCTGGTCCTGTAGTCTGCAGTTTGGCTTAATGTTTTGAGTCATCTAGGGTCATCTAGGTTTGTCAACTGGCCTCTGGGGAGGGAGGGTGTGGTGTGACAGAGCACTGTCACTTCTGTTTGTACCCAGAAGTGGTGTCGGGATGCTCTAGGAATCCCTCTGTCTGTATGGTAAAAACCACAGAGATTTGGAGGAAATCCTAAAGAGACTTAACACCACTTGGATGTACAACCAGAGATGATGTCATGCCCCCTCCCCTTGGCTCTTTTCAGAGCAAAGAAAGGCAGTGAGAGCTGGGGCCAGGAGATTGTCTAGACCCGTGGTGGCCAACCTATGGCACTCCAGATGTTCATGGACTACAAGTCTCATCATCCCCTGCCAGGACAGGAAAAAAGGTGTCTCAGGGAGGAACTCCTCAGAGCTTTTTTCCCAAGGCATCCTCAGGATTCTTTCTTTCAGGTCGAGCAATCTTTTTTGAAGTTGCTAAAATGTGGACTTTTTTTCTGAAGTTGTCAGCAAGTCATCTCCTATTTGGGGTGCAGAGCTCAGGGGCTGAGGAGACATCTTATTTTTCCCAACCATTAAAGCTCTCTTGCCAGTTTCCTCTGCTTCTCGCGCCTGACATTTTATGGTATTGCAGAGATTCTCCATGCCTGCAGCATTTTTCTTAAGGTTTCCCCAGGATGTTTGCTTTCAGGCTTCCCTGGCAGGTGCCTTTTCAACCTGAAGGGTACATGGTTGTACTCAGCTTGTCCTGCCAATTTTGGCAATACATCATTTCCCCTTTTTATTTTTGATGGGCTGTCTTCAAAGCCATAAAGATACAGTTTTAGAATCTATGCCAATTGTGTCTTCAAAGAAAGCTTATTGAAAAAAATTTAAAGGGGGAAATTATATATTGATGGAATTAGCAGGACAAGCTGAGAACAACCATGTACTTTTTGAGTTGAAAAGGCACCCAGCAGTGGAGCCTGCAGAGCAAACATCCCAGGTAACCTTAAGCAAATAGCTGCAGGCATGGATAATCCCTTCAGAACCATAAAATGCCAGGCACAATAGCTTTAAACTTGGGCAGGAAGAAATGGCAGATGTGGGGGGGGGGGAGCCTCTTTCTCCTCTGATGCCTTTTTTGTCTGTGCTGTCTGAACAAAAATGAGGAGGTGGATCCCCAGGAGATCTTATTTGCGCTACGCAGAATGGACCAATGTCCAATTGTATGCTGAATGAAGGTGGCTGTTTATTTCTGAGTGTTCATTTTCTGGTAATGTCATTTTGAAAAAAAAAACACATTTCTATGTGACAAATGAATAGGTGTTCGGGGAGGCTGGGTTGGATTTGGACACTACTAAAACAGTGCTGACCTCTAAAATATTCAACAAAAATTAGAAACACCACTTTGTACATTTATTATTGAACACTTTTGTTTCACATCAGTTGAGTTGGATTAGTTCCTAAACTGCACTGTTTGTTTTCAATTTAAACTGCGGGGGAAAAAATCAATGCAAGAACAAATTACACATTCATGATAAACTACACTTTGATGTTCACCAAACCCTGGTGCCAGTATACTTGCCACATGGCGTTGGTTTGCTGTCTGCCACATTTCCCATGTGCTGCTGATTTCATACTGTTCTGCTGTTTATGTCATTCATGAACATGCTGTTTTCAAAACAATTTTCAGAGTCTGGAGACTCCTGCTCACAATTTATGAACAGAGATACAATCAGAGGGCTGGCTGAGATCTCTGGCTTCAATATCATCCTTTGCCTGCTTCCAGTAGGAATCTGTAGCATGATCTACGAAACATTTCAAAAATGTCGAGAATGAGAAGGGCTGCCAAAGAGTGACAGCCTTTGTCTTGAAAGCCCCTCGCCCTAATCTCAGATGTTTTCAGGACTGGCTGGGTAATCCAGAGGCAAGAGAAAGCACTTTCAAGCATAGTGATGTTTTTCGTATGTGTATTATTCATAGTCCAAGGTGGCCAAGGATGATGCAGCTGCTGCTCATTCTGCTGCATCCAGACGGCTTTCCAGTGGCACAGGGAAGCAGAAAAAATGACCAACCCCTGCTGGAAAGTTCTCCATAGGACTAAATTTGGGTTGCATATATCTGAACCCTGGGTTGCAGCATTTCTGGCTGCAAAACCCAGGTGGAAGCTGACTAACGTCAGTTCCACCCTTAGCAATGCCCCACTAGAACTCGATCAGATGCCAGTGTAGTTTCATGGTACCCTTGATTTCTGGATTTTGTCCCAGTGGAGCTATGGAGCAGCTGGTTGCTAGCACCTCTGTCCCCTCTGCTGATGGGCCAGCAGAGAGGGCAAATGTGTTGCCACAGCCCTGCGCCGACTCCATGATTCAATTTGGTCCCCCCCCCCCCCATAGGATTAGTCTCTAGAACAAAATGGTATAAGAGAGGCTTGTCACTACCTTATCTCTCAAAGTTTGGCAAGGGTCTCTTCTCTGACATCACTCTGTTGTGCAAAATGAGAATGAGTTTTTAAACATCTTACTGGATCATGTAATTTTTATCATCTACATTGGGCAGAGGAGGAATGAGGAGAAACTGCGCCCCGGGTGCAGGCGTGCCCTGCGCCGTCTATGTGGAAAGGCTGCAAGTCATTTTTCCTCTGAGTGACATAATACTTCCTGTTCTCAGCTCCATTTTGCTTAACTTCTTCATGAGCCCCTGTAGATAGCAATAGCAATAGAGTGGTGGTGATTGGCACTTGTTTACATTTATAGCATGAGTCAAAGGATGTTTACTCAGAAGGAACTTTTAATTATTGGAAGTAAACATGCTATAGCATTCCACTCAGTTGCAGTTTGTTAGTCCGATGACTTATTTGTTTCATTCAAGCAATTTATTGCCTGACTTTTCTTCCCGCGAGGAACCCGAAGTGGCTCATAATAAACATACTTCGATATAACTGAACAAACAGTTTAGACAAAATACCATTCAGATAAACAATCAAAAAATTAAAAACAAATCCCACATCCTTGACTGCTTCTGGATCTACTTGACTTCTTGATTCTGAAACCCCGGGCTCAGAGCCCTTTGGCTGTTGCCTTTGGTCACATCCAGGCTTTCTACCTGTAGATAGGAAGGAAACAAATCTCCATTCTGATGTGAAATCTTGCTTTCACTTAACTCTTACCAGCTTGCAGGCTTCAAACTGCTAGAGGTAAAAGGGGAAAAGCGACTTTACAATAAAATCAAGCAATAAAAGCAACAAACAGGAATTTGTGCAATATCGTCTAAAAACATCTGACAGCTACATCTCCCTCCTCTTGTCTGAAAGCTTTCTTAAATGAAGCTTTGTCCAATCTGGTAAACATTAGGAAGATTGGTAAACATTAGGCAGGCTCCTTGGCTGTGGAGCTGAACAAACAGAATGTCACTGCAGATGGGCCCCAGGTCAAACATTATACTCATCATCCAGGCTTTGGGGAACAAAGGCAAATAATTCAGGGCTTTGTGTGCAGATTTCAGGTATAAGCAGAAAACAGAAAAGGAAGTCTTAACCTACTGACCTCACCTTATTTGCTTAGGCATCAGTATTTAGACATAATTACAGGCTTTCATTTTCTTCTTTTGAACTGTCTACCATGCACAGCTTCTAACGTCATTCAGATGTGGCTTATGATTTCTTTGCATGAATAAATGTTAAATGCTGCAAAGCGTTGTTTACCACTACAGTTATTTTGTCATTTGTTTCCTATTTTCAGTAGATGGAGAAGAGATTTTTTTTTAACCTGATGTGTCCAGGTTGTGTTTCTGTGGGTTTTTGCCATAAAGACGGACCGGGAGGGAGGAAAGTGGCTTTTACCAGACCTTAGAGTTTGGAGGAATTGCTGGAGTAGTGCAGTGATGCCTAGCATGACTTCTGGTTACTTCACTGACAACTCAATCCAGAGCTGTCAGGCGGGGGGGGGGGGGCAGGGATGGTGCCACTTTTGCACTGCTTTGCCCACTCCAAAGGGCTTTCCTGCTGCACGGGAAGCCTGAAAAAGTTTTTTAAATCTTCAATTTTTAATCTCCTATAGGCAAGATATACTATAAAAATGCTCTGCCCTGCCAAGATTCCACTGGCACACAAGGGCTGAATAAACAGTGGAGGCTGAATAAGGGTGGCCCCACCACCTGAAACACCTCCACCACTCTGATGCAGCTGGGCACAGTGTGGTACTGTTACCACTGCTGCTCGGGTAACATTAAGTGATTTCAGCTCAAGCAACGTAGTGAGGCACAGGAAGCTGGTGTTCTTCAAAGCAAAGTATTTTATTCGGAAACGGTGGTGACAACTCGGGCAGGAGAATCGCGCTCTTGTAGCCAAGCGCAAGAACTTTTATACACACATCAAAAGGGGCAAAGGGGCAGGTAAGGGGGCAGGTCCCTTACCAAATCCCAATAAAGAAACATCAATACAAAAGAAAGATACAGTTACAACTCTTGTAAATGGGACCACGAAATCTCGCTGTCAAGCGTCTTCCTGCGAGACTTTACAATGGTGCTGAAAGGAGAGCGGAGAAGGTCCATTCATAGAACTCGGTGGGCCTGCTACCGCACCCAGTTATCTCTGTTATCAGACGGGCTATTTCTTTCAGTTATGACCTGAGGCTCCCGCGCCTCAGTTCTGCAACAAAAGAAAGTTCAAACTGTCCAATGGTGGTCCCGACACATTTTCCAATGGCTGGGACATCTGGGTGCTGTCATCAGATTTAATTTGCAAAACCAAAGGGGTCTTTGTCTTTGCTGAGGAGTCGGCTGGGTGTTGGTCTAAGCTGAATTCCAAGGCTAACTTCCTTGTCCCGTAATATCAGCTTCTACAGGCTATTGCTTTTACTAACAAACACAAATATCAAAAATAACATTTTTAAACTGAAACATTAGAGAGGACCTTAAAGAGTACAAGCACATATACTTATAGGCAAGAATATCCTAAATTAACAATAACACAACCTTAAATCAACTGGAAAACCTAGCTAAAATATAAACCTAGACAATGGGCAGAGCAGAGTAGATTCGAAAACACTAAAGGGGTTTTCAGGCTATATGTCCTAAAAGGGGCAAAGGCAAAAGGGAAACCATGTAAAACATTGGCATAGTCTCATATATATATATATATGAGACTATGCCAATGTTTATACATTCCTGCCCATTACCCCTAGGATATAATATTTAGTGTTACTGAGCCACATTCTCTAATGGACCCTATTTTTAGCTATATATGTCCTTTGCAAGTCTTATGCAAAGGACATATATATATGTCCTTTGCAAGTCTTATGGAGGCTTCTGAACCACACAGGTCTCTGTGTCCTGACCTGGAGCCAGTGTAGTCAGATAACTCAACTCAGGAAAATATTTTGGCTATTTTCCTGGCGGTAACAGTACCATTGGTGAAGAGCTTGGCACCGCAGCTGGACATCCCAGGGGCCCGCAGTGGCTGTGAACTGGTGCATTTGCCCCTCTGTGGGTGTAAGTGCCCCAAGGAAGACAAATCCATTGGTGTAAGCCTGTGCCACCTCCAGAGAGGGATTCAGCTCTCCTCTCTGTATTAGACTGCCCAAGTTACATCTTGCCCCGTCCCAAACATTCCCTGTGTGGCCTCAGTGGCAGAAGGGGAGTCTTCCTATTGCCCAAGCCCATGTGCCTTGTCTGCACTAAGCACCTCAGACTAAATTGATGAAGGATCTCTGGGTGATATCTGGAAATACAAACTACCTGAGGGTTCCTTTTTGGGTGAAAAGACAAAGCCAAGGACTTTGTGTGAATATCGACAAATTTGCTGGCTGGTTTCAGTATCATCTTTGTATTGCTGGAAGTCCTGGCACATGGAAGAGTTTCCAGTCACACAATCCCCCAGCTCCTGTAGTCTTTCAGTCCTGAATGTTACCATCTCATTTTCTATTGTGTAAATTAGGTCTCAGCACTATGCCTGACTAATGTATTCTTTCCCTAGGCACTTCAAGAAACTGAGGGTGAAATTACTCCTGGTATGGTGTGAACAGGTAGGATAAGAGCAGCTGAGCCTTTGTAATTGGATGCCTCATATGGATGGGTGATCACTGGCAGAATGATTAGGCAGCAAGAAAAGGAAAAAGAAGTAGAAACGAGGAGGAAGTAGTTGGGCCGGCACTTTCTGGTTGTCCATTCCCCTCATTCATCACTCTTCTGTCATGTTCTCTACTCTGTTCTCCATTGTAGAAGGACTAAATCCACAAAGATTTGCAGGGAGGATCTTACTTTCCCCGTATCCCTTCCCACACTTTTATCTCTTTCCTTCTTCCTGGAAACCCCCATATTCTCATTTTCCTCTGCTTCTTTCTCTCCCTCTCATTCATCAAACAACCTACCTTTTGTCTGCCACAAATCACCGGTTATATTGATTTTTATTCACTTTCTCCACAACATCTTACTCAAAACAGCTTACATAATTCTGCTCTCCTTCATTTTATCCTCACCACATCTGTAAAGAGCGCCCAGTGAGCTTCCCACACAGCAGAGAGTGGGGATTTTGAAGACCTGAGAGCCTCCTATTCCTTGAGAATTCTAACCATTTCACTGCATTAGCTTTTAAAATTAGTAGGTGGCTGCTTTTAATTTGGAACTTTCAAGGGGGGGGTACCAAGTAGCCAGAGTATAAGTTCCAGAAACATACAGAAGGATTATTGAGGGTAACCAAATCACTCCATGGATTTAGCCCTGGACATGTACAAAGAAGGAGTTCTTCTATAAGATCAAAATGTCTCCCATGAACACGGCAGAGCCAAGGTGTGACGGCTGGATAGTTTACTTTACTCTGAAATACAGCTACATACAGCTGGAGTACTGCACTACACTATGGAAGTAATCTTCCGTAATGATTTTCCTCGCCACCACTTCTGTATCAATCCACACTTTTCTCTCCTGATGCTGAGGGACCAAAACAGATCACCACCGCTTTTATCTATATCCGTTTCCCATCCTCACTGCATGGTTCCTGTAAAGTTGGTTATGAGACTGGCCCAAGTATGTGAGACTGGCCCAAATTCAATCAGGAAACTTACATGGCAATTAGAACCGGGATCTCCCAGATCCTAGACTGATACTCTAGCCACACACAAAAACACATGTAGAGGAGGAATAATCATGAGCACATTGTCTGTACCTCCATATACATGCTGTCACCACCATGTGAACACACAGTATACACATGCTCTGTCCCTATGAAAGCTGGGTTTTTAAAAATAAAACATTCCCAATTACAGGAGTGTGCATAATTACCTATGCCCAGAGACTCCGTATTCATGAGCCAGAAGTCACTCAGTGGGAAGGGCCAGCACCCTTTTGTCCCCTTCCATCCATGTCTCTTTACTTTAATTTCTGTAATGTCATCTGTTGAGGGTATTATGACATCGTAAATATGAGTGAACACAAACTATGAGCAAATAAATGAACCATTTTGGAAGAAGTGCTGAAAATCTATTTTAAGAGACATGTCTTTTTTCAGCATAGCAGAGAATGTTGTGGACAATAATTGCAGTTTTAGTCTAGCAGAATATTACTCCTAACCTGGACAATTACGGCACCACTAAAAAATCTGTTATGTCTATCATTGCTTATGCAGTTGAATAAGCAACTGTTTCACATGAAAAACAATAATATATGAAGAACATTTCTTCACATCTGAATTAAGTCTGTTCTTCAGATAAAAAGGAATCAGCTCAAAGATAATAAGGAATTTGTGCACACCAGATGTTACTCATAGGTTTATCTCTCTTTTTTAATTAACTTCCACATGTATGCATCACAAGGATGCCAGGGTCAGGTTGCAAACTGTTTCAATAGATATATTCATTATAAAACAATTAGTGTCTGTTGCACCCAAAATGTGTCTCATCGTATTTAGAGGAAGCTTTTTTATGATTTCTGATCTGTGAGTAATGTGTATTCAAGCAGAAAATAAAAATAGAGGGAACAAACATGAAACAGCTCTCCAACACTGGCAAGTTGTACAGTTTTCTGAAGTAATGGTATAAATCCAACTTTAGAGAAGTGGGCTGGCAACACTTTATAGGTTTTGTGATCCCTAAGTAATTGTATCACTTGAAAATGTACCCAAGCAGTCCATCCAATGAAAAAGGAACTGGGTATGGTTGGAACTCAGGGGATGCAATAAAAAATGATGAATGAATTATTGCAAAGATCTAGGGACTGTGAAACTCTTTCCTGGAGCCCTGTTTAGACTTCATACCCTCCGTAACAGCCTGACAAACTGCTGTTGGCAACGAAGGCAAGGTTTAAAAGCTGTGTGTTATTTGACAGGTGTGGGTGGGTAATTTTTCAAACAGAAAGTCCAAAATCTGGTTGGGCAAGGTAAAGGTCCTTACCTAGTCAACACACGCAACACAGCTGTATCTTAACCGCATACTTTAATCCATCTTGAGTTCTGTGTCACTTTGCATTACATTTTTTTAGACGTCTCATGAGTGTAGCTAAAAATGTAAGGTGTAAACATGGAACATACAGGTTTACAATGGAATTGTGATGGCTTGCAGCTCCTTGACTTTTTATTTCTACTTATTTATTTTACAAAAATCATATTCAACTTGTCTGTTCTCACAAGGGCAACCAGGTGGCCAACAAATTAAAACAAACAAAATAAAATCACATTTAAAAGCCATTAAAACCAACCAAAAAGTAAACCAACACATCATTAAAACAATTGAAACCAGAACCAACATAATACAAACACCTACAATCAACAATCAAAACACTGGGCAGGAAGAATCACTGAGGAAAAGGCAATTAAAACACTGGACAGGGAATCACTGAGGAAAAGGCAATTAAAACAATTAAAACACTGGGCAGGATTTTATTATATACTTCTTTATAATCACTGAGGAAAGGAAAACAAGACATTGGTATAAGGGAATCACTGAGGAAAAGGCAAACAAGTCACTGATATAACTTGAAAATGTATCCAAATGCCCCAATCAATGGAATGGGAGCACCACATGTAACAAAAAAAAAATTCCACCCATTGGAGGAAGATGGCAATAGAAGAGGACAAACAAATCTCCCTGGGGAGAGAGTTCCAGAGTTTTGGTCCCAGTTCCAGAGTTTGGTCCCTGAGAAGGCTCTCTGCCAGGTTGCCACCCACCTAATTTCAGAAGGCAGGTTAATAAGTGCTCAGGCAGGTTAATAAGGGAGTAGCCAGTCCTTTAGGTATGCCAGTCCCAAACCATACAGAGCTCTAAAGGTGACTAGCACCTTGATTTGTGCCCCAAAACATATCGGGATCCAGTGCAGATGGGTCAAGACTGGAGTGGGTTGTAGGGATCAAACTGCTACAATGATATAGACTAGAGTGATATTGTCCCCCTCCAGTCAACATTCTGGGAGCAGCATTATTCAATAATTGATTTGTTTGAACAGTTCTCAAGGACAGCTTTATGCAGAGTACATTTCAATAACATTAATCTAGATTACTTTGTTCTTAAATTACTTTCAATCATTATTACAATCATAAATTACTTGCAACAATTATTAATTGATTGAATTTGACTTTAAGTGCCAGAACTAGTCTGTACCAGTCCCCTAACACACACACACACAAACGCACACGCACGCACACACACACACACACACCACAAGTTGCAATCTGCCACTTTCACTATAGATTGGCTTGGAAAATTCAGTCATAGGAGAAACTTTGAAATTAACAGTAAGGGGAAAAAATACCTGGTTTGAATTCATGAATTAATTTAACTTAGGAGATGGGACTAAGGAGATGGGACTACCCTTTTGAGGGTCTATAACTTTTGACTCCCTGAACCAAACTGCACCCAAGTTGGGGGGTGCCATAATGACAGTCTCCAGATGATACTCTGAAATTTTTGTGCTGATACATCCAAAAATGCACCCCCTGCAGGAACATCCCAGAAATCTGCCCAAGAATCTTTGTTCTGCATTGAGTTTTCTGCATTGCTGTCAATGGGGGTTGCAGGTTGGGGGGGGGGGAATTTCTGAAGGCACAGTCTCAAAACTTTCAGGGTCTCATCAGGAGACTGCCCTAATGATACCCCCCAGGTTTGGTGCAGTTTGGTTCAGGGGGGCCAAAGTTATGGACCCTCAAAACTGTAGCCCCCATCTCCTATTAGCTCCCATTGGAAACAATGGGGGATGGGGCACCCCCTCTGGGTGTCCATAACTTTGGACTCCCTGAACCAAAACTCACCAAACTTGGGTGAGCATAAGGAGCATAAGGACAGTCTCCTGATGATACGCTGAAATTTTGGTGCTGCTAGCCTAAAAACTGTGCCCCCTGCAGGCCAAAAATGGAAAACCACTAAAAATACCCAAAAATGAACCCTGCATTTTGATGCCCCTCACAAGGTGGTGCCCTGGGCAGCTGCCCACCTTGTCCAATGGGCATTACGCCCCTGCTGTGAGGGTATATAAAGAACATCAGAGAGCATTAATGCGGAATTCTTAGCACTCATATCAAACTACTGTTCCTAGGATTTAGTGTGGGTGGTAGTAGTTAAACTATTACAGAACCAGCACTAATTAGTAATATAGACATTCCCCCTCCTTATCTTTGTCTTTTTACTTCCTTTTCTTTTTTAGAAAATAGAAAAAATATAATGGGGTCATTGGTGTGACCAACTACAGGACAGCTCATAAACCATTTGTGAAACCACCTAGTTGAAAACCAAATTATTAGTTATACTTGCTGCTAGTTTTGCCAAAAAGGAGAAGCTTACCTTTCTCCAGATTTAAAGGCTTGATGACAGTTTTCCAGGGCTGATGCAAAAAAGGCAACAAACAGATATGAACAATCAAGACAAAATGTAATATTAAGAAGAATCCCCACTGTACTGCCTGAAATCACAGCTTCCAATGGGAAAGAAAATGTTCAAATCCTTCCATTCAGTCCTGGTTATTGACCTGTCGTGTGTACAACTTTCAAGTTATTGGACATATAACTTAAGAAAATGATGCAGAAGATATAGTAAAGTTACATGCACACTGCCTCTACAAAGAATGAATGTATCCGTACGGCAGCACTGTTTGCCAATAGCACTAATTGAAGGGCAACAGGTATATTTCTATATGATCCTGTTAGCAGAGTAACAAGCAGAATGTAGCTTTGTGCACCACTTTGTGATATGAATAGTTATCTAGCTAAAGACCAGCCTTTTTACTTCAGAAATCATAAAACATAAAGAGAGTTTTACTTAAACTGAGAGAGAAATAGACTATATACATAAACAAAGTATCACTTATATGCAGATATATTCACTGTTCATTGTTTGGTTACAATTTCAAGCATATTAAACATTTCTGTCAGAGGCTTTTTGGTTTAGTCAGGAAGCAACTGTCTCCAACTGTCACCTTTAGAATGTTCATAGAAATCTCCCAGAATTTCATGCTGCTGCATGCAAGCAAGGCTGTAAATTCCAACACTAATAACTTTAAGCCATATATTGGCAGCTTATTTACAGGCATTGTACCAATTACAGTAGAATGTTCCTTCATATAGAAAGAAAAAGATGTCTCTGGACAGGAGGCTGGGGTTAACTGCCATGTATAGCCTCACCAGCTGCAAATGTCTGAAAGTTTGAAGAAACCAGTTCCAATTGACAACTACTTTCCCCTTCAAATAGTATAAGTTCTGCTGAAACGAACAGAATAAAGAAGAGTATGATACAAGCAGCACTGACTAAATCTGTTTACATTTTGGCTTATGCATCCTGGGCCAAAGCCTCATATAAATCCCTAAACAGAAAGAAGTTTCAGGGGTGGAAACAGCCATCATTCTTATCTATGCACTTGCTCATTTGGAAACCTTCCCTATGTTTCGCTGTGCAGGCAAAGGGACTGAGTCACATACAACTCTCAGCTGATGCTTCCCTCAGATGCTACTGGCATGAACAGTGTAATACATGGAGTGGAAGCTTATGGACTTGAGAGACTACTGATGGAGACTGATGAAGGAAAAGGCACACAGAGAAAAGGTTGCAGGGAATTAATCAGAATAATTTCAGAACAATTCTAAGTGACCAGATAAATTATTAAAGGCAAAAGTGCACTCTGAAGGACTTATATGCAGAATAGACTGCCTGTGCCTCTCTTTCTGACTCACACATGGACATTTGGCTTTCTTTTTTCCTTACTGTTGCAGCATCTTCTTTTCAAGATTTCTGCCTGTTCTTTTTACCTGTCACTGCAAGAATGTGTGTGGTCCTCACAGTGGCTGAATAAAGGCTCGGAAAGTATGTGCTGCTTTCTTTCTCTGCTTCGGTGTCGCTGCAGCCTCTGAGTTTATCTTCTGTTTCCTGGAGCGGCTGCTTGCCTTGCACATCAGTGGGAATCCTTGATGCAAAGCTGGTAATAGAAGTTTCTGCTGACATTGGCGGCACTCTGGCATCCTTTTCCAGCATCACCCTTCTTGGCACTCTTGTTCGCATTGAAAAAATCAAGTGTGTATGGATGGGACTGAGGAAGACTTGATCTACTGAAAGGCTTGAACTCACACCTGGAGCACAGAAAATTATGTCTGTAATTCAACTGGAGGACGGATTCCTATCGTGCAGTAATTGGTCATCTAATACAGAGCTGAATGGCACTCAGGAACCTTTTGGAAATCCTTCTGCAGATTATGATGAGAAGGAATTTCTGCAATACCTTTGGAAGGAATATTTGCATCCCAAGGAATATGAATGGGTTCTCATTGCTGGATATATTATTGTATTTCTTGTGGCTCTCATAGGAAATATCCTGGGTAAGTACCTTTGTGTACTTTCCATATGTGTCTGACTGTCTGCCCGTTGGCCTGGCACCTATTAAATACTGATGAAAGTTTCAACATCAGTAGCATGATTCTGGTATATGGCAATGCAGCTGCTTTTTTTCCTGAATGTAAAACATTGTCAGAGTGCAGCCTAATGTTATGATTGATGTGGATTTGCTTATTTCTGTTTATTCTGAGGGATCCAACATATGAAATACTTATGCTTCCCTGATGCAATGTGATTCTATAGGAGCATGAAACTTTTAGGAAATTTGTAGTAGATCATTTCACACACTCTCTCTCTCTCTGTGTATAAGTTAAATAAGTTATATTAGCTCACTGCTACTTTCAAATTAGGTAGGCGTAGGCTTTTTAGAAAGCCTTTTCATTGATTTAGGCCTTGTAGCAAATCAGCAATAATAGTCAAGGAAGCAGGGCTGGATCTAGGGGTGTGAGAATGAGCAGGTACCCTGAGTGACAGGCAGAGAGGGGGAAGCACCAGGGTTTTCGCCCTGAAGAAATGGCTCATTCTCCAGAGCATGCACCCATTTTCCTGATTGGGCTGTTGCTAGGAGGTGAGGGAGTCTCAATTGCATGGAGGAGGTGGCTTGTTTTACAGCATGTGAGGCCAATTTCCCTAATTAGACGGCTGCTAGGAAGTGGGGGAGGCTCGATTTCCCAGCAGAGGTGGCTGGTCATGCAGTGGACGCACTCTGTACCCTCAATTAGGCTGCTCCTAGGAAATGGAGGAGGCTCAATTGCATAGGAGAGATGGTTTGTTCTGTAGTGCTCATGCCCCGTTCCCTAAATTAAGTTATTGCTAGTAGGGGGAGGGGAGACCCCAGGCATCAGAGGAGAGTTGCAGCCCTTGATAAGGCAGAAGCTGCTGCTGTTAGTTGGGTGAGACTATGGTGAGTGAAGAAAAGGGGAACATCCTCAAGAGATGTTCAAAGATGGCAAGTTCTATGCAGTGAGAGATATAGACCTCAGGTAACCTTCCTTGGCCTCGCTAATCTCCCTCATTCCTTCAGCCAAGACACAGTCCTCTCTTCCACCAGCAGGAACTTCTCATTCCTTGTCTTCTTGCCCACTCCCCCACCCCAAGGACCAAGTGTTGACATGAGGAAAAACCCACATTTTTCACTGTGATAGTCTTTGAGTCCATGAGATTTCTGAGGGGGAGGAGCTTAGGGCATGTTCTGAAAACTCAGAATTTTGGACAGTTAACAGTTTTGGACAGTTGGACAGTTAACTGGTGACAGTTAACAGTTTTGACTGCCTAATTAGCCCATTTTTCACCCGCCCCCCATCTTGTGCTCTGCTGAGGTGCTGAGAGCCTAAACTTGAATGGGGTGGAAGGGAAGAGGATGGGTTGTTCTCTTGCACCCATCCCCTGCTTTAAAACTGGGAGCTGTGTTATTCTTGGCTTTTGCCGAAGGGTAGACATGCCTCCTTATCAAATAGGTTTGGCTTCCCCAAAGAGCCTGATTTTACACCATGGGAAAGAGGGGGGGGGTGCGTGTGTGCGTGCGTGTGTGTGTGTGTGTGTGTAGATAATGGAGGGCCTGTTTACATGCGTTATGCACCATTAAATCACTCTAACTTATGAATCAGTTATCTCCAAAATGTCCTATTGTTAACAACCTCATTCAGGTAATGCACACCAAGAGCCTTGACTTTCTTTCCTGAGTCAATACATCAGATGGTGGGGCTTCCTCTTTTCCCTCTGTCTTCAATGTTTCCTAGCTTTACTGTCTTTTCTGGTGAGTCTTTTCCAGTGACTAAAGTATAGTAGCTCCAGTTTAGTCTTTTTAGCTTCTAGCTGCATAATTACCAGATAAAACTTTTCTTGAGATGTACTTTACTGAACTGCAAAGGAGTGTGAGGTATGTGTGGCATTTCCCATGTCAAAATTATGTGTGCTGTATTTTTAAAAAAATCTGGGGGGAAAAACTAGGCTGAAAAAACATTGGCTTTGGTTTGGATTTTTATATGTGCAGGGAATTTTCAAACATGATAGATGGATAAAAGTATGTAAAGGTGTAATTGTTCATTAATGGTTCATAAAGGTGAACATGATTTATTTGATCATTTTAAAGATTTTTAAAATTATATACATATATATATATAAATAAACATACACATATTATATATGTAATATATCTCAGGGGTTTCATTTTGTACTTTTGAACCCCTGCAAAAAAAAGGAGTAGATTTGGCCTTACAAGGAAGGACCACTGATCTTAAACACATTTCATGAGAGAAAGTGGCGTTGTTCTAAACAAGACTTCAAAAATCATATTTAGTCAGTTTTATTTCTTTAGGATTAAATCTCGTCTGCCAAAAGGCAACGGATTCTTTGTCCCTGTCCACTAAATAGAGGTGCTGAGATGCTCATTCATTTCACTGTAATTCTGACTGACAGTTACCCATGAAGATGTATGAATAGCTTTTTTTACTTGTCATTTCATTCATAACAATTGGATTCTGAATCACAATTTACAGCTGTCCTTCATAGTTTTTTTGTTTAATGCTGGCAAGCTTAAAGCCCTGGATTAGGACGCTGTTATTGTTTCAAAACAATCTCAGTCCAAGTTGGCAGAGCTGAAATGTAACATTTAAATTGACAAGATGTGCTTTTACTCAAATGCCAGACAAAGCTCACTGAAATCATTGAGAGCCAATATAAAAGAGATTATAGAGCTTTCTTATTCAAATGCTTCTAGTATGCCACCTGTTGTATAGGTAAAGCTAATTAGTTGTGAGGGTGAAAGGAAATGCATGTTAAACCCACACTTTTCACATCTTGCAACCAGAAGTAAATACTGATAATAAAATCACTAACCATTCCCTCCCATAGTCGTACCAGACCAAGTTCTCCTCCTTGATGGGATCTCACATAAACCAAGTCGACTCCCGGCACCCTGGCTGATGCCACAATTGGCCTGGCACTGCCAGTTGGTAGGGCAAGCCATATGGGTCGCTGAACCATGCAGTGTGGCAAGACCGCTGGTGGGTGGCCACATCTCCAAGGTAATCCAGTGTAGCCAAGAAGAGGTCCAAGCATGAGACAGCTCAGGTGAGCAGCGTCAGCTGTGCTCCGGTGCCCTACTCCCCGTCCACGGGGGTCTGTGCTTTGTCATTACCGTCTGCTTCCTTGGGATCCCCGGTGTTCCCCGGGTCCCCATTGTTTCCCATTCCCTTATCAACAGGGGCTATAGGCATCTCGCCTAGAGTCCCATCTGCGCTAGACATCGGGCCCAGAGCAAGAAAAGAGAATTGTCTAAATGTGAGACTTCAGTCCAAAACAAATAATCTGTAGATGTAAGCTATAGCCTTTATTGGGAAACCAAAGATCAGAACAAGCAATAGACGATTCTAAAGAGTCGCAAGGCAATGCTTGGGCTTAAATTCCCCTTCCCCCAGCCCCACGGCCAAAAGGCGTGAACCTCCATTCCCACAGAATCAAAGCGAGAGTATACAAAGGAAATCGAAAGTACAAAGGGAGATGGCATTTCACACTGCTAGTGGTTGAGCTAAACCAGACCCTCAAGGACAACTGGCAGAAACAGGAGATAGCTGACACCTGGGTGAGAATAAGCATCCATCACTTCGGGCTCCCCTCCCTGCTGGCAGAATGGGGCATTCTGATGTTGTTGCTTCCTCTTTGCTGCTGCAGCAGTCAATACAGCAGTGCATCACTGGGGCTTCCACATGGCAGTCCCCCCACCTACCCCCACACAATTTCCCTTGTCCTAGTTCCCAGCAGCAGCCATTCCCCTTCCTGCACTTCTGGGGAGGTTTTTTTTCCCATGTCAATTTGTTAAAATGCTATAATTAGTTGCTTATCATGTTCTCTGTACACCTACCTTTCCTTTAAAGAAAAAGACTCTGGCCCTCTGTGTTGCAGACACATGCCTTTCCCTAAACTAGGCTAGATCATTCCTTTTTTAATATGAAATCTGGGTAGTCATCTAATTAGTTATAATTTGACCGTTGCCTTTTTTTTAAAGCCCTTGGGTGGTTGGAGGGATGGATGATGCAGAGCACTGGGGCAGAAAAAGTGGTCCCGAAGTGGGAGGGACCAGATGCCCATTCATACAGCTGCCACCCCAGCTTTTCTACCATCTTTCCCAAATCATCACATTAAAGTCTGTTTGGGAAACATTGCAAGAAATACTGGGAAAAACTGAGAAGTATTTGGAAGCCTTATGATGCCGTGGGAAAGTGGGGGAAACCGCTTACCAGTAGCATACAAATTGGGGCAATCCTTGTGTATGTCAGCCACTATGCACTCCTTGTGTTAGTTCTCATTGATCAGCGGATGTACTTGTCATAAGAATGTTATTATTATTATTTCATTAGGACACTTGCTTTAAAACAGCAAGGACAGAGTCACGAGTTTAGGCAGTCCTTGAGTTGCCCGAATGGGCATTAGGAGGATGTTATGTCAGATGTACTCCAGGAGTTCTGTGCTTAAAGCCAAATTTCCAGGTGTGTTGAGACCTGGTTTAGAAGGGGGCCTTAAAGTGTGATGAGAGGGGACATAAGCCTTTCCGCCATAGGCATATAGGACTAGGAGTTCCATGATGGGGGGCAAGATTTGGGTAGTACAAGACGTATAAGCTCATTCTCACTATGTGCAGTTCTGATTTGCATTGTGCCTGCACACACCTTGGAATTAAATTTAGACCGCAGAACTAACTCCCAGAGTTCATCAGATCAAAAAAAGCTCATGGTTACTTGGGGACACAAGGACTTTGGTATGCATGAACCAGCTCTACGGGATTGCATTTCAGTTTTCCCTTTACAATTCTGAATATGGGTGTACAGCTCAGGGAAGTATAATAAAAATACAGGTTTGAGATTTTGTTCTGGGTAGCTTCATCAACTTTGACTGATGGTGAGGAATAGAGTGCTGTTTTGTAGGACAGATGTTTAGACTCATTAAATTATGCCACTCCACTGCAACTCCCAGTGTTTTAAATTTTAAAACATGCCACCAATTTTCTTTTCTGGGTAAGTCACACATTTTTTTGGATGATGAAATAGCTTTGCTTCACACCAGCAATATATTTGCAGAGCTTTCTCAACACAGAGATGTGGGGAGCAGGGAAAATGCACCTGCTGAATTGTTGCCTAATCCGTATAAGTCAGGTGTCAAACTTGCGGCCCTCCAGATGTTATGGACTACAGTTCCCATCATCCCCTGCCATCATCATGCTGGCAGGGGGTGATGGGAACTGTAGTCCATAACATCTGGAGGGCCACACGTTTGACACCTGTGGGTAAGAGGACTTTTTGATCAATAGATCTGGGACTGGGACGGCACGCTGCTTGTTAGTGTCCGGCCGCTCCAGGTGTGGTGGAAGGATCTGTGCAAGGTGCATGAATGTGCTCCTTGTCATCCTGAAGTCAGCCAGCCACTCCTTGACATTCCAGACTCCCAGAACAAACCTATCCCACCACTCCCTGCTTCGGGGGTATACACAGTAGCGGGACATGCAGGGGGCACATGCCAGGGCTAACCGGTGCTGTATGACTTACCAGTGGGGCCAGTTATCCCTGTGGGTGGCTCGGGCAGGAGGTGCCAACACAACAGCTGCGGGAGCCCTTGCAGCCTTGGGGGTTTGTACCTTGCAGCTGTTCCCTGGCCTGTGCCTCAGTCCCCATCTCTTTATGATTATGAAAGGCACGGGAAAATAGTTGCCACTTTGACTGGTAGGCGCTTTTGCTGCCACCCAACAACTGACACTGGCATGCATCTGGGCCATCACATATAATGTTCTTTGGCATAGAAAAACAGTCATGCACTTGGGAAATAACTTTTCATGTTGGAAAAACTTGGTTAGAGGCAAAAACCTAATTAGAATTGTATTTGGGATTAAAAGAAGCTGGACCGATTGCTTTCTTGCTATTTCCCAGCTTCTGCTGACACATAGTGGCCAAACACGTGAATTGCAGCAACTTTGATCCACATGCTGGAAAAGGCTTCAGTGGGCTTAGCCTATTGTAAGTTATTTTAGATATTTGAACAATGGCGTATCTCCTCCAAAATAAACGTAATGAGGTAAAAGTTGTCAATAAAAAATTCTTCTACTCAAAGTTTCAATTGGAGTGACTTGTTACCATGATACAAACAAATCACAGCTTTTAAAAAAACCTTTTAAAAACCCAATGATTTTACAGGTCCTTTTAATTTTCAGATCTCTATGCCTAGAATTAGTCAGATTGAAAGTGTAAGAAGTTGTAGTTGTTTACAGTTCTGAATTCTTTTAACTGCATTTTCTATCGATCCTACTTTCTTTGATGAGACCAAATTGTAATTTGGGCGACATGAACTTTTAGAATAGTGTCCCCTCTGATCTCCAGGGGCTCCTTTTCAGCATGACAGCTGATAATCATAATTTTGAATTCCTGTGTGAACGTGCCATCAACTAAGCTTCTGCTCATTCTCAGATAAGCAGCACAGACAGGGAATTTTCTGCCAAAGTGCCCCATCTCTGGAATTCTGTCTTCAGAAATTGAACTGGCAATCTAGTTACAAACTTGTAAGCTGTGAGGCAAAAGTGTGGGGGGGGGGGTGGGGGGGGGGCGGTGTTGTTTTGTTTCAATCTCTGTGAACTGTTATTAGTTGCTTTATCAGATTGTCCTGTTTTTCAAAGTGCTTTTCTTGGTCTCATCTGATACCATTTTGAAGGGTCTTGTATTTTCCCTATTTTGGGGGCACTTCCATGTTTTTTATTGTATGACTGTTATTAAGGATTTTAATCGTTATAACCTATCTTACTAATATTTATATTACAGTATGTTTCATTTTCGACAAATGTCAACAAATGTCAAACTCTCCTCATGGTACAATTTACAAACTCCAGAAATTTTGTTTCAAAATGCTTTTAGCTTGGGGCAAGAGCATTAGATCCTTAGGGTAAATCTTAACCTATAATTGGCAAAGGGATCAAACGTCTGATGATGAACCCTTAGACAATCACTGCGTAGGATCCATACCTGGGCAAGCCCTGTGTATCCTGCATGCCAATTGGCCCAAGCTCAACCCAACTCCTTCCAAACAAAGCTGCCACTGCCCCAGAGTTCGGCCCAATTCTCCCCACGCCAAATGGCACCCTGGTCTCTGAGCCAATGGGCAGAAACCCGCCACTGCCCTGAAGCCCTTCATAAGCCTCCTGCCAAAGCACCCTCTCTACCACCCGGACAACAGTCCTCCCTCTTCCTCCCACCCCATACAGCCCCTTCTCACTGCCCTCTGCATAAACACATAGCCCCAGTTTCCCCTTCCGTACAACCCCATTCACCTCACACACCAATGGTACCATGCCCCCCCCCCCCCCCGCAGCTCAGAATTCCCCCGCTCTACAACCCACCTGCAACACCTGTACCCTAAGATGAGTCTGGCTGACCCTGTGGCAGAGGCAAGTGTGGGGGTATGATCCAGGTTGGGAGGAAGGGGGCAGGGGATCTAGACCGGCCCTTCTTCCCTTACTAGAGTCCATTTTATTGTACACTAAAAAGGGTTTTAGTGCTAGTGAATAATAATGCAAGAAGGTGTTTTAGGAGAGATTTTTAGCAGTTGTAGATGCTCAGGGCAGAATTGCACATTATTTTAGCATAAACATATGCCAGTTCAGGAATGGTGGGGGCATGCATAGGGACTTGGTGAAAACATCACTGTGAACCTCGCTTGTGATTTCCATATAGGTTTTTATGTTCTTCTGTATTGATTCTTCTTTGCAAAACTCAGTTTGTGTTGCAGTGTGGAAGAACCATCACATGCGGACAGTGACCAATTATTTCATAGTCAACCTGTCCCTGGCGGATGTCCTTGTCACCATCACGTGTCTTCCAGCAACCTTAGTGGTGGATATAACTGAGACATGGTTCCTTGGGGACAGCCTCTGCAAGGTGATCCCTTATTTGCAGGTATCGTTTTTCCAGGTTTGGGGTGTTCCTAAAGTTAAAAAGAGCAGTGCAACCAAATCTATACATGTAAGGCATTTAATGGAGAAGTCTGCTATGCTGAAGTCAGTGCATCATGTACGGCTTCCTGTTAAAAACTGGAATAATGCAATTTAAAAGAGACTGTTTGTACCTTCATGTCCAAATTTAAATCAGTTGTTAAGCTTCCACTGTCAAACATACACAAAGTACAAACTGCATTGTAAAAGTCCCTAAAAACAATAACCAGAAGAACAATAAAATTCAGCCTGCCGCAATAATTGGAAGGAAATAGAATATACCAAGAAGTCAAATAGATACAAGAATGAGGCCCCATATGTATGACAGAAAGATAAACATTGAGCAAGATTATTGCTTCTGTTCTTTTAGAAACCTTTTAACTCAGTTATACATATACTATGCGACTATATTACGTAGAGAGTTACAGGCAAACTGTAAACAGAGTGGAACTCATAAACAGAATTTTCCTGCTTCTCATCCTATTACTGACCACGGTACCTTTTGAAAGACTGTCCCCAGGATTCAGAAGAAGAACAATGTTGGGCATGATATGTCCATCTGTCGTGGGGATGGAGGGCAGGAGCTAGCAAAAACTTCCAACCATCAACTGGCAGAAATACTCTTCAATCCTGGCTATAATGTTCAACCATTAGTACAATGTTCCATAAAATCAGAATAATGATAATTTGTCACCACAAGAGTATCTTAGTTTTTCACTATACTTTTGTCTGATACAAGTAACAGAACTAAATATGCCCTGTGCTAAGCAGCCAAGCAATTTTGTGGTGCAGGTTTCCCTAATAAAATAATCATTTCCCAAGAAAGGGATACAAGCCAGTAAAAATTAAACCAATTAATTCTGAGTTCTTACTAACAGCAGATAACAGCAGATAACAAAAGACTGTTTTTAATGAATAGCTTTTATTGAGATTTTTTTCCAACTATTCACATAAATCACATAACATTCATAATCATCACAATAATCATATCTAAATAAAATATCATAGCTAATGATCTGATACAAAGGCTGTTGAGGAACAAACCTCTTCCAGGTGCAGTTAGAAGTTCAAGTGAATGGAACCTGCATAGCTGCAGAAAGTCAGGGTTGTAATATAACATCTGAGGCATACTGGCAGAAAATGGCACATGGGGCAAAAAACCCGCCCCCTGCACCCCCCCCCCCACGTGCTGCACCCGCCCCGCTTACGGTGGTTTCAAGCTGCCCCTTATAAGGGCAATGGCAGAGGAAAAAGAAGACACAGAGGACCCACTTTGGAGACCCTGGGGCTCTTTAGTGGATCTGGGGGGAGAAGGGACCATCGTCCACTGGTCACCCCAGTCTGGGTCCTGCTCTGTTCTGCCCAATGGCTCTGCTGCTTGCGCACCAGGAGGGGTGGGGAGGAGAGGTAGCAGTTGCAGTGATTCCTGTGCCTTTAAGGTAGTGCAGCTCCATGCCCCCCACTTGCGGGGGCTGACTTAGTGGCAACAGTGAGTGGGGCTCTTTGTGTGCACTGGCGGCTTCTTGGGCGCAAGCTGGCAGCAACTGTGGGGGGTTGCGGCTTCTGCTGGAGGGGCGTGGGGGGCAATTTGGTGCCCCCACGTTATCAAATGAGTGGCGCCCGGGGACATGTGACCCCACATCCTTCTGGTAGGTACATCACTGACTAACATAGTTTTCTATGTACAGGAAATAATTCTGAATGGAGAAACAGTCAACGTCAGGCAGTCTAAGGGGCAATGTCTAGTCCGCTTATCCACTGTTTGGGATAATAGTTTGGGATAACAGTACTAATTGAGTCCACTTCCATTGTTTTCCATGTGTTTTAGTTGCCACCAGAGTCTGCTGGACAGGGTCCATGGAATGAGAAATGCAGTTCAATGTCATATAATCCTTAAAGGTCCAAGATAAAGATCTCCTCTTTTGATTATGATTTTTGTCTTGACCATTAACTTCATAACGATTCCTACAAGCTATGGATTGGAGAAGCTTGGCTAATGTTTTGCTTTTCTTCATAGACTGTGTCAGTTTCTGTTTCTGTGCTGACACTCAGCTGCATTGCCCTGGATCGATGGTATGCAATTTGCCACCCTCTGATGTTTAAAAGCACAGCCAAGCGAGCAAGGAAGAGCATTATCATTATCTGGATTGTGTCTTGCCTTATAATGATTCCCCAAGCAATTGTCATGGAATGCAGCAGTGTTTTGCCAGGATTAGCCAACAAAACCATCTTGTTCACCGTTTGTGATGAGCATTGGGGAGGTGAGTGGTGGAATTTTGTTGCCACTATCATTATGCAAAGAGGGCTGTGTGAGAGATTCCTATACAGTAGGGTTGTTACAGTAGAGTCCTATACAGTAGAGTCCTATACAGTAGAGTCCTATACAGACTCCATTTGCTGTACAATTTTAAAGCATTTTTAATGTCTTGAAATGTCAGGGCTTCCATACATGAATGTGGGGAGTTATTTTACAAGGTAACTGAGTCTTTAGACTTTTTTTTTCCAGTGTAACACTTTTCAGGTCTTTAGAGGAAGTCAAGACAGTCACACAGATATACAATGATAAGGACTCTTACAGTGCAATCCTAAACAGAGTGACAGCCTTCTAAGTCCATTGAAGCTAGTGAGGAGTGAAGGGTTTAACTGTGTTTAGGATTGCACTGTCAGTCTCAGTTCAGATACATTGCTTGTGAAAAGCATCTGGGGCTACCAACAGTGCAGCAGGGGTGGACATTGTGTGAATATACCCACCGTATGAACAGATGTGTTCACGTGGGACTTATGTAGGCAGCAGCAATTATTTGCCCAATTACAATATCTCCCCCCCCCCCCACATGCAAACCACAGTCACTGTATACACTGATGCCACCAAGATATTTTCCACTCATATGCCTATAGGCCCCTTGGAGGCATCTGAGTTTTGGAATTTGCCCTGCAAGGCTAAAAAAACAAAAACAAAACAGAGCCATCCTAAGGGGAGTTACACTTTTTCAAGCCCAATGACGTACTTCTAAGAGTGACAATCTGTTTATGATTGCACAGGAAATCTGGGCGTTAAAGACTCACCTGATGTTTCCCACATCTAAAAGTCGGCTGTCCTTGATGAGAGAGGCCTCCACCTCCTTCAGTATTTCCCATCTTGTCAGCACACTTTAATTACTGCTGCATGGCAGCAATTTCTTGTTTTTGCTTCAAGGGCAAAGATTCCTAGGCCATGCAAAGTATGTGCTCTGGGTTTTCTTTGAAGTTTCAGTCCCTAATGCTCACCCGCCCTGAGGACACTTCAAAGGAAAATGTACCTTCTCCTTCCATCTTGATCTGTTAACAACCTGTGCACAGCTTGGCATTTCCTATATTTTTGTCTCAAAAAACCGTCTTATGCTGTGGACCTTCATAACCCTCTGAAGGTTGTGAAAATATATGCTGCAATTATACTTGTCATCTTGCTGGGCTGCCTGAAGGTCACTGTGCAGGCAGGGGGTGCTCTTGATGAGATTTCTTACTTCTTCCAGTAGCCTGTTGAGAACTCAGTACTTTGGATAATAGTAATTTTTCCTGAAGTAAAATGTCCAATTACAGTCCTATTCTCTATCATGGCAATGTTGCTGAGGTTTAGTAATTTGGATACCGAGAAAGTTTCATAATCTTCTTATGCATTATGCATACTGTGTGCTAAGAGAAGGGTTGCTCCTTCTGACATATTTTATGAGAATTATACAGATTAACTTTTGGAAGTTTATAGTTGCAAGCAGTGAATTGGAACCCATCCACAACTTTAATTGGGGAAAAAAGGAGTTGCTAATATTGTTAATATTGTTCCACAAATACTTGCCCAAGAACTTGATTGTGAACGTGTGAAATGCTTTAAGAGATGGTTTCCCAATAGCCACCTTCTGGTTATTTTCTACCTACCTTAACTCCTCTACTTACTCTTCAGTTGCTGTCCTGGGTCTTTTCTTTCTCAAATCTCCCATTGGCAGAATTCTCCCAAGATTCTCTGGCCCTCCAGATTCTGATCATCCTCCTGTACTTTAGCACTGAACTTTTCTGCATTTTCATTTTCTTCACTTATAAATTCCTATTTGTTGGGTGGGTGGCTGGTGGAGTTCTGCATGTTTGCTCCCCCTACTGGTCAATTTGGTATCAAACAGCTTTAACTCTTGCATGAAAACCTGCAGTTTAACTTAAATTTGTTTGATATCGAATCAACCACTAGAGAGAACAAAACACATGCAGAACTGGGGCGGGGGCGGGGGGGGGGGACTCAGGAAAAGCAGGAACTTAGAAGTCAGAAAAATGAGAATAAAGAAAAGCTCTTTGCCTCCTGGCCTCACTGTCTAACATGGGAAAGTGAAAGGATTTAACTTGATTCTTCTAGGGGAGATATCTTAGAAGATGCTCAGTAGACTAGTCTCACCTCATAATCAAGAACTAACTGTTATATCCTTGTGCCATATTTATAGAAGTAGACATATACTAGTGATCCAAAGGATATTGTACACAATATAGTTGACTATGGATACACAACACTGCTGGAACAAAATGGCAATGCCTTTCAGTTATTTTGAAGTTAGCAGATAGTTGTTGACTGATTAATTCTGGGTGATATGGGTTCAAACTGTGGGGGCAGCCTACTGATTATGCTACATTATGTTTATAGCATTGATTTTTGCTGAAGCAATAACTAGCCACTAGCAATGCTGTGTACTGTATTTACTAAAATGTACGAATAGGTTTTTTCCCCACAAAAAAGGGGGAGTCATCTCACATTCACACAAAAGTTACAGTTATGTCCAGTAACAATTTTGTGTATGTATAACTCGGGGGGGGGGGGGGGTGCTTACATTCAAGGTTGTCTGTCTTCCAAGTAAATATAGTACAGATGTAACTGGTGTGCTTTTGATTTTCTTTGCAGCTGAAGTCTACCCCAAACTTTACCACACCTGTTTTTTCCTAATAACATACATGGCCCCACTATGTCTTATGGTATTGGCCTATTTGCAGATATTTCACAAATTATGGTGTCGACAGGTAAGCTATTTCATCAAACAAGTGTACGAAAACCTGGTTTTGCCATCCATTTCATGAAGTCTCTTATCCCCTAAATGGTATAGTGTAGATTAAAATGATGTATAATAGAGATGAAAGATTTCATACAAAACTAATACCATACTATACAGAGCCATCAAAGCTCATGAATTAATGCAGCAAAGATCATTATAATAAGTGCAGTTCAATCCACATGCTCTTACCTAGTGTTTTGGAATTATATACCACATATATTGTGTAATCTGCCCATATACTTTTTCTCTTGAAAGGAGTTAGTTAACAGGAGGCATTTCTACTTTCACTCATGGAAAATAACACATTTCTATATTTCAAGTGTAGCTGCCAAAATGAACAATTCATCATATTATAGAGATTTAATTCAGCAAACATACTTGGCATCAATTATCTATTGATTTGGCTCTTTCAAAACATCAATGATACTTATGGGGGTCAGTCTTCTATCAGTTGTTAGAGTCATTAGAATTCATTTTCCTGCTCCTCCTTCCATGGTATTGGAACTCAGTAAAATAACTTTCTGTTCATTAGTTAAGAACATTATCAAACTTAATTTTAATGCATATTATATATTATAGTTTCAGTCTTAGCAAAATAAAGTCTGTCTAGTTTAAAACTGCATTTCCTGGGAGTTAGAATGTCTCCAAACATTGCTTGTTATTGTAATGTCTTTCTGATGAGTTTCCTTTTTTTGTCTCCATATATCAAATATTTTTTCTGACAAAGTCACTCCATTCCAGTCCCCCACCAAGCAACAACTTTTATAGGAAAATTCTAAAAGCTTATCAACAAGATGCTTATTAAAAAAAACTCATTTGTCTGTTTGGAAAGTAAATTCCCAATGCCAAAATGGGGATAGGGCAGGATATAAATCCAATAACATAAATAAATAAAATAAAAATTGTAATAGCAAGCAAATTAACTTCCACCCCCACATATCTACCTTGCTCAGCAGTCAATACCAATTTAGGATTTAAATGTGATTTGATATGTAACACCACCATGTTTTTCTTTTTAATACTCGCTGAAATAAATTCTTCACCTAAAGGTTTGTAAGACAAATATTTTACATCCTTTTTTCTAAATTGGGTGTCTTGTAAACAAATTATACTTTGTCCTGTGGAGGCCCCAGATCAATGGGGAGGCAGTCACACAGGCACCACCTCCCCCCAAAAGGGCTTTCAGTTTGGGAATGCCCCTGGCATAGCCCTCAGACTAACATCACCCAAAATGGTGGTATAAATCTGTTTTGAGCTATGGAAGGCTGTCAGGCAGCTGGGGTTTTTCCTTTTTTTGTTGCCTCCCCATGCCACCTGGAAGCCCTTTGGAGGCAGTGTGGCAGCGTGGCACCAATGCCATCCCCAGCTGCCAAAGCCCTCTGGATTGGGCTTATTCTTCTCCAGGTAGAATCCCAAATTCAGAATAGTCTATCTCTGATTACATGGCTTCTATTTTGGGGCTTCCCTGCTTGAAATAGCTGTCATTATTATGCACAGTGTCACATAAAGCTGCTGCATAGAATTGAAATGGGTCATCATACCAACATTTCTATGGATTTCCCTCTTCAGACATCACCTTATTCTAATAAATGTGACTTTAAGTTCAAAATGAAGATGCATGAACAAAAGGACAATGATTTTGCAAGCAGATGGTTCATTTACTTTGAAGTCCATCAGTTTTTTTTAAAAAAAAATTATGTATCTGTTTTGTAGCTTTAGCTGGCCAATCAGTATAATGAATTTTCCCTTTGGGCAGACAGCAATAATTAAGATTCCAATTACTACACTTTGTTAGATTCCAGGGACTTCAGCCACAGTTCAGAGAAAATGGAAGCCTCTGCAGTCTACAGCAGAGACCCGTGGGCCAAAACCATCAGTACAATTGAGGATTAATGCTACGGCAGCTGAAATCAAACAGATTCAAGCGAGGCGGAAAACAGCGCGTATGCTAATGGTCGTTCTTCTGGTTTTTGCACTTTGCTACCTGCCAATTAGCATTCTCAACGTACTGAAAAGGTAAACGGCCTACACAAATAGCAGTATCTACATTGTGCAATTTTTCCGGTTTAAAGGTAACTGGCTGCATTATTAGGGATGGTTTTGAAACGGATACCTTCCAATTAAATAACCAAGAAACTGTGATGCCATGTTCAAGTGTAAATTAGTTGAATTAGCACATAGGTATGGTGATTGCAATTGTGCTAAAACTGTAGTAGTGGCAGCAGAAAAAAAGATATGTGGTTGTAGCAACAGCATTAAGTAGCTATGGTGTGACTGATTAATATATAGTTTTAACTTTTGGGAAACATATATGCCCAGCTACTCACATTGAAATCTGCTTATCAGGGTTGACACTACAGAATGTCAAAGGGCATTCAAGAGGGCAGGGTGACAGAACCCCCATCCTGTATGGCCTACCAGATCAATGGGATGATTTGCAAAAGGGTTCCTGAACACTAAAAGTATGGGTTCACAATAACTGTATATAAGATTGCAACTATTCGGCATCATCTATAGGACTGCTCCTCACAGGGTTTCCCGGTGTACACTGGAAGCCCCCGGAGACTTGGGGGTGGGGGGCATGGGGTAAAACACATTGTTGACTTTACTTCTAGCTAAAACCCAGAAATAAGAACACTGACACCGTAAGTCACCTGGCCAGACACCCCCTGACAGCTTTTCTGAGCCAGGAAGGGCAAGGGTCAAGGACACAGGTGGTGGGCCTCCCCTCTCCAAGGGTCTTGTCCATTTTCTCTGACATCCCAAGCTGAAAGGTATCCATATAAATCAGGGAAGCAGATGCCAAAGGTAAAATATTTGAACATGCGCCTACACGAGCATCTCACTCAGAGTAGATCTGAGCAAATGTCTCCTGCAACATGATCAGCAAATTGAGCACAGCAGGCCATTGCATGGTCATAGTCCACTTCCCTGAAGCTACGAACCACATAGAACAGTTCCACTTAACAATCACACGCAGAGGCAATGATGTTGGGGAAATCTTGCCTTTTTACCACTATCATAGCCATGGAGTTTTTCATGTCTGGTCAACCTGGCTCTGAAATTTCCACCTGTCATGCTCTGACCGTCATCCCTCCTGTTTCATTTACATCAGTTCCCCTGTGAATCAGGGAGACTTCCTGGCTGAGTAGATTATAATCAACATCAGCCTCAGGAAGCTGAGAAGCTGAGAAAGATTTACAGCATTATCCTTGCATTTCACCCTATCAGGACTTCTGCATTTTCACATTAGCTAAAATGTGCAGTGTGTTATAAAGGGCAAAGCAACACAATGCACAATACCATAGTCTAAGCTGGAGAAAGCGGGGGGGTGTGTGTGTGTGTGTGTGATCAATGTTGATTGTCTGGCTTGGGCCTGTTAACAGAAGTAGTAGACTTCTTAGTGGATAGTGTTTGTTCAGAAAATGTGATCTCTTTTCTACAACACACCCCAAAGCTGCCATCTTAAAGAATGTTACAATTTTCAGTGCCTGTTCATTTTCATGCAGCTTACGCTTAGCTGAGTACATGATTTCAAACAATGCAGATTACTGTTGCCCTGGATGAGTTGTGTATGTGTAACCCCAGTGAGATCCTCATAGTTATTCCAGTCAGGTGATGAGCACACAGGAAAAAATTTGGCCCCTACTCCCTTGTAAAGAAAATGTATATATTCCTTTAAGTTTCCTTAGAAATAATTTATCTTGTATGGGAAACACTTACGTCTTGCTAGGCCATAAACAACACAATCTTTGGGCCCTCATTAAAGTTGTAAACTGTGTTTGTGTTCGCATAACAGAAATTAGATTTTACAAGGCCGCATCCTAAACCTGACAGATAGGTCTTAATTACCAAGAATGATCAGGTGGGGGTCATCTCCCTCTTCCTGAACTAGAAGAGAGGATGCTATAAAAAAAAACTCTGACATGCGGCTAGAGTAATTCAGATTTTAGACTAGGAGACTTTCTACAAAATTCATTCATCTGTCTTGGGCTGGATAGCCCTGCATGGTATTTGTATTACTTTTATATGTGGAACTGTCTAGAGATGAGAAAAACCTGTTTGTATTTTCTTTTCTTTCTTTTTAATAAATTTTTAAAAAACTCATCTGTTTGAGAGTATCTGGATAAAGAACCCTGGTGTCAGTATGTTACTGGAAAAGGGGTCCCGGCTCAGGACAAACCCTCTTTTCCTTCCCATCCCTGTTCTAGCTACTCAGCATTATTGCCACTGGTTGACTGTGGGTCGTGTATTTGCATATCCTCAGTGGGCTGGGCTGAAGAATTGAGTGTATACTTTCCCCTCCAACTAAGACTATGCACATGGAAGGGAACTACTATACAGACAAAGGTGTACAGACACCTAACTTGATAAACTCCTGTGGAATACGCACAAAAGATCTTCTCTCACCTTGATAACAAATTAGAAATTTCTGCATGGTGCACTTGTGACTTGCATGCAAATTGTGAGGAATTCTCAAAATAAAAGTTTGGACTTTTTACGGTATTTTCTTCTCTTTTTTTCTCCTCTTCTTGTAAGGGTGTTTGGGATGTTTAACAATGCAGATGATAGAGAAACTGTATATGCCTGGTTTACATTCTCTCACTGGCTTGTATATGCAAATAGTGCTGCGAATCC